>NC_023750.2:28569651-29169651 GCF_000499845.2 Phaseolus vulgaris | reverse complement strand
TTAGTATGGTTATTATGACCATATAACAAACCTTTTCCAGGAGAGCCTTTAATGTACTTCACTATACGAATGATTGCATTCCAATGATCTTCACATGGACAATAAAGAAATTGACTCACCATACTGGCTGCAAAGGAAATATCAGGAGGAGTAACAGTGAGATAGTTGAATTTTCCAACTAATCTCCTGTACTTCTCAGGATCTGAAAGAGGCTCCCCCTGATTGGGTAGAAGCTTGACATTGGGATCCATGGGAGTATCAACAAATTTCGAATTCATCAACCCAATTTCCTCCAAAATATCCAATGCGTATTTTCTTTGAGAGATAACAATACCAGTATTGGATTGTGCTACCTCAATCCCCAAGAAATATCTGAGTTTGCCAAGAGCTTTGGTCTGAAAGTGTTGACAAAGGTGTTGTTTTACTTGTGAGATGCCATGGTGATCACTGCCTGTAAGAGCAATGTCATGTCATCATCAACATATACTACAAGATAGATACACCCAACACTTGAGTGACGATAAAAAACTGAATGATCTGCTTCACTGCAAGTCATACCAAACTATTGAACAACATTGCTAAATTTTCCAAACCAAGCCCTAAGAGACTGCTTGAGGCCATACAAGGATTTGCGAAGACGACATACCAATCCAGAAGACTCCCCTGAGCAACAAAACCGGGAGGTTGCTCCATATAAATTTATTCCTGCAAATCCCCATTAAGAAAAGCATTTTTGACATCCAGTTGATAAAGAGACCATTCTTGAAGAGCAGCCATAGCTACGAATAAGCGAATAGAAGCCATCTTTTCCCACTGAACACCGTAGTCTAAACCAAATCTTTTGGGTATAACTCTTAGCCACAAGACGAGCTTTGAGACGATCAATAGTACCATCAGGACCAACTTTGATAGCAAAAATCCACCTGCAACCAACAACCAATTTCCTAGATGGTAAAGGAACAAGTTCCCAAGTTCCATTATTCTGAAGCGCATTCATTTCATCAAGCATGGCCTGACGCCAACCAGGATGAGCTAAGGCATCACCTACAGATTTTGGAATGGATAAAGAAGAAATAGACGGAAGGCAGGTATAAAAGGGTTGAGATAGTCTATGGTAACTCAAAGCAGTAGTATAATGTGGAGAGGGATTACGGGTAGAACGTATACCTTTACGGATAGCAATAGGAAGATCAGGTTCAACTGTCGGAGGTTCAATTGTCGGAGCTAGAGGGGGATGAGGTGTTGGCATCAGAAGAGAGTCAGCTGATGGACGATGAGACGTTTGACGACAACTATACAAATTGAGTTTTTCCCAATACACCTCTTTATGCTTAGTACAATTGAGCTCAATACGTGGATAAAATGGTTGGAGAATATTTTTAGTGGATCTAGGATACATTTTGATAAAAAAAACAAAGGGAAAACCAAGGGACAAGATCTAAGCAAAAGAAGGGACTAAAAACAACAACCTATTTCTTACCTAACAAAAATTGAAGTGGATCACCGTACTATAGGTTTTTTTTCCTTTAAATAAAATATTTGTGGATTTTGGCCATTATGCAAAATGAAAAAGAAAGGATGTTAAGTAACTAATGTTGTATTGCCAATTTTCCTATTCACACTTGATCGGTTGGGGTGTGACCCATATTTTCTCTCAATAAAATGATTCTTGTTATGACGTTGCCATGAGTCTTAATTTCAACAATACCATGTGTTTAGTACCTTAGTTATCACATATTATGTTGTATCAAGGGTGTAACTTTGGGTAAACTAGTGAATCACAGGTGGTGATTCTTAAAACCTGTCACTACATATACTTTATGCTATTCTTAGCAAAATGAAACACTTGAAAATAGAAAGAACTTTTGAAGTCTTTGTCTTTTGAGAAGATAGAAATGATTAGATTAAATTTACTATTTCAATTTCATTTATTTAGAATGGTCTGACTAACAATAATGAAGAATAAGAATGTGCTTTGACTGTGATCATTCTCTCGTCCTTAGTGTAGGATTTTTAAGCTAATGACGATTCTTAGAAAGTAAACTTTAAGTTTAATTCAATCTCACAAACTAGCTTGGTAAAGTGAGGTTTACACCACACTTTTATAGTACAATTCGACCATATCTCTAGTTAATGTGAGACCTCCAACACACTCACTCATATCGAAGACTGGATATCTTGAGCATGGGAATAGAGGGGCCCCCAATAGCGAGTGGCTCAACAAGCCTCTATAGGATAGACTGTTTTGATACCATCTTAAAAAGTCTACTTTAAGCCTAATTCATTCTTATAAATCTTGCTTAGTAAGGTGAGGTTTACACTTTACTTATATACTAATAGTTGGCCGTATCTCTAGTTAATATGAAATCTCATTTATGAAGATAAAGGAAATGCTCAAATTGTTGAGTATTATGATGCTAATTGGGTTGGGTCACCAATTGATAGATGCTCCACTTCTGGATACTGTATCCTTGTTGGAGATAATTTAATATTATGAAAAAGTAAGAAACAAAATGTTGTGGCAAGGTCAAGTGAAGAAACAAAATACAAGACAACCTTAGTCACTTGTGAGCTCTTAAATTTGAAGAAAGTTCCCAAATGCACCTTGTATATGACAACTAGGCTGCATTACACATTGTTTCCAATACTGTCTTTCACGAGGACCAAACGTATTAAGGTAGATTACTATTCATAAGAAAAAGACTTAAGTTTAGAGACATCACAACTAGATTGGTCAATTCTAATAAACAGTTACCAAGTCTCTAACAGGATGAAGATTGATTATATTTGCTCAAACTAGGCACATATGACCTATATGCTCTAGCTCAAGGGAGAGTGTTATAATTATAGAAATAAGGAGTTAATCCTATATAATCTGGAATATCTAAATTATATTTGTACTATTAAGAATATTTTTTATTTATTCCTGCTTTTGAGTTTAATAATGGTGAACAAGGATAAAGTTCTAGCTCAAGGGAGAGTGTCATAATTATAGGAATAAGGAGTTAATCCTATATAATCTGGAATATCTAAATTATATTTGTACTATTAAGAATGTTTTTATCTATTCCTGTTTTTGAGTTTAATAATGATGAACAAGGATAAAGTAAACTGCATATTATCTTGTGAATGTCTCCAATTGAAGAATTAAGTATGAGATTAAATCGCAAGATATATCCTCCCATAATAATGACAAACCTAATTCCAAACGAGGTCCATTACACGGATCACATGATGCCATTCAGCTTGGTTAAAGACCAAAGTTTTAAGTATGTTATTTACCATGAAATTCCTTTTGACAACATCTTCCAATATGCTTTTTGGTCTCCCATTCTTCCTCTTAATAGGGTTAAAACTGTATGATCTGTTCTTCTCACTAATGCATCCCTGTGTATTGGAGATTGCATATTGACTAGGCATAATTCTTAGTTGACGTGGGATTTCCAACACCCCCCTTCATATCAAGGAATAAACATCTCGAGCGTGGAAAATAGATATTTGTGGGTGGTCTACAAGAGTGTGATAACAGTGACATAATAGCCCTAAAGAACTTGATTAGGATAGTGATCTTACTGTATATGCTTTAAGAAATTCCTTCCAAGTGTATTCACGCATCATGCTGACCAACCATACTACCATGATTTATATCTTGTCACTTTAACATGATATATTGTGGCCAACTTACCTACTGTAATGCTAATTTTCAGTCAAGACTTGATAAAGCACTTATAGGAACTAGAAAGATTTTATAAATTAGAATGATACAGTAATGAATTAGACATTCATACTTTAAAAAATTCTATTACTCCAATAAGTTGACTAAAGTTGTTTACCTTATTATTTGTTAATTCTCAGGAATTTAGGCGTATCAAGGGGAACATTAACTCAATGAGGGAACATGCAGAGCTTTTGAGTTCTGTCAGGGATGATATTACTGACTTTAAGGTGAATCATGAGTATGATTTGAATTAAATAAATAAGACAGAAATTTCCTCATAATAGCTGTACTATACTTACCTTCTTCTGGCAGACATCCGGCAGTATGTCTCCAAGAATGCAGTTGCTACGGGAGAGGGCTGCCATCCATGGAAATATATCTCATGTAAGTATTTCTTCTATGAACTATAATAAATTTGTATTCTAATTAAATTCTCATTTGGTGAAGATTTCTTTATTGGCCTGTGGTGACAGCTAAATATGTATTGATCCCTTGAAAGTTACACTATTCGGGACAAACCAGGCTTGCTCCCAAAATTTGAATAATGTCATACAGTCAGCTGTTGCTCAGATTTGTCATACGGTGTCTTCTTTTTTTTTTTGCACAATTTTTTAGCTGCATATCATATCTGCATATCATATGGTGTCTTTTAAATCATATCCAATGTTTAAATTTAACTGGAGATTTATATAACATTCAGTAATCAATATCCCAGTGATGTTCTCAAATAGAATTTTTTCCTTTTCAATAATCATATTCTTCTCCGTATATCAAATTATTCTTAAGGTTCCATCAATAATGGCTGGCCAAACTGTAGCACAAACTATTGCATCTGTGCAGTCCTTGGTTCCTACATGGTGTGACATTGATGTAGTCTGATATTGTTAAATCTTAAAGCATATTGTTGACTTACAATTATAAATTCTCAAAATTTGCAGTACTTAATTTATCCATTCAGGAGGAATATCTTATAATAATTTTTCTTCTCTATAACAAAAAAAATCTTGGAAACCCATTTGCTTTAAATGTGAATGGCAGTGTTCTTTTTGAGATTTCTCCACTTAGTGCTGACACATTGTCATAATAATGGGTCTTGTAGAAACTCTTTTCTTTTCTGCTCTTTTAAACGTGACTCTGTTATCTGGATTTTAAGGAAGTGTTAATTATTCACTTTATCTGCATTTTTTCAGATAGATGATGTGATTAGTCAAGCTCAAGCAACAAGAGCTGTGTTGGGTTCTCAGAGAACCTTGTTTACTGATGTTCAAGGAAAAGTGAAAGGTCTTGGTGACAAGTTCCCCATGATTCGAAGCCTTCTTGGTATGTTGCAGTCTTAATCTTCTAATTTTCCATTCAGATTCACTTATTTTTGTTGATCAATATGTGCTTTTGCAGGTTCGATAAGAAGGCGGCGTTCAAGGGATACTCTTATTCTGTCAGCAGTAATTGCTGCTTGTACGTTGTTTCTCATCATTTATTGGCTTTCAAAGTGACCAAAATATTTTGTAACACATTATGAATTATGGTACTTCTATCCATTGAATTTTTCCGCTTCTGTCTGTTTTTTTTTTATCTTTTTGTTTTTAGGGGAGGGGGAGAGTAGGATTTTTTTTTTCAATCCACTGTCTAGGAGCCTCATATTTGTATGTCAGTTGTTGACATTAAAAAGATTTATTTGATTTTTTTTTATATAAATCAGTATCAAATAGTAAATTCTACATTGTTTCTGGTCTTATGTCAAGTGCAGATTCTAGTTTTCTGAATACTTTTCTTTTAGGAAACCCGCGGGTACCAAGTAGCTTTAGATACAGAGTGGCCAGTGGTATTTAGTAAATTTTGTTCCTGATAACAAACTGAAGTTCATAGTTAGGAATTGAGAAAACCTGTTTTGCGTTAGGCTGATTTACCTTCAACAAACAATACGCATTCAACTTACTTTTCTCAGCGTTGCCTACTCAATAAAGTTAGTTGTGTTTGAAAAGCGGGCACTCTTCAATTTACGAAAATTTTATGTTTGATAACCTAGTTTATAACATGTTAAAAGTATATAATATACGAAAATTTAAGATGTTCATGTTGATTTTCAATATATCATACTAAGCTCAAAATTAGTAGTTGGTAAATTTTATATATATCTCATTAATACTTGAGTTTGAGATATCAGGATATCCAGTTGTGTAATAATAGTTTTTCTCCTATGATAGCATGGGGCTGGGCCATTGGGTTATATTTACCAAATTACTAGGGGGAAGGGGGTTCGAGTGCAAAATAAGAAACTAAGTTGAGATCTGTGATGGGAAAAAGTCATTTGTCCACAACAACGATGAAACAAGTAAGGTTGGAGTAAGTTAGGAAAGCTGACTTAAGCATGAGTGAATGAAAGTTGACATAACTGTAGAGTGGGTCTAGGAACTGCACCCTCCAAAAAAATTTCTTCACAATTTGTAGTAGCAAGCGTTTTTCTTTTGGATTTTATACAGCTCATGATTTGATTGGACATGTGAAATCACCACTACTACTTGCTTCTTGTCTCTATTTGTCCATTAGACCAGCTTGCCGTGCATGCACTTGCTGGCAATTTTTCTTTCCCTGCTGGTGCGTGGTCCCTTCATGTCTTGATGCTGTTGTGGTCCTTCTTCAACATTCCTATCAGCTTAACAAAGTAATGTGTCTTCTAATAGCTTTTAGATCTCCCCCAGCATGTGCTATCTCATCTTGTCTCCTTAAAAAAATCTGAAACATATATTTAATCAGTACGCTATTATCATGTCGGCCTCCTGGATTATGAGCACTTTAATGTTCGATTGAAGACGTATCACTTGAATTATATATCACTGCTCAGAGCATTCATTGAAATCATAATGTGCCTCAAATATTTAATTTCAAGTGTTTTGCACACATGCTGTTATTTGTCTACAATACTCAACTAATTGTATATCCTTGACAAATATTACTTTTAAAAACCAAAATCAAATTTATGTACAGGTGTACCCTGAACGAGTAGATTAATTCACGCAAATTTGTTATAACTTAATACTATCTATTAAATATTGAAAAAAAAGTTGTTACGGTCGGTAATCTTATTTTATTGGATTATTATTATATTTTATAAAATTAACCAAAAAAGTAAATAAATATGAAGTATTTGATGTTAATGTTGGAAGTCATAATAGGAAATGTGTAGTCAGCAAGGGTGTTCCATTGGGAGTGAGCTTTGATGAGTTGCAGTGTTTCTGGAAAATATAGAACTAAAATCCACATGAAGAAGCTGACTTGATGCTATTTTTAGAGAATCAGGACACGTGGTCCTGCAGTATTTTGAAGCAGGAAAGAGGAGAAGGACGCTAGGTTTCATTTCATGTCGAGTAAGACATGCCTAAGCAGCAAGGGAAGCCACAAAGCTTGAGGAAGAAGGTTAGGTATCTCTCTCTCTCTCTCTCTCTTTCTCTAATCTATGGTTGTAGTATTGTAGGTTAGAGCAGTAGGGTTTCTTAGGTAGTTTTGTATGGTAATGGTAGCTGAGGACCAACTACGCATGTACGTTGTTGTTTTACTGTAGGGCTGTACAAAGCTCCAGGCGAACATAAATGTCAAAACAGTGATTGCTCCATAAATGTTATCTTTATTGGATTTCTACCCACATAGGTGTGAGAAAGCCAGAAACAAAGAAAGAGAGTCTCGCTCTCTGTCTATGCATGTATTACACGAGAGACGTGTTAGGATATTTTTTCTTTTCTTCTTCACTCTTTTAAGACAATCCTCTCTACAACACTAAATTAACAATTTTATTTCTCCAGGTTCACTTTATTATTATATTAGTCATTTCAAAATAAAATAAAATAAAAACTAAATATATTTTTGAATATTATTATTAATGAAAATTGAATTAATTTTTGGATTTTTTAAAAAAATTCTAGCTTATTTTTGTACTTAAAAATAAGAACTAATCGATACAATTTTAGGAATTGAATTAATTATTATTTTATTTACAATTTAACTTAATGATAAAAGATAGACAGACATTAGAGGGAGAAAATGATTTTTTGTGATTCTTTTTAATTCAATTTTCTTAATTTTTATCTTTTTTACCATCCATAAGTATTTTATTTTATTTTAGTTTTAGTATTACACTTTTAGTTTCTATAAAATTATAAAAAATTTAACATAGGTCTCTCATGTTATTATTATTATTTTATTTTATTCCCTGTACATTAGGAAATATTATATGTGTTTTTCTATCACTGCTAGTTGTATATATAACCATGACAAAGACACGAATTAAGATATTTTTGTATATTAAAACCAAAATTGGAGAAAATATTAAAAGGACAAATAAATGTTATATATATATATATTATTAAGTAAATCATACAATTTTTTTGTTATTTAAATAAAAAACATCAAATAAATGTTTTGTATATTTATATATAATATTGTTTTTGTAATTATATTAAATTATTTTTATGTACACAAATTTGAATAATAATTTTTTACAAAAGTGAAAGAGAATGAAAATAGTTTTATGTATGAAATATTTTATGTTTAATGAAAAAATAAAAATCCTCAAATCCCTTTTTACGACAAGAAACTACCTTTGCTAAGTGATGACAGTTTGCCTGAAAATATATAAAAAAAGTTTGTGATGATTGAGTGATTAGATGATTGAGAGAATAACAATAGAAATACATTTTTCGTCTTGTATTTACAAAGTAGAATAATTGAATATAAAAAATTACATATGCTATATAAAGTTAATAGTTTTAAATAAAACATAAAAATAATTCCATTTATTAAATAGATAGGTTATGGTTACTTTAATTTTTTTTTAAATTGGGAAATTAAAATAAATTACTTTCAAAAACATATTTTTAAATTAACTTAATTAAAATTTCAAATTCCTATAATAAATTTGGATATTTTCAATTGAGTCTTTACTAAAAAATTTTTTTTTACTCAAAATTTTTATTTAACTAAGTTTCTATCATTTAATTTGTTTGTTAACTAAGTGACATAAATGACACTATTATCTTAGTTGTCATCACACGTTATTTTGTGTTAATATTAATTCACGTAATTTTTTTGTTAAAATAATATGTGTCTTTTATTGTTGGATGAGGATAAATAAAAATGTAAAGAAAAGAAAAATGAAAATCTAAATTAGGTGTTGGGGAACTACATAGCTAGTGTGGGGTTGAACAACAAAACAATAATAACAAAATAAAGTCACATTCAAGCAATCGAGTTGTAAGTTTTTTTATCTTCCTCGACCTTCATTCACAACTCAAACCCCATCCTTGGTTCGTAGTCTCCAAACCCATATTTAGCTTTTCTCTTTATTTTCGTTTACCCTTATCCAACACGTTTTTGTTTTCACTTTCTTTTCAATCTCATCCACGCAAGTTATTTCTTGTCGTTTTGAAGGTAAAAACAATAAAAGTCACCTATTATTAGATGGCCCACAAATAGACCTTTTTATTGGATGTCCTTCACTACCCTCTTGCGTAACTTCAACTTCACGCTTGTTTTACTATTCAACCCCATACTTATTCTACATTTTCCCAAAATCATATTTAGGTTTTCGTTTTGCTTTCATTTTCATTTTTGTTTACCCTCACCCAACAATAAAATAAATTTGTTATGTTAATCGCAAAACATTTAATATTAACACAAAATAACATTTGGAAACAACTAAGTAAGGTGGCAAGGAATAACAACCACATCATCCAATTAACAGGAACATTATAGGGAATTCATTGAAAGTATAGAATTTTTGAGTACTCAATAGACTAACAAAATTTAATAGGAACTCAAATTTAAAACATTTAAAAATTTGTAATATTTTCATGTACAATAATGAACTGTCTAACAATAAGGTCTTTATAAGATCGTTTAAGGAGGAAAAATCTATTAGATGTTTAAATTGTCTAATAGTCTCTTAGATGCTTAAATCATTTAATAGATTTTACAATTGTACAAACCACTATTAGAATATACAAATATTTTATTTGATTTTTTTGTCTTTAAAACATAATCTCATATAGTTTTTAGATCAAGAGATCGTCAAATGAAATCCCTTGATACCGAAAACTCTTAAAAAACAAAGAAATAACATTATCATAGAGAGCATATTGAGAAAACTCACTTGGTATAATGATTAAATTCTTATTGAATATATATATATATATATATATATATATATATATATATATATATATATATATATGTATATATATATATATAAAATGATTTCGTATTTGTTTGACTTCTTTTACGCTGTTCTACTCCATCAAATTCTTTAAATAAGTGTTGAATCTATTCTATACTTCTCGAAACTACTAATTTTTGTTTTCTATAATATTTTTTTAAACATCATCTTCTTAGTACTAGATGCCTATAGTCTCTTCTGTAAGGACTAAGAAAAATAGTCTTAGAGTAGAAGTGGTAAAATTAAAATGACACTTGAATATTTTATTATTAAATTTAAAAGAGCATATAAATAGAAATTCTGTTATTCAGGTTTCATTTTAAAAAGAACCACCATCTCTCTAGAAAGTTCTTTTTCCTTTCCTCTCCCTTCTCTCTGAGATTTTGACTTCCTCGCTCATCAGTTCGACGATTAGAGTCCACCATTAGAGTCCTGACAGTGATGATATTGAGATTATTTATGCGCATAGCTGTGTGAATTTCTCAGTGATTTAGTATGACAGGTGCCGATTTATGAGTTTAAGTCAATGCACGAGTCTTCCGGAAGTAGAGTCAAGTGTCTATGTTATATGAGTCCGTGGAAGTCTGGCATGTGAAAGATGAATATTGAATTTTAACAAACACTTGATGATTTGAGAATTTGTATGAGTTTTGATGATTTATGTTTATTAATTTCAAATTGAAATTTTATAAAATTTTGTTTTATATAGCTAGTTTACCCTGTTATTTGTTTGTGTTGTTTCTTTATCTGAGATGATCGTGTATTTACACGAGAGCAAATAATGTTACAAATGATAGAGCTCATTAGTGAGAAGCGGGATGATGAAAATATTTTATTTCTTTTTGAACATTTGTTTTAATGTTTTTTTGTAAATATTTAAAGTCTTATGAAGAGAAATATGTTTTGAAACATTTTAAGAAAGAGTTCTGAACATATTTGTATTTGTATTGTGTTTATATATTATTTTAATAATTTATATAGATTATGTATTTTTTTTTAGATGTGAGAAAATTATAAAGATGTTACATCTTCTGCCTGCTAAATGTGATTTAAAACAGCGTATAGACATTCAAATTCTTCAAATTTATATGTTTAAAAACTATCATATATATTCACAACATTTTAGAAAGGCATTTACAAAACCTAATTTGAACAAATTTGCTAAAGAAAAACAGATTTCATAATTACATAAAAAAAACAGGGGGGGCAAGTAGAGTGTTCGAACTATAGTTTTTTGTTAATTTGATTATTTCAAAAATATTTATAATATGTCTCAGTAAATTAAAATTGATTTAAAACAATTTTTTAATGAAAAATATACTCAAAATCTTTTCCTTCTAGAAAGCATTCACGGATAATATTTTCCTGTTTAATCACTTATGTGAAACCTGATATAGATTCAAATTACGGGAAGAACATATTAAACCTTTGACTGTCTAGTAGGTCTTAGAATTTCTAGAATCTCAACGAAATAATAAAATATATACACATATACATATATAATAATAGTTCTAGTGAGGGTTTATCTCCTAAAAATTTACTTACTATAAATGTTGCAGATAAGAAAAAAATGGACTAAGAAATGATTGAATTCTCTATCTAGTACCATTTACACTTTTATTTCTCCATCTAGCATTTTTTTGTTTTTATTTCTCTATCTAACACCCTTTTGTTTTTATTTTCCTATCTAGCACCCTTTTATTTTTTATTTTCCTATCTATCACCATTTCAAAAATAAATAAATAATATTTTTTTTTTTTATAATTTTAATTTTGAATGCATTAAAAAATAAATATTTTTAGTGTTTAAAATAATTATAAATATTATTAATGAATAAAGAAATGAGTTTTTACAAAATAAAAATAAAAAACTACTAAATTAAAATTATTTGTTTAAATGAAAAAAATAAAAAATTAAACCCTACAAAAACATAAAAGTTGAATCTATAAACATTAATTAGTATATATTTTTATTATTATTGATGATGTAATCATGTTAATTTCAAGTAAAAAATAAAGGACATAATTATAAAAAAATCAAAGTCAATTAGTATTAATTAATAGTGGACACACAAATAATATTGAAGTGTCTACCCTAAATGCAAAATCCTAAAAATATTAATGCAAATGCTACACTTAATGCTTAAAAATGAGAAGAAAATAAAAAAAAATAAGTATAGAAAATAAAAATAACAACAATAAAATAAAAACAAAAAACAGAAATAAATAAAGAATGACAGGAAAAAAGTAATAACAAAAAATATAAAAGATATAAAATAAAGACAAAACAAAATAAGATAAAGATAAAAGATATAAAAAAAAATCCAAACAAGATAAAATA
Organism: Phaseolus vulgaris; assembly: GCF_000499845.2. Lineage (NCBI taxonomy): Eukaryota > Viridiplantae > Streptophyta > Magnoliopsida > Fabales > Fabaceae > Phaseolus > Phaseolus vulgaris. Next base: position 29,157,388 of record NC_023750.2, on the reverse strand, counting down.
AGAGATATAAGGTGATACTAAATAAGTATATGTTGATCATAAAAAGGAAAATAAATGAAAGACGATCATTCATTTAATATTTTCTTCAATGGTACATTAAATAGTTTGTGTGAAATGAAACATAATTAATGACGAGAAGTGCACAATCCAGTAATGTTGGGACATGTTCTTTTTGTGTTCCCTGGTGTTTGACAATATGAATATTTTTTTGTTCGATCATGTTGTTCTCTTATGTCCATATCAATCCTTATTCGACTTGACTTAGGCCTTCCCTTTGAGGTTTTTTTCATGTCGGGACTTGGACATAATATTTGACCAATGTATGCAAGTCAATACTCTTCATTTCTTAGTTCCATCAAATAGTCTTTGGTAACATGAAAGACCTGTTGCAATGTTATTGTTTTTATTTTTGTATTTATTAAAAGACTTAAGTCTACACAATAAGTACTTCTCATCTTTTACCAAATCTTTTTATCTGTTACCATTCCACCTCATCTTTTAAAAATTATAACATATTTAGAATCCAACTAAAAAATTGAAATGAAACTAGAGAAAATAATTATAAATTACACTATAAATAAATAAAGGGTAGGGTCACGATCTCAACATAAGTAAAACAATGAAAGAAAGGGGAAATAAAGTTGAAAATAGTTAAAAAGAGAGAGAAGAAGCAATTAATTATCGATCATCTTCAAAGGTAAGGGAAATGATATATATATATATATATACATATATATACATATACATATATATACATATACATATATATACATATACATATATATACATATACATATATATATATATATATATATAAATATTTTGGAGATCCTACATCGACTAGAGATGAGTGCATTTCATTGTATGTAAGTGGGTGCAAACCTTAACCCTATGAGCCGGTTTTATGGGGTTGAGTTAGACTTAAATTCGACTTCGTAATATGGTATTAGAGTCATTTAAAGCCTATCCTAGAGAGTGTTTGTTGGGCCTATTGTGCCACCCGTTATCGGGTCGTTATCAGACCACCCATAATATGTTATCCCACGCACGAGCTGTCACTCTCGGCATGAGGGATGTGTGTTGGAGATCCCACATCGACTAGAAATGAGTACATTTCATTGTATATAAGTGGGTGCAAACCTCAACCCTATGAGCCGATTTTATGGGGTTGAGTTAGGCTTAAAGTCCAATTCGTAAATTTTTTTCAGTGAGGTACCTCTAAGCCTCACCCCCTTTTTAAATATTTTATTAATTTTACTATTTTTATTTTAAATCTTGGTTGATTTTTCCTATTGTTTCCATTATAGATTTTAATGCTTTATATGGTAAATTTTTACTTATTTTGTTGAATCAAAACACTGTTTTGTCAAATTAATTCATTGGTTTGAACTGAATTAATTTATTGAGTTTTCTCTGCAGATTTTTCTTGTTTTTTTTTTCTCAAATTATATTATTATTATTTTTGTAAAATTAATGGTTTTGATTGGCTTTTGTTGGATTAATTTACCGGTTTATACTTGTTTCTTCTTAATTTACTGTATACGAAACCTTCTTATTTGAGTCATAATAATTCTATTATATGTATGATTCACATGATCATGATGTACCTCTTCATTCACACAATGACATGTGGTAATCCAACCTTCAAGATACTCTCCAATGAGAAAAGGACAAGTGGCACCCAGGGACTTGGAGAGTCAAGGAGAAAGGGCGCTTACTTGGAGCTATGTGATGCCTTATCTGGCATCTTCTTGGAGTTTTGCAAGCTTCTCAAGTGGACATCCAATGCAGCTTTTGTACAAGGCTCAAGGCTCAAGACCCGAGGCCCAAAGTCCTATTCTACTTAGACCAAAAGCAATTTTACAAGGCTAAGATACATAATATTCTTTAATTTTGCTTTATCTTCATCTCTGCTCTTAGCCTAAGTTGTGGTGACTAGATATGGTTAGATGGTCCTCCATCAACATCTCTAGACTAATGGGAAAGACATGTGAACAATGCTTCTCATTACCACATATGCAAGATGTTGCATATCATCCAATGGACAGTCTGGTAACGTTAGACGTTCTATGAACCATTAGACAAGATTTTACTGAACTAATCTTCACAAATCTCCACCTTGGTTCTACATAAATATTTTGAGCGAGAGTCACTACCTGCCACTTTGCTTATTACAGGCTTAATCACCAATCAACTAGATCAAATCTAAGAAGTGGAAGAACTTGTTGTTTGACAGAAACTTCGTAATCATATCAAAGGAATTATGATCTGTTGAGACCTTCATCGCCTTCACAAATCCTTGAGAAATCTCCCCTCTTATGAAATGCAACTCAATATTAATTTGGTTTGTTCTTTCATGATAAACTTAGTTCTTGGGCACTTGTATGATGCTATTGTCAGAGTAGACTATGACAATATGGTATTACGCCTTCAGCTCTCTAGCTTGACCTCTCAACCAAAAGGCTTCCTTCACGGCTTCTGTCTTGACTACATTAGTGGTTAACAAAATCACTACTTTCTATAGATTGGTTTTCCAACTTGAAGCCATACCACATGTTGTGAACACAAAACCCATGAGGGATTTTCTAGTGTCCAAACACCCAACAAAGTTTGAGTCAACAAAACCTTCTACAACATCTCTGATAAACTTTCTAACTCCACCATAAACTAAAATTCTTCCAAGATCCTTTCAAATAACGAAGAATCCACTTAAAAGATTGCCAATGAGCTTGTCCAAGATTAGACATAAACCTACTAAAAGCACTCACAACATAGGCTATGTCAACGCATGTGCAAAACATCACATACATCATATAACCAACTATATTAGCATATGAAATAACATTTATATAGTTATATTCCTCCACTACCTTGGATGATTGTTCATCACTAAGCTTATCGAGGATTTTTCTGATATAAGTCTCTCGAGACACGTTATGTCGGATCAAATCATGTGTCCAGATCTCAATTCCTAAAATCTTCCTAGTAACTTGAAGATCCTTCATATCAAAATCTTTTTTTAGCTTAACCTTAACATTTTCAACCTCAAACATACTATTGCTAGCTATTAGAATATCATCTACATACAACAATAATATGATGAAATGACCTTCTATTATAAACTTGAAGTAAACACAAGTATCATACTTGTTATGTTCAAAGTCAATCCTTGCAATGAACTCAACTCACCAAAATGCTTATTCCATTGCCTTAGAGAATTCTTTAGACAATGTAAGGATTGTTTAATTTACAAGCATAATCCTTTTGGTTGCTTCATGTATATGTCTTTTTTAAGTTTCCATATAGGAACACAGTCTTAACCTCCATTTGTTCAAGGTTAAGCTTAACAACCATGGCTAACAATATCCAAATGGATCTATGCTTTGTTACAGGGAGAATACATATATAATAAGCTCCTTATGTTTGACTAGAGTCGCTAGCCACAAATCTTGCCTTGAATATTTGTTTATTAGTTCCTGAATTATTATCTTTTCTTTTGAAAATCTATCTACAATTAACTAACCTAGAACCCATAAGTCTACAAATACAAGTCTAGGTATTATTCAGATGAAGTGACCTCCTATCCTCATTCATGGCATGTAACCATTGAGTTTTCTCTTTACTTTCTAGTGCATAGGACACACTAGAAGATTCTTCTTCTAACACCTCAATAATAGCTACTAAGGAATATGCAATGAACTCTGCAATATTGATATAATTCTTAGTCGCATCCAATCTCAAAATAAAACTAAGTTCCCTTTAATGTATTGTATGGAATGCCTAGGTCGAATAAAAGTACAACATAACATGTATAAAACTCATTGACTATAATCTTTCAGTTACAAATTAGCAAGGGGGAAAATGAGATTTAAGCAAAACTATAAGCAAACTCAATACTAAATTATAGACAATCGTCTAATGGACTGTCTAGTATTACTAACAAATGTAAAGACATAAACATAATCGACATGAAAATAAAAATGCAATGTAAATGAAAAACCAAAGAAATGAACAAAATTAGTCAAACACAATTATCATATCATGTAGCTTGAAATCACTTGCTAGTCTGTTTGATGGTTTGTTTGCAGAAGATGAAAATAATTCTTCACACAACAATTAAACCTTCTAGTAAGCAATCACTTACTAGATTGTCTAATGGGTATATGCAAAAATAGCAGAAAAGGGAAAAAGAAACGAAAATGTAAATGCGAAGAATGTAAATGGTAAAATCTTAAATTGTGGGAAAAGTAAATCACAGAAATTATGAACGCAAGAAATGTAAATTGCAAAAAATAAATGACTCAGAAAGTAAATTGTGGAAAATTAAATTGCAGGAAACGTAAATGGCTTAAAATATAAAGTGCAGAAAAAGTAAATTGTTGAAAACATAAACAGGGCATCATGGAAAATGTAAATGATATTGAATTAAAATATGATTGAAATGGAAAAAAAAAACTTATAAACTAGAATTGTGAAGTGCAAAAATGTAAACAAACAAGAGTTAAAACAAATTAAAAATGAGAAAAGCGAAATTCAGAATTGGAATGAAAAACATGTAACAAAACCTATGGTTAGTAATTTTCATCTTCAATTCACAAGAGACTGAAATCTGAAATCCTTGTTACTGAAAACACAACCAATCGATTTGTATATTCTTAGAAAAACTACTATCGATAAAAAATAGAGTTCTTGAAAATATTTGGAAGAAGAAAACACTAACAAAATGTATCTTCTAACATAATTTTTGTTTCACTGTTACCCATTTCCAAAACCAAATTCAACTTCGAACAAGCATAACAAAACTTAGAACGTAAAGAGAAGAAGAAACAATGGAGATAAAATGTAAAATAAAACGAAGAAATTAACGAACAACAGAAAAGCTAAACTAATCTACTTAGTATCTCTAACTCCTTATCTATCTCTAATTTGTTCTATTTATTGAGTTTCTACTTTGGAATGGGATTCAGTTTTATCAATTAACAATCCTTGATTTCCAATTACATTCTTAACTAACTTCTCAAACTTTTTCTTACCGTCTAGAGCCCGTCAATACTACCGTTGACCTATTGCTTGTTTCCAACAAAGGTTAACCTTCTAAAGCCCGTCTATGTAATTTCTCATCATTTTAGCTCTCAATTTCCAATGATTACTGGGTGAATTTTAGCTCCAAGTCAGCTTTTAAAAAGTTCAAAACATTACGTTAGATGAATTAGGAAAAAAATAAGTTATAAGAAGTCATTTTTATGTCATTTTTGTAGAAACTATTTTATTTCACAGGAAGTACAAATCTAATCTAAAAACAGTAAATAAGATCAAAAGAAATCCCAAGGAAATTTAATTAGTCTAAAGAAATACAAAAAAATTAGAGTTATCACATATTCATACCTTTTTAGAGCTCTTATAATTATCCTTGCACTATCTTTGACAAACATATAATCATCAACCCGTCTATCATCATCAAAAGCTTATTTTATGACATTTACCACATCGTCTAACACATCATTCTGTAGGAAACCAAACACTTCTTCTCTGTTAGAGAACACCTCTATGTTAGCCTTTTGACCATCATGACTACTTCCATGCTCACATCCTAGAACTCTAAGCTTATGAACCAATTAATTTCATTAAAGATGTCATCCTCACTGATAATACAATTCTTGAATCTTGACTCAAGACACAATAGACAATATCCTTTCATATATTATAGATACCCCAAACACATTCATTTAAAATTAGATGCATTTAGTTTTCCTTGTCTCATTTAAGCATGGGTAGCACTATCAAAGATTCTCAAATTCTCAAGGTTGGGAGATTGCCCTAACCAGATTTTAGAAGTCTTCATATCAAGCGGTTTTTAGAGACATATATTTATTAAGTAGGAAGCAGTAGTGACAACTTCAACCTAAAATACGTTTGAACTTCAACACTCAATAACATACATCTCACCCTTTCCTGAATGGTCATATTGAATCTCTTTGCTAAGTCAATCTGTAGAGAAGTTCCTACTAATGTCCATGCCTTCTAATGTCATTCCCACTAAGGATTCCTTTTGTTCTCTATTGTCCTACACTAAACTAGATTATACAAACTTTTCCTCCGAAACAATTTTCAAAAAAATCCAAAAAAGCATTGCTTCTTCAACTCAACTGAGCATTTCTTGCTTACATGGGCCAATATTTTATACCATATATCAATCTTAGACAAGATGGTCATCTCAACAGTAGACATTGAGCCAGACACTACAACACCTTCAAAGTCATACAGGTCATTCTTACTCACACCCTTCGTCATTACCATGGCTCATCAAGGGATATCAGGTTGCACTTCAAGTTAGGTACAAAGTTAACTTCTTTAAGCACTTATTCAATTCCAAAGTGAAGACGAAACTTGATAGTTCCAACTTCATTTATCTTATAGGACTTGTTATCTCCAAGGAGATGTGAGCCTCATTCAAGTTTTGTAAACTTCTGAAACCATAAATGGTTAGGTGTCATATGAAAGGAACATCCTGAGTCCATTATTCACTCATAATCATCAATACTACTCAACACCATGAGGACCTCTGGTTATTCATAATCGTTTTTCACCATAGTTGATTAACTAAATGTAGATGGTCTATCAACATTAGATTGTCTCAGAATTAGACAATCCATCAAGTTTAGTAGCATTCTTATGCCTTTCTAAACGAAATCCTTTGGTGTGACCATCCTTCTTTTAGTGGTAAGATCTAATAGACATTGCAATTACACTATTTCCCGTCATCAACTTTGACTTCATTTCACCTCTTCTATTATCATTGGTAGACGTTCTTTACTTTGCCACAAGACTTCCAACATCATACATTTTAACTTTAAACTTCTCGTTTAGTTCCTTCAAGCTCAAAACAACGTGAACCTCTCTAAGAAAGAGAGTCTCTCTTTTACACAATAATATTTCCTTGAAATGATCACTTATTTCAGGCAAAGAACACAATAACAACAACAATTGATCCTCATAACCAATTTAAACGTTAATATTCTCTAGATAAAGAGTTAGCTCGTTAAATTCATCCAACTATTCGTTAATTGCCTTCTCACTACTCATCTTAAATTAATACAATGCTTGCTTTAGATATAGACGATTCACGTTCACTTTAGACTTTTTCATGTACAATCTCTCAAGCTCAGTTTATTGTCTCGTTGCAATCTTCTTCTTCAAAAATTACCTCAACACCTTGTCATCAGGGCTAAAAACAATTACGCTATGAGCCTTCTCCAACATCATTTTCTTGTCCTTCTCCTCCATGGCTACATCAAGCTTGAACTTACCTTCCAAAGCTTCAAGGAGGCCTTATTGAATAAGAAAACAAATTTTCAAATGCCACAATTCGAAATCATTCAAACTAGTGAATTTTTCAACCTCATACTTTGTGAAGGTAATGATGATTGAATTCCACTCCCACCGCACTAGTTTGTTGTGGAATAACACAAGAACAAATTCACTCAGAAGCATCTAGCACATAAGCAATAACGAAAATAGAGAATTGAACAAACAATAACTATAGGAGGAAAAATTAGAAAGAAGCACAGACGTAAATAACATGCTTCAATTGAAGTATAATGAACTTCAACATATGTTCACGACAGTAGTTCACATAGATTACAATTCAAGGTATCTCTCTCAACTTAACATCTTTACTACTTTCAATTAACATAAAAAAATTCATCAATGTTCCTATTTATACAACAAAACAATTATAACTAACTTTTGGGAAACATGCCTAGACTAACAGGAAAGATATATAACAACATTTGTCGTGACAATTTTTCAAGTGTTAATAAAGACTATGGTGGGTTTGTCTCGGTGGTCAGTGTGGTTAAGCTAATATATATATATATATATATATATATATATATATATATATATATAGTCCTGGTTTTTCTCTGCAGGATCGGTGAGTTTGGTGCCTCTCTTGTGGTTGTTTTCTCTCTTTTAGCTACCTCCTATACTCCCCTTTGGTTTTCAAGGAAGGATTGGTGGTAGGATAGTGTTCTAGTGTTGTTACAGTTTGACCCTGTTAAAATCCTTTAGAGCTGAGGGGAGTGATGATGCTCAATTGCTAAATGTGTTTTAAAGAGCTACACAGAAGGCCTTGATGCTTGGAATAAGAAGGAAGATTAAGAAATCATTGGTGTGCGGTTTGGATTCGTTCTGGTGCTTGATGGTAGTTATTGCAGTACTTATTAGATAAGTTTATAATTGTGTGACAGCGTCTGTCTCTTGTAAGCATCATTTTATTTGATTTAGGAATATGTGGAGCAATGTGCGATGCATCCCAGTGGTGCTCTTTGAATTATTGGGGTACAAGATAGGAATCGTGGGTAAGTTTGCTGCTGTCCATACTGGGATGGAAGAAGCTGATAAAGATGGATCCTATTGGCTTAACAAAGTTAGACCCAAAGTTTCTTTTAGCTTGAGCCAAAGTAATCCCTTGTGTTGTCTGTATATCTTGAAGGGTTACATTGGTGGTGTCGGGTCATGTATAAGGGTTGGGATACCCCTAAAGTATCCCTTTTAATTTATTTATTCATTGTCGATAAAAAAAAAGACTAAAGGACTAGATTATCTATTTAGACTATTTACCACATATACAAAATACTACATATCATCCACCAAACAATTTAAAAATCTTTAAATAAGATTTTATTAAGTCAATATTCACATTAATAACTTGTTTGATCTTCGTATAAAAGGTATACTTATTTTTAAAGTTATATTCACATATGTGAGTGAAATGTTGAGCTAAACATGCCCGTGCAAAAGAAAGTAAGTGACATATTAGTTGATGTAATTATATGATTTTTTTATTACTAATAACTCCTTTAAATATAAAAAAAAATATTATTAGTATTCAATTATATTTTTTAAAAACTATTTCTTTTAGAATTTAAAACGATTTGAGGCTTCTTTTATTAACCCATATTTCAATTGCCGTTGAATAAGAGAACAAGTGAATGGATTTGTAATTTTTTAAATAATATCTACTTTCTCAAATGGTCTGAAATGTCAAGTTCATGAGGTTTTGGATAGCAAAATTTTGGTCAATTAAATTCTAAAATAAGGGGTATTAAACAATTAGTTAAATGTAATAATAGTTTTTTATTTAAAGAAATTACATTAATTAGAAATAATGTAGAAAACTTATTATATGAAAAAATTATAATAAATTAAGATATCGTTAATATTTTTTTAGGTAGTAATATTCGCATCTGCGTTTAACGAAAAAATTGACAAATATAACCAAAACTAAAATGAAATTATAGTTATTGCTTGTCAGTTTTTTCTTATTGTATAAAAATTTGATAACGTAAAAAATATATTTTACCGAAAAGGATTATAGATAAAATACAATGTGAAACAAAAGAGGAAGGTATAATAATAATATTGTTCTCGCCGGTTCACTCGCTCGCCGGTTGACTCGAACGACAATTTTTGGTCCGTTTGTCTCCGCCTGAGAATCGAACTTCCTTAGTTGAAAAATCTCTCACCTGCAAAGACAAAGGGGGCCTTGACAGTCGTTTGCACTCCGACGCTCAAGTCAGTATTGGGGCAAAGAAACAATAGGTATATAAAGTAGTTCCAGTCTTAGAAACGATGTACCTTGCTAGGGTTCTTAGTGCCCCTTATATAGGTTGAAACTAGGGTTACTTCTGTTAAGAACCCATATCTAGAGTTCCTGGGAGAATGTCCCTGCGTCGCTATCACACAATCTTAGTGTAATCTAGCACATAGGACTTCCCTTTACTGAAGTGCAACGACTAACAAAATGGCCGCCTGGGTACACTCATGCACCGAATCTCTGGGGCCATATGTTCTGTGGGTGCCCTAAGTATTCACGTGTCATGCATGCAACTTCCTTTAAAACCCTAACCCTAACGGGCCTTAGCGCCTCCAAGGACTATTTACTCGTGTTATGCCTGAATTCGCTATACACACCACCTGCATGGATCCCTCGTGTCTTAGGGTTTTCTCTCATATCTGATGTTGTAACTGCCATAATTCTGGGACCCACCTTACGTGGCCCAATATAGTTGTTCAAACCACGGACGTCCGATCTCTCCCTTTGTTGGCGAGGTCCGATGTCGATTCCTAATGTCGATGTCCGAGTACTGGTCGGTACAAATATAGATAGAAACTAGCATTGTTTCCTTGTGATTGTTTTGATTTTAGTGTTACCGTTTTAATGTGCAAATCCTTGTTCAATATTTCTTATGCTTTGTTTCTTATTGTTAGTTTTTTTATAAAAATATCAAGACTTAATTACCTTTAATTCCTATATTAAGAGGGAAAAGAAATTTAGTCTTAAAATTTTTACAAATTCAATATAGTTTTAAATAATTTTAAAATATTCAATGTGATTTCTTTTGTTCATTAAATTCTCTTTCTTAAAACAGGTTTATCTAACAATTTTATCAATGCACATTAAATTATGTGTTGTTACTAATTATAAAAAAATTGGAATTAAATTCTCTTTCTTAAAACATGTTTATCTAAGGATTTTATCAATGCACATTAAATTATGTGTTGTTACTAATTATAAAAAAATTGGAATTACGATATCTAATTATTTAAAAAAGTTAGAATCACAATAAACTTTTTAAAAACTAAAATCAAATTAAATTTTAAAACGAAAATTGAAACACATTAAACTTTTTAAAATAAGATGGAATTGATTTTTTAGGTTAATATAAAGAATAAAAAGATACACTACAAGAAAAAATATTTTTAACGGAGGTTTATTTTTACATTATACAGGGTTAAAACTTTTATTAAGTCATTTACCCAGAGTTGTAGTTTCTCCCGCTAAACCATTCTTGGAGAACATGTTTCCCGAGGTTTTTTTAAACCTCAAGAAAAGTCTTTCAGAACCCCTGTTAAATACCATGGGATTAAAAACCTCCGTAAAATACCATGGATTTCAAAACCTCAATTAAATAACATGAATTTAAAAACCTCCGTAAAATACCACGAGTTTCAAAATTTCCATAAAACAACTTGTCGTTTGAAATAACCTTCAATCCTATTTTCCACCATCTCTAACGATCCTCCTGACTTTTCTCTTCCACCTTAAACACACTGCTCTCTGGCACAGGCTCAATGGTCATCGCCGACAGTCCTAACAAGGAATCACAATTCAACCACACTTATGTCTATTATATCTAAGGAGAAGAAACACTAAATAAGGCACTTTCATTGCTTCTTCCATCATCTTACTGCCCCAACTTGGTCACAAGCCACCGTTACTTAGTTCGACAACAATTAGTGTTATCACTGCTTTATATATCCTAAATAATTGCATTATCTGTCAGATATGGACTTCAAAGTCATGTGTGTTTTTGGCTACAATGGCTTCAAAGATTTCAAGAACATAGTGCAAGGAGAAATTAACTTTATCACTTCTACTTTCACAGTGAATTAATTATTGGATGTATTTTAAAATAAAGGACTTAAATATTAACAATTATAACTAAAACCAAAATTGCACATAAGATATACGTACATAAAATGTTAAAACAAAATAAGTTAGGTTTTTTTTAAGTATGAACTCGCGCCAAAAAAATTAGGAATTATATAAATCAACTACCATCAATCATAAGAAATATGTTGAAATACTTATTATCCAAGATTAGTTGTTGAAATTCTTATTATCCAAGGTTATTTTGGTGAGTTTTTTAAAATAAAGTTTTGAAACTTTAGAAAACTTATTTGTAATATAAAGTTACACTTTCAAAATTTTAGAGAATTTAGTTATAAAATATATTAAAACTATATAGTTTTTAATTATTTATTTATAAATATATTTAATTATATTTATTTATTGAAGTTTGAAAAATCTAGAGTGTTTTATTTAGATTTTACAATAAATCCTTGAAACTTAACAAAAGTTAAAAAGATTCCAGTTAATTTATTGAGATTGTAGAATAAACCTTTGAAACTTCCTCCAAAAAAAAATCTTCATTATTTTGCTAAGGTTTTAGAATAAACTTTTGAAATTTAACAAAGATTAAAAAAACCTATGTTATTTTGCTGAGATTTTAAAATAAAACTTTAAAATTTAACAAAGGTTAAAAAATCTTCATTATTTTGCTGAGGTTTTAAAACAACCTTTGAAACTTAACGAAGGTTAAAACAACCATCTGTTAATTAAATCAATTTCTAAGATTATATTAACTTTTACTTAAAAATCTTCGTTAAATTTTTTTTATAGTGATACTAAAAGGCTAAGGTTTTGATTTTTTTAGAAGTCCGTTAAGCCTGACAGGTAAACGATTTATTTAATATAATTATATTTATATATAATATATATTATATAAAGATAATGCACATAATTATTCATATTTAGAATACATTTTAAATAAAATATAATGTATTATTAAGTTTTAAATTTTGTAGCATATGAATTCAAGAGTGATTCAGTGTCATTGGTCCGTATTTGTATTTCTTCAAATAAAAAAACTATTACTTTACTCAATATGAATATCATAATTATATTGAACTAAAGAAAAAATATACAATAATTTAAATGAAGTGAAATGAAAAACAAATATAAATTGAATGGATAGGTACAACTTTATGCTATTATTTAATCATAAATTATCCTTAGTATAACTTTTAAGATAATCACTATAAAGGTAAATAATATTAATGTATATAATGATTTATAATTAACCGAAAAAATGTATTTATTAATATAAAATATTTCATTACTTTTTAATCTATCTTTAAATTATATTTTTTTAAACATCTATAATACATTAAATTCATGTTTAATTGAATTAATTTAGTTTTTATATTTTTAATATATATTATAATATTTTTCATGATTAAATTGTTAATTTTGAACGAGGAAACAACAATAGTGACTAATAACACGGTTGATCATGGATAATTAAATTCTTTATGGTTTATGGGAGTCGTTTGATTATAAATGTATAAAGAGTAGGTGGTTTGATTATTATAAATCATATTTATTACTCCAAAATACTACCCGTTATACTATAAACTCGTTAAAGAGTTTATACGCACAGTTTTTAAGTAATTCAAAATATAAACTTAAAAATACATATCATATAAGTATAATTACGAATATTATAATAGGAGGATAATAAAAATAAAAATATTTTTTTCTTATTTGATGTCACTCTCACACTTAAAAAAATATTTATTCATATACATAATATAATATAATGTTCAATATACAAACAAACATATAAGAATAAATTATTAAAATAAATTTCTAACATACATACGAAAATATAAATAAAGAAAATATAAATAAAAAGAAACTATTAGATTAATAATTCATAAATGATTCAATTTCTTTTTAATCAAACATATTTTTTTGGTTTAGGGTTTAGGGTTTAGGGTTTAGGGTTTTTTAATCAAATATAGACATGCAAAATTCATGTACCAACCACAATAATCAAATTTAATTACAATATTGATATACAACAATTATATGGACCACATATGGATTTATACATAAAAAAAATTCAACAATCATATAGATCACACATAAATATGTAACATCAATAATATTCAACACACGTAATATCAACTGATTCTGAAAGACTTGTATTAAGTAGTCCATACTAGAGACTAGCATCTGACCCATTAACCAAGACTTAGATTTACAAGCAAACATAAGAGAAAGGACCTGGGTAAGTTTAAGACATCCAATACCGTGTCTACAAGTGGGGACGTTGTGTATCGAACTCCCTCATCAACTTCTCACCACCTGATATCTTAGTCTATGTGACATAGATCATCAGTGAAACTAAAGGATCTTTGTTACTCAATGCTTAATACAAAAATCAAATAATGGTTCATACATTATCCCAAATGTATGAACTCAATTTCATTCAAACTTTATCATTCTCATACAATATGTATCATTCAAAAATTTCACAAACCAAATGAATATACAAACTAATATTCACTTTACATTTATAAAAGCTTTAATACATAATCCAATTCATTGTAAAAACAAGAAGAAAAGAAAAAAAAGAAGTGTTTTAGCTTAAGCGAGAATGGGCTCGCTTGAGCGAAAATGTTTTAGCCCGAGCAAGAATTTGGGGCAAGGGTTATTTTTTTACTGTTGTTTTCACTTAAGTGAGAATTTCTTTGCTTCAGCAAGAATTTCTTCACTTGCGCGAAAACAATGCAAAAAAAAGTTTAAGTACAAGGTTATTTTTGCTTGAGTAAGACTAGGCTTGCTTGAGCGAAAATATTAGAAAATCAACCTCAACAACAAAATCAAATGCGATTTCAATGATCTTTTAAAAAATATTCTAAAAAGACAATATCTTAACACTCCCAAATGATCAATCCAAACTATGATTTGTTCAAACATTATCCTTTAATCATTTTAATACAATCTAAATCATTCAAACTCATATATCCATCAAACCATAATCAAAGCTCAGTTTAACTAACTTTATACTTTAACATGCATAATCCAGTTACTAGATTGACTTTTTATTATACCAACTATCCAAAGATTTTATCAAAAATATAAATAGTTTCCCTTACCTGTAATTTCTTATTCCAAGGAAATTTCAGTTCAAGCAGGGGAGTCACTCCAAATCTAAGGACCAAGATCAAGTTATCCAAACATTACTAAATTTTAATATGAGCTTAACCAAGTTGAAAGGAACATTTTTCTCACCAACCTCATCAAGATTGATGACAAAATTTTAAGAAAAATGAGAGAAGAAGAAATCTTTAAAGTAACAATTTGTTTGAAAATATGATTGGGTAGAAATGATCTCTGACTTCTTAACTACTGCAAGATGCATAATATTTTGAAAGAGATGAGATATTGTTAGAATATATGGCCTTTAAACAAGAAAGGGGGGTGAATTGTTTAAAGAGATTTTCGAAAACTTTTGAAGGTTTAATGAAACTCAGTGAAGAAATCCAGAAAAGGAACCAAGTTAGCCAAGAATACAATCTGTTTTAAAGTGAAGCACAGAAAAACAACCGATTGTTTGTTCGATTCAATCGGTTGTTTATACCAGCAAAATTTAAAACAACTTAAAAACAGAATTTAAAAGAGACCAGAGTAAGAGAAAAACACACAAGCAGTTTATACTGGTTCACTCTTAAGCCAAGAGCTACATCCAGTCCCTAGAAACATCTAGGTTTCTACTAAGATATCAAAACTAGATTACAACACAAACCACCAAAAGAGTGACCTTGAACCCTTCAAGAAACACACTCCTTTTGGCACAACAATCCACATAAATCAGAACACCCTCTGATTCTGCACTTACACTCAATTACAAAAATACAGTAATAAAGAAAGAAGAGAATAGAATACACCTGGGTATTACAAAGCTTAAAGATCAGAAGTAGACCCCAATCCTATTCCACACACTTGAAAATCCAAAGTTTGAAGTGAATCTTGAAAACTTGAAATTCAATTTGCACTCTGATTTCTCAAAATTATTTCTCTATTATTCCAGGAGCATGTAACAAACTTTTTATACTCCAAAGAATATTTAAAAACATTTAAAACAGGAGAGCATTCAGTTGGAAATCATTCAACAAGTTCTTTTTCCCTTAGTTGAAAAACATTCCATTTTAAAAAGGTTTTCAAATCAAATCAGTTATGGATTCAAACAAGGAGTGGATTACAGATGATTCTACCCCAGACCCTACACAAATACACAACAGCAACTCCAGCCTTCCATCAAACACCTTGGATTTGGATTCTTCAAAGCTCTTGATCACTATTGATCAACAATATGGGAGGAAAAAAATTAGGGAAAGGGAGAGAAAAGAAAGAAAATGTGTGTGAGAGAGAAAGAGTTCCTTGTACATAGGATTGTCATGTGGCATACTAGGAATGAAGAGTTTCTTATACATAGGATTGTTAGATTTCATGTTCGGAATGGGGAGTATTTTTTAGAACTAAATAGTCATCTTAAGAGTTTCCCTAGCTTATAAATAAGAGACTTTCCTCTTGTAATTTCTAGACTAGATTATGAAATTGTGTTTCTAAAATTCTCAACACACTTATCCAAGTCTCTTTTCTATGATGCCCATTGCATTTCTAGAAAACTCAAGGAAGTTGGCCTAACCTCTTCCTTGTCCCTTGCACCTTGTAAAACTCATACCTAAAGCAAGAACCTCCATGACCATTTGGTGCTTCCTCCACAAATTTACAAGTCTTTCGCTGCCTTGTATCAATTTCCACTCAACACTCAAGAAGAATTGCATCAAGTGGTCGTGAAATAAAACAAAATAATGAGGTTAGGAACACCTTACTTTCAAAGATAATTGTAATTTGAATAATATGCATATGTAAGATGATAGATGTTTCCTTCCCATGAATATTTGAAGATTTGAGTTTTTTGTCACTATAACATTTCTTTTTTTTTATGGGCTTGCTTTTATTGTCTTTCAAGAGTGAAACTCTGTAACATCCTTATTTATACTGCAATTTTTCATGAATGCAATCCTCTTAATTTGAACTCTAATTTTTGTAATACAATTTTGAATGAATTAAATTTTAATGGTAAACTCGTAAGAGATATTAAAAGGATAAATCCTCTAGGTAATTCTTAATATGTAACTTAGTAATTTACATTTGAAAGGTTTCTAATGGAGTAGAAGAAAGTCTAATCAAATTCATCCTTTACATTAAATTCATCATGTCATAAACAATAATTAATGGTTTAAGAATATTTTGACTTGATTTGTATTAAAACTTATGATTTATTAGACTAAACGCTTCAAATGACACCTTCAGTTCATTAGCTAGCAAATCAAATGCAACATTTTAGAGGAAATCTTTTCATCTCACATATTATTGGCTTAAATTCAAAGTGTATATAGTAAATCATCAAAATCATCCAATAATAACATTAAACATTGAAATAAAAGAGTTATTTTATAATTTAGGAATGTTACATGTCACGTACAATATCATAAAAAGGAGAAAAAAGAACAAAAATATGTGGGGCCAAATCAAACCCATGCCAAGAAAAAATAAAGTGAAGGTTACAACCTATCAAAATCTAAATTTTGGGAGGTATTGTGAGGTTTAGGTAGAAGGATCAAGTGAGATCCTTAGAGAGGTTTAGATAGCGAGATTATGTTTATTCAAGCTCAGAGATTATGAAATTAAAAATCCAATCAGGTCAAGAAGGCCAAAGTCTCAGAAAAAGTGAAAATCAATCTCTGGAGGAGGGAGCCCATAAGCCAAGCTAGCCACAACATCAAAGGATCCTTGGTTGTTGTAATTTAGCTTCTCATCCTGCTTTGTATGGTAAGATCTTATCATGAGTAGCTAAATCTTTTTTGTTGGGATTGGATGACATTGTGATATTTATCGAGTTTATTGTTTGTAGATGCATATTTCTATTTTGTATTCAAATTCTTTGGGTCTGGTAGCCTGCTTAATGATCAACGGTGAGGAACGACCATTGGTTTTCCATATGGCATGAATGAGATCAGAAGGTGATTTCATGATATGATTCCAAATAGTACGAACATTAGAATTTGGAATTTAGGGTTACAAAATGGAATAATTAGAAACAGTAACAATGAAAATCTGGAGAAAAGGAGGCGCCACAAACAAGGTTTGATAAGCCTAAGGTTCATCTTCACAAGAAATGGTGAATTCTTGATAAGATAACAAGATGCATGAAAAAATCCTAGCAGAGATATATTCTCTCTATTAAATTTCCAAAACATTCATTCTCATTCTGAATTCCAAAAGTGTATAAATACAAATTTAGTTATAGTAGGTCTTGTCTCATTTGTAAGTAAATAAAATAAAGATACAATCCCTATATTTCAAGAAAGGATCATTTGTCCTAGTGGTTAAGGTGATACTTTCTAACTGGTTTTGGGTTCAAATCCTAACTCCAAGCAAAATAATAATATTTTTTATTCTAATTCTCCAATCATGTTGTGCAAGTAATCGGCTTAGTCTTTTTAAAGTATAGTCTATTCAACAATTGAGCCTCCAAAAGATTAGCCACCTTGTGTTGCAATGTCTCTTGGGTCTTTCTAAGCCTTCCTCTTGTCATGGGTCCACCTAAGTCTAGAATTATATCTTGGTCAAGTTCTTCCTCGCCATGCCCTTGGGCTTGGATGTCCACATCATTTAATTTTCCAAATCCTATTCATCCAACCATAGGATTCAATGGTTGCAGAGCACGAAGCCGAAACTATGGTAAACTATTCCATCTTAATGTAGAGGTAAGATCATAACAGTGGCCTACTTCTCTAGATAACCTTGCACGAGGAATAAAATTGGTTTGGCCAAAATAGGAAAAGGGATTTTGAATAAAACATTACATTTATAAATAACAATAACAAAGAAGATGAACAATGTTATTCTAATTCCAACATATGTGTTATACTGTTATCACTCTACTTTAGGGATTGTCTAGAACTTCACCTCTCGATCTAAGTATTGAGTAGTGTTACTATTATCATTATTATTAATATTATTACTTACATGAAAAAGTCCTTCAAAATGAAAATATCTTCATTATAAAATATAATCATATTGCAATATCATTAATTCCATGTTGATACGACAACCCTCAACTGTAATACAATTGACTCAATCCACTTACCTAGTAAAAAAGTGGGAATTGACTAAACAAGAAATATATTTATATAAACCCACCACCGAAAATACATTAGACGTTGTCGTTAAAATGCACTACGTTGCATGCAAGAAAGCATAAGCCTTACATAGATTAAACTATGATCGAATGAACGTGGCAGACAAAGATCATGTGTTGGACAAACGAGTGACATAAAAGTTTCCATTCTTAATCCTTTCACTTTTTACATGTTCTATTCAAGTGCTCTAAACGTGTTTTGATTATGTTGACTTATACAAATCATATTTATCAAAATGCAATGTTTTAAATTAAAAACTTAGAATGTTTTCAAACACAGTCTAGTAAATTGAAAACATTATGAACTTAATTTATATATCTATACAAAAGATATTTTGTAAAAACACAATTATACTTAACTGGGATTTAAATATGTGTTTGAAAAGGTTTTGTGGAAATATATTCAAGAGAAATTATGAATGATAATGAAAGAGATTTAATCTGGATGATTAACATGAATATATTGATTATGTGTTTTGAATTAATATCTAAGAATGAAATGTATTAATAATTCGTATGATATTTTAAGATATTATGAAATTTTTATTTAGTTATATATTTTCTCTAAGATATTGAAAATATTAAATCACTGACAATCACAAAGGTTTCCTAATGTGACTTTAGGAACAACTAAGACGCAAAGGAGAACAAGAACAAGTTTCCTTTTCAAGAGACAAATGGATACAACAAAGTTATTATAGATGGAGATTCATGGAATATAGTTAAAGACATTCAAACTGTTGCACATAACAAGAGAAAGAAAATCTCTAAAGAGATTAAATTGAGAAGATAAAAAGTAAGAATGAGCATTAAAAACACAAGCCGTAAATTTCCTTATTCAGTGTCTAATATGACGAAGAGTTAGTACAACATTCGAGAAGAGTTGATTTAAGAAGATGTGTAAAGAATGAGTACGTGATACAACCCCACTCGACAAGCAGACCAAGGACACAATAAACACTTCAAAATTAGGTCAATCATCTCAGCATACAAGACTAGACCCCACTAGGCCTCAGAAAAGCCACAACAGAAGAAGAACCAAACATGAACCAAAATATCATTTGTTCTTCCTTCTAGCCTTTTCACTAGACAAGTTTATGTAAAATAAATTGGACTCACTTTAGGGGTTCCAAATAAAAGAATAAACTAGATTAGGGTGTACTTAGTATAATATTGGGCTTGTGCCAAACTCACCAAAAAAAACCTAGCTTCTAGAAACCATTTCCAAAATCGCCCCTTAACCTAGTTTCTAGAAAATGTAGGCTAGCTTGGGAGGCACTCCACTTTGTCCTACCTTCTAGAAGGTTTCTCACAAATGACACCCCAACCCCTCTATCTTGCTCTCCAAGACACTCTCTCCTATAAATAGAGTGTCTTGACTCATGTATTACACATTGAATTTTGAATAGAAAAGAAACTTTATCAGAGTGTTTAGTGAGCTGAGTCTCCTAGAATTTGGGTCTTATCTTGAGTGTTTTACACTTCAAGTGGCGACTCTTCACCACTCATCTTGGAGTCTCCTCCCCCTCCAAGTGGCATGACCCTACCTTCATCATCCTAAGCTTCTCTTTCCTTTCATATTTTTGTTTTTCCATTCCTTTATGTTCTTGTGTTAATCTTTTTCTATTTGGTTTTCATCTTCTTTCTTTCCCTTATATGCTCTTTAATTTTGCATCTATTCATCATCAACATCATATAATTATTTTTTCTCTTTACCCTTTTGAAACCACTTAGTTAAGTTCGTATCCAGTAGGAATCTTCTTTGAGTTTCTCACCATATTCTACTTAAAATAAAAAACTATAAATAAAGTGTAACCCATAAAAATGTACATTCTAAATTCAACTCACATCATGTGGTATCAGAGCCTAATTATCTTGTGCTTAATTGCTTTTGAGTTGATTTTTGCCTTAAAATTCCAGTACATTCCAATTATGTCTTTATCTTCCAGCAATTTAAATTTTGCTTTACAATTCAACACCTTTCAATTTAGTCTTTAAATTCCTTGTCATTTACAATTCCGCTTTTTATTCATTAAGCAATTAAATTATGCTTTTGAATTATTTTGTGTCAATTTTTTACCTTACCTATTTTGCTTGAGTCTTATGTTCCTAGTGTTCTAGTAGTCTTTTAATCCATTATGCTTATTTTAATTTTAATTGTGAAGAACTAAAAGTAATTAGAGATTGTTTTAGTGGTAGTTGATTTAGTTCCAAACAAAGAATTCAAGTGACCATACAAATTGAATCTCATTCTATTTGTGAAAATTGAAAGTGAATGAAAAGTATGCATGTCAAGAATGTGGATATTTTAAATCCATAAAAACAAAAACAAAAAATACAAAAAACAATTTGAATGCAATTCATTTTTCAAGTTTAAAGTGCTAAGAGGATTCTTTTTATGTGGCAAATTGTTTTCACCTTTGTGGAATTTTATCTTTCTTACTTTTGCAATCTCTAAGAAAATTATCCTTCATAGTTTAAAAGTTTAATTAGTTTTTTTGAGTCTTCATAAGTGTTTTTCTTGTTTTTGATGTTTAAGTTTTGTCATCATCTTAATTCCTTTTTTATTTAGCTTTCTTTCTTTCAACTTTTTTTGCATGTCTTTAAATTCTTTTAAAGTTTTGTTGGGGATTCTTTGCATGAGCAAGTGATAAGAGCTTTGACTTTTTTCCCTTGAAGTGTTACTACCAAGTGTCTCCCTTTGGCATTTTTGAAAATCTTTCTTGAGTGATTCTACCCTTTTTTCCATCCTTTACTAAATAGTCGAGTGATACACGTGAGTGAGTGCATTATTTGTTGTTTAGAATTAATTGTTTAATTTTTGTTCTGCACAAATATGCATCATTTATCTTCAGGGGAATCTTCCAAAGCACAATCTCCTTAAAAGGCACGTCTTTTGGGAGAGCTTGAGGATACCAAGAGGAGCTTAACCCATAAGGAAGAGGAAATGCGACAATTAGTGGAAAGAATTCAAAGGCTAGAGGATACTTAAGAGAGGCAAGCCAGGGAAAGGAGGTGAGAGCCTGGAAGAACTGCTAGACATTACATGCGTTATGGAAGCCAAGAAGAATAAGAAGATTGACGGATACAAAATGTTGAAGCTAGGTTTCACCACCACTAACCACAAAAAAATTCTAATCCTTTTGTAAAATTGCCTTAGTTTTAGCAGGGAAAGTGACCCTAATGTGTACATAGGATGGGAAGCTAAGGTAGAACAAATTTTTAATGTGTATGAGGTGGAAGAGGACCAACAAGTTAAGTTAACTTCCCTAGAATTCGAGGATTATGCCATGCAATGGTGACATCAAACTATAATGGACATTGGGCCAACAAGAGGCCATTCGTGGGCTCTTGGAGTGATTTAAAGTTATGCATGCGTGCGTGGTTTGTTCCTCCTCACTATGGGAAGGAACAAGCTCCAACGACTTCATCAAGGACCTAGGAGTGTAGATGAATACTTCAAATATTTAGAAGTAACTTTTACTAAGATTAATATGCATGAAAATGAAGAGTCAAAGATTGCTAGATTTGTGAGTGGATTAATAAGAGAAATTCAAAATGTTCTAGAACTTTATGAGTATATATCTTTAGAAAAATTGGTTCACCTACCCATCAAGGTTGAATCACAACTTTTAAAGAAAACATCTTTCAAACATACTCATAATGATGGCTTTTACAACTTATCTTGGAAGGATAAAAAATAACTTTCCAAAACAAGATAATCCTTTCAATGCCTCTAAAGAATCCACTCCACAAACTTCTAAAGACAATCATTCTCCTTATAGGACTAAATCGCCAAGCAAAACCTCAAATAAAAAATGTTTTAATTGTTTAGGTTTTGATCATATCGCTGCAAATTGCCCAAGCAAAAGAACTATGATGGTAAAGGGGTTGATAGTAGTCAACGACCATAGTGGTCAATCTTCTAGGTCTAACTCCCCTAACCCTTCAAAACCCCTAGTGAAAATGAATGTGAGATACCTCATGAAGGTGACTTATTGGTGGTAAGGCGAATGTTGAAGACTATTCAAAAACCTTTTGATGAAACCCAAAGAGAAAATATTTTCCACACCCGCTGCCTTATCAAAAACAAGTTATGTTCCATGATCATTGATGAGGGTAGTTGTGCTAATATGGAAAGTACAAGAGTAGTGGAGAAGCTTGGATTACCCACTATCTCTCATACAAAGCCCTATAAACTACAATGGTTTAGTGAAGATGGTGAAATTATGGTTAATAAGGAAGTCCTCATAACTTTTGCTATAATAAAGTATAAACATAAGATTTTATGTGATGTTGTGCAAAGGGAAGCAACACATATTCTATTGGGAAGGCCTTGACAATATGATAGGAAAATTTTACATGATGGTCATACCAATAAGATTTCTTTCATCTTCCTAGGGCATAAGATTATAATAAAACCCCTCTCTCCCAAAGAAGTAAATGAGGACCAAGTCAAAATGAAAACAAAAAGAGAAAATGAAAAAGATGAAGAAAGAAAAGATAAAATGGGTATCATCACCTCATCTCACGCAGTAAAAATAATAATGTTGACCCGTACAAAAATACAAATTGCACCTCAAAGATATTCTTCTTCCTTATCTTTTTCATTACCTAATCATTATAAATACTTGACATCTTTGATAAAGAAGTTTAGGGATGATATTCACAAACCTCTTAAGGGTTTTCACCTTCTAATAGGATTTTCACAAACAAAACATTTCTTCCCTAAACATTTTCTACAAACATGGCCGGTATCTAGAACTCATTCAAGCGAACTCCCAAAGCTTCATGGAAATAAGTTTGATTTAGAAACCACTTATAGAAATTTTTCTATCTTTCTTGTGAACAAACTAACTATGTTATTTACAGGATTTCTAAATTTGTGGTCAAATTATTTCCAACTTGGGGGGCATGATACAACCCAAATCAACAACCAGATGACCAAGGACACAACAAACACTTCACAACTAGGTCAGTCATCTCAACATACAAGACTAGACCTCACCAAGCCTCAGAAAAGCCACAGTAGAAGAAGAACCAAACATGGACCAAAATATCAGTTGTTCTTCATTCTAGTCTTTTTAGAAGACATGTTTATGTAAAATAATTTGGGCTCACTTTAGGGGTTTCAAATAGAAGAATAAACTAGATTCGGGTGTACTTATTATAATATTGGGTTTGTGCCAAACCCACAAAAAAAACCTAGCTTCTAGAAACCATTTCCAAAACTGCCCCTTAACCTAGTTTCTAGAAGATGTAGGCTAGCTTGGGAGGCCCTCTATTTTGACCTACTTTCTAGAAGGTTTCTCACAAATGACACCCCCTGTCCCTCTATCTTTCTCTCCAAGAATCTCTCAACTATAAATAGAGTGTCTTGCCTCATGTATTACACATTTAATTTTGAATAGAAAAGAAACTCTGTCAGAGTGTTTAGTGAAATGAGTCTCCTAGAGTTTTGTGTCTTATCTTGAGTGCTCTACACTTCAAGTGGCGGCTCTTCATCACTCATTGATGTGATTTGATTTTAGAATTGCACATTTTATGGGTTAATCTTTTGTTTATGAGTTTTGAGATTAGAAATTATGGTGAGAAACTCAAAGAAGATTCCCACTGGACACAAACTTAACCAAGTGCTTAACTAAGTGTGAAGGTGCACTTCTAGAGGGCAAAGAAAAAACCCAAGTATGGTGATTATGATGATGAAGGTGTGAAATAAAAGACATGAAAAGAAGCATAAGATGATTAAGAAAGCCAAACGTAAATGAATAAAAGTATGGAAGAATGGCGTAAGGAAAAGGAAAGAAAAACATAAAGGTGAAGAGATTAAGAGATGCTTATGGAACAATGAATCACACCACTTGGACAGGGAGGAAACTCTAAGATAAGTGGTGAAGAGCCACCACTTGAAGTGCACAAACACCCAAGATAAAACCCAATTTCTATGAGACAAAGCTCACTAAACACTCCTGCAGAGTTTATTTTCTATTTCAAATTCAATGTGTCAAATACATGAGGCAAGACACTCTATTTATAGTTGAGATTATCTTGGAAAACAAGAGAAAAGGGTAGGGTTGTCATTTGTGAGAAACCTTCTAGAAGGTAGGTCAAAAAAACCCTAAACCTAGGTGCACATGTCATGAAAGGTGGGTTTGGCACAAGCCCAAATTACTAAGCACACCCTACTCTAGCTTATTCTTATATTTTCCACCACTAAAGTGAACCAAATTTATTTTACATAAACTTGTCTTGTGAAAAGACTATAAGGAAGAACAATTGATATTTTGGTCCATCTTTGGTTCTTCTTTTGTTAAGGATTTTTTAGGCCTAGTGGGGTCTAGTCTTGTATGCTGAGATGACTGACCTAGTTGTGAAGTGTTTGTTGTGCCCTTGGTCATCTACTTGTCGAGTTGGGTTGTATCATGCCCCCTAATGTGGAAAGAATTAGACCTTGAATCAAAAACTCCTGTAAATAACATAGTTAGTTTATTCACAATAGAAACATTTCTATAAGTGGTTTTTAAATCAAACTTATTTCCATGAAGCTCTGGGAGTTCGCTTGAATGAGTTCTAGATACAGGCCTTGTTTGTAGAAAATGTATAGGGAAGAAATGTTTTGTTTGTGAAAATCCTCTTAGAAGGTGAAAACCCTTAAGAGGTTTGTGAATATCATCCCTAAACTTATTTATCAAAGATGTAAAGTATTTAGATGATTATGTAATGAAAAAGATAAGGAAGAAGAATACCTTTGAGGTGCAGTTTGTATTTTTGTACGGGTCAACATTATTATTTTTATTGCGTGAGATGAGGTGATGTTACCCGTTTTATCTTTTCTTTCTTTATTCTTTCTTAATATGGTGATGTTATATGTAGCCCCATATTACACCAGTTCTCGAGCCAACCGGTGTAATATGGGGGTTAATATGTGTTGTGTGTAAGGCACATATTACACCAGTTGACTCGAGTAACCGGTGTAATACGGTCCAATTTTGAAACTGGTTAAGGCCACATATATTACACTGGTTAAGGTAACAACCAGTGTAATATGTGCCTATGGAGCACATTGTTTGAGTGAATTGAGTCCCCATATTACACTTGTTATGGTTATAAATGGTGTAAAATGTGCCAGATTTTTTTATAAATTTAATAAAATGTGCTTTTTCCAAAATTTATAAACCTATAAATATAATAAAACTAGAATACCAACCAGATTAATTTGTATATATAGAGAAATATAAAGACATGCTATTGAAACTAATCAAAATTGTATAATTTACATCTAATGAAAATGTACATATGTTAGAAAGTTACAAATCATTGCATGTTTTGATTCCTAACTTTTAGAAAGTACTTGGCCTATTTCTGACGGATTTGTTTAAGACTTTGTGTGCTTAGTGGCTTAGAATCTTCAAAAAGTTGAGAAATGTAAGAGTATATTAGTCTTCATACAAACAAATATGCATAATGAGAAGTTAAAGCGTATAAAATCACATAATACCTACTCGCAAGAGTCTATAATCCTCACACGTGCTATGGTTCACATCCAATACATCACATAAAAACCACATTCAAAGTTCCCTTATTGCTTATTGCACTATTTTGAAATATATGTACAAATTAATTTAATTGAACTAAAAAAAGTAAAACTTAATAGTTTTAATGAAGTAGTGAAAATATACCTTAGGATAAATCCAACGTAGATTTTGTGATGAGGAAGTGGATCTACCTCCTAAGACACTGCAAACATTGATCGCATTAAAATGATAAAAATCATTAGTAATTCTCAATAAATTATATTATTTACAATAACATACCTTTGTACTACAGTCTTCATCTCTTGACTTGGCTTACTATACAATGAACAAAACCAAACAACAATGTTGTCTATGGGGAAATTAAGCATCAATTATCAGTGAGACCTAGTATAAAAAATTTCATTAGTCATTTTTATAAAACTTTAAATGTAACAATTTTTACTTACCCATTTATAAAAGGATCAAAATAAATCATTTTTCTCGATGTCTGAATGCATCTTTGAATGTAAGTCTAACAATCAAGTTTTTATTCCCAAACTTTTATATGGATTTGGGCTCAAGGAAACCATAAGTATCAAAATTTTCCATGTTGGTAGTTATCTGATTTATATACCTACATTGTTAATATAAATATCAGTAACATGATTCATGAATCATTCAATTAAATAACATGTAATTATTAAGGGTACTTACATCATCCATAGTTGAATAACTGTGATGTTCAACAATTGATTACCTTGGATGATTTCAAAGAAATCTTGCATGGTTATGTACAATGGTATAGCACCATTGTGAACCCCAAATAATGTGGCATCCCAAGGAATCACACAAGACTCTTAAAACATTTGATGTGAAACCCTGACCAACTCTTAGATTGGATTCACATATGGTTGAACTTGTGGTTGGACTTGAGGGCTTAAATGACCACCAATTGATGCATTTTTGTCTCGTAGCAGAGTCCTGTAAAACATAATAACAAATATAAAGTATAAATCTAAAAACCACTTTAACACTAATAGCCCTTAATGAAATATACTTGATAATTGATTGAAATGGTCTTAATCAAATGTGTAGGCCATGCAATAAATGGTCCAAGTGTCTCTCCACTGTATTAACCTCTGATGTGGGCACTGGAACTTCAATAAATGCATCTCTAACTTTTTCGACCACCATTCTAGAAAAATCACTCTGCATGGGCACGGTGTGGATGGTTGAACCTCCTGGATACACCCTCCCAATGGCCACTACATGATGTTAGTTGATTTTAAGATTGCATATTTTATGGGTTGCACTATGTTTACGGTTTTTTATTTTAAGCAAAATATGGTGAGAAACCCAAAGAGGATTCCCACAGGACACGAACTTAACCAAGTGGTTAAGTAAGTGTGAAGGTTCACTTCTAGAGGAAAAATTGAAAACACAATTATATGGTGATGATGATGAAGAGGTGCGGAATTAAAGAGCATATAAGGGAAAGAAAGAAGATGGAAACCGAATAAACAAAGATGAACAGAATAACATAAAGCAATGGAAAATAAAAAGATGAAAGGAAAGAGAAGTGTATATGAGGAAGGTGTGGTCACGCCACTTAAAGGGGGAGGGGACTCCAATATGAGTGGTGAAGAGTCGCCACTTGAGGTGTTGTGCACTCAAGATAAGAACCAAAGATAATAAGAGACGCAACTCATTAAACACTCTGATAGAGTTTCTTTACTTTCAAAATTCAATGTGTAATACATGAGGCAAGACTCTATTTATAGGAGAGAGTGTCTTGAAGAACAATATACAGAGGTAGGGGTGTCATTTGTGATAAACCTTCTAGAAGGTAGGTCAAAGAAACCTTAAACCTAGGTGCACTTGTCATGAAATGTGGGCTTGGCACAAGCCCAATTTATGCTAAGTGAATGCTACTCTAGCTTGTTCTTCTATTTTGACCCCCAAAGTGAGCCTAATTTATTTACATAAACTTGTCTTTTAAAGAGACTAGAAGAAAGAACATTTGATGCTTTGGCATATGTCCAATTCTTCTTCTGCTGATGTCCTTCTGAAGTTTGGTGGGGCCATGTCTTAGATGCTGAGATGACTGACTTGTCTAATTGGGTTGTATCACTAGAGGAGGATTTCCATTAACAAATAACCTACACTGATAGGAGGATTCAGTGTCATCATCTTTAAAGTCCTCCACATCACATCTATCTTTGGTGCTAGCTCGACCACGAGCATAAATTACATCCACTGGTTCAGCTGGATTATATGTTTGCTAGAATTCAACTCTTAACTCTTGAGTAACTTGTTCTTTAATGCTCTTAGTCAGTTGTCTAGTCAATTTCTCTCTCAATTTTGTAACTAATTGATCCATCATCTACTGACTAACATTTGCAGAAAAGCTAGGTCGAGAAATTGATCCGAAATATTGTCTAACACGAATACCAAAACAAGTTGTACGAACACGCCCAGGGTGTTCTTCAGTGCCATTGAGCATGGTTAAGATATCATCTCGACCTTTGGGGAAAAAACTTCCCTATGAGTAATACAATGTGTTAATATAATAATATGTAATGATATTTTGTAACACTACAAATATGACATGTAATTATGAACTTACAATATGATGAGAAATCTTTAATGACTTCTCAGATGTTATTTGACCCCCTGATTTAGTTCTAGCCAACTTCTATTTCTCATGCTGACTAGAAAGGGATGGAGGACAGATAAGTTCACCAGAACCAGATTCTGCCTGTTGTCTCTTTAACTTTTCTTCTACTGTTCTCATAACCTCCCCGAGAGAGTTTGTGGGGGGTAGCATTTTTTTGTGCAATCATCTGAGCTTTCTTCCTCTTTTACTGTAAGTACATACACATAAATTATGAATTCCATGATAAGATTTAATAACATATATAGTGAAATGTTCAGTAACCTCCCATTTGAGATCCGTTCGACTTTGAACAATTTGAGACCATGTCTCTTCATCTACCGAATATTTTCCATAAGGATACTTGTCCTTGTATTTAAAAAATACGTAATGGGTTGTCATATTTTTCTTGAATTGCCTCCATTTTGTAGTTACTGAAGACATTATTTGCTTCGAACCAAATTCGAAAAAAATTGTCTACAAATTATAATAAATAAATCATTAAAATGTGTACCGACCAGTCCCTGGGCGTTGACTGACCACTGGTAATGTTGGTTCCACGTAAGCGGGTCCCACGAGCGGCTTGGGCCAGTATCTCGCACAGCACGTGCGCCAAGGAGCCAAGAGTGGTCAGACATCGACCATCAGGATGTACCGACGTGCCACTAGACAATGTGGAGAGATTGGACATCGGAAACCCAAATAGTAGAGCTGGGCCACGAGAGGTGGATCCCAGATCACACTTCAGTAAGGGAGAAGCCTAGATCAAGAGGGTCCATGTGTGTAGAGTGGAGGACGCGTTCAGGCGTAACACGAAGTGTAGAGCCACTGAAAAGATATGACTCGTGAGGGTCCTGTTCTACGGGTGAGCCGTATGCATGGCACGTGAACAACTAGGGCACTTCTAGAGGCGAGTGACCCCAGAGATAGGTGCACGAGGAGGCACCCAGGTGATCACCCGCCAGAGGTTGCACTCTAGTTAGGGACCCCATGCGCTAGGTCATCCTAAGGGTAAGGTAACAACAGTGTTGGGTCCGCCCATCAGAAAAAGCCCATTTCGGGTAAAGAGGAAACCCTAGTTTCAGTCTATAAATAGCAAGGTAACAAACTTGACAAAGGCAATGCTCTTGCGCCGCAAAACATACACACAGTAGCAAGTTACAAAGTTTTAGTGTTTCCTAACCCTAGTACTAACTTGAGCGTCGGAGTGCAAACGACCTCTAGGGCGCCCTTTGTCTTTGTGTTTTCAGGTGTTCATCACAGGAAAGGCGCGTTCGAACGCAAGGATTCTCGACGTGGGAGTGGCGTAGACGCACGAAGGCGTTTAGAGTCAACCGGTAGGAACATTTGGCACCCACCGTGGGGCACGATACAAATCACTGTGCCACCAGCAAGAACCAGGAAGATTCAGGAGATGAGAAGTACGAGGCAAGCACCTATTGCACCAAACGGGGGTGAGGCCCTCACCCTGCAACAGGTTATGGAAATGATGTGAGCCCTTCAAGAAGAGAGGGTCGCATCAAGAGCAAAGAGAGCAAACCAAGAACGCATCCAAACTGACTTGGTAGCATCGCAAGCTACAAGCGAGGAACTGCGCCGTTCAAACAAGGAACTCCACAGAGACCTGCAAACCCACGCTGCTGAGCGTGAGGGTGCAGATCAGGAGCCTGTGACCCCACCTAGAGAGTTCCCAACACCGTTCTCACAAGAGATCGTGGATGCAGCAATACCGACCACGCTCATGGGGCCCAAGGTGACCTTCACTGGGATGGAAGACCCGGAGGCCCACCTTACGACTTTCCATACACAGATGTGTTGAAGATGGATGAAGCTCATCTCTACCTAGTCTTAGTGTGTTTGATGTAGATGTTAGCTAGGTTGCTTTGTAGGTTGCTATATATCTTAGATGATCTCGTTCTTTAGGGTTGTGTGTATTCAAGGTTCCCTTTTGCTACATGACCCATCCTAGATGCCAAATCAAGGTAGTAAGATCAAGCTCATGATGTGGTTAAACGGTTTTGGAAAAGCTTTTTAAAGTTTTCTTAAATGGTTTGATTCAGTACAAAAATAAATCTGTTTTATTGAGAAGCAATCAGTTTATTTCTTCTCTGTTAAAGGCTTTTCAAAATTCTGTTAGGGCACCAAAGGTACAGCTCAGTCTGTTATTTCAGTTAAGCTGAGCTAGCAGCTTTATCATCTTTTAACCTGTTGTTTTTCAGAATCAATTTGTTGTTTTGCTAACTACTATGTAACTGTTTTTTAAAAGTGGTTAGAAACTGTTCTCTATAAAATAAAATGCCCTTCTCACATAAAGGGATGTTGAACAATCACAGTTTTAACAGAGATACAACATTTTGTGTGAGAAAGTGAATTGAAAAGGTTTTGCAAAGGTTTTTCAAAAGTGAAATACATGTGAGCTTGTTCTTGAAGAACCTTGTGCTGGTATTGTCTTGGAGCAAATAGAACAACTGGTTTATGTTCTTGCAACATTGTTTCAGGTGTAATCTTTTCCTTATTCATTCTTGTATTGGTTTTAAGTGTTAGTCACTCTAGATAGGGTTTATTGGAGTGCAAGGCATGCTGGAATAGTGTTTTTCAACCTTGATAGTTGATGTTCTTGAAGGGTTCAAGAACTACTGTGTGTTTGTAATTGATTGTATCAGTTTTTAGTGGATTACACCTTGGAGTGAGGTGAACTGGACGTAGCTCTTGATGAGTGAACCAGTATAAAAATTCTTGTGTGATTCTTTTCTCATCCCTGCACTTAATTCTGTAATTTCACATAATCTGTCAAGAAAGGAATCTGTTATATTGAAACTAAATCTGTTAATTCTGGACATGATTAGATCTGATGTTCTAACCTGGTAATCAATCCTCTAATCATAAATCAAGCTGCTGTGTGAATCTGTAATAGGAAAAGAAGGGTGAACTGGTTCCTTTAACTAAACTGTGTCATTTAGTTCATTACTCTAGATGGCTTATGTTAAGTAAAAATTGATTAATTTTGTGCTTTAAACTGCAACCTTGTAAACTGAGAAAGTTAATCAATTTGGTTATGGTATTGCTGTTGGTTGATCTAAATTGTGCTGATCTTGTTTTAATTGTGTTAGATTCATCTGTAAAAAGAATATGTTCCGTTTAATATCAATTTGTTCTTTTCACCTCTGTTACATAGTAAATTAGATTGTTTTGCGAAAATTTGATAAGCTCAATTCACCCCTCCCCTCTTGATCTTAGACACTGCTTAACTCTAACAATTGGTATCAAGAGCTAGGGCTTGTATTTTGCTCAAGTGTATGCTTGATGTCTGAGTTTAAAATGCCTTTTGCTGAAGGTGCGTCTATTAATAGACCTCCTATGTTTGGTGGTGTTAACTATGCTTTCTAGAAAATCAGGATGAAAATCTTTATGGAGTCTATTGACATGGGAATCTGGGATGCAGTGGTCAGTGGACCTTTCATACCTATGCAGTTTGTCAAAGAAGAAACAATAAAGAAGCCTTGGTCTGAATGGAGTGAAACCGAGAAGAAGAAGGCACAGTATGACTCCTTAGCCAAGAATATCATCACTTCTGCACTGAATATGGATGAGTTCTTTAGAGTCTCTCAATGCAACTCAGCTAAGGAGATGTGGGAGGTACTAGACGTAACTCATGAAGGGACTGATGATGTGAAACGGGCAAGGAAGCACTCATTAATTCAGGAATACGAACTGTTCAGAATGCAATCAAAAGAAAGTATTGCAGATGTGCAGAAACGATTTACACATATTGTAAATCACCTCACTGGCCTTGGTAAAGTCTTTGACAAGGAAGAGCTCAACATAAAGGTGCTAAAATGCCTTGATAGGAGTTGGCAGCCAAAGGTAACAGCAATCTCAGAATCCAGAGATTTATCCAAGATGTCCACTGCTGCACTTTTTGGAAAGCTGATAGAGCATGAAATAGAGCTGAAAAGATTGAAAGAACAAGAAACTGTGGAGAAGAAAGCCAAAGGAATTGCCCTGAAAACTACCATGGAACATGATACAAGTGAGGAAGAAGTTGATCCTGAACATGATGAGACTTTGAGTCTGCTCACCAGAAAATTCAATAGGTTTCTTAGAAAGAAAAACTGTGACAGAACTCAACAAAGAAAGAGGTACTCTAAACCCAATGATTCGAATTCTTCCAATTACACTTTTTTTGGATGTGGTAAACCAGGTCATATAAAGGTTGATTGTCCAAACAATCAAAACAAAGAAAAATCAGCAAGCAAGAAGAGTGAAAGAAGCAAAGGCAAAAGAGCATACATCTCATGGGAAGAAAATGATGTATCCTCATCTAGTAATTCCTCAACCGAAAGTGAGGAAGCAAATCTGTGCTTTATGGTGAATGAGGAAGAATATAACTCTGATTCAGTAAGTGATTTTTCTACTGATTCTGAAAATTATGATCAACTGTTAATTGCATTTAAGGAAACACATGATGAAGCAAACAGATTAGTTGTAATTTGCAACAGATTGAATAGAGTAAATAGGGTACTTGAACCTAAGGTCAAAGCCCTTGAAGAAGAACTGCACAAAGCTAAAACTGAATTGGTTAGCCTTGAATTAACTTGTTTGCATGCATCAATAAAAACCTGTGATAATTGTAAGAAGCTGGAAAAACAGGTTGAATATTTGTTAAAAACACTTTCAAATTTCACCAAAGGAAGAGAAAATCTTGAAACTTAATTAGGTTCACAGAATGTTGTTTTTAACAAAAATGGTCTAGGATATAATTCTGAAATGAAAAGCAATGTGAAAAAGTTGTCAAGTTTTTTTGTTCCTTCAAAAACAGGTTTTTCTTCTTTTAGTTGTTAAAAAACAATGCATACTGCAACATGTTTTTATTGTATGAAGTCTGGTCATATATCTAGAACATGTAAAGCTAGAAGGTACCTTGTTCCTAAAGGGTTGGCCAAATAGCTTCCTAAGGAAAGGTATTAATCATGTTGGACCCTAGACTAAAAGAGGTACCATATATGCTTAATCTATGTTTTTGCAGAAAAACAGCAGGAAGAATCAGTGGTACCTGGACAGTGGCTGCTCAAAGCACATGACTGGTGATGTGACCCAGTTCATAAATCTGAAACTCAAAGCTGAAGGGCATGTCACATATGGGGAGAACAATAGAGGAAAAATTCTTGGAAGAGGAGATGTTGGTACTAAAGACTCAACCACTATTGAGAATGTACTGTATGTTGAAGGGCTAAAACATAGTCTTCTAAGCATTAGCCAACTGTGTGACAAGGGATACAAGGTCAATTTCGAAGCCAACACCTGTACAATTTCAAATGAAATTTCTGGTAAGGTGTTGTTCACTGGAAAAAGGGTAAACAACATCTATCTCTTAGATATTATAAAGAGCTGTTCTGAAAATGAGTGTTTGTTGTCTAAAAGTGATGAGTCATGGTTGTGGCATAGGAGGCTAGCTCATATTCACACAAATCACTTGAATAAGCTAAAGTCTAAGGAACTAGTTTCTGGTTTACCAAACATGAAATTTCAGAATAACAGATTGTGTGATGCTTGTGTAAAGGGAAAACAGATAAGAACTTCATTTAAATCTAAAGATGTAGTTTCTACAAATAAAGCCTTGGATGTTTTACATATGGACTTGTTTGGACCATCTAGGACTGCTAGCTTAGCTGGAAATTACTATGCCTTGGTGATTATTGATGACTTTTCAAGATATACATGGACCTTGTTTCTTGCTTCTAAAAAGGATGCATATAAAGCCTTTAAGAAACTTGCTAAGGTTCTGCATAATGAAAATGAAAATAGGATAAAATAGATTTGTAGTGATCATGGGGGAGAATTTCAAAATGCAAAATTTGATAGATATTGTGAAAAACATGGGATCACACAAAGTTATTCTGCTCCTAGGACACCCCAACAAAATGGTGTAGTTGAAAGGAAGAATAGGTTACTAGAGGAGTTAGCTAGGACCATGTTAAATGAATCTGGTTTACCTAAATATTTTTGGGTTGATGCAGTATACACTGCTTCTTATGTGCTTAACAGAACTTTGATTAGACCAATTCTTAAGAAAACTCCCTATGAATTGTATAAAGGTAGGAAGCCTAACATTAGTCATCTTAGGGTTTTTGGCTGCAAATGTTTTGTTCTGAATAATGGTAAAGACAATCTGGGGAAATTTGATCTTAAATTAGATGAGGGAATACATATTGGATATGCTATAAATGGTCATGCTTATAGAGTGTATAACAAAAGATTGCTTGCAGTAGAAGAATCTATACATGTTATATTTGATGAAACAGATTTTTCTGTGCCCAAATCTATTCTGGATGAACCTGGTATGGATGATTTAAGAACCATTTTGCAAAAGAATCAATCTAGTGAGCTTGATGCAACTAATCAAAATTCTGTCAAAGAATCTACTGTGAATGCAGGATTGCCTAAGGAATGGAAGACACCCAGGGATCTTACACTAGATAATGTAATTGGTAAAATTGAGAAAGGAGTCTCAACAAGGAATTCACTTAATAATTTCTGCAGAACAGTGGCCTTTGTTTCACAGATTGAGCCTAAAAGTCTGGAAGAAGCACTGCAAGACAGCAATTGGATAACAGCAATGCAGGAAGAACTGAACCAGTTTGAATACAATGAAGTGTGGATTTTGGTTCCAAGAAAGCATGAGATGAATATCATAGGAACCAAGTGGGTGTACAGGAACAAGATGGATGAACATGGGGCTATCACCAGAAATAAAGCAAGGCTGGTTGCTAAAGGTTATAACCAAGAAGAGGGAATTGATTTTGGTGAAACCTATGCACCAGTAGCACGTCTTGAAGCTGTCAGATTACTCCTAGCATTTTCCAGCATACAAGGTTTCAAGCTGTTTCAAATGGATGTCAAGAGTGCATTCTTAAATGGTTACATTAATGAAGAGGTGTTTGTATCTCAGCCTCCAGGGTTCGAAGATCATAAAAATCCAGAGCATGTGTACATGCTTAAGAAGGTGTTATATGGATTGAAGCAGGCACCTAGGAAATGGTATGAGAGGCTAAGTGAATTTCTGCTCTCTCAAGGATATAACCGTGGCAATTCTGATAAAACCCTGTTCATAAAGAAGAAAAGAGAAGACATTATACTTGTGCAAGTCTATGTGGATGATATTATCTTTGGACCACAAATGAAGAGATGTGTGAAGACTTTGTAAAAACAATGAAGAGTGAGTTTGAGATGTCAATGTTAGGGGAAATGAATTTCTTCCTTGGACTACAAGTGAAACAACTCAAGGATGGAATTTTCATAAGCCAAGAAAAATACTGCAAGGAGCTGCTTAAGAGGTTTGATATGGATCAATGCAAAGCGATCAGCACTCCTATTTCAACAAGTTGCCAGCTGGATCAAGATTCTGCAGGAAAATCAGTAGATCAATCTAAGTACAGGGGTTTAATTGGTTCTTTATTATACTTAACTGCTAGCAGGCCTGACATTATGTTTGATGTGTGCTTATGTGCTAGATATCAATCTAATCCAAAGGAATCACACTACAATGCAGCAAAGAGAATTCTGAAATACTTACAAGGATCTAAGGATGTTGGGTTATGGTATCCTAACAATGTATCTTTAAATTTAACTGGTTTTTCAGACTCTGACTTTGTAGGTTGCAAGGTTGATAGGAAAAGCACAAGTGAGACTTGTCACATGCTTGGATCAAGTCTAATCTCCTGGCATTGCAAGAAACAGGCTTGTGTGGCTCTCTCTACAGCAGAGGCAGAATACATAGCTGCTGGAAGTTGTTGTGCTCAAACCTTATGGCTAAGGCAGCAGCTAAGTGATTTTGAAATTTTATTAAACAAGATACCTGTAAAT
The DNA here is from genome assembly GCF_000499845.2 of Phaseolus vulgaris. Classification (NCBI taxonomy): domain Eukaryota; kingdom Viridiplantae; phylum Streptophyta; class Magnoliopsida; order Fabales; family Fabaceae; genus Phaseolus; species Phaseolus vulgaris. The sequence continues at coordinate 29,120,672 of NC_023750.2, read as the reverse complement.
TGAGATAATACTAATGCTATAAATTTGTCTAAGAATCATGTCATGCACTCAAGGACTAAACATATTGAAATTAGACATCACTTTCTAAGAGAACATATAGCTAATGGAACTTGTGATATAAAACTCATTGGCACTGAATTTCAATTAGCTGATTTATTCACTAAACCTCTTGCTAAAGACAAGTTTTATTTTCTTCTAAATGAATTGGGGATCATTAGCTTAAATTGTCCTCTGCAGTAAAAATTTCAATATGTTACTTTATTTTTTTAACATGTTTTGTTCCCTGTTTCAGAATCACAGCTGTGACTATGAAAGAGAAAGATTTGCTTTTCTCTCTCTCTCTCTCTCTATCTTTGACTGCTTTTACGGTTATTAACCAGCAGGTCTATGCAAATTAGCGTGTGGGTATCCTAACTGATTGGATATTGTGTAGGTGCAACAAATTTGATTTAACAAAATCTAGTTCCAATATATTCTTACGTAAATCAACACCTGAACCTGCTGCACCACAAGAATAAAATCTGAAGCATATCTGTTTGATTTGATTTTCTTTTAACCCATAATTCTTGAAATCTGATTAAATTGATTTCCTCTAAAATTTGTGATTTTTGAAATTTGAGTTAAAGCTCTATATAAACCTAGCACTAATCAATTGTCTCTCACACCTTCTCATCTCTGCTACGTGCTGTCCAGGTTCAAAACAGATTACTGTGCTTAATTTCTATTTTGAAGTGATCATGTGAAATGTTATTAACCCTTCTTCTAGCTGATTTATCTTTAGATGACTAAGTGCAGATAACAACAGATCAAGCATGGCATTCTCCTCACACAGAAAGAAGAAATTCAAAGAACAACCTAACAGTAGCCAAGGCATCCTGGAAAAATGGTTTGCTGGAGATTCTGAAGCCATGACTAGGTTCATCCATGAGACAAGCAGAAAGCAAGTCAATGCGCTCAAGGTGCTGGAATTTTCATGGTTAAGGGAAGAAAATTTGACTGAAGCAAAAACTCTGCTCAAGCATCAAAAGCTGAAAAACTTCTTAGAAATGACTAGAAATGTCTATCCAGACTTGGTGAAAGTGTTCTACAGCAATCTGGTTCAAGAAGGCAAAAATCTGGTCTCCCATGTGAAAGGTGTGAAGCTGAAAATTACAAGAGAAATATGAAGCAATGTGGGAGGAATCAAGTATTCAGGAATGAAGGTTAGCAAAGGGAATACTGCTGGAATTCAAGGGTTTAACAAAATGAAGTTTTATAGGAGTTGTGTTAGAAACCCTGCTGAACCAGTAGCCAGATTTCATGCTGGAAATCTCACAATAATTCCAAGACTCCTAGCCTACATAATTGCTTGGCAGCTTACTCCAAGAGGAAGTAATCATGCTACTCTTCATGAAGAAGATTTGATTCTGTTGTACTGCATAATGAATCAACTCAAGGTAAATTGGGTGAGTACAATGGTAGAGCATATGCTCAAATCCACAAGGCTTCCAGATTATCGTTTTCCATATGCTATTTTTGTGTCAAAGCTAATTGATTATTTTGAAGTTGACACTGCAAATGAAAGAAATGACACCATTAAGGCAACAAGTGAAATAGACAACTCCACTCTCTTGAAGATGGGGTTCCAAAAGGAGGATGACAGCTGGGTATTTAGAAGGAATGCTGCAAATAGAGCTGAGAATGAAGCAGCTGATCCAGCAAATGAAGAAGAAGAAAATGTTGATGGGGTGCAGCACATGGATGAGTCACCAGTGCACTCTTCTGGAAATGAGGATGTTGCTGCTACAAGCCAAAATGCACTGGTTGCATATGAGGAACCTGTGTATAGAGGTGAACCTCTATCCATGTTCGAAAGACAAGTTCTAAGCAGGCTGGAATACTCACATATGACCAAAAGGCACATTATGAAATGGCTCAAGCCAGGTTTCAACACTTGGATGACCAAATTGAAGGAGTTCAAGAGCAACTAGCTGAGCTCTACTACCACAACAAGTGATCCTATTTCATAGTCTTTATCTTTTATATCTTGTTGAACAATTTGGGTTTAGTCTGTTTGTCTTTATTCTGCACTGGTTTTAGTTGGTTTTATTTTGGGTTGTAATAGAACTCTATACTGGTTGTTTGTTTGAACTGTTATGAATGTTTATGGTATGTCTTTATCCCATGCCTTATTCTGTTTGATGAATCCAAAGAGGGAGAAGAACTGAGAAACAGCTCACAAAGGTTGATGTTCTGGTTAAAGCTACAGGGAGGTAGCATAAAACTCACACACTGCTATATTTTGGTTTTGTTTCTAAATGTTGTTGTGCAGGTTTTGGCAGTTAGTACAGTGAAGGTTTTGATCATCAAAGTATGCAAAGAAAAGGGGTTTTTGTCTCCATCAAACAGGGGGAGATTGTTGAAGATGGATGAAGCTCATCTCTACCTAGTCTTAGTGTGTTTGATGTAGATGTTAGCTAGGTTGCTTTGTAGGTTGCTATATGTCTTAGATGATCTAGTTCTTTAGGGTTGTGTGTATTCAAGGTTGCCTTTTGCTGCATGACCCATCCTAGATGCCAAATCAAGGTAGTAAGATCAAGCTCATGATGTCGTTAAACGGTTTTGGAAAAGCTTTTTAAAGTTTTCTTAAATGGTTTGATTCAGTACAAAAATAAATCTGTTTTATTAAGAAGCAATCGGTTTATTTCTTCTCTCTTAAAGGCTTTTCGAAATTATGTTAGGGCACCAAAGGTACAACTCAGTCTGTTATTTCAATTAAGCTGAGCTGGCAGCTTTATCATCTTTTAACCTGTTGTTTTTCAGAATCAATTTGTTGTTTTGCTAACTGCTCTGTAACTGTTTCTTAAAAGTGGTTAGAAACTGTTCTCTATAAAATAAAATGTCATTCTCACGTAAAGGGATGCTGAACAATCACAGTTTTAATAGAGATACAACATTTTGTGTGAGAAAATGAATTGAAAAGGTTTTGCAAAGGTTTTTCAAAAGTGAAATACATGTGAGCTTGTTCTTGAAGAACCTTGTGCTGGATGAAGGTGCTGGTACTGTCTTGGAGCAAATAAAACAACTGGTTTATGTTCTTGCAACATTGTTTCAGGTGTAATCTTTTCCTTATTCATTCTTGTATTGGTTTTAAGTGTTAGTCACTCTAGATAGGGTTTTTTGGAGTGCAAGGCATGCTGGAATAGTGTTTTTCAGCCTTGATAGTTGATGTTCTTGAAGGGTTCAAGAACTCTTGTGTGTTTGTAATTGATTGTATCAGTTTTTAGTGGATTACACCTTGGAGTGAGGTGAACTGGACGTAGCTCTTGATGAGTGAACCAGTATAAAAATTCTTTTGTGATTGTTTTCTCATCCCTGCACTTAATTCTGTAATTTCACATAATCTGTCAAGAAAGGAATCTGTTATATTGAAACTAAATCTGTTAATTCTGGACATGATTAGATCTGATGTTCTAACCTGGTAATCAATCCTCTAATCATAAATCAAGCTGCTGTGTGAATCTGTAATAGGAAAAGAAGGGTGAACTGGTTCCTTTAACTAAACTGTGACATTTAGTTCATTACTCTAGATGGCTTATGTTAAGTAAAAATTGATTAATTTTGTGCTTTAAACTGCAACCTTGTAAACTGAGAAAGTTAATCAATTTGATTCTAGTATTGCTGCTGGTTGATCTAAACTGTGCTGATCTTGTTTTAATTGTGTTAAATTCATTCATCTGTAAAAACAATCTGTTCCGTTTAATATCAATCTGTTCTTTTCACCTCTGTTACATAGTAAATTAGATTGTTTTGCGAAAATTTGATAAGCTCAATTCACCCCTCTCCTCTTGATCTTAGACACTGGTTAACTCTAACATGATGATGCTGGTTGGGGGCTCCGACGAGGTGCGATGCAAGCTGTTCAAGGGCACTTTGGCAGGAACAGCGATGGACTGGTTCATCAGCCTCCCTGATGGCCATGTAACGTTGTTCCCGCAACTCACAAGGCTGTTCAGGGCACAATACATCGCGAATCGAGCTTCCCCGTCAGTCTCTTATGACCTCTTCGATGTAAGATAGTATCAAGGAGAGTTTCTGAAGGAGTTCCCCCACCGCTTTGGAGCGCAGGTGGTAAGGCTGAACCTTAAAGACGAAAAGATAATGGTGCATGCATTCATGAAGGGCATCGTGCCAGGACCCTTCAGCGAGTCACTCATCCAGAACCATCCTAAGACCTTCACCGAGATAAGGCCACGCGCGACAGGTCGTCCTCAAGCCCTAAGGGTGCATGAGGCAACGAGAGAGATGAAGACCACCGTGGAGCAACAACCTATCAACCAAGAAAGCCCAGCAACAGGGGCCGTGGGAGAGAGAATTGAAGGAGCTAGTCGTTATCCCAAATGTAGCTGAGAGGCTGAAGGTACCCCCCAAGATCGACAAGAGGCTCGGTCCCAACAAGAACGCCTAGTGTGAGTTCCACCAAGCATTCAGCCACCCCATACGCAATTTCTTAGCACTGGGGCACCAACTAGACGAGTTGGTGAAGAACGGTCTCCTAAGGGATTACCTGCAAGAGAAACAGGGGACCGATGACATGGCGGCAACAAGGGGTGGCCCGGGACATGAAGTCCCCGTACACGGTGAGGTCCACACCATTGTAGGAGGGTTCTCGGGAGGAGGTTGCACCGCTTCTCAGCGGAGGAGATACGCACGAATGGTGATGTCGGTAGAAGCGCAGAGGACCGACGACGCCTTCGACGTCGACCTGGTCTTTACCAAGGCTGACCTTGAAGACGTTGTCCCGCATGACAATGACCCAGTGGTGATCTCGGCGGTAACCGCATGGAGGAAGCTGCACCGGGTGTTAGTAGATCAGGGAAGCTCGGCAGACGTAATGTTCTGGACGACTTTCAAAAAACTGCAACTATCCCCCGACATGTTAAGGCCCTAAGGCGACTGTCTCTACGGTTTCGCAGGAGATCAGGTAGAGGTGCGCGGATACTTAGAGTTGAGGACTACCTTCACGGATGGCGCCACGTCACGTACGGAGAGCACACTAGTGCAAAAAGATTAAAAGAATACTCCTTATTAAGTGCGGGTTTGCGATTAAACGCATTTGTAAAAACACGGTGGCATGTTTTAAATTAATTTGATTTACAAATGCGGTTCTAGAGTAAAACCCCATTTGTAAATCATTGGCATTGATTTACAAATGCGATTTTACTCTAGAACCGCATTTGTAAATTCTTTTTACCCTAAAATTTGAAGCGCGCCACTCAGTTTCACACTTTCACTTTCTTCTCCGCTCTTCGTTTCCACTGTTCTTGCGCTCGCGTCTCTCTGCATTTTCACCATTGTAAGTTTCGTTCATTCATTCTTTCATTCATTTTCGTTCCTTACTTCGTTGGCATTGGCATTTTCGTTCCTTACTTCGTTGGCGCATTTGGATTTTAGGTTACTGTTCCATTGGTCTTCGCTGGTCTATCCCTGCTCCGCCACCGCCACCGCTTCGCCCCTGCCTTTGTCGTGTGCCTCTGCCACTCCGATCACCAGCAACTTGGTTCACGGAAAGGTTGGTGTTGTATTTAAATTTTTTTGAATTTTTATTTAATATTTTGAATTTATAATTTTGTGTATTATAATTTATATATTATTATATATAAATTTGTATTATATAATTTGTATTTTCTTAAATTTCTATTATATATTTAGTTAGTTGTTAATTACATTTTAATAAAAGTTTTATGTTCTGTTAGTTGTTACTTTTAGAATAGAATTATCGTGTTTGGATTGAGTCTGAGGGTGTTCGACCCTAGGCATATGTGTGAGATAGAATACTAATTATTAGAAAATTCTAACTATTCTAGAATATATAATGGATCGAGGTTGGATTAATGTTGTTCGTATAAGTGATGAGTACGAAAGGGGAGTAGAGGAATTTATACAATTTGCGCAGCGTAACGCGATTATTAGTGGTCATGATGGAGCAAAGATCAGGTGTCCGTGCGTTAACGGTTTGAATGGAAGGATACTAGATGTGAATATCATGAGGGAACACCTGCTATGTGATGGGTTTCTTCGATCTTATACAACTTGGACATGGCATGGTGAATTATTAAATTTACCACGTGTTTCCGTAACTGAAGAATATGTGGGTTCTACCATGGATGAAGCCGTACACGATGATGGAGATAATGATCGATTGGAGGACATGATTCGTGATGTGGGAGCTGAGTGTTTTGCAAAAGCGCATGGATATGGAAGTATGTCAAGAGATGCAGAGACTCCCTTGTATCCTGGATCAACTAACTTCACACGGTTGTCGGCGGTGTTAAGATTGATGAATTTGAAGGCAATAAACGGATGGACTGATAAAAGCTTCACGGAATTGCTCCAGCTGTTGAAGGATATGCTTCCAGAGGGAAATACTCTACCTAATCGTAATTACGAGGCCAAAAAGATTCTTTGTCCAATGGGTATGGAGTACAAAAAGATACATGCATGTCCTAATGATTGTATATTATACCGGAAAGATTTTGAATTGTTGAAAAGTTGTCCGAGGTGTGGGTTATCACGTTATAAGTTGAAACAAAAAGATGATGAATCTATTGATGAGATGGAAAAGCATGGACCCCCAATGAAGGTTATGTGGTATCTTCCCATCATTCCAAGGATGAAGCGTTTGTTTGCAAACCCAGACGATGCTAAGAATCTTAGTTGGCATGCAGATGAGAGGAAATGTGATGGCATGTAACGACATCTAGCTGATTCTATTCAATGGAAGAAATTTGATGATGACTTTCCAGAGTTTGGTAAAGAATCAAGAAATATCCGACTTGGTTTAGCTACAGACGGAATGAATCCGTTTGGTAATATGAGTACAAATCACAGTTCATGGCTTGTATTACTAGTTATTTACAACTTACCTCCTGGATTGTGCATGAAGCGAAAATACATGATGTTGTCTATGATGATATCCGGTCCGAAACAGCCAGGGAATCATACTGATGTTTATCTAAGTCCCTTAATTGAAGATTTGAAGTTAATGTGGGACCAGGGTGTTGAAGTATTTGACGGATTTGCTAATGAAACTTTCAAGCTTCATGTCATGTTATTTTGCACCATCAATGACTTTCCGGCATGGTAACTTATCAGGTTATAGTGTTAAGGGTCACAAAGCGTGTCCAATATGCCAAGAAGACACTGCTTCTCAACAATTGAAACATGGAAGGAAAACAGTATATCTTCGGCATCGGAGGTTTCTTAGAAGTCATCATCCTTACCGGAGGTTGAAAAAAGCCTTTAATGGACACCAAGAGGGTAGTAGTCCACCAACTCCATTAACCGGTGTTGAGGTTTACGAAAAGGTAAATAACATAGACCACACCTTCAGTAAGTCAAAAAAAAAAGTCATCTGTGACAAATATGTGAAAAATCATTATCGTCCAGAGGCTTCAATAATTGAAAGGTACATAGCTGAAGAAAGTATTGAATTTTGTTCAGAGTACATGACAAAAGCAAATTCAATAGGTGTTCCAGCTAATTCATGGCACCACAGGCGTTCTACAAGTAAATGTTTACGTGGTGTGAATATTCTAAGCAAATCTCGATCAGAAGTCTTGCAAGCACATTTGTACATATTGAATAACACAGATGAAGTTGTACCTTACATAGAAGCTCATAAAGCCATTGTGAAGGCAAATAACCCAAGACAAGCAGAGAAATGAGTCTTGATGGAACATAATAGAACTTTCATGCCTTGGTTTAAAGACGAGGTGTTCAAGGATTCAACGGCATCAGAGACCTTGACCTGGTTGGCTGCTGGATTGAAGTTTGATGTCATCTCATGTACAGCGTACGAAGTGAATAATTATATATTTTACACGAAGTCCATGGATGAAAAGAGTACAGTTCAAAATTCTGGTGTTACTCTTGAAGCCGAGTCAATGCAGTTTTCGACTTTGAAAGATACAAATCCAGTACTTGGATCAATGGCATACTATGGGTTTATAGAAGAGATATGGGAGATTGACTACACTAAGTTTTTTGTTCCAGTTTTCAAGTGTAAATGGGTTGACAATAAAAGTGGGGTTAAAATTGATGATTCAGGATTCACACTAGTGGACTTTCGAAAGATAGGGTATCGAGATGAGCCATTTATAATGGTTCAACAAGCATCTCAAGTTTTCTACGTGAAAGATCCTACGTCAGAACATTGGTATGTCGTTTTACACGGTAAAAAACAAGGGGAGACCATAGATGATATTGAAAATGGTGACCCCTATTCATTCACACCAAAGATAATTAATAAAGATGACGATGTAGTTGATGATGTACATGCAACCCGTAAAGACCACAGTGAAGGAATTTACATATGAACTTTCAACCCCCATGCAACCTGTAAATAAGCATTTTAGATTTAGATTTTTATGTATTATTTTTATAAGATTTTAATTCGATGCAGATTAACTAATGTTTGTTACCTAATTTTTTTAACAGAGACATGGATGACGACACTCAAACCTCGATCCGGACGAGGCAGCAGAGGACCTACTAGATTGAAGCGTCTCGCATTGAGACGTGCTGCTGGTGAGAAGACACGTGTTGACATTGACGTCAACACTGGAGTGGCTTTTGGTCCTAAGGCAGATGAGTTTATGAGCTATCTTGGAGTTGTTTCTCGTGAGAGGCTCTCCATTCTGATTAATTCATGGGATGAGGTGTCAGAGGTCGACCGTAACATGATCTGGGAGGATGTTCTGGTAAGCTTTACATTTTGATATATAATATTCATTGATTAATTTTAATTTGCTGATGTTATTTTGCAGGCAAACTTTGAAATTCCTGATGTGGAACCGCTTTGATCGAAGATTATATCCAATATCAGACTCAAATTTCGTACCTTTAAGTCAAGACTGACTTCGAGATACATTTTTGGCAACCTTAAAGACGAAAATCCATGTTTAAAGTACAAACATATTGATGAAGAGACATGGCGCCTTTTTAAAGAAAGCCGTAAAAATGAGGCTTGGATTGTAAGTGAAGTAACTTTTTTGTTTATATAACATTAATAAGTTTATCTTATTTACTTCAGTTTGTTTATTTCAATTATGACAGGATCGTCGGAAGAAAGCTCAAGAGATAGCTTTGAAGAATCTTACCCCGCACGTTATGTCTCGTTCGGGGTATCGAAAACTTGAGCAAACACTGATGGTGGAAAAGGAGAAATCTAAACAGGGGACGTTGTCTGAGAATGTGGAAACAGGGGTCACTTCTCCTCCATCACCACCTTTTCGCCATGTAAAATGGAAGAGAGCCCGAATTAAAAAGTCGGGTGCACCAAAGAGAACGAAACTCAAATGAAGACTAAGATACGTGAAGAATTAATGGAGGAGATGAGAAAGGAGACTGATTTGATGTGGCTAGAGATGAAAAAGGAGAGTGATCGAATGCGACAAGAGTTTCTATTGCAACAAGTTTGCGCTGAGCCGATTGAACCCCTTGTTAGTCCCACTCCCAAGAGCACAAAGGGAAGTTGTGCGGCTCCTCCAACATCAGGGGATGATATCAATGGGCAGACGGAGGATTGTGAGCTACTGGTAGTGGGTGGCAAACTTCCTCGGGTGGTGGCCCTTGGAAAAGTCTATCAAAACGCCACCACCTTACATAACGTTCCTCTCTCCCCTGATGTGGTGAAGGTAACAGTTGAAAAAGTACGTTTTCTTAATGCTCGTGTTCCACTACCTTCAGATGAGGTAACCACTGTGGCCGATGCATTTCAGACATTCGTTGCCTGGCCCAGAGAGCTCATTCGATCTATGCCCAAACCTCATGTAATAATTTCATTTCATTATATTATTTTTATTTATATTTATATATTACATATAATTTAATACAAATGTTGTTTATCTTGTAGAAACCTTTTCGGCCACCAAGTCCGGAAAAGAAGCGTGAGGTTCCAGTTGACGATCCTCTAGCTTCCTTACGTCTCATTGCTAGTCAGATTGGCAATGAACCTTTTCCAGTTCCGTGGGATGATACATTTTTTCAAATAAACACTGAACTGCCACTGATGATTTACAACACAGATTTATCAGAATTTATATCTAGGAAACAGGAGCTCAATATAAGTATAATTCATTTTTTTATGATGTAAGTATCTTTACCTATTATTCAATTTACTTTATGTTAAATTATTATTGATTATACTTTCACTAAAAACTTGTAGGTTTTTGCATAGAGTCTGTATCACTGAGGGGAAGGAAAATATGTATGGATTCTTAGATCCTGCATATACTAATCCCGTTGGACCAAACTCATCTGAGACTCAAGCATACATCACTAACACCCTGGAAAAAGAGGGAAAACAAATTTATTTATGCCCTTATATTAATGAGTAAGTTTAATTATATGTCATCAATTATTATTATTTCATGTTTTAAATATTTACTAACTCTTTTCATTGATGATATAGGCATCATTGGCAGTTACTTGTCTTATCAATGGTTGATAAGACTGCTGTGTGGTTCTGTTCCCTACGCAAGAAGATTCCCACAAAATTTAAGGATATCATTGATACGTAAGTACATTATAAACTGAACTTTGTATATGTTACTAATTAACCATCTACTAACGAGGTTTTTTGTATTAACCAGTTCATGGTGTGGATATAACATCCTAAAAGGTCAATCAAGTTCAAATAATTTGAAGTGGATAAGAATAAAGGTTTGTAATTTTTTTCTTTCTCTATTATCATTGTTTATCAATATACTAACATATTACTTTTTATTGAATTATAGTGTAATAAACAACCAGGAAGCTATGAGTGTGGCTATTACATTATGCAATGGATGATTACCATTATAAGACTAGGTGTTAAAACTGGTTGGAAAGAGGTACTATATATGTTAAATCATTTGTATAATTCTTGAACATATATATATATATATATATATATATATATATATATATATATATATCTAAAAACTAATTTATGTCAACTTTGCAATGCAGTTATTCACAGAAGAAACACCAATGAATGAGGAAGGCATTTCATATGTTAGAGATTCTTGGTCCACATATTTCATAAATTTTTATAACTCTAGCATAGGTAAACAATAGTGGTTTTATGTATATGTAATTTGATTACTTGTAAATGTACATTTTGATGATCTCAATTGATTACTATATTTCTGTATTTGTCTGGCTGGGTTTGATCATTATGCAGGTTATTAATTTATATGGTTTATGCACAATACAAACTGCACTTTAAAAAAAAAAACACTATTTACAAATGCGGTCATTTACCAAAACCGCATTTGTAAATGTGATTTACCTATTTACAAATGCGGTCATTTACCAAAACCGCATTCGTAAATGTGATTTACGAATGCGATTATTACCAAGACCGCATTCGTAAATCTTAAACCCCTAAACCCTCATCCCTCATTCAGAATAATATACAAATGCGGTTATTTTAAATAACCGCATTTGAAAATCTAATTTATAAATGCGGTTCTATGACCGCATTTGTATATCTCCGATTTACGAATGCGTGCTAATCAAATGCAGTTCTATAACCGCATTTGTAAATGTAAAATAGCCGCATTTATTTTACATTTCTGCGCTAGTGGCATCACGTACCTTGTCGTCAACGCCTCCTCTGCTTATAACATGTTGTTGGGTAGACCAACGCTGAATAGGTTAGGGGCGGTGCCATCGACAAGACACATGAAGATGAAGCTGTCGGACTTGACAGGAAAGGTGATTACCATCAAATCAGATCAAAAGGAGGCCAAGCGATGCTATGAGAACAGCCTCAAAACAAGGTGAGGGGTATCTATGGTCACCAATGGACCACCGTACACTGAGGGGGTCCCCCTGCCCAAGGTCAGTCACGCCAAACCCGACAGGACCATAGCAGGAATCGCCCGCATAACCAAATCTGATCCGCTTGGCAACCCCAGGGAAAGAGAGATTAGAGAGAAGGACTCCAACCTAAGCAATGTCCCCGGCCAAACAGGGCAAACCCCGGTCGAAAAGATAGTGGAATCCAGAACTGAGGTACCCAGTGATGATCGACCAGGCGATCGGTTCGGCCCTCGGACAGAAACAAGATCAGTTTCAAGGTCTTACCCACAGGGGAAGCAGAGTATGCCAAGGGTCTAGAGAGAAACACCAGGTACTAAGGAAGGCAACCACACTAGTTTCACGTCCGGTCTCTCCCGTGCGGACCGATTCTCCCAGAAGAACAGAGACCCTCGAGACGAAGCATGCAGGCTTGAGGCGCTGAAGCAGGGCTCGGTTCCTTGCACATGGAATGCAGCCGACTTCAAGTTTTATTTCAGTTAAGCAGGAGTATTGTACATGGTATTAGAGGACACTCTTTTTCCCTTACAAGGGTTTTTTTTTATGAGGTCACCAGATAAGTTTCGATTGAAATATTTTCTTGAGTTATGTACAATTCAGTTATGAACTTGTTTCCGGTGTGTTAGAAGTCTCGTGAGTAGAGAGGTAGGTTCGTGAGAGAACACTTCCCCTCTCGAGTGAAAATGCCAAGGTTAACCGAAAAGGTTTCTGAGAAAAATCCTCCGCGCCTTTGAGTGAAACCGAGGTCTGTTAAAAGCTTGTTCCCTCGGCGTTAGAAGTCTCGTGAGTTGAGAGGTAGGTTCACGATAGAACATCTCCCCTCACAAGTGAAAACGCCAGGGTTAAACGAAATGGTACGCAAGTTAAATCCTCCTCGCCCTCGAGCGAAGCTGAGGTCAGTTAATAGTTCTTCAGTTAAATCCTCCTCGCCCTTGAGCGAAGCCGAGGTCGGTTAGTAGTTCTTTAGTTAAATCCTCATCGCCTTTGAGCGAAGCCGAGGTCAATCAAGAATTAGTTTCCCTTGCGTTAGAAGTCTCGTGAGCGGAGAGGTAGGTTCGTAAGAGAACATTTCCCCTCTTGAGTGAAAATGCCAAGGTAAAACGAAATAATTCACAAGATAAATCCTCTGTGCCTTTGAGTGAAGCCGAGGTCAATTGAGAGTTTGTTCCCCTTGCGATTAGAGGCCTCGGAAGTAGAGAAGTAGGTTCGTAAAGAACACCTCTCCTTTGAAGCAAGAGCGCCAAGGAGGAACGACCTAGCACACAGTTAAAACCCCTCCTCACGATTAGGGGAACATACAATAGAATGATAAGAGAAACATTTTGGTGCCAAGCACCATGATTTAGCAGTTATCCAAGTCAAAAAGTAGTTGTCTTCTTAGAAATAAATAACTATGTGTTCGAAAGTAAAGTTGTAGATAGATAGCAAAGAGTTTGTTTGTCAACCAAATACAAATCAAGGAAGGACCCTTGGAACGATCTGCCTGTTTTCAACACGGTTTGATACAGTCAAGGGCGCAATATCCATTCCAGGGTATGCGCAAACAACTTGAGCAAGAACGTCTCTGAATCCCTCATCATGAGCATCGAGAACATCTTCGGTCAGTTCAGCCTCAGCTTCTTCAAACCTTTTAGCTTGTTAATGAAGTTCGGCCTCCACTCGACCCAGTTGTGCCTCGCAACTGATGGACCTTCGTTCAAGCTCTATAATTTTGAACTGGGACACCTCATTAGCCTCCTCTAGCTCGAAGACCCGAATCCACATGGACAAAACTCTTGCCTCCAGTTCAGTAACTTCTCGGGCTTGGCATGAAGTAGCTTCGAGAGATGGACCAACTCCTCTCTCAGAGTAGCCTCGCGGGCAGCAAACGAGCGAGCCAGCAAAGAGGTTTCCCCTGACTCGGCCCTGGTTAGTAGAGCGTCGGACTGAGCAAGAAGAGCCCCAAAACTGAAGCCCAGTCTCTCCCTCGCAGCGGCCTCATCCGAGTCTGCAGTCACCCCTTGTTGGAAGTCCTTGATGGCGTGCTGTAGGACAAGGGGAAGCTCAAGGACAGGGGGAGTAGAAGCACCAGTTCCACCAAGGTTAGGGAGCAGGGGAACGTCGGTCGCATGATCCCGGGGCGAAATAGAGCGACTAGTAGAGGAAGAGTGGGAAACCATCACCGGCGTAGGTTTGGGTCTTTTAGAGCTTGGCCCCTCGGAGGAGTCCTCGTCCGATTCGATCACCACCGTTTTACCCTTGCAGGGGAGTGGGGTGGGAGATGATTGGACGGCGGCGAGAGGGACCGCGACCCCAGGATTAGAAAGAGTGGGCAAGGGCGTGCTGGCGAGAAGTGCCCACGTCCCTGGAAATCCCGCGGATATGAGTGAGGATCTCAATCACTCTAGCCTGTTTCTCTTCACTCGAAACCATACCAGCGTACAAATTTCAGAGGAAACACAGAGATAAAGGATGCGAATGCGCAGAAGTAGAGCACGTAAACGCGACACTACAATAACAAGGGTTAGCTCCCCCAGAGTTTCGGGTTTCTTGAACCTAAACTCGAAAGGAAACCCAGAAACAGAGGATGATCGATACAGAGATTAAGAAGCACAGACAGTTATCTAGAACCTGAATCAATAGACAAGTGTGAACGGTAGTCAGAGTTTGTACCTACGAGCGGATAACGAGAAAGTGCAGGAATGTGTAGAAGGAACGCGAGAATGCTTGAGGAAGAAGGCGAAACAATCAAGAATTTCAGAGGATGATGGAACGAGTGATTTGACGCGTGCGTTTTCGAAAGTTTAAAAGCAAACAAAGAAGCGTAAGCGACGTTAAGCCCTAGCCGTTGATCAAAAGACACGTGTGCACAGATAAGACAGGCCTAAAAAAACGTCACTTTGGTAGTATTTACGTCTTGTCACGCAGAGCCACGTAGGTCACACAGGGCAAGGACTTAGCCTCTTCGCTGAACGAGTTACAGCTTGAGACTGTGGGCTTTTGTACCGACCAGTCCCCGGGCGTTGACTGACCACTGGTAATGTTGGTGCCACGTAAGCGGGTCCCACGAGCGGCGTAGGACAGTATCTCGCAAAACACATGCGCCATGGAGCCAAGAGTGGTCAGACATCGATCATCAAGATGTACCGACGTGCCACTAGACAGTATGGAGAGATCGTGATGGCATTTCATGAAGGTCTTCTTGAATCATGTAAGAAAAAGTGGTGCGGAAGCTATGAAGGTGTGTGAGCAAGATCCTCCTAAGAGTGGTGTTGATCTTGAATGTGCATGATATGTATGAAGCTAGGGAGGTTCGGCCAACCCAAGGAGAGGTGAAGGAGATGAAGTTTAGAGCCTAGAATTCTAGGGAGAAGCAAAGCTTAGCACTAAATGGCAGCATAACTTTACTCACAATAAACTTGCAAATACAAGGTGTAGGCCTCCCTATTTATAAGCTACTTGGCCGTAAGTTTTAAGCTAATGCCTAATGAAATGAAAACCAAATTAAATGCAATTCACCAAGCCATGTGCCATGTGCTCATGACCGGCCAAACCTAGAGAGTTTCTAGAATGTTTCACTCAACTATGCTTTCTACACTACTCTAATTACTAAGCACCCCTAATGGGCCTTTATGCAACATGTACAAAGCTTTCTCTCTTCCATCCGTGGCTTCATTCAATTGGGCTTGAATATGCTTAGCCATTGACCTTGTGATAGGTCCTAGACGGTCTAGGTCTCCTCCTAGACGCTCCATGGGTAGCCTTTCCTCTTCACGTCCTAGACGCTCCATCCTTCTAGCTAGACGCTCATCATGGTCTAAACGCTCTTCATGGTCTAGTGTTGGGCTTTGGCTTTCATGGTTAGATGTGCTTGGCCCTCTTCCATCAGATCGGACATCGGAAATCCAAACAGTAGAGCTGGGCCACGAGAGGTGGATCCCAGATCACACGCCAGTTATCAGTAAGGGAGAAGCCTAGATCACGAGGGTCCATGTGTGTAGAGTGGATGACGCGTTCAGGCGTCACACGAAGTGTAGAGCCACTGGAAAGATATGACTCGTGAGGGTCGCATTCCAGGGGTGAGCCGCATGCATGGCACGTGAACAACTAGGGCACTCCTAGAGGCGGGTGACCCCAGAGATCAGGTGCACGAGGAGGCACCCAGGTGATCAACCGCCAGAGGTTGCACTCTAATTAAGGACCCCACGTGCTAGGTTATCCTAAGAGTAAGGTAACAACAGTGATGGGCCTGCCCATCATAAAAATCCCATTTCGGGTAAAGAGGAACCCTTAGTTTTAGTCTATAAATAGCAAGGTACAAAACTTGACAAAGGCAATGCACTTGCGCCACAAAACACACACACAGTAGCAAGTTACACAATTTCGGTGTTTCCTAGCCCTAGTACTGACTTGAGTGTCAGAGTGCAAACAACCTCTAGGGCACCCTTTGTCTTTGTGTTTTCAGGTGTTCATCACAGGAAAGGCGCGTGCGAACGTAAGGATTCTGGACGTGGGAGTGGCGTAGGCGCACGAAGGCGTTTCGAGTCAACCGGCATGAACAAAATGTAAATTCAATAAACAAATTATTTAATAACATTTAAATAAATAACTTACACAAATATCCTTTCTGATGAGATTCTTGTCTACTTTTGATACGTGGTCTCAGTCAGGGATCAAGATAGATACCTTAGATCGAGCTAAGACTCTCAAATAACTTACAAATTGAGCCTGATGCCCTACTAGTCTGAGGGTCTATTTGAATTGGAACCTTATTAATACCCATACGCCTAATCACAAGATTTCTCAGTCGTGTAGGGTCCTTAGTCTTCCTTGATGACTCAGCCATGTGATCGACCTACAAAGAATAAAAGCATGTTTAAGATATATATTTAATTAAATAAAACAAATTTTTAAATAGAAAAGCTAATAATAAACTACTTGATTTCTATTGTGGAAGTGTTAAAATGGTCTCTCATATTCCTTCATTGTGATCATGGCGTGTAGCATGTACTTCATTTACATCATTTTCATCATTCAAAGGATGTAATTTTCTTGAGAATGAAGATTTGTCTACAAAATGGACCCTTGAGTCATCTTGTGGGTGAACATCATGTTCAGTTCTCCCCTGTATGACAACTGACAACCTTTCATTAGAAATATCTTTCACATAAAAAACTTGTTTTGTTTGGTAAGCCATAATGAAAGGATCTTTCTTCCATACTATCTTTGTAAGATCAACCAAAGTAAAACCCAAGTCATTTACATGCACTCATGTGTTACAATCGACCTATTTACAATTAAATACAAGCACTCTAAATTTGACGTAGTCAACCTCCCAGATTTCTTCAATTACTCCAGAGTAACTTAGAGTAGCCACAATAGATTTATTGTCTTTTGAACTAGCAAAGTGCACAGACTCTGCCTCAAAGGTAGCACCGCTATTCTGCAAAGTATTTTTTTCATCTTTAGTCTTTGTATAAAAAGACACCATATTTATATTGTACCCAGTCCATGTTATGACATCAAAATTAGATCCTCATGCTAACAATTTCAATTCCTAAATATCATAATCCTATAGACCAATTTTGTCTTTAAACCATTTCAAGATGGTCTTGCTATGCTCAGTCAACTTTAACAACATCTTGTGTGCATCTATATAAGGAAGAACATCATTGATGTTGTTCAAAATATATAAATATGCTTGGAGAACTTCATGCCAGTCTTTTTGAACCACCCTCACACCTCGTGTGCCTTTACCTTCACACATTGCTTCATGCATGGACTTTGGAATTCCTATGGCTTCTACTTCTGACATATATGTTGTAAAAAACTCAATTGCTTCCTCAGCAATGTATCTCTCAATAATAGATGCTTCTAGAC
This sequence comes from Phaseolus vulgaris, assembly GCF_000499845.2. Classification (NCBI taxonomy): domain Eukaryota; kingdom Viridiplantae; phylum Streptophyta; class Magnoliopsida; order Fabales; family Fabaceae; genus Phaseolus; species Phaseolus vulgaris. The sequence goes on along the minus strand of NC_023750.2, from coordinate 29,102,966 downwards.
GGTACGGATTCTTCCATACCCTTTGAATATCTTCATGCATTGCTTAACTCCTCATAGACACCCGCAAAAACTAAACTTTTCAGATTTTGGAAAAGTATGACATGCTAGAGGAATATATGTTCGTTTACCATGAGGTTGTGGCTGCAACTCCAAGCGAACACCCATCTCAACTATATCTTTACGAGCATTTATACCATTTTTTTGTCTTTCCTTTATTATTCAACAATGTGCCAATTATACTATCACACACATTTTTTTCCACATGCATTACATCTATGCAATGTCTAACATCTAACTTTGACCAATATGGAAGTTCAAAGAATATGGATTTCTTCTTCCAAATGTTTTTCACAATGTTTTTCTTCTGTGTTTTTCAAAATGTCACATTCATATTGTAGACTCAGTTGTACACTTCCTCGTCAATTAAGGGTGGAGGTGCAATTTTGTCCTCCTGAGATCCATTAAAAGCTTTCTTTAAGCTACAATAAGGGTGATTACATTTCAAAAACCTTCCATGCCTAATGTAAGAAGTTTTCCTCCCATGTTTTAGTTTATGGTAACTTGTGTTCTTTTCACATATCGGGCAAGCACTATGTCCTTTAACATTGTAACAGTTCAAATTCCCATATGCTAGAAAATCATTAATGGTGCAAAATAGCAATGCCCGCGAATTGAAATTGACATTCTCATATGCATCAAATACTTTGATCCCATAAAAACTTCAAGTCTTCGATCAATGGACTTAAGTAAACATCTATGTCATTTCCAGGTTGTCTTGTTCCTAATATCATCATAGACAACATCATATATTTTCTCTTAATACACAACCAATACGAAAAATTACAAATAATGACTAAAACTGGTCACGAACTATGTTTGCTACTTAAATTATCGTAAGGATTCATACCATTCGTTGCAAGACCAAGTCTAAGGTTTCTTGGATCACTCCCAAACTCAGGAAATAAAGAATCAATTTTCTTCAATTGTGGTGATCAACCCTGGACCCAATACCAAAGCGTTCAACATATAAAAATTAAAGCACTATATTTCTAACACAATACATTATAAAACACATTACAATTTTTTTAGGGTCGATTACCCCTGGACGTAATACCAAGACATTCAACACCATAAGTATATTTCAAATACAAATAAAACTAATAATCGAAATAAATAAATTTGTACTAAATTAATATTTAAATTTAAAGTTAACATGTTTGAAAACAAAAGAACTAACCAGGAGCGTGAACTGATGAGTTGTGGCGGCGGTAGTGAAAGCAATGTGGCAGCAACAAAATTATCTTTATAAATAATTAAAACTAAATTAATAATTAATAATTAAAATTAAAATTAAAACAAAAACTAAAATTAAATTTAAATTTAAAATTAAAACTAAAATTACAAATTAAAAAAAATTACAATATTTGAAAATAAAAAACTCACATTAGAGCGTGAACGACAGAATTGTGAACGCAAAACAAGTGTAATGTGGTGCGACTATGAAGGCCTAGTGACGGAAGGATTGGTGGCAACGAAGAGGAAGAACAGTGGCACCAAAGAGGAAGAGTGGTGGTCGCGAACGTATTGAAGGACCAGTGGCCGCGAAGAAGAAGGAAATTTTTGAATGGGTAGTGGCAAAGGAAAGGAGATAAACGAAGTTGGGGGCAACAGTGGAGGAAGAAAAATGGAGGCACACAAGAAAAATGGAGGCTCAATGAAAACGAAGATAAAGAGTAACACGAATTAGCAGTAGCGGTGGAAGACAAAGCAACATAATGATGCAAAAAGAGTAGAGTAGAGTGAATGAGCAATGAGGCGCGAGCTTGAAAATAGGTTAAAAAAATATATTACACCGGTTTGATAGCCCAACACTGTGTAATATACCATGCTAACAACAACAACAAAGTTTTAAAAAATATAAGTATTACACCAGTATATTACATCGGTTGGGTTATCCAACCGGTGTAATATGTACCAAATATTTACAAAAAATTCACCGCGCTTTTTTTATACTGATTCTCATGTAATCAGTCTAGAAAGTCGTTGTAAAAGGCCTTTTCTGCACTAGTAATAGTCGCAAAAGGCTCAAGATAACAAATAACTGTTGATTCCTAGATAAGTAGATAAAACACCAATATAATCACCATGGCTCCCTCTGAAGATCCATCTAATAGCAATATGACCCGGACAATCCCTAACTGTTGACCAAGGTGTTTTGATACTTCCAAATCTGCATTGAAGACTTGAAGAATATGCTGCTACGTGTGTGTTATTTAGTAGATTTTGAGTTGTCAATTTACATCTAGTATTGATCCAAGTTCGCTTGATAGTTAATCTCTTTTGAAATAAGTGTTTTCTAAAATCTTAATTTTAGTCAGTTTTTTCGTGCTTTCAATCAGTTAAAAAAGCTTTTGTTTAAAGTTTGGTGACTACAACAAGTTTTTTATCCACTTGATTAATCGTGCCAACCGATTGAATTGCGCTCAGTGTTTTTCAAAGGATTTGAAAAAGCTTACTTTTATTTTTTCTTTTTTGTGAGGCAAAAACAATGGGTTATTTTGACAAAAGAGCTGGTTGTTTTGTGTGTTGTCCTTAACAGAAAAAGAAATGAATCCCTTTGCTTTAAAATCAATGAACTGTTTGTTCAACAAAATTTTGTTATCAATTCCAAACTGTTTTTAAATGATTTTAACTGTTTTCAATTAATGATCAAACTGTTTTAACCTTTTTCTTAAAGTTTATATAAACGTTGTTTCATGATCATTTCATTACTGTGAAAACCGCACAGAATCTTCCTCCTTGGAGTGCATAATCTTAACAGCATGGCCGCCAGGGTACTAACTAATGTACCAGCATTATGGGGCCCATCTGTCATTGTAGGCGTTCTAGCCTTTACGTATCATGCATGCAGCTTACCCCTGAAAACCCTTGCACTCTTGGGCCTAGGTGTCTCTAGTGGGTATTTACTTGTACTAGACCCCGAATGTACTATACACACCACATGCACTTTCGCTGATCAGGCCTTATACATATACGGGTTTCAACATACGTATCTTTGAGGGCCCACCTGCGTAGTCCATTATCTCGACCAGACCACCGAGCTGACCTGCTCCACACAGATGTCGATGTCCGATCTCCTGAGCACCGAGCCCAGCGCTCTGGTCCAGTACAAAAACATTTTTTTAATCAGCTGAAAATGTGAATCAACTGACTGTTTTTGCATATTTGGCACTGTTGCATAAAGTTTTCATAAATACTTACGCATTCTTCTGTCAACTTTTTTTCAAACATTTCAATTGGTCAAGACATGCATTATTGTGTGCCTTTGAATCTACTTATTCACAAAATATCCAATTGTTTCGCTGAAAAACTAATTGTTTTCTTATGAATTTCCAATCACCATAAAGTATAGTAAAAAAAAAATTAATTGGTCTGACATATTGCAGTTTCCAAAACTGTAGAAGATTTCTTTTCTCTGGTAAAATCAACTCACTAAAAGCAACTTTTTTTCTACTATCTTTTTTTGGTTATATTAAGTGTGCTTTGAACTAAATATTTCATAAAAACAATCTATTTTGTTCTGCACCTCACTTGAAACTCTTTGGTTCTTCACTGCATTTTCACAAACACATATCTGCATCATGGCTTCTTCACTCACCAAGGAGAAAGAAATCACGTGCCATCAAAGGAACTACAAGGGTTGGTCATCTAGAGACTTGGTTCTCTGGGGACAATGAGAAAATAGAAAGTTTTCTGCATGAGATGAGCAAAAAAGTCATCAACACCTCAGAGCTTTTGTCCTTCAAATGGCTGAAGGAACAAAACCTCAAGGAGGTAAGGAAGACTTTGAAAAATCATAAGCTGCAAAGGTTCCTTGATTTGAATGGAAATACTTTTCCAGATCTTGTAAAAGTATTCTACACAAACCTATTTGTTAATGGTGAGAACATGTATTCACATGTCAAAGGAATGGATATGGAGGTTACTCCTGTTGTATGGACTGCCATCACTAGGTTGAAGTTCTTTGGTGCAAGGGTTAGCAAGGGGAACACAAGTCCATGAAGAATTTTAATAAAATACGGTACTATGTAAGCTGCCTAAAAAATCCTCACTTGAAAGTAAAAGGTTTTCATGTTGGTGCTTTAAAGCTAAATGAACGAATCATTTCCTTTATCATCACATGGATACTAACACCTAGGGAGAGCAATCATGCTATCCTCACTGAAGAAGACCATGTCTTAGTCTACTACATCATGAAAAACATCAAGGTCAACGGGATCCATATCTTCAAGGAGCATACGCAAAAATCTATGAGGTTAAGTGATTATCATTTTCCTTATGTTATTCTTGTGTATAAATTTCTTCAATACTTTGAAGTTGATCTTAATGAAGAACTGTTAGGGGTGGTAAAACCATCACATAAAATTAACAATGGATCACTTAGCAAGATGAGGTTCATTAAAGTTGAAAACAAATGGGTTAGCAAAGAGGAAGAACAAGTTGGTCCTTCTCCTAGATCAAACAAGAATATTGGTGTTGGTGATAAAGCTAAATAAGATGTTAGTGATCAAGCTGAACAAGATGCTGATGATCAAGCCAAACAAGGTCTTGGTGATCAAACTGGACAAGAAGTTGGTGCAAATGATGAAGCTGGTCCAAGTTCTGGAGTCACAAAAGATTATGTTATGCATGCACTAGTTAGTTATGAGCCACATATGGACTTTGGGATTCCAATGTCCCAATTTGAAATATTGATGATCAACCTCTTGGACACCATGGCAAGTGATTAGAAAGATTACTATGAGTTTGTGCAGCAAAGTTCCAACATATACACAATCAGATTGAAGTTGTTCAAACCCAACTCTTTGAATTTCAATATGGCAAGGAATCTTGAAAGCTCAATATAATTTTTTGTGTTTGAAATATATTATGTAATGTTGGACTATTTCCTTTACTATTTTGTTTCTATTATGTAATTATCTTTTCTTTGTCTATTAGTGAAGACAAAATGGGGAGAAGTTATCTATTTGATTTGGTTGTATTACTGTTTTAATTTTGCTGCTACTACTTTGCATGCACTATGACACTTTGAACTTGTTTTAATTTTTCTGCTATATTTTGGTTATCTAGAAACTAGTTCTTTAAGTGTTCTTTATAATATGTATGAGTTATCCTACTATGCTTGCATTGTGTGGTATATCTTTCCGTTTTGGAGGAAGTCTTAAATTCAAAATCAACAACACAAACAACCAATGATTCGTCTTCATCAAACAGGAGGAGATTGTTGAACAAGGTGCTTTGATGCTTCCAAATCTTCTTTGAAGACTTGAAGAATCTATTACTCTGTGTGTGTGTTATTTAGTAGATTTTGAGTTGTCAATTTACATCTATTATTGATCCAAGTTCATTTGATTGTTTATCACTTTTGAAAGAAGTGTTTTCTAAACTCTAGTCAGTTGTTTTGTACTTTGAATTAGTTGTAAATTTTTTGTTTAAAGTTTGGTGACTACAACAATTTTTTCATCCAGTTGATGTATAGTGACAACCGACTGAATTGCACTTAGTGTTTTTCAAAGGTTTTGAAAAGGCCTAGTTTTATTTTGTCTTTTCTGTGAGGTAAAAACATTCGGTTATTTTGACAAAAGAACAGGTTGTTTTATGTGTTGTCCTTAACAGAAAAAGAAATCAATCACTTTGTTTTAAAATCAATCAATTGTTTCTTTAACAACATTCTGTATGAATTTCAAATTGGTTTTAAATGATTTTAACTATTTTCAATTAATGATCAAACTATTTTAACTATATAAAGGTTGTGTTAGAATTAATGGCTTAAACAAGAGGGGGTGAATTGTTTATCAAAATATTTTCGCAAAGATTGAATAAGAATGAAGCTTTATCAACAATCACATATTAAACAATCAAGGAAGCCAATCAAACAATGTAAAAGAAACTGTTTGCAGAGTTTCAATCGGTTGAAACTTCATTTTAACCGGTTGTTTATGGCAGAAACAAAAACAGAATTAAAACAAACAGTTTATAAGGAGTGAGAGAGAGATATTACTCAGCCAATTTATACTGGTTCACTCAACCTTGAGTTACATCCAGTTCCCAGAACAACAATTGGGTTCCACTAGTAACCAATCACATATTACAACTCACACAACCACAAAGAGGTGATCTTGATACTACAAGAACCACTCACCCTCTTTGTTATACACTCCCTTAGTCGGAACACCCTCTGACTTTACAGGATTTTCACACACTTCAAGAGTTTATAAAATAACAAATACAAGAATCATGAAAGGAACAAATTGCACCCCTCAAAACTAGCCATTCTAGACAGCAATTATGAGCCAAAACAGTTTTGATTCAATGGCAAAATAGATTAACAGGTTTACAAAAAGCTGTTATGAAATGTGACAATCAATCAGTTGAAAAGTCGTTTTAACTGGTTGAATTGGTTAGACAGTTATTTAACCAAGTCAAAAACAGTTTTAAAACCTTCAAACAAGCTAAGTGACAAACAACCGATTATTTTGAGGTTTCAACCGGTTGTTTTTCTCTTTGCTTAGAAAAACACTTTTCTCTTTTAAAACAGATTGAGCAAGCTTGTGCAAGGGACTATGAATGATCTTTACAAGAATTCTAAACAACCTAGACTAAGCTCAAACCAGAAGCAACACAACTTCAACCTTTATCAAGATTTGAAACATCAAAGCTCCCATGTTCTACAGGTTGTTTTATGATTATTTCAAAAAGAAGAAGAGAGCTTTATCAAAAAAGTTTTCAAGAGAAGATCAAAAGCTTTTGGATCATTTCTTGTGTGTGAAGTAGGAACTGAGTTTTCTATTCTTGTGTTCTACTGCTTTGTAAAGCCCAGGTGTACTCTTACTCTTTCTTTAATACCGTATTGTGTGTGAAACAGTTTCAGATAGGGTTTCTGGAAATTTTGGTGTTGCTAAGAAGTGTTGTGTGTTATTGAGGGCTTCAAGATCAACATTCTTGGTGTGGTTTGTAATCTAGTTTTGATTGCATAGTGTATTCTCATTGGTTAGCTGAGGAATGGATGTAACTCTTGGTTAAGAGTGAAGTAGTATAAATCTATCTGTGTGAATCTCTCTTTTCTTACTTTGATATACTATTTTAAGTTCTCTTCTTTATATTCTACTGCAATAAACGGTCAATTGTTTTGATAAAACAACTAGTTGATTTTTCTTAAAGAATTGTTAATCTGATAATTAATCAAGTTGAACAGAAAAATCAATTGGTTGATTTTACCGTTCTTTCACTCTACTTCCAATCTTTGCGAAAACAATTCACCCCCCTCTTGTTTAGGCCATACATTCTAACACTAAAATCACCATCAATGTTAACTTCAATCTAGCCAACATCCTATAAACTTAAAAAAACCTGCCTAACTTAGGCTTCCTTCCTCGTTCTGATTTGGATATGATAAAACTTCAAAATAGAAAAGTCAGTCATATTACTATACATGTTTTCCTTTAAGGAATTACCTATCAAACTAATACAACTTAGCACCATATGAAGAGAAATGTGAAAAGGTATTATATGTTGGAAGCAAGCATAATTTCTCATCGTCCAAATCATCCAAACATGTAAGTTAAAACACTAAACAAATCTATTGAACAAGAGGACTCCTTATCCTACATAAAAAAAAATTCAATATATCAATGTTAGACATAAAAACAAATCCTGGAAAGATGGTTTGGATCCATGTACACAAATTCTTAGCCCTTAGACATTTAACAAAACATATGGAGAGTTGTCCTCTTGTTATTACAAGAACTGCTTATAGAAAAAAAAAAGATATTCCTCTTGATTGCACATATTTATTTATGAGAATTCTATTATGTAAAAGCTTTCATAGAACTAGAGTTTTGGTTGGAGGAATATTGGTAGATCAAATAATCTTGTCCCAAGAACAAAAGTGAGAGGAGGAATGAAGGCACATGTGATTTAATACACATATTCATCCTTTTTCCAATAAGGACTGTATTGCATATTAGTCAAAATCAAGTGTTACAAATTCTCCAAGCCTGAAATATGTTATAGAAAGGGGGAACAAACCAATTTAAACCATCATAAGAATTCATAGTCCTAGTTGTCAAATATGGCCTTATATTATGAGGAATCTCAACTATTGGAGATATGTTGTCATGAGAAAACCAACTACCATTCCAAAAGTAAATGTTCTCCCTGTTACCAATTGTCCAATGTGTGTTATCCAAGATAATATCATAACATTCCAAAATTCTTGGCCAAATTGAAGAAGTTTGTAAATAGCTAATTTATAATACTTATTCTTCAAAAACTTATATCTCATTAGATCAGCCTAAGGCATACTATTGTAACAAAATTCCCAAACCAACCAGAGCAAATAGGCTTGGTTTTCCTATTGGATGTTAACAACTTGAAGATCTCCTTTATGCTTTTGAGAACACAAATAATTTGAATTAATAGTGACCAAAAATTGCTTGTTAATGTCCTCAGTCCGAATGAAACTTTTAATCCACTTATCAAATTACCTGAGAAGTGTTGTAGGTCATCTATAAATATGAAAATCATAACCAATAAGGAAACTATCATTGTGTTAAATAATTGAATTTGACCCATCACTCTAAGAATTTTAACTTTCTAAGAAACTAACTTGAGTCTAACTTTTTTAGCTAATAGTTGAAAGTATTTAGATGTAGGAGCTCTAAAAAAAATACGAACACTTAAATATATGGAAGGTAAATAAGCTATACCAAACCCCAACATAGATTGAACCTTCTATTGAAATAACAAAACAATCCACAATGTAAAACTATCTTTTAGCAGGATTTAACCATTTCCCAAAATTCGAACCATAAGCATGTAAAGCTTGCATAAGATTGTTAAGACTATTTTTATTAGCCTTATAAAAGACAAACACATCATCAACATGCATAACATGTGAAGGAACACTAATACCTTTAAAAGTTGTTAGGCGAAGAATATTTTTGGAATCAATTAGTTGTTATATACTCTTACTAAGAGCCTCTTCAACAAAACAAAAGAGAAAGGGGGGAAGCATATCATCTTGTCTAACACCTCTATCACATTTAGAAAAATCAATGAGTCTACCACTAAACCAAATGGATAAGAGGGAATAATGCAAAATAGAAACAATGTAGCCACAAAATATTTGATGAAAATCAAATTGATGAAGAACTTTGAGAAAGAAATCCTAATTAATAGTATCAAAAGGATTTCTTGATGTCAAATTTGACAGCTACATTACCTCCACTCATTCTTTTGGACAACATGTTTATAGTTTCATTGGTAATACATATATAATGTTTAATTTGGCGACCTTTAACAAACCCATTTTGATTAACCAAGACATTAAGATAATTCAAAGTCTATTGACTAAAATATTAGAGATAATTTAAAATTTAAAATTAGTCACATCAATGAGTCTAAAGTCTTTCATATTATCAACTCTAAATATTTGTCGGATAAGAGAAATCACACTAGAATTCATTTTAGGAAGTATCCATTTTTGTGTAAAGAATTACGCAAACATCAAAACCAATAACACCCCATTATTCTTGAAAAAATGGCCTCCAAATCTATTAATAACATTGATCCTTCATGAATTACCATAATCAAAATAATGTTATTAATAAAGGGAGATATATTCACAAAATTAGAGTATGTATCATCAATATGATTGATGTAGTAATGCAGAATATGTTGTTAAATCTTATTATAGATGTGTTATCCCCGTTAACCAGCTTACAAGTGGTGTTATCATTACTTTTAGTTTTAACCACAATATGAAAAAAAAGTTGTGTTTCTAATCCCATTAGAAAATCAATACATTGATGACATATTTTGGCTCACATTTATAATTTTATTGTACATTGGAAACACTTCCAATATGATATCTTTTTAATTTTTAAATATTTCCTTTTATTACTAAAAGATTGGGTTCAATGTACAAATTGCTTTAATTTTGCATTTTTAATTAATGTGACATTTCTTTACTATTTTGGTCGTAAATTTTTTTGTATGCATTATTTTTAGTTGACTCTAGTTGCATTAAGTTCTACATTTTCAAGGTTTCAAAATGATTTTTTTTTTTAAATTTGGAGTCTTATGCTATTTTCTATAATTTCTTGAAGTTGTGGCAGATTTGTTATTTTTTTTATAGAAGCACTCATACGATTTTTCTAGTATTAACATTATTTTTTTAATTGAACTTATGATCCTAATTAGATTTATTAGAGAGGGATAACAATGATAAAATCATTCTCTTGATGAGTTACTATAATATAAAAAAATTTAAAATTTAAATAATTGGTAGTTAAAACTTTGGTAGCTAATTAGATATCAATTTAGAAATCATTTAACAATAATAAAAACTAATTTAGAAACCAAAATTTATTCTAGTTTCTAAAATGGTCTCTAATTTAGTCACTACAGCAACTAATTATTTTTTGTTTCTAAAATTAGTTTTTATTTCATGATTTTATTGTAGTGTATGAAGAAAAAAAATATTGTGTTTCTAACCACATTAGAAAAACAATACATTGATGACATATTTTGGCACACATTTTTACATTAAAAATACTTCCAATATGCTTTCTTTTAGTTTTTAAATTATTTCCTTTTATTACTAATAAATTGGGTTCAATATATATATTGCTTTAATTTTACATATTTAGCTAATGTGACATTTCTTTAGTGTTTTGCTCATAACTTTTGTTGCATACATTATTTTTATTTAATTATAGTTGGGTTGAATTTTACATTCTTGGGACTTTATAATGAACATATATTTTGTTTGATTTAGAGTCTTATACTCTTTTCTGCAATTTTTGTAATATGTGGCATATTTATTGAATTTTTATAAAAGAAGTCATACGAATTTGATTTTTCTTGTATTGACCTAAACTATAATATAAATATATATATAATCTAAATATATAAAAGAATCATTTTGTTTAGTTTTTAAATTTCAGAAATTGTCTTTTCCTCTCTTTTTCGACTTGTCTTTTCATTTTTTTTCTTTTCCTTCGCATTCTTTATTTTTCATCAATGGAGAAATAATTCTTAAAGCTCAATTCACAAAAATTCAGATCTTACATGTAAAAAAAGTATGACTCAAATCACAACCAAGTAGGACGGGTGGAGGGGATAGGAGGTGAATTGGTTTAAAAAAATACCTCTTGTGATTTAAAATCTTTCTTCTTGAAAATTTTGATACAAAGGGTAAGAATAGACTATGCAATAATTTCAATGAAGCACAAAAAATCAAAATAATAGGATCAAGATGAAAATATAGAAACATAAATTTTATATTAGTTTGATTATACAAGAATCTACATTTAGTTTAATCCAAATAATATTAGTTGGACTTTCCTTTAAACTCTTGAATTATTTACAATACCTCCTATGCAACTAAAACAGGAAAAATTACACCACAAAAAAATTATAAAATAGAAACTAATTTTAGAGATAAAAATAATAATTAGTTACTATATTTACTAAGTTAGATAATATCTTTTAAATTAAAAAAAAAATATTGGTTTTTAAATTAGTTTCTATTATTAATAAATATTTATAAACTAATTTCTAAATTGTTATTTAACATTAGGAGTCGAGGCTAAGGGAAATTTAAATACACCTTCCTCCCTTAATCCACCAAGGCACATTTTAAGGACAAAATCGTGATGGAGCTCTAAGCTCCAAAGCGAACAATACCTCGGATGTAGTGATTGATCCTAGTGATATCATCTCAATGTACTTAGGTCAGAACATTAGTGTCTCATGACTTTTTACAGCAAATGCACCAGGTTTGTCAAAAGTAATAATTTTTGTCACGAAAAAAATTAAAAGTAAAACAGCAATATCAATAATCAATTAATAATTGAATATTAATATATAAGATATCACCTCAATACATGAGATTTTGAGCATATTACTCTCAATCCCAAAGGGTAGAATTAGCAACACATACTTCTAACATCTTTCATTCTCCCAATTGGGTTTCAATTCACTCTATATGATGTTTTCCTCTCAATTTGGCACTTAGGGTTGAACCTCTAGCCCCCTATTTATCCTAATTTTCTAGGGTTAGGTGACTTCATTGCTGCGCTAATGGACTAAGTGATAAAACAGAAAAAGGCCCAATCTTTCTTTGCATCTTTTTCCATTCTAGGACCTTCCAGCTTTTTCTTTTTAACTCAAATTATTCTCCTTTACTCCAAATCTTCAATCTTCCCTAAATATATGCAATTAACACCAAATTTAGGAATAAAATGCTCTTATTCAAATAAAGCTCATAAAAATGTAAAAAGGTATAAATTCATAAATTATGGATTATTTTATATGTAAATTAGCAATAAATCCTCATAAGTGCCTATATTTTAATATGAAATAGTACTGAAATTAGACACTTGTCAGCGTCGTCTATGAAAATGGAAAGTGATTCCAAATACGAACCCTTGTTTCCTTAGCCCTCGACTAAGAGACTTGTTCTAGTATGCCCATAGTCTCACATTGCTTAGGAGCCGAGACCAAGTGAAATTTAAATACATCTTCCTAACTTAACCCACTGGAATGCCTAATAAAACCGTGACAGAGTTCCAAGCTCCAAAACATACTTGAGGTCTGAACAAGACATTATTTTTGTAGTTCACATGCTTAGTTAGTATATCAATATTTATTCACCAAGTTAAATGAATATTAAAATAAAATATAGTTAGATACTATAAATATTATATATAATCAAATATTTTATTTTTAAATATTATAAAGATATATATATATAATTTTTTTTAGATACAATAAAATATATAATTAATTATTTTATTTTTAGATATTATATATTAGCAAAAAAAAAATTGACCAACAAGTAAAAAATGAATAAATATGAACCACTTTAGGGGTGATCCAACCCTTGTACATGACCATAACACAACAATATCCACCAAACCCCTTCTAAACAACTTAATCCTTACAACACTAAAAATAACAATCAACCTAGCCAAAGGAAGAAACCTTGTAGAAGCTCACTTAATCGAAAACATGCAGGCCACAGGATCGAAGCACCACTCAAAATAAGTAAAGCGAGCAGAAATAGATTTAGATGTTATCCAAGACCAAACCTTTAATTGAGCCAATGCGAACATTTTCGAAAGATCAATCGCTCCGCCTTTGAAAAAATGTTTATTCTCGTGCTTCTAAATTTCATTAACAACTGCAATCCAGACACTACCCCAAACAACATTTCCCTGGACAGAAGCATTTAACAAATTAAAATGCGAGAAGTGTGAAATAAGATCAACGTGATCAACTGACGTTATCCCCATCCATGCATAGCATTATTTCCAAACTAGCCAAGCAATCCTGCATTCAAAAAACAAATGATTTGTTGACTCCACTTCCACCCTGCAAAAATAATAAAGGTTGCTATCAATCGAGATCCCACGTTTTTCCAAGTTATCTTTTGTGGCAACCAAATTAAGCAACACCCTCCAAGCAATAGACTGGGCTAAAGGCAAAGCAAAAGTTTTCCATAGGGAGACAAACAGACTATCTCCCTTATAAGGACCTCTTAAAATAACATAGGCAGACTTTACCGAAAACTCACTATCCTTATCAACCTTTCAAACTCGATTATCTTCAATATTCAAGACAGGACCTTTCCATGCACCTCTTGTAACAATTGGACTTCCTGATATTTCTTCCAATAAACAGACATCTCCTTCACCCTAACTTCCACTCCCATTTATTCTTAAACCATTGTCCACAAGACTCTAAATTACCTTTCTTATTACCACACAAAGAAAATAGTCTTGGAAATTTGCTTTTCAAATCTTAGTTGCCTACCAAAACATCATTCTAGAACAAGATTTCTTTTTGGTTTCCCACTCTCCACTCACAACAGTTCTCAAAAAGTTTCTACCACATTCCTCCATCCCAAACCCCATTTAAATCTCTCCACCAATTGGAATTCTTAGCATTAATACTTTGTTCTTGCAAGTTTCTCCAACCTCCGTATTTTGACTCGAGAATTTCCTCTCACAAACCACTCTTTTCGATACCCATACGCCAAATCCACTTTCCAAACAGAGCTGCATTGAAAAGCCTTAAGTTCAAAATACTAAAACCGCCAGCTTCTCTAGGCTCGCAAACCTTTTTCCACAAAACCCACTATTTCCCTTCCTTCTGAACTCCAAACCCACATAAACCTTCTCTGAATTTTCTCAATCTCTTTTCTCAACCTCTGTATATATTAGCAAATTTTAATAGGCTTTTTCTTCAGTCCATTTTAGACCAACTTGTATTCAGAAAAAATAAATTATATACATTTCTTTCTCTTTTTAATATGCTTTGTATATATTTATACAGATACACATATGTACATTTTTGTACATATTTGAAATATAAGATGTAATTCTAAATAGGTATAAAGTATTATTTTTCTCGCTGTGTCTAAATAAATTTTTTTAGCTTACATGGCTTGTATGAGACCAGCAACTTAGAGTTTTTGAATGTATGAATTTTCTTTCTCTGCTCAAATTTTGTTATAAATTGCTAAATTCTGAAAGTTCACAACTTTGCTCCCCACCGTTGACACCCACCAATAAAGGCACAGAAAAACACCTAGCACACGGATGTGAATGTGTGTTCCATGAATGACATTAGTCCAATAAGTAAGGGGTAAATATGTAAAATAAACACAATTATGATTAAATAGTATTGTTTTTAACTCAGTTCTAACCAACTGCATCGTTTACTGTTACATCAGGGACAGATTTTTTTTTTCTTTATCAGCAAGATCAGTTTTATTTTTAAATGGATGCAAAAAATTTAAATGATAAAAAATAATAAACTTATACTACTTTTACCTTCTATCTTTTTTACTCTTCTATCCTTCTAATATTTTACAATGCAGGCAATGAAAAATCTTAGGTAGTTTTAAGATATAAAGATATTTTTTATCAGAAAAGGATTATTAACGTCAGATCTTTTATAAATATCTCAGTCTTGTTACATAATAAAAAACTGGTGGTTATGTATGTATATAATTTCCAAAATCATCAATGAAAACAAAATTTATATCTACATATAACTCACCAAATTCTTCTTTAAAATATTATCCAATATCATAAACAGTTTTGTTTACCACCATTACAATTAGATAATAATAAAATAAACAGAAAATACTTAACCCATAGTAAGATCAGTAACTAGTCATTTTCATTTAACTAAACAAAGTATTCATATTCCTTCAACTTGATTTGTAGAGCATATACTTGTAAGAGGTAGAAGTTTAAATATTTTAGATTTATATATCATAACGGTATTCTTTAAAACTTGTAATTTTTTTTCTACAATTTTAGAACTATGTACTAGATTGAGAAGGAATAATTAATTTTAGAATAGTGATTTATTTCAAGAGACTTTTATTCTTTTTCATGATATACCATCTACAAGTGGATAATCTAATATCAGTGACCTTAATTAAAATATTAATTTAAAAACTAATTTAAATATTAATAATACAAATTATTTTAAATATTAATAATTTTTTTACTTTATAAATAATATCTAATTTAATCAATATAATAATTAATTATATTTTATTTTTAAAATTAATTTTTATTTAATGAATTTTTTAAGTGTGTGAAAACTGCTAAACAAATATTTATTTTAGTTATAAAATTTTACTTATTGATGACCATCAATTTCAAGGTGAAATTATTATATTATACAATGTGTATGCAACACCATTCCAAGATCCAAAATAGAGCACTTATTATATATTCAAATAAAAATTCTGAACTCATATAAAAAACATGGCATAGTATTCATAGGTCTGTGACTTTTTATAGTTAAAACAAGGGTGAATATGTTGGGAAAGAGAAATACAGATAAAGTATTTATGACATTTATTTTTTTAGAATTATGATGTTATTTTACTGAGAATCATCATTACTATTCTTTCTCTTTTGGTTGATGTAATAGTTGTATCTGTGATGATACATACTTTATAGGATTTTGTTGATGATGCCCCAGCGGTAGTGACGCTGAAACTAAAACCAAGCCTATTGGTATGACCCCACTTATCTCTTTTGCAACTCAACATGCTAGGGCTAATTCATGTGCACTACTCGTTAGAGATAGTGATGAACATATTTGGGTATTCAGAACCACTAAGAAGCCACAATGGACAAGTGGCATGCAAAGTAATAGCTTTCTACAACTTCTAAGCATAGCTGGGAGTGACAGCCATCTTTTTAAGCAAAGTTAGGGTTACTTTGCAAGCATCTCCAAAAGGTAATAAAACACTCTCTGTAGAGCCTATAATATTACCAGAGATCTAACCAAATTCAATTCAGTGACCCCAAAGAAAAAGAAAAAGAATTTGTAGATATACACAGATATATAGATATGAATGAATCCTTTTGCAAAGGACAAAGGAAAACCAACGAAATTTAAAGATCTCTGCCGTTCTGCTATCACTGACAGGCATTTACATGTATGTGTGTATGAGAAAGTGATGTCTGAGGAGTCAAATCAGTAATGTATTCCCCAGATTTGTGTGTAAAAATGTATGTAACTAATGATTTTGGTTAAACTTAAGTGTGTTATTAGAGTCAAATTTATTTTCTTAGCATAATACAGAAATGGAATTTGTTGATTAATTGGTGGAGTTAAAGGTGTAACTAAAGACAAAATTAGGTATTAATTTCTTTTATGATCTGTGTTTGATTCCATCGATTTTAGGGACGAAGAGGTAAGTTGACTAGGCTTTGGACCTAGCAAATATATAGCAGCTTGAGTTTCATCTAGCTAGCCTCGTCCCATCTCTCCAACTATCTACTGCATTTAGACCAAAAGTCTTTTTACTCTTTTTGAAAACTGACAAAATCTTTTCAATTACTACAATAAAATTATTAAATATAAATAAATTTTAAAAATAATAATAATAATTAATTATAATATTAATTAAATTTAAAATTATTTTAGAATTTAAAAAAAAATATTAATATTTAATTTAATTTTTATTATTAATAAATAATTTTTAAATTAATATTTAATTAGTTATTATCAACTTTAAAATTTAAATAATTAATAAAAAAAATCTTAATAGATAATAAGATATCGATTTAAAAATTATTTAGTAATAATAAAATTAATTTAAATATAAATATATTTTTTAATTTTTATAAGACTATTTAATTTAATCAATATAATAATTAATTATTTTTTATTTTTAAATTAATTTTTATTTATTTAATGATTTTTTAATAATGTAAAGAAATTTAAAAAGTATAGATACTTTTCTATATATATATAAATGTTTTTGAAAAGGATAAACAATGTATTTTTGTAACATAATACATTTGTTTTAGTTTTTAGTTTAGAAGTTATTCTTTTTATTGTAGAATAGTAGTCTGTTTCTTAAATAATAATTTTCTCTAGTCTCCAAAGTTAATATTTCAATAATACTCGTTCATAATAATCATTTGTAACAAGTATTAACTATTGTATGTCTTAATAGTGTATGGAACACAATCTGGGTTGGGTGGTTAGCGAAATAGGGAATCACAGGAATAACATAATTTTCAAAAGAGAAGCGGCAGATGAGTAAGAAGTATTTTCTTTGATGCAAGTAAAGATTTGGTTTGGGTCTCTTTAAATTTTAGATCAACCTCATTTTCCTTTTCAGATTGGTGTCTAGAACCTATGTTGTGCATAAGGTTAATCACTTGAGTGTGTTAGATATAGCATGGGCAATGTATGTTTTAGTTAGTTTGAAAGACTTTAGGCAGGAATCGGTAGTTGGGTACCGTGTATATGGGTTGAACCACCCTGAAGTAGTTCTTATTTATTTATTTTCTATTGCTGATAAAAAAAAATTGTATGTCTTAATAGCTGAGGTAATTTTAATTGATAACTAATTTCAAATGTTAGTGATCCCAAAATTTTCTATAAATATAACTTTAAAAAGTAATAAAAAAAAAACTCAATAGTTAATTACTCACATATCTTAAGTTTTTCTGAAAATACATTATCACTCCATTTTTATACTTAAAACTCGAAAACTTCTTTTTGGAGATTATTTTTTAAATCTTTTATTGATGATTTCGTTGTAAATGACAACATATATGGTTTAAAATCAGGTAATATAGGAATTCTTCTTGCCTTTTATTCATATTACAAACTTCAGGATTTTCTCTCTTTTTCCTCATTAATATATAAGGTAAAGTTACCAAATGTAAGACTTTTGACTGAAATTTGTATGATAGTTAGAGTGTCCTTTGTTTTATTCTAATCTTATTACACATTGTCCTACAATAAACAATTTTCAGAAATAATGTTAATTAAAGTAGTTATTTTTTCTAGTGACATATATGGTTTAATTAGTCTTGAGGATTCATTAGTGCAATCTCTATGATCCTAAAAGTAAAATTTGGTTAGTATGTTTCTTACATAAAAGCTAATTCATTCTATAAATTAAATCATATGTTTCTTCCATTAACTGTGAAGTCAAGTTGAAGAAATAGGTACTTTTAATTCCGAACACGTGATCTACAGAACTTTTGATTGGTGAGTGTCAACCAAGCAACACTCATGACCTTGTTAGAATTAAGTAAGCCAATGTGTAGGGCACATGTTTTATCTTATTTATTATTTTTCTCTTTATTTTCTTGGATATTCTTCTTACTTATTTAATGACCAGTTATTCTTCTTCAAAATCATATAAAATAATATTATTCATACTGTGATAGTAGTTGCTATTATGTTTATGATATGGAGATATAAGAAAAAGTGTATAGAAAAAATAATAAATTATACTATTAATATAGCATTGAATGATATGTTACAGTCCATATATAGTTTAATTGGTTACAATGTCTCAATGCTTTTACTATTTTGAATCTCAAGACATGGTGTGGTCAGTCATGCCATTGCAGTCAATGCCATAAATACCACATTACTATACAACAAAAACAACTAATTACTATACAGCTCATCAAACCTTCTCATATGTATTGCAAGTTGTAAACCATGTTCAATATATTCAAATTACATGTAGTTAATTTTTGAGAGACAAAAAAAGTTAGTTACTCTACTTCAAGTTGTTATTAATTTTCTTTTATAAGTGATAAACAACTAAGTACATATTACATATTATCAAAATCTCTACAACTAAAGTTATTGAGTTTATTTTTTTATTGACAACAAATAAATTAAATAAAAGAAACGATTCCAACTTTTATAAAGGACTCAACATCCAATAAATTTTATCTCAAAAGTTGTTAGATTATCTTTTAATTAAAATTTAATTAAAAAAATACATAGTATTCTTAAATTTATCACGAATCATTAAATAAACTAGATTAGTAATATATATTTTTAAAAATATTGAAAAGTCATAATAAAAAAAATCAACCCTATAATTAAGAAGAGTGGGTGGGACCCTCTAGTGTGTCATTATAAGACAAAAACATTTAACACAGAGACTATACAAGTTATTTTTGTAAAAAAAAAAACACCATTTTTGTACCTTGGATACTAGTTGAAGCAAATGACCCTCTAATTAATCAACATGTACTTTGAGATTGCATTTGAGTGGTGAGATGTTGTCACGGGATGACCTTCCATGAACTATTGAATAGTTATGGTAACCAACGCCTCTTCCTCATGCATGGATAAATCCTAGATTTTTTAAAATCCAATTGCATTATTTGTTTTTGTCATTCTTTTACATTTTTGGAAAACAAAAAGGATAAGAAGATAGTGTTCCAATCCAAGACTCAAAAACCAAAAGCATCACCACAAAGAAACACTTTATCTTAATTATCTCATCCTAATAAAAGTTCATATTGTAATTTGTCAAAAAGTGAAAGCTTATCTTATTTTGATTTGATCCCTTCTTTCAAGTTTATCATTCTTTTTCTGTAATGTAGTAAATGGCCTGAAAATAAAAGAAAAACGACAAATTGTCTATGTCTGATATATAAATATTAATTTTGGCATTATGTAGATTTGGCCTTAAATGCTTGCTTCATCGAATCTTTATTTGATCATGGTTAATTTGATTTATCATTGTGAGTGATCTTGACTCAAAAGATGTGCATAATTCCTATAGAATAATTTGAAAAAATGTAGTTAATTGGAATGTAAAATAATCTTGTTATATTGTTCTAATAAGTTGGTTTGTTTTTCTGAGTTGGAATACCCTTATATATAATATTTGTGTGTGTGAATCATCACTAAAAAACACTATTATGATTAAAGTTGTAACCTTAAATATATTATTTCCTGGGTTGTTACTGCTTTGTTGTTTAAGAACTTTAAAAAAGTAAGTAATAATTTATTTTAAAATAATTATATAGAATTTTTGTCATTTAATTTACTAATTTTGATAAATCCAAAATATTTTTTTAATAAGTATGGTAGAGTTGCGTGTGCATGTGCGTGCGTCTTAATATTTCTATAATCTAATCAAATCTTTATATGGAATTAGTTTATTATTTTAAAAGAGCTTTTACATCTTCAGAGTTTTCAAAATTAATATACTAAAATAGCTGTATTCTATCATTTAAAGTTTGTCTTGAGAATAATTAAAACATGAAGATGGTCAAACTACTATAAGACCTAATTAGAGGTTTGAAGGGATTCAAATTCTTGGTCTTGTCACTTTCTTTTAAATAGATTTTGGTAAGATAAAAAGAAAACGAATTAGACATATCTACTAATTGAACATTGTATAGTGATAATTTAAATATAATGTACAATATGCTGTCTGTTATGTATTTATTGAGAAACAAATGTACTATGAAGTGCACTTTATTTTGAAAACCAAGATGTGAAATGTAAAGTGAAGTGAGTGGCATATCTTATTAGGTTATTAGATATAGTTGAAGATAAGAAAAAATGGTTGGATTGGATAGGAAGCATGCGTATTAATTAAAAAAGAACAGAAAGGAATGACAATGAACAGTGGTAAATGGAAATAAAGATGAGGAGATAGTAGTAGTACTGTGTGGAGGAGTGAATTGATTGCAAAGGGAAATTAATGGCAGAAGAGTGAGGTGGGTCACTAGGGTTGAACTCTGAAAGGGTTAGAAAACAAGATGGCTCTAACATAACATCTTGATTGCAGTACTGGCCCATAGTAGGGCTTGCTGCATTTTAAACACGCAGAGGCTTTAGAAAGAACAAAGATTTGATTTGATTTGATAGAGATAAAATGTGATCACGAAATGGAATTGTAGAAAACCGAGGACACTCTGTAAACCTTCTTAACTTTGAAAACAACAGGTGAATGAGCCAAAGCTAATCACTCCCATGCACACGTCCCTTTCGCTCTCCGTTCCCCCACCTCTGCCGCCTCTGCTACCTCTTTCTCTCACACACATCCATTGGGAATGCCAACCGTTCATTTATTTCTTTTTTATTTTCACTTCTCATTCTCTTTACTTCACACTTCTTTCAAATACATCTTATTCTATCTTCACAATATTCACCTCTATTTTTAGTTCATACAAATGGATTTTGGACTGAAAACCATCACTTAATTACAGTTAACAATTACTCCAGTGGAGATATTTACTACAAATATCTTGTCTCAAATGCAGGTTTTAGTGTCTTCTCATCAAATGTACTAACTTTAGTTTCATCACTTAATTGCAATTAGCAATCACTTGTATTGCACATTTTGTATAAAAAAAAGTTTGTAGTAACTTTATCTGTGTTTCTCAGTTCATATAAATAGACTTTGGTTTCATACCTTCACTTAATTGTAATTAGCAATCACTCATAAATATTTACTGTTTATATGCAGATTTAAGTATCTTCTTAATAGAAAATGGACTTTGGAGTCAAGTGTGTTTTGTTATACTAGGAGGAGGTCTATTGTGAAACTAAAACAAGTTCTTCTGCATAAAAGTGAAAGAAATTAAAATACACATGCTCACAGACAGGAATCAGAGGGTCTCTTTAATTTGAATATGACTGAATAATTTTTAAAATCATGTGAGGTGATTGCAAAATGTTTAGCAATATAATTTTTTTTTCCAAGAGTGTATCTCCTTTGATGCAACCATGCACATTTATGGTTATAATATGGCGGTGGGCTATAACAATTGTAATGGTATGCTGTAAGTTAAAACTACGACAATAATTAGGCTCACACATGCAAAAATGTTTGCATTCTCATCTTTTGTGTTAAAAGATCTTAAAATAAACACAGGTGAAAATGTGAAATTTTGCTGAGGTGAACAGTAAATCATTTTGAGATGACTAACAACACAATGGCACAAAAATATGGGGAGGTATATATATATATATATTATATGAAAATGCTGAGAGAAAAAGATCACTTTCTAGGTGTTTTGGATCCTTTAATACTTAAGTGGTATCTCTTCACCGTGTTTCTCTTTTCCTTTTCTTTCTCTCTTTGTTTTGTTTTGTTTGTTCTCCCTAACCAGCCTCTTTAATAGTAACTCAACAATCAAGAGGATCAGATCCATAGGAAGTTTATCTGTCTATCACCAAAACCGCGACTGATCAGTCAATCCCATCAATCAAATCAAATCATCAGAAAGAGAGAAAAGGGAATCAACAAAAAGAGGAACAACATGTCCTCCTCATCCACTTCCTTTTCACCGGACCAACACCTCTCTCCCTCCGACCAGCTCTGCTATGTCCATTGCAATTTCTGTGACACTGTCCTCGCGGTATCATCCATCACCCTCCTCTTCACTTTTCTCATCATCTCTCTTCTAATGCAATCAAACTGTTTCTTTCCCTTCACTTTACATCTCCCTAACATGCTCCTTCTTCTTGTTCTTTGTTCTCAAACATTTAGGTGAGTGTTCCTTGCTCCAGTTTGTTTAAGACTGTCACTGTGAGATGTGGTCATTGCACCAACCTTCTCTCAGTCAACATGCGTGGCCTGCTTCTTCCTTCAGCTAATCAGATTCACCTGGGCCACACCTTTTTCACTCCTCAAAATCTTCTGGTATATATATCTATGTGCATGTGTTAGTGAGACAAAGCTAGGTCTTTCAATTGATAGATTGTTTCTCTTTTTATTTTGTTAGTTATGCTCTAGAAGAATTGAAATGGTAACTGCAATCATCCAATTATATGAGTATTGGGTTTGATATTTCAGGAGGAGATTCGTAATGCACCTTCAACAAACATGGTGATGAATCAGATGCCAAACCCTAATGATTTGGTCATGCGCACCATGCGAGGAGGGCCAGAAGAAACCCCTAAGCCTCCATCTGCTAATAGACGTGAGAATTTTCTCTATTTTTTTTATGCTAATGAATGTTGAATAAGCCGCAAAAGTTTTCTTATAATTTTTTTCTTAACACTTTTTTCTTTCTTTGTGATCACCTAAAAATTAAACCTCCACCTGTTTCTCATGTTTATTTTTCATTTCTTTTTCTTAAGTTTCCTTTTCTTATTTCTCATGTGAGGTGATCAGAGATCCTTCTGATACCAGAAAAGAAAAGCTAGAGGAAAAGAAAAGGAAACTCTTCTGATACCATTCAGTCCATTTCACACTTCTTTTAAGCTCACAGTGGTATCACTTAACCCATAAAGGAAGAAAAGCAAAACCTAAAAATTGTTCTATGCCTGTCAAAACTCACTTGTCAATCTAAACAGTGACCAAGGTTTCTTGGTATGCTGCAAGTGGCAAAGAGAGAACAATCTTTAGCACATTTATCTCATGCATTGCCTTTTTTCCCCTTTCCTGTATTAATGTACACTGTAGTGAGTCACGAGAAATCCAGCTTTCTGTTTTTAAAATTGACTAAACATGAAGTTTCCATTATTTTTCAAAATTGAAGCAACACATTCCCATATTATTTGTTCTTCTCAATTACCACAGTAAAATTTCAAAGGGTGAAAAGAAAACCATTTTTTTCTCTTAAAGGAGATAAAAGAAATCAAATCAAGAATATGTTAACTCATTTTCTTTCTCTTTGCGTCTATGCATGTCTCCTTACATGCATACACTGAGTGAGACAGAATCCTCCCCCGAAAATATAGTGCTGAATCAATTGGGAGAGTGATTGTTAAAGATAATGATGAGGTAATGATAGAATAGAGAGAAAGAAGGGATAGAGAGAGTGTGTGCATTAAGCAATAAGGTCAGCCAAGTTATTTAATGTTCCTGTCTGTTTGCCTGTGCATTGTCCGTGTGTTGCATGTCCAGCTCCAGAAAAGAGACAGAGAGTTCCATCTGCTTACAATCGCTTCATCAAGTAAGTTTAGTAACATCAATTTTCCTGCTGTTATGTTCATTCTAATTACCAGTTTCTATTAATTTGGTAACACCCATCAAAAAATTAATGCAGTAGTAACTCAAATCTTTATCCTTTATCATGTCTATTAAAGTAAATCTTTGTTGACTTTTGGATCATTTAATTTGTAGGGATGAGATCCAACGTATCAAAGCTGGGAACCCTGATATAAGTCACAGAGAGGCCTTCAGTGCAGCTGCAAAGAATGTGAGATCCAAGGAGATTCTAAACCTTACTCTCTTAGGGACATTACCCATTCTAGATTATTTTCAAATTTTACTAATTGAAGAGTTTTCTTTTGTTTAATCCAGATATCTAAACTAGTACTTGTTGAATTGTCGGTTAAATGTTTTGTTCTTTCTCATGTGGGGTCCATATTTTTTTCAGTGGGCCCATTTTCCACACATTCATTTCGGACTTATGCCTGATCATCAACCCGTGAAGAAAGCTAATGTTCGTCAGGTACTTGAAACCCTAGCTACTGTTACCTCTTCTTCCTTTGGCAGCACATATCAGTGTCAAAAGGGACTCTTATTTCTAGGGTTTCTAATCTCAAATATTTCTTTATGTGTGTCTAGGAAGCAGAGGATGTTCTTATCAAAGATGGGTTTTTCGCACCAGCTAATGTAGGTGTCTCTCCCTTCTAGAGGTGTTCATTGTACGGTTTCAACTTTGTTCATGTCTTTACTTAAGTAACTGTACTAGAACTTATCTTATGCATATTATGTTTTGCACTTGTGTTTGTACTTCTCAGTGTTAAAAGTTGTTAGTTTATGTTACAATCAATGGTTGAAGAATTAATTCTGATGAAGCTAGATTAGTTCTGAAGATCTAAGATCATTTATTTTCTGTTACAACATTTTTATGTTTTGTTTATTCTAATTTCCCTTTTGAGGATCGAGTTTCTTTGTTGTAATCATTTTTCACCTAACATACGAGATTAAATTTGGTGTTCTAAAGATAAAAAAATACTTTGTTTCTTTTGAATCTACATAGTATTTTAAACTACTTAATCATGAAACATCTTCTAATCTAATCACATTTTTTTAAATTAATAATGAATCTATTATAGAGATTATTTTCAGTCTTTGCCACTTTAGTTTTTTTTTTAGCATAACTTTTTTCTTTATACTTGAAATTTGTGATATAAATTATATTAAGGTGGAATTGTGATTTAGTTATAGTATATAATTTTAAGTGAGGTAACAAGTTTAATTAAATATTCATGGCCACTTGATTACATGAGAAGGAATAAGACATGCTTAATTTTCTTGTAAGATTGTTTTAAGCATGTATAGTTCGTAAAAATGAAAAAACAAAATTGAAATGCTTCCTAAAGTGAAGAATGAAATTTTGGAATAATAAAGGGATGGTGAGAAAATTTCAAAAAAGCAGAACAAAATATAGTAACTCATAAATTTAAAATAATAAATTACAAAAAAAAATAAACAATAAATGAAGAAAGAAAATAATATCATAGGTGTCTTTTCTGAATCTACATTAAGAAGACCTACAAACTTATTTGATAAACTATTTGGATAAATAATTTTATATCACAAATTTATTAAATCCCTATATATAAAAAAAAAATTGACAGATAGGTATAAATCATATTACCTACAATACTTAGGATGTAATTGTGGAATTGTGACTGGTATGAAATGTGTCTAGTTGTCCATTATCAATTTTTACTAAAAAAACTGCTTTTTAGTCTATTTATATTTGTGAGGCCTCATGGGTTATTGTGTTGGGACTTGTTTGGTTGGTTAATTCAAATTTGTAAATAGCTGTAAATGAACTATATGTATATATACTTAACAAACATTTAGAAAATTAATATTAAAGATTATTGACAATACTAGCTGGAGTTTCAAGTCTTAATTTTTTTTTTATAGAATTCATTCTATCATATTATTTTTAAGATCTAATAATCATTTATTAGAAAATAAATATTTTACAAAACCTTTATTTGATATTTTTTTTCTTATTATTTAAGATTTTATTACAAAACGTTTAAGATAATTTTTTTATTATTATTTAAGATTTTATTTTAAATTTTAATTCTTAAATTTTATCACATTATAAAATCTTATAAAACTTAAATTTTAAATTTATCATATATACAATGAAAATGCTAAAGAATTATATAAAGTTAAATATAGATATAGATGCTAAAGAATTTTTTTTCTTATTATTTAAGATTTTATTACAAAACGTTTAAGATAATTTTTTTATTGTTATTTAAGATTTTATTTTAAATTTTAATTCTTAAATTTTATCACATTATAAAATCTTATAAAACTTAAATTTTAAATTTATCATATATACAATGAAAATGCTAAAGAATTATATAAAGTTAAATATAGATATAGATGTTCACATAGCATAACCTTATTTAGTTTAGAGGAGAATAAAAATTAGAGACAAAAGAACCGATGAAGTGTGTTGGAAAAAAAAAATGAAATGTACTATAGTTTCTCATTTACAGATACTAATATCTTTATTTTATTTTATATTTATATATTCTTTTATTATACTTTCCATTTCTATTCTATTTTTCATCATTTTCAACTGAATCAGTTTATTTTTATTTTCCTTATTATTAACAAAAAAATAAGTTTACAAATTTAGAAAAATGTCATACATACACACATATATATATATATATATAACTTATTCATAATATTGAATCATTTAACATTTTTTAAAATAAAAAATTATTTCCTTTTTAAAAATAGTAGAATGATATAATTAGTCTTTAAACTAATAAAATGTTACATAAATTCTTAAAATAAATGATTTATTTTTATTTAGAAACTGGATAATAATACCCTGAAAAAAGAAACACTAAAAAAGTACAAATTTGATAGCTTCTATGTACTGTTCAAAACTTCAAGTAAGGATTATGCTACCTTTTTTCCTGTATTTATATTAAACAAAATAGCTAATATTTTTATTTTCTTTTTCCTCATTTATAGTTTCTCATGTACTACATTTTTTTATTTAAAAACATGAAGCATAAATAATGTTCATATTTATTTACAATTGTTAAGGTTTGAGACATGCACAAAAATGTTCTGATCAGTATTTGCACATATTAAATAAAAAACTAATATTTTTACTTGTATCTTCTTCACTGATCTGGGTTGTATAAGGGTTGGGACACCCCTGAAGTGTCCCTTTTAATTTCATTTAATTCTTTGCTGATAAAAAAAAAAAATCTTCTTCACTGATCTATTTGATTCCTTTTATTCTTTTATTTCTCTGCCAAACACATCATGCATATACTTTGAGCAGGAGAAAGGCTATGGAAGGCTGTGAATTGAAAGCTGATATGTTAGTGCTACCTATACACTAAAAAAAAATCATCAAATAAAAACTAATTTTTAGAAATCAAAATAATTAGTTCAATAGTAACTAAATTAGATATCATTTTAAAAATTAAAACAAAAATTAGTTTCTAAATTAGTTTTTATTATTGTTAAATAGTTTCTAAATTGGTATCTAATTAGCAACCAAGGTTTTAACTACCAATTATTTAGTTTCTAAATTTGATCTCTAAAGTCTTGGTTGCTAATTAGATACCAATTTAGAAACTATTTAACAATAATATAAATTAATTTAGAAACCAATTTTTGTTTTAGTTTCTAAAATGATCTCTAATCTAGTTACTATTGCAACTAATTATTTTGATATCTAAAAATTGGTTTCTATTTCATGATTTTCTTGTAGTGATATATTAGAGGTGTACTAACTGATAGAGCTGGGATAAACAAGTTTCACTTTACTTACTACATATATTTTTATTCAATTTGAAAAGATTAATATCTCTTATATATATATATATATTATTTAATATGATAATATAAATTTTTTTTTATATATATATATATTTATTTATATATCTCATGAAAGAGTTTTACATTATCAAATTGGAAGATATTGTTTTTAACATGCCGCATAATAATTTAGAATTTATCCTACTTTGCTGAATATTTTTATAAGATAGTTGTGTGTTTTCCCAGAAAAATATGAGTTAAATATATATATATATATATATATATATATATATATATATATAAAGGTATAAAAAAATAAAAAAGACAAAAAAAAGTTGAGAAAAAATTTAATAGACCTGATTAGTGATGTGATAGATAAAAAAATAAAAATTCGAACAACTTCGTATAGGTGATTGATGGGTGAATACATCTTATTTTAAAATTTATTTATATTTATTTTTTGAGACATTTATTTATATTACTTTTTTAGACTTTTTTTCAGATAATAGCACATATTTGTATAAAGATTATCTAAGTAGACTATTTTCCATTTTATTTTTCAAACTAGAACCTTCTATTATTTATAGGTGAGAATTTGGTAATTGTAAGAAATAACAAAGAGAGGATATATGCAGAGAGCAAAGACAGATTGTATGAAAAGACAAGGAAAGAGGAGAAGTGTATTATGTATTAAGAAAAAGAAAATACAAGGCTTTATAAAGGACATGACACATAATAACAATTTTTTTATTAACTAATATTTCTCCTTAAATTAATTGTTGAACAACCATTAGTTTATTCCGAAATGAGTGAAAAGAAGAAGCAGACAATGACTTAGTAAGTATATTAGCTATTTTAGTAAGTATATTAGCTATTTGAGTGGTTCTAGGAATATGAGTAAGGTGGAGTTGCTTCTGCTTAATAGAATCACGTACAAAGTGAAGATCTAAATCAAAATGTTTTGTCTTGGAGTGCATGACAAGATTAACATGTTTTGTCTTGGAGTGCATGACAAGATTAGCAGCAAGAAGAGCAGTTCCAAGATTATCAGTATAGATGGATGGAAGTGGAATTGGAATTAATACATAGCTCATGAAACAGATTAGTTGTCCACTTTATTTATGCTAGGGTATTAAGCTTCAATAGTGCTTCATGAGACTATCTTTTGTTTGTTGGATGCCCAAGCTAAGGATTGTTGCCAAGAAAGACTGTATACCCAGTGGTGGATTTTCTATCATTCGGATCTGAACCCCAATCAGCATCAGCATAGGCTTGAAGATTAAGTTGAGAGGACTTGCGAAGGAGAAGACCATGAGTCTGAGAGCGTGCAAGGTAGAGGAGAATTCACTTTACGACCTTCTAGTGATGTTGTTGAGGATGGTGCATAAATTGACAGACCTTATTGACACTGTAGGAGAGTTCGGGACTTGTGTGATAAGATGATATTAAAGGGGAGCCGACGGCAGACCGATATAGCGAGGCATTGTCAAAAGCTGTAGTGCCATCCCAAGATAAATGAGTAGAAGAAACCATGGGTGTAGGCTGAGATTTTGACAAAGTCATGCTTGATTTATGTAAAAGATCTTTAATATGTTTATTTTGTGAAAGATGAAGAAAGTCATCAACTGTCCACGATGTTTCCACACCAAGGAAGTAATGAAGCTTGTCGAGATCTTTGAGGCCAAAATTATTTTGAAGTGACTGTATAAGAGATTTGATAGCAATATACGAACTTCTTGTGACGATAATATCATCCACATAAATGAGGACAAACAAAGTAACGTTATTGTGAGACTTAATGAATTACGAAGAATCAGATTTAGTAAATTAAAAACCAAAGGATGAAAGGACAATACTTAACTTCAGAAACCATGATCTTGGGGCTTGTTTGAGGCCATAAATAGCTTTGTGTAGCTTACAAACAAGATTGGAATTTGCAAATTCAAAACCAAGGGGCTGAAGCATGAAGATGTTTTCTTGCAAAATCACCATAAAGAAAAACATTATTAATGTCTATTTGATTAATATGCCAATTATATGATAAAACTAGGGTGAGAATAATGCGTATTATAGTTGGCTTGGCTACAGACTAAATGTTTCAGAGTAATCCAAACCTTCAAGTTGATGAAAACCTTTGGCAACCAACCTCGCTTTGTGCCTGTGTAAGGTGACATCAGGATTGTATTTATTTTTAAAAATTCACTTGCAACCAATAGGTTGAATGTCAAGAGGTAAAGTAGTGATATGATTCCAATAACATGATATGGATATGATATGAACATGTTATGGATTCAACAAGAGTTGGAATATGATTAGGCACTTTTTAAGAATTGGATCAATGTTCTTAACATTCAAGAACTCACCAAAACACAAAAACCAAGCCAAACTCACATAGCAACCCATTTTGAACAACAAACCCATGGATAGAAACTCAAGAACACAACATATAGCATTTATACCCATGGAGGACGTGACCAAAACAACAAGAACAACCAATTTGCACCGATTAAAATTGAATATAAGTGCAGCAAATGAAAGAGGACATCATAAGGAAGAGATTGCACCGATTGAAAGTGAAAACAAACAAGTAGAACAAAAATGGGTAATTTGGAATGAAGGGAAAATGGACTTATGTGGATGAAGCTCTTGGAATGTGCACGCCACTTGAAGGATGGTTGGCTTCAAGATGAGTGTTGTTGCCACCACTTGAGAGCCCAAGAATTAACTCAAGATAAGACTAGAAGAGAAGAAGACACAAGTCTCTCTCACTCACTCACCAAATTGGTAGAGGTTCTTTACTCTCAAAAATCAATCTTATTATTTCAAAGACCTAAGCACCCCTTTTATAATAGAGAGGGCTGATCACAAATGTACAAGAGAAGCTTGAAAGGTTGCCTTTTAACTCCTTTTATTCTAGCGCCTAAAGGAGTATGAAGAGACACCTTTCTAGATTTTTCCAGAAACTAGCGCCTAAAGTGTTGTGTCTTTAAGGTTTCCCTCTTTAGCACATCCTAAAGCTATTCTATATTATTTACAAATTTATACAAAAGAAACTATAAAGAGAGATATTAATTAGACCCCATTCTTGAATGCTTGTAGTCTTCTTGTTGGCTTTAGGCTTGGTCCTCTCTTTATTTAATTCTTCTTTAATTTTTGAGAAGACTAGAAGGAAGAACTTTAAATGCTTGGGTGGATGGCCCTTCCTCCATTAGTGAAATCCTCTCTTACTTGATCTCCATCAAGTAGTCAAGGACCAGGTTTGGTTTGCACATAAAACTTTGTATTCTTCATGCATGACAACATACCGGTGAGGTTGTTGAAGAGCATCGTTAATTGTTGTGGGAACAAAAAAAGATTGCACAAATGTAGTGTAGGTTTTGGGTTTGAATATACCAAACTTCCCATGAGTAATCATGAGATGGTTGTTTTGAATGAGAAGGGAAGACGACGGATTTGCAAAAGAGGTTAGAGATGGAGATACAAACAAAGAATGAGTGATAACAGTAGTGTCATCAGAAGAAGGAATAGTAGGAGAAAATGGTATTAAAACAATAGTTGATGGAGGAGTAGAAATCATATCAAGATTTGTAGAAGAAGATATAGTAGAAAAATGTGACGGAAAAGGGAAAATAGTTTCATCAAATAAAACATGAAGACTAATATAAAGTTTACCAGTTGGTGATAAGCATAGGTAGCCATTATGTGTAAGACTGTAACCAATAAACATGCAAATAGTTGAGCGAAAAGCAAGCTTATGTTTGTTATATGGTCTTAGTAAAGGGTAGCCTGCACAACCAAAAATTTTAAAGAAATTATAGTTAGGTTTTCTTTAAAAATCATATGATATGGGTTGTGATAGTGAATGCTAGAAGAAGGTAAACACAACATACAGGTTTTAAAGAAATTTAATTTTTCCGAACTCACTCCAATATTGTAGAAAAATAATTTTGATAAAGTTTTTCACACCAAAATTAGGACAAATATTCTTAAATTTATTTTATTGTTCCACTATCACCCATTATGAAGAAAAAAAACCCCAAAATTCATCCACTACAAACACTACAAAAAAATTATGAAATAGAAACTAATTTTAGAGACAAAAAATAATTTAATTAAATTAGAGACCAATTTAAAAATTAAAAAAAATTAGTTTCTAAATTAGTTTCTATTATTGTTAAATAGGTATCAAATTAGCTACCAATGTTTTAACTACTAATTATTTAGATTCTAAATTGGGTAGCAAAAATCTTGATTGATAATTAGATACCAATTTAGAAACCATTTAACAATAATATAAACTAATTTAGAAATCAATTTTTTTAATCTCTAAAATATTCTATAATTTAGTCACTATAACAATTAATTATTTTTTATCTCTAAAATTAGTTTTTATTTAATGATTTTTTATAATAAAAATTCATCCCAAGTGAAGTTTTAGATGCTAAAATCGGAAAATGAATATTGAGATTGGGAGCACCAGACTCATACGCTCAGCTATGCTCCAGTAATGAAAATAAAATAAAAAATCCTAGAAGTTGCCCCATAACTGGATTCCGGGATTAATATTTTTCCCAAAAATGCAAAAGACAAAGTAAAATTTTGGCTCCATATAAAACCAAATTTCGACCACTGGAAAACCCACATCTCTTCTTCACTACAAAAAAGAAAAATTAAGAATTACCCCAAAATCTGGCCCAAAAACCAAAAAAATAGATGAAAATTCGGCTCCTCAGGAACCAAATCCAAAGTGGTCCGCTTGAGAAATTATTGGAAAAATTCGTACTATTCACGGAAAAAAAAATCTTCTTTTCATATGATTAAAATACTTTTATAAGTTAAAATTAAAGATAATTAAAAAAAATCTATTTTGATTTAATTAAATATATTTAAAGATGAAATTGTGAAAGAAGTTTTTAAACTATTAATATCTTAAATATAATAATAATTCTAATAATATTATCTCAAACAAATTTAAGATAAAAGAATCTTAAATAATTGTGGTTATTATATTATCTAATCCATATTCAACATATCTATCAAAATATTTCATTAAAATAAATTTACCTTTTTATTAAAATTAAGAAATAAATTCATTATTCTATATAAAATTCTATGATAACATTGAGCTCAGCAACTCCTTTAAAGAAAATTATCATAAAATATAAATATTAAAAATGATAAGATTAGCATCGACATGATAATTTCTGTTGTTAAGTAGTTTTTTTATATAATTGATTTTATTATGGATGAATGCTAATGTTATTTCTTTTATTCCTAAACTTCCTTAAGCAGATTGTGTGAATGATTTCAAATTTATTGTTGTTTCTAATTTCAGGTTCTAAATCATTTTTAAAATTCTCGCTGATAGGCTTGCTTTGATACCTAGCAAAATTATTTCTTCGAATCAAAATGGTTTTGTTAGGGAAAGGAAAATTAAGAATTGTATTTGCATTATTTCTAAAGTTATTAATATGTTATCTGAAAAAGTGAAGGGTGGTAATGTTGCTTTTAAATGGACATTAAGAAATCTTTTGATTTTGGTATTATTAGCTGAACATTTTAATTCAAGTTCTTTAATCGTTTGACTTTCATCAAATTTTCAATTCTTGGATTCTAAATATTTTGCAGTCAACTCATATAAAGATATCTTAAATAGAGATTATAGAGGAGACACAATAATTAAGCTCACTCAACCAAGCCCCAAATAATGTTAGAAGCAAACTGCAGCAGCCAAGATTCGAACCCACATTTTGCACTGGCTAGGACTCGAACCCAAGCCCATAGGACTTGAAACCAAGCCCCAAATAATGTTAGAAGCAAACTGCAGCAGCCAAGATTCGAACCCAAGTCTTTCCAGTGACCAAGGGAAGCAATGACCACTAGACCAGACAAGTTCTTTGGTCATATTATCATTTTTATTATACTTATTCATATTATTAATATTTATTAATGTTATAATTAATGTTATAATTAATATTATTATTAACATTATATTCATATTATTAATGTTATAATTAATATTATTATTAACATTATATTCATATTATTAATATTAATTTTGATATAAATATACATTTAGATATTTATTGTGTGTGTATAGTAGTTTTATTTGACTTGAGTAATATTACTTTTATCCGGATATAGATAGATAGAGAGAAAAAGGAAGAAATTATATAATATTAATATAACTTTAATACTATAAATACATATATATTGATTAATATATTTCTTTATTTAATCATTAATTTTTTAAAACTCATGGTTAAATTTAAATTTACTTTCATATTATATATATATATATTAATATAAAATTATTTGATATCTTATTTTCAAATATAGGTTATTATAGGTAGTTGTGAAGTTTTTGTTAGATGGCTATATAGGT
Organism: Phaseolus vulgaris; assembly: GCF_000499845.2. Taxonomy (NCBI): domain Eukaryota; kingdom Viridiplantae; phylum Streptophyta; class Magnoliopsida; order Fabales; family Fabaceae; genus Phaseolus; species Phaseolus vulgaris. The sequence continues at coordinate 29,068,470 of NC_023750.2, read as the reverse complement.
GCTTGTATCTTACACTTCTTTTCTGATTTGAGATTCTTGTATAAGGAGTGAAATATCCTTAAAATGTTTTGTTTAATTTTTTTTATTCTTTGTCGATTAAAAAAATCTTATTTTCAAATATTTACTTACATAGATTAAAATTGATATAATGTATAATTTTTAAAATATTTTAAATTATAAATTATTTAATCACTTTGTCATTATGATTTATATTATATATTAGTAGAAAAGGTTATTTAGTAACAACCTTTTACATAGATTTATGGAATAATTAATATAGTTTAAACTATAATGATATGCTAACTAGTAATCTGTATTAGAGATTTAATTAATAGTTAATGTAAAAGTCATCATTTTATGTTAAAAGATAATATTTTTTGTTGACAATATTCTTTACTATAACACACAAGTAAAACCAACTACCTATAATGAACTTAATTAAGTCAATATGATCGTAAAATAATAATTAATATGATAGTTGATTTTAATGTAATAGGTAATATGATGACTATGAGTATGACATATATTAAATTTGATTCATACTAATAGATAATATAATAAATTATGTTTAGATTCAAGTAGATTATAGATAAATTAAATGTGATTCATATGTTAATATTGTTAGTATCATTAATATTGTTAGTATTATTATTATTGTTAGTATTATTAATATTGTTAGTATTATTAATATTGTTAGTATTATTAATATTATTAATATTGTTAGTATTATTAATATTATTAATATTATTAATATTGTTAGTATTATTAATAATAATAAGTATAATAAAAATCATAATAAAATTAAAGAATTTGCTTGGTGTAGTGGTTAAATTTTACTTGGTTGCTGAAGGATTGCTGAAGGAACCTGGCTTCGAATCCCATTCACTGCTAATTTTATTTTATGGTGCTAATATTTACATACGGAAAAAATCCGTATGTAAACCTATTACATACGGATTTTGATTCACGCTCCATGGCGCCAAAAATTACATACGTATGTAATACCTGTTTACATACGGAATTTAATCCGTATGTAATGTTGATTTTACATACGGAATTTAATCCGTATGTAATGTTGATTTTACATACGGATTTTGATCCGTATGTAAAAATCCGTATATAATGTTGATTTTACATACGAATTTTGATCCGTATGTAATAATCTGTATGTAATTCGCTTTTTTCTTGTAGTGGCTAGTCTTACCTCTCCAAAGTCCCTAATAACTAGATTTTGTAATGCTTCACTGTTGTGGGTAGCATGAAATGAAGCATCAGAATCCATGACCCAGGAATCCACACTGCTATCCGCGCAACAGACTAAAAGGTCCTCGTCCGCAAAATCTTGTGCAATGCTGACTTGTTTATCATTTGGGCATTGATTCCTGAAATGCCCCACCTCCTTGCAATTCCAACATGTTACACTTGAGCAATCCTGAGTCTTTGACTAACTCTTTCTTCTGATTTTGCTCCCACTACCTCTGATATTTCTCTTACCTCTAATGACATTTAGCGATTCACTAGATAATTCCCCAGAACTCCTTATTCTGACGTTCTCGCCAAGAACGAGATCACGAATCTTCTCAAAAGTGAATCCATCGGGTCCTGTTAAACTGGTAATTGTTGTAACCGTTCTGGACCAACCGTCAGGTAATGACGATATCAGTAGTAAAGCTTGAACTTCATCATCGAACTTAATGCCCACTGATGTATGTTTGGATAAGATCGAATTCATTTTATTGATGTGCTTAGTAACTGAACTGGCAAATCCTAAATTTGCATTTTTCACCAATTGAAATTTGTACCATCGATTTTTTCAATTTGGAACTTCCCGTCTTCTGCCATCTCAAACGACTAGACAAGATACTTAGTGCAACTAATTTCAGATCTTGGCCATTTTTTTTTAAATCAAGAACACAAAAATTGCACCACCCAAAATCACTCACAAACAGACCTAGTCGTAGTCCCCACTGCATTTGAGCTCCGCCGCACTGGACCGTAGCTACCAGGACATGCACTGCCACTATTCGCGCTCCGCACTGCACCACCACCGTCGCTGGTTACCGCCGTCACACTGCACTCCGTGTCGTCTCAGACCAACACATTTGCAGAACACACACGCAACCCCAGCTTTGGGACGCGGATGCCACCCCTGCGAAATCCTAGCTTTGGGATGTCGTTGCCGCTCTTGCGAAACCCTAGCTTTGGGACGCCGCTGCCGCCCCTGTGAAACCCTAACTTTGGGATGTCGCTACCGCCCTTGCAAAACCCTAGCTTTGGGACACCGCTGTAGCCACAATTTTCACGTCTCGTCGATTAATTTTTGCTGATAGGATCTCTAGTGTGTAAACAAACCAAGCTCTAATGCCACTTGATGGGGAAAACGCATGCGGAAGCAACACAAACACAATCACGAATCAACTGCAGAAAATAAACAACACATGATTTAACGTGGTTCAGTCGCCAATCTGCAACCTACGTCCACAGGCAACTAATTAGGTTTTCATTCTGTTTGTTACAATTTTATTACAAGCACAAAGATCTTTTAAATAGAGATTATAGAGGGGACACAATAATTAAGCTCACTCACTAAAACATGGTGTCTAGTCAGCCCAGCCCAATTGGTCATGGCTTCACACTCAACACTTGGAAAGGTAAAGCTCTTAATATGAAGGGTAGAATTCAACTAATGAATTCATTCATTGTTGGTGCTCTTTCTTATAGATTTTAGATTTATAGGTGGCCAATTAGTCATCTTAAAGTGGTGGATATATGGTTTAGGAATTTCATTTGGACTAGTGATAACAAGCAATGTTTGATCACTGCTAAATAAAGTTAATTGTTCACTAGTAAGCTTGAAGGTGGTCAACAAGTTGTGAATATTCAAGTTGAAAACACAACTTATTTTCTTAGATTAGTTTGGGACTTATCTTATAGCTTCATGACTTGGAGCTTTTCATATGAGATCCAAATTCTTAAAATCAAAATATAAGAAGATCACTTGATATAAATCTTCTTTGATTTGGCTTGGAAGTAACAACTAGTATAATACTATTTTGGACAATACTAATTGGACCGTGGGGAATGGTGATTAAATCAACTTCTCGAATGATAAATAGTGTTATAGTAGTTTCATTTCTCAACTAACTGGTGTTCTTAGTGTGGAGAGGTTGAAACCTTTTGTTAACTTTTTACATGCTTGAGATGGTAATAACTAGTCTTTATCTCATCCTTTGTACAATATTCCTTGTTAGAAAATCTTAACAATTTTATTGTTAATGAGTTTCATGGCATTTCTAATTGGTCTTTGGATGATTTGGTTTTCCAAGTCTAAAGTTTGTTAGGAACTTCTTTCTAAATTATCATAATTCTTATGATTAGGGAAGGTTAATTTGGGTGAATTTCATTCCTCCTGCAAAAACTTTGGTTTTCTAGAAGCTATCACACAATAGAATGCTTGTGTTCCTTATGTAGCTAGTAGGAGGAGAGGACTTTTCACATCTTTTTTCGAAAGTAATATGGCCTTTCAAATTTGGTATTTGCTACAACATGTGTTTTTTGGTATGCATTTCTCCTCTTCTGGTGATATTATTCAGTTTATTAAATTTGGAGGTAACCCTTTGGTGAAAGATATTTGCCTTGTTGTTCTTACCTATTTTCTTTGAATGTTATGGAAAATGAGAAAAGATGTTACATTTCAACAAAGTATAAATCTGGATTGGGCCATACACATTATTAAAGGTTACATCAAATTATCAGGTAACTCTTTCCAGAAAAAATCTATGAATAATGATAGAACTAAATTTTCTATTTTAAAGTTCTTTGATAGTCAAACAAGGCCAAGAAAAAGAATGAGGACTATTCAAGTCATTTGAAAGATCCTTGGATGTGAGATGGATCAAAATTAAGCGAATGGGGTTGCTAGAGGTTATCTAGGTCATGCTACTTGTGGAGGCATTTTTAGAGGGAGTTAATGTGATTACGTTAGCTTATGTATGCCATTTTGGCTATTAAGACCTCTTGGGCTAGTGGCTATAAGCGTGTGTGGTTAAAGTGTGATTCTTCTTTGATGTGTCACTACTTTGTGGAATCTTAAGGGTAAATGGAGGAAATGCATGAAGAGTTGTGATGCTATAGAGTTTAAGATATCTCCCTTTTATTATGAAAGAAATAACTCTGCAAATAAACTTGTTAATTTTGGGATTGATACAATATTGGACTTTAAGTGGTTAAATTCTCTTCCTCATGTAATTAGTTTGGAGTTTCTTCATAATAGGTGTCACTTCCATTTGTTTCCTTTTGTATAATTTTTTTTTAAGAGAATGTATTTTTAAGCATTGTTTGGTTTGGCCCCATGTTTTTTTGTTCTTGTTTTTTTTTCTCTTTGATGAACTATTTCATGTAATGACATGTGACTGTTGAACTTTAGGGTATAAACTTAGTTGAGATGCCAAAGCTCATAGTGATCTCTAACATGATTTTTATAAAAAAATACTAGGTCAACGCTAACTTTTTTTATTTTTAATATTTATTTTAGTTAGCGTTGACTTAGTTGACACTAGTATGACAGTAACACAAATATGTTTAATTATAAAAAAATTAAAAATAGTTAGCGTCAATTTCAAGTTAGCTAAATTGACATTAGTGTCCAAAATTAAACGAACTTTATTGCTCACACTAATTTGACAATAATACAAATATTTATTTATTAAAAAATTAAAAATAGTTAGTGTAAAGTTAGAGTTAGCTAAGTCAATTATATTAGTGTGTAACATTAAGCCAACTATACTACTTCACAGATAAATCATTTAAAAATAATTTTACATTTTTTATTTTTTTTAAAAAAAACCTTTTGTATCAAACCAACTTTAATAGCGTTGCAGTTTAGTCAACACTATTATTTGAAAGCCATTTTTATATTTTTGTTAGAGGTGTTTATATGCTCAAGTATTAAAAATCACCATTATATCTTTTATACACAAGGTGTAATTAAAGCCACAATACTTCCAAATATTTGTAAGAGAACTAAAAGATCCCAAATGAATTATTCTTCCTTCAACTTACTACTTTGTTCCCATCCCGAAAATAAACCCATTTTCATTTTAACTGTACTACTAGGTATCATCTGTGTTTCAATACTGCCCATTGATTTATGACTTTCTTTCGTGATGGTTGCATTTGTTATTGGTTGTTCAATATAATAAGTATTATAGCTTATCTAGTTAGGCACAAGCCAATGCAATACACTATATGAAAATGTGACATACATGTTTCTTATTATTCCATGTCAAAAATAAAATTGTATTTGCCATACCACTATATTGGTGGATTTATTTATCTTGAAAAATACAATTATTTTTTTCCTACACAAGCATTAAACCACTACAAATCATAGTATTTTCCATTTATCTTTCCTATAAACTTCCTTTCCTAAATTATGTTGATAGTAACTACCTGTTATAATATTTGATATGACAATATAAAGATTGACCACCATAACAATTTTTCTACATTAATTGGGAGAAAAGACAAGTAAAGAACTTCTTCCTCCATCAAACAAAATATACACCTAACATCATTTTCAATTTGTTAATTACTCCTCCTTGTGAGATTGTCTTGTATAGATAGTGTATTTTTAAATAACATACAATAAAGAAAGTTGTATTTGCATTACTTACAAATTTAAATTTTTGAAAAAAAAAAAAATTCATCACAAACATATAAATGATGTATACAAAAATATCAATTTGAGACAAAAATCTATGTTATTACAAAATTTTCATTGCAGAAAAATTAATCCATCATAAATTGTGACACTAGATGTTGTCACAAACACGTGTTTTTTTTAAAAAACTACATATTAAATAAAAAATTTGTCATAAATTGTGATGATATGATTCATCATAAAATTATTTGACCGCTTAAACAAATATATGGTTGCCCTAAGCAAGTTTTGTTTGGATGAAAATATGTCGTTTTAAAATGGAACAAAGAGTGTTCAAAGAAAAAATAACATTTTGTTTAGTTATATAAATCCTGTTTTATGTGAGCTTGTTCACTTCTTGCTTAAAAAAAATTATTACACACGTCAAACAAGAGGAAAAATAATAGTTTAATAATAATCACTTGAAGCGATTGTGATGTGATTATCACTTAAAGCAATGAACATGGGTTTGATATGAAATCCAAAATCAAAGGTTCTTGGAGCAAAGAATAAGTGAATGAAGCAATATGTAAGGTTACTCTCTTAGAGTGGCTAATTTAAGTTTTAAATGATCATGTTGTTTTGATTATGTCGTTTATTAAGTGTTTAAGAACAATTTTGTTAATTATTCAAACTTTCACTAGATAAAATTGTGGTTAAGGTGCTAACAAATCCTCACTTAAGAATCCATATGTTAATAACCCAACTTATTTTTGGAGAATATACAAATGAATGATTATAATTATGCATACATCATGTATATTGTTGGTTTTTGAATGTTGAAAACAAAATTAATACACAAGTTGCATCTTGAATGAATCCATATGCAACTACACCTTAACGGTCTACAACTACCACTAATGAAAAAATAGGATTTAATGATAGATATTATGACACTAGTACTCCACCTATTTTAGTTTGAACTAATATAATAAATATTTATTATGTCTTTTACACTTTTATGTGACATAGAAGATACTAGGTGACTTGAAATTAGGACTGACATAGTAATTACTCTATTAGAACTTATATAAAGTGTCAACTTTCGTGTCGTGTTACTCATCATGCACTCTTAACCTCACTTACCTTAACCATCTCCTTGTTGTCGTCACAACCATGGGCTCGAACAACATCACAACCAACAACCTTCTATTCCAACACGAAAATCATGTCCAACAATAAATACTTATTTCTCAATGAAAATTTGAGAGAATCCAACATTGATTTTGTGGTTTGAGGGTGATGTTATGCGCAAACAAAATAATCAATCTCCCACTAAAATCAGGCATAACACATTACTTGGGGTTCAAAGAAATCAATAAAAGATTAGTGTACAAAGTGAATAGGGATTTGTGGAACATGTCAGATTCTCATTATGGGTATTTTGAAGAAGGAACTATAGAGTATATACCGAGGTTTTATTTTGTCAAAGTTTTCTTCCAAGCCAAGCTACAAAAATAAATTATTACTATGAAAACTTATCAAAATTTCTTCTCATTTAATTATTTAAAAGAGTAAAATTACTATAGACTTGATGGGTTGATACTTTGTTACTTTATAGTGACCATTTACCACTAAATCTCCTTTGTATATTCTAACTCAATAATATAATAAGAAAGCTACTTAGCATTCATTTCATAAGTCTCTTATATGCTTGGTATTGTGTTAGAATCAAGAGTGAGCATGCTAAATTATGTATTTGTTATGAAAAAAATTGGTCATTAGACCATATTTACTATTCAAGACATAAACAAATAGGATTCAAGAAGTCTCCTCCTTATGCATTCAACAATTAGTAAAATTACCCTGTAAATGACCTCCTACAAGCTCCATACTTAAAGCATCTATGTCATACCATTCAATAATTATCTAAATAATTGCATACATATAGAAATAGTATACAAACGAAATTACTTATTTTATATCTACCTAAATAATTGCTTACATAGCTACATAAAGACAAATACTCACAATTTCGATCTACTAAGTCTTTGATAGGTTTTTATCCCCATTCTCATAAAATTTTCAACGTTAGATTAAAAAAAACACTTGGATGTTTACATAATCAAACAATAAGTTTTATTAATTTTAACTCCTTGGTTGGACTGTTATATCTAGTGTTGAGAGAATGATTATACCTGCCTTCAAGGTAAGATAAATTTATATTTAAGGTGCAATTTTCAATTGTTTTGTTATCTATCTTTTTATTAATTCTTTATATGTGCAATATATATATATATATATATATATATATATATATATATATATATATATAAAATAGGTAAAGAGAAAAGTTGCACAAGACATTCAAAACAAGAATGTCTACCCTCCATGGATTGTCTCGTGGGGTATATGATCGCTTGAAGAAGATTATGATTTGTGAGACCTTTTCTTCATCTCCCAGGGACAATTCAAGTTTGAATTTGTATCTCTACATTTCCACATCACAAAAAATGGAAGAGAGCTTTCAAAAAGATAATTTGAAGAAACTTAGATCATAGCTGAGTGGGTTACAAGTAAATCATGATAGGAATATACTATGTTTTTCGAAACCTTTCCAGTTTAAAACACTAAATGTTCAAAAAATTTCTTATACAATCTAAAATTAATCATTAGTGTAGAGTTGTATTGGAAATAAATTTATAATCACTTAGGAAATCATATTTCTTCATTGAAACATTAAATCACATTGTATTTTGATAAAATCAATTGTGCCTTACATTTTAAATCAATTTGTAAATACATTCTATTGTTGGTTTAAATAGTTCATTTTGATTTAATTTATTTTCAATGAATTCACAATATCAAAACGAGTATAGAAAACATTTAAGAGTAGTTATAGAATGTAAACACTGAGTTTGTGAGCTTCCCTTTGAAAATCGTCCAACACGCATCATCGTCTGATATGTTGTAGAGCTTTCATCGTTTGTTATTTGTGTTTGCTTTCTCTAACACTTTATGCTTTTAGCTTTGCTCCATGAGATTTTGTATAGACATTGTATGTCATTTGTATTGTTCGCCTTGCTTATAGTGTTTGTTATCATCAAAACTATTTTAGACGTATGGTCTAATGGATGGAAGATCGTCTAAAGGTTTCATCTAACATCTTTTCAAGTGGCATAACCATCTGACATCTTTAACTCGTTGATCCATTTATAAATTGATTTACCATCTTTAGTTAAGAATGTGTAGTTGGTCTTTGCATTTGCTAACTTTCCATTTTATAACTGAAGCAACTCCAAGTCTTCATTTAGACATAATTCAGTGACATCCATTATTTTCTTTTTATTGTCCTTCGTTTTATCCTTAACATTCATTATAGTGTTGAAGACATTATCAAAAGAAAAAAATTATGTGCATAACATAAGGTTATGCCTTAACAAATTGTCCTTCCAATATGTTAGATCCCAAAATATTGATCATTTGATCCAATTATGATATTGTCCATATCCAAACATTGTTTCAAATGGCATCTATGACTTTAGGAAAGTCATGGAGAAACTCCCATAATTGGTTCCCATTTAAGAAATAAGGTGGGTCATCCAATTCAACTCTGTTTTTTAGGAATCTCCTTTTACTCTTCCTGAAAGGATGATTGCTTGCCAACACTAGTGCAGATATGTAAAACAAATGCGGCTATTTTCAATTTACAAATGCGGTCATAGAACCGCATTTGATCAGCACGCATTCGTAAATTTGGAATTTACAAATGCGGTTCTATGACCGCATTCATAAATCACATTTACAAATGCGGTCATTTTAGGTAACCGCATTTGTATATTATTCTGAATTAGGGAGTGGGTTTGGGGTTTAGGATTTATGAATGCGGTCTTGGTAAAAACCGCATTCATAAATCACTATTTACAAATGCGGTCATTTACCAAGACCGCATTTGTAAATAGTGATTTTTTTTTTAAAATACACTCTGTTTTGTGCAGAAACCATATATTTAAATAACCTGCATAATGATCAAACCCAGCCAGACAAATACAGAAATGTAGTGATCAATTGAAATCATCAAAATGTACATTTACAAGTGATCAAATTACATATAATAAAACCACTATTGTTTACCTATGCTAGAGTTATAAAAATTAATGAAATATGTGGACCAAGAATCTCTAACATATGAAATGCCTTCCTCACTCATTGATGTTTCTTCTGTGAATAACTGCATTGCAAAGTTGACATAAATTAGTTTCTAGATATATATATGTTCAAGAATTATAAAAATGATTTAACATATACCTCTTTCCAACCAGTTTTAACACCTAGTCTTATAATGGTAATCATCCATTGCATAATGTAATAGCCACACTCATAGCTTCTTGGTTGTTTATTACACTATAATTCAATAAAAAGTAATATGTTAGTATATTGATAAACAATGATAATAGAGAAAGAAAAAAATTACAAACCTTTACTCTTATGTAGTTCAAATTATTTGAATTGGATCGACCTTTAAGGATGTTATATCCACGCCATGAACTGGTTAATACAAAAAACCTCGTTAGTAGATGGTTAATTAGTAACATACAAAGTTAAGTTTATACTATACTTACGTATCAATGATATCCTTAAATTTTGTGGGCATCTTCTTGTGTAGGGAACAGAACCACACAGCAGTCTTATCAACCATTGATAAGACAAGTAACTGCCAATGATGCCTATATGATCATTGAAAAGAGTTAGTAAATATTTAAAACATGAAATAATAATAATTGATGACATATAATTAAACTTACTAATTAATATAAGGGCATAAATAAATTTGTTTTCCCTCTTTTTCCAGGATGTTAGTGATGTATGCTTGAGTCTCAGTTGAGTTTGGTCCAACGGGATTAGTATATGCAGGATCTAAGAATCCATACATATTTTCCTTCCCCTCAGTGATACAGACTCTATGCAAAAACCTACAAGTTTTTAGTTAAAGCATAATCAATAATAATTTAACATAAAGTAAATTGAATAATAGGTAAAGATACTTACATCATAAAAAATTGAATTATACTTATATTGAGCTCCTGTTTCCCAGATATAAATTCTAATAAATCTGTGTTGTAAATCATCAGTGGCAGTTCAGTGTTGATTTGAAAAAATGTATTATCCCACGGAACTGGAAAAGGATCATTGCCAATCTGACTAGCAATGACACGTAGGGAAGCTATAGGATCGTCAACTGGAACCTCACGCTTCTTTTCCGGACTTGGTGGCTGAAAAGGTTGCTACAAGATAAACAACATTTGTATTAAATTATATGTAATATATAAATATAAATAAAAAATAATATAATGAAACGAAATTATTACATGAGGTTCGGGCATAGATCGAATGAGCTCTCTGGGCCAGGCAACGAATGTCTGAAATGCATCGGCCACAGTGGTTACCTCATCTGAAGGTAGTGGAACACGAGCATCAGGAAATCGTACTTTTTCAACTGTTACCTTCGCCACATCAGGGGAGAGAGGAACGTTATGTAAGGTGGTGGCGTTTGTATAGACTTTTCCAAGTGCCACCACCCGAGGAAGTTTGCCGCCCACTACCAGGAGCTCACAATCCTCTGTCTGCCCATTGATATCATCCCCTAATGTTGGAGGAGCCGCACAACTCCCCTTTGTGCTCTTGGGAGTGGGACTAACAAGGGGTTCAATCGGCTCAGCACAAACTTGTTGCGATAGAAACTCTTGTCGCATTCGATCATTCTCCTTTTTCATCTCCAGCCACATCAAATCAGTCTCCTTTCTCATCTCCTCCATTATTTCTTCACGTAACTTACTCTTCATTTGAGTTTCCTTCTTGGAGGAGGAGGATGGCTGTCGTTCTGAAACTCCAAAATAAAGTTTAATTCCGACCCCTTGTCCAGCGGCACGAACACGACCAGAGTGTTCAGGTCGTCCAATTGCTTCAACCAGGATATCGTGACGACCTTCAGCAACAAATTTACCGTCGGATTCCAAGGAATCCTGCAAGAGTACACAAAAACCATATTTTCAATCATTAATATAATTAATGCTTTAAAAAAATTGAAAATAACAAAAATAACTTACAATTTTTTCGATTATAACCCCGGATTGCTCAGAACTTGGTGCACCCGACTTCTTAATTCGGGCCCTCTTCCATTTTACATGGCGAAAAGGTGGTGATGGAGGAGAAGTGACCCCTGTTTCCACATTCTCAGACAATGTCCCCTGTTGAGATTTCTCATTTTCCACCATCAGTGTTTGCTCAAGTTTTCTATACCCCGAACGAGACATAACGTGCGGGGTAAGATTCTTCAAAGCTATCTCTTGAGCTTTCTTCCGACGATCCTGTCATAATTGAAATAAACAAACTGAAGTAAATAAGATAAACTTATTAATGTTATATAAACAAAAAAGTTACTTCACTTACCATCCAAGCCTCATTTTCACGGCTTTCTCTAAAAAGACGCCATGTCTCTTCATCAATATGTTGGTACTTTAAACATGGATTTTCGTCTTTAAGGTCGCCAAAAATGTATCTCGAAGTCAGTCTTGACTTAAAGGTACGAAATTTAAGTGCGATATTGGATAATATCTTTGATCGAAGCGGTTCCACATCAGGAATGTCAAAGTTTGCCTGGAAAATAACATCATCAAATTAAAATTAATTAATCAATATTAAAAAGCATTATATGATAACAATAATAATGTAAAGCTTACCAGAACATCCTCCCATAGCATGTTCCGATCAACCTCTGAAACCTCATCCCATGAATTAATCAAAATGGAGAGCCTCTCACGAGAAACAACTCCAAGATAGCTCATAAACTCATTTGCCTTAGGACCAAAAGCCACTCCAGTGTTGACGTCAATGTCAACATGTGTCTTCTCACCAGCAGCACGTCTCAATGCAAGACGCTTCAATCTAGTAGGTCCTCTATTGCCTCGTCCAGATCGAGGTCTGTTTGGAGTCTGGTCGTCATCCATGTCTCTGTTAAAAAAATTAGGTAACAAACATTAGTTAATGTGAATCGAATTAAAATCATATAAAAATAATACAAAAAATTCTAAATGTTTATTTACATGTTGCATGTGGGTTGAATGTTTATATGTAAATTCCTTCACTGTGGTCTTTACGGGTTGCATGTACATCATCAAGTACATCGTCATCTTTATTAGTTATCATTGGTGTGAATGAACGAGTTTCGCCATATTCAATATCATCTATGGCTTCCCCTTGTTTTTTCCCGTGTAAAATGACATACCAATGTTCTGACGTAGGATCTTTCACATAGAAAACCTGAGATGCTTGTTGAACCATTATAAATGGCTCATCTCGATACCCTATCTTTCGAAAGTCCACTAGTGTGAATCCTGATTCATCAATTTTAACCCCACTTTTATTGTCAACCCATTTACACTTGAAAACTGGAACGGAAAACTTAGTGTAGTCAATCTCCCATATCTCTTCTATAAACCCATAGTATGCCATTGATCCAAGTACTGGATTTGTATCTTTCGAAGTCGAAAACTGCATTGACTCGGCTTCAAGAGTAACACCAGAATTTTGAACTGTACTCTTTTCATCCATGGACTTCGTGTAAAATATACAATTATTCACTTCGTACACTGTACATGAGATGACATCAAACTTCAATCCAGCAGCCAACCAAGTCAAGGTCTCTGATGCCGTTGAATCCTTGAACACCTCATCTTTAAACCAAGGCATGAAAGTTCTATTATGTTCCATCAAGACCCATTTCTCTGCTTGTCTTGGGTTATTTGCCTTCACAATGGCTTTATGAGCTTCTATGTAAGGTACAACTTCATCTGTGTTATTCAATATGTACAATTGTGCTTGCAAGACTTCTGATCGAGATTTGCTTACAATATTCACACCACGTAAACATTTAGTTGTAGAACGCCTGTGGTGCCATGAATTAGCTGGAACACCTATTGGATTTGCTTTTGTCATGTACTCTGAACAAAATTCAATACTTTCTTCAGCTATGTACCTTTCAATCATTGAAGCCTCTGGACGATAATGATTTTTCACATAACCTTTCAAAATTTTCATATACCGCTCAACAGGATACATCCATCTTAAGTACACTGGTCCACACAATCTAACCTCTCTTACCAGATGCACCACTAGATGAACCATGATGTCAAAAAAAGACGGAGGAAAAAACATTTCCAATTCACACAAGATAACAACAATTTCATTTTGAAGTTCATCTAGTTTTGAGGGATCAATGACTTTACAACAGATGGAAGAGAAGAATGAGCACAAACGGGTTATGGTGTGTCTAACATTTTTTGGTAAGATCCCACGGATAGCTACCGGCAACAACTGTTGCATCAAGATGTGACAATCATGAGACTTCAACCCAATTAACTTCAAATCTTGCATTGACACTAGGCTCTTCACATTTGAGGAATGTCCTTGTGGCACTTTCACACCCTTTAGACATTGACAAAAACTAATATTTTCATCTTTTGACATTGTGTAACAGGCTGGGGGCAAATATGTACGCTTACCCATTTCTATGGGTGCCAACTCGCCACGTATGTTCATCTCAATCAAATCTAAACGAGCATTTAGACCATCCTTCGTCTTCCCGTTAATGTTAAGAAGTGTACCAATTAAGCTATCACACACATTCTTCTCAACATGCATTACATCTATACAATGTCTGACTTCTAACCTCGACCAGTACGGAAGATCAAAGAAGATTGATTTCTTCTTCCAAATATTTGTCACAGATGACTTTTTTTTGGACTTACCGAAGGTGTGGTCTATGTTATTTACCTTTTGGTAAACCTCAACACCGGTTAATGGAGTTGGTGGACCACTACCCTCTTGGTGTCCATTAAAGGCTTTTTTCAACCTCCGGTAAGGATGATGACTTCTAAGAAACCTCCGATGCCGAAGATATACTGTTTTCCTTCCATGTTTCAATTGTTGAGAAGCAGTGTCTTCTTCGCATATTGGACACGCTTTGTGACCCTTAACACTATAACCTGATAAGTTACCATATGCCGGAAAGTCATTGATGGTGCAAAATAACATGGCATGAAGCTTGAAAGTTTCATTAGCAAATCCGTCAAATACTTCGACACCCTGGTCCCACATTAACTTCAAATCTTCAATTAGGGGACTTAGATAAACATCAATATCATTCCCTGGTTGTTTCGGACCGGATATCATCATAGACAACATCATGTATTTTCGCTTCATGCACAATCCAGGAGGTAAGTTGTAAATAACTAGTAATACAGGCCATGAACTGTGATTTGTACTCATATTACCAAACAGATTCATTCTGTCTGTAGCTAAACCAAGTCAGATATTTCTTGATTCTTTACCAAATTCTGGAAAGTCATCATCAAATTTCTTCCATTGAATAGAATCAGCTGGATGTCGGTACATGCCATCGCATTTCCTCTCATCTGCATGCCATCTAAGATTCTTAGCATCGTCTGGGTTTGCAAACAAACGCTTCATCCTTGGAATGATGGGAAGATACCACATAACCTTCATTGGGGGTCCATGCTTTTCCATGTCATCAATAGAATCATCATCTTTTTGTTTCAACTTATAACGTGATAACCCACACCTCGGACAACTTTTCAACAATTCAAAATCTTTCCGGTATAATATACAATCATTAGGATATGCATGTATCTTTTTGTACTCCATACCCATTGGACAAAGAATCTTTTTGGCCTCGTAATTACGATTAGGTAGACTATTTCCCTCTGGAAGCATATCCTTCAACAGTTGGAGCAATTCCGTGAAGCTTTTATCAGTCCATCCGTTTATTGCCTTCAAATTCATCAATCTTAACACCGCCGACAACCGTGTGAAGTTAGTTGATCCAGGATACAAAGGAGTTTCTGCATCTTTTGACATACTTTCATATCCATGCGCTTTTGCAAAACACTCAGCTCCCACATCACGAATCATGTCCTCCAATCGATCACCATCTCCATCATCGTGTACTGCTTCATCCATGGTAGAACCCACATATTCCTCAGTTACGGAAACACGTGGTAAATTTAATAATTCACCATGCCATGTCCAAGTTGTATAAGATCGAAGAAACCCATCACACAGCAGGTGTTCCCTCATGATATTCACATCCAGTATCCTTCCATTCAAACAGTTAACGCACGGACACCTGATCTTTGCTCCATCATGACCACTAATAATCGCGTTACGCTGCGCAAATTGTATAAATTCCTCTACTCCCCTTTCGTACTCATCACTTATACGAACAACATTAATCCAACTTCGATCCATTATATATTCTGGAATATAGTTAGGATTTTCTAATAATTAGTATTCTATTCAATCTCACACATTTGCCGAGGGTCGAACACCCCCAGACTCAATCCAAACACGATATTTCTATTCTAAAAGTAACAATAACTAACATAACATAAAACTTTTATTAAAATGTAATTAACAACTAACTAAATATATAATATAAATTTAAGAAAATAGAAATTATATAATACAAAAATTCAAAATACACACAAATATATAAATTATTAGTTATTAGTTATAAATTCCAAGTTGTATTAGTTATTAATTAAATATATATTATAATACAGAAAAATAACAATTCAAAATATTAAATATAAATTCAAAATATTAAATATAAATTAAATACAACACCAACCTTTAGGTTGATGGTGATCGGAGTGGCAGAGGCACAAGACGAAGACGAGGACGTAGACGAAGACGAAGGCGAAGGCGGTGGCGGAAGTTTTCGACTATGACAGTGACAGTGGCGGAGCAGAAAAAACCGGCGAACCCAATAGAACAGTAACCACCTATATGACAAAAACGAGTTAGGAAACGAAATGACAATGCCAAGGAAGTGAATAATGACAATGACAAAAACGAAAACGAAAACAAACGTTGAAGCGGAGAGAGCTGAAACTTACAATGCAAAGGGAGAGCTGAAACAGAACGTTGAAACGAAGAGCAGAGAAGACGAAAGTGAAAGTGAAAACTAGTGGCGCGCTTCAATTTTTAGGGTAAAATTGATTTACAAATGCGGTTCTAGGGTAAGACCGCATTTGTAAATCAATTAAAATGATTTACAAATGCGGTCTTTACTATGACCGCATTTGTAAATCATTCTGAATTGATTTACAAATGCGGTCATACTAAAGACCGCATTTGTAATTCAATTCATAATGATTTACAAATGCGGTCATAGTAAAGACCGCATTTGTAAATCATTCGAATTGATTTACAAATGCGGTCTTATCATAGAATCGCATTTGTAAATCAATTTAATTACAAAAATGCCACCGCATTTTTTACAAATGCGTTTAAGCGCAAAGCCGCACTAAATAAAGGGTCGTTGTTTTCATATTTTGTACTAGTGCAAAAACTATTGATGATAGTCAAACCAACAACTTTTACCCCCATGCCTTAGTGTGAATTTTGTCTTCCATAAAATGAGAACAAACTAATTTTCCTTTAGCTCCCCACCGAGAAAACATGCAATATGCCGGAAAATAATTGATTATCCACATCAAGCAAGCTCGCATGAAAAAGGTCTCTTTTTGTGAATATGTCATAAGTAAAGACGTCATCAGTCCACAACTGTTGGAGGTCATTAATAAGCGACTACAAATACACTTATATTTTTTTGGGTTATTCAGACTAGGTATGAGACAAGTTAGAAATATGTACAACTTTGTCATACACAAATCAGGGGGTACATTGTATGGAGTAACGAATACCGATCAACAAGAATATCAGGATTTGGAAGCTTGGATATAAGGAGTGAAACCATTAGAAGATAAACACAATCTTACATGACATGGGTTAACTGCAAAATCGAGATATACGTTATCAAAGTGTTTTCAAGCTTTTCCATCATAGGGATGTCACAATACACCATCATTACTTTTGTTTTCAAAATGTAATCACATTTGGCTTGTTGATTCCATTGAGGCATATAGTCTTGGCATGATTGGCCAATAATACATTTTTTCATTGACATCTTTTTGTATCTTCTATTTTGACCATTCAAAGACAAATATCTAGGAAGACCACAAAATTTGCACAGTTAATTCGATGTAATCCTTATAATACAACATGCATCTAGTGATGGAAGAGGGCCAAGCACAACCTCACAAGAAAGACAAGAGCCAAGACATGAGCATGCAAAGCCAAACCAAGAGCGTCTAGGGCAAAGGGAAGAGCGTCTAGGACCAACTACTAGGTCCATGGCCAAAAGAATCCATGAAGACTTGGACCAAGCTACGGATGGAAGAGAGAGCTATTTGTATATGCTACATGAAGGCCCATCAAGAGTAGCTTAGTATTAGTTGTGGAGTAAATAGCACAAACTTGATTTCATGAGGATTTAACCTAGATTTGCTATGTTTCTAGAAGATTTTCCTAATCTCACACTCTTCACGCACCTTTAAGGCACCCACACTTACTAGGAAGGCCTTGTTCCATCAACAACCATAAGCTTCCGCAAATCTCATCCCAAAATACACCAAAAGGAGACCTCAATGCCATCATTTGGTATCTAGAGCTATGGTTATTCAAAGATGAGTATCTCTTTGCATTTTTCTTTTTGAGTTCTTCTTTCTCCAAGTTGTTCATTTTTATTCCAAGTTGTCTTGCTGTTTTTGTGTTTTAATATGATTTGAATGCTTGTTTATTCATTTCAATCGGTGGGTTTTGTTCAAAATTGTGCTTGAACATCTATTTTCAATTTTGTGTAGGATTCTTGATATCTTTGTGTTGCTGTTTTTTATTTATTTTTATTTTTAGGTATTTGAGTCTTGCTGGAAATTTCATTTGGGTCATATGATGTTCTTGAGTCTTTTCATTTTATGAATCCATAAGTTTTGTCTAAGTCATGTGTTTCCATATTTGTCAACAAATCCTAGTAGTGCTCTTCTTGATTTATTTGTTTCTTGTTTTTTTTGTTTGAATGCTTGATCTGAAATCTGCTTTGTTTTGATCCTTTGGTGCTTTTTTTAATTTTATTTTGAGTTCTTATTTGTGTGCTAGATCCACACAAATTCCATCACATTTTTCCATTGTGTTTTTGTTGGTATATCATTCTGTTTTTGATTCCAGATTTCAGAATCCCCTGTTTTCACAAATCTGTTTTGGCTGTTTTACTTTATGAAAATTAAATACATCATAAGAAAATTCTGAGCCTCTGGATTTCACTAGATTGGGGTGTTCGCAAAAGAACAATAAAAAGAATCAGTTGAAAAAAAGAAATAGAAAAAAAAAGATAAATCTTACAAAAAAAGTGTGCAATCTTGACGTTACATCTGACAGTTTTGAGCACTAATTTTAAAACAAATTATTAAAATTAATTGGTGCATGCGTTTGGAGTGAAACCAACGCCAAAAGTTTGTTAAGATCTTGATTTGTTTGTGTATCAATTTTCAGAAGCAAATACAAAAGATCCAGGTCACCATAAATCTTTAAAAGTCACTCATTCTGGACCACAATATTTTTCAGTGGTGCTGTTTTTGGTTTTTAAATCAAATCTAGTGTTATTCCTTAGGTTCCTTTTGTGTGCCATCCATTATTTGAGTGCCTTTTTATTTGCTTGTCTAATTTCATTTGAACTCTTTCTAGTTGTGTCACATTTAATTCCATTTGTGTGGTACTGTGTTTTCAAATTAATTTGTTTCTTGCTTTCTTTCTTTGACCTCTAAGCTTTGTGGTGGATTAAATATCAATTGGTACTTTTTGAGTGGGAATTGACTTGAGGGGAGTCTAGCTTTGCTTAATAGGTGCTGGATTGAAGAATTTAATTACCTAATTCCAAGAGGATCAAAGGCAAGGGGCAACAACAAACACATACTAAATACACCACACACCTTGGAAGGTCCAACAAAGAAGAAACAACAAAGGGAGTGCAATTAGAAAAACAACAAAGGGAGTGCCATTTAATTTCTTTGCAATTTAACTCTTGTTAATTACTTGTTAATCACGTAATTTGACGGTGAGTGTGTCTTCAAGGACTCCAAGTGTCTAAGAAGCCTCACCTAGGATCAACTAGCTTAAACTTTCAAGCTTAGCATTTGTTAATTGCTTTAATTACGCCAATTGCCTTTAGTTAGCTTCGCTTAATTGTTTTTGTTTGGTCTTGTTTAAAGCTTTGATAATTTGCTATAGCTTGCATTGTTTTTTATGCATAAAATTTTTGATTTCTACATCCTCATTGTGTTTTAAGTGATTTACCTAAAGAAAGATTTGTGTGAAGATCTTGAGGGATAGTTTTTGGCTAAGGCAAAGACTTGGTATTTAAGTAGTCCACTGTGACTCACCTCTCTTACCTAGAAAACTACCTTCATTAACTTTCCTCATCTTTCTTCAAGTAAAACATTTCTAAACACAAAGTTTTAGTCATGTCTTCTCACTCCTCTAAATCTCTTAAAAGTGATGTGAAATCTTTGAAATTTCTTTTAAGACAACTTTCCAAGGATATTCAATCAATTTCATCTAAACAATTGGAGAATGAGACCAAAACTAATGAATTGACTAAAGCAAAGGATGATAAGTCTTACATTTCAAAAAAATTACCTTCTCATGCATCTATCTCTAAAGATCATGATTCTTTTGGGGAGGGAAGCCTTAGAATAAAAGATTATTATCAAGCACCCCCTAGAAGACATAGAAGAGATAGAAGAGAACAAGAAAGCCCAAGAGAGGTTAGGGTAGACCTACCCCATTTCCATGGAAAAGAAAATGTAGAAGCTTGCTTAGATTGGGAAATGAGGGTAGAAAAATTGTTTGCTTCCCATAAAGTAAAGAAGGAAAGAAAGATACAAAAGAAAAGAGAGGAAGACGAAAGGGAAGCTAAAGAAAAAGAAAAAGAAAAGCCAAGTGAGGGGTGGTGTGAATCTAGAAAGAATGAGGAATATCTTATAACACCCCTTACAAGCATATTAAAAATATAAAATCAAGATAAAACCCTTAACAAACAAAAGGCGTGGGAAAAGAGTGTTCCTTCCCACAAGGTCCTTCAACAAGAAAGAAAATTTGAAAATACCTTTGAAAACATGCTTCTTGTTGAAAAACCTTGATATGAATCCACTAGCAAAGAAGAGATGGTTCTTTGACATTCTATGGACTCAACTTGAGTTGGAGATAGCTTAGACACTTATAATAGAATTGGATCAAGGTTCTATGTTTCAAGAACTCACCAAGACTTGCACCAAACACCAAACTCATATGGAGGAGCCATCTATTGTCAATTGAACCGAACAAATTGTGTAAAAAGGCAAAAGCACCGAATAAAATGATCAAGAACAGAAATGCACCGAACAATTGAACTAGAATTGAAGAAGAAACAACTATAAACAACCAATGAACTAAGAACCGAAGCAAAACTGGAAAATAGGCTGAAATGCCGAACCAAAAAGGAAGCTAAACATGTTTTAGGAATTGCATATGAATATGGAGATGAAAGAAAGAAGAACTTATGGAGATGGATGCTTTGGTTTGATGATCACGCCACTTAGAGGATGAAGACTCCAAGATGAGTGAGCTAGTGCCGCCACTTAAGAGAACCAAATGCACTCAAGATAAGACAAGGTGAAGGAGAAGCAAGCTCTCACAAATTCTCTCTCAAATTGAGTAGAGTTTCTCTATTACTAATTTCCAATCTGCATTATGAAGGACCTAAGCCCTCCTTTTATAGGAGCAAGGGCTGGTCATTTACATAGCTTATTCCCTAAGCTACCCAAAATGCTCCTAAGCTTACGCCCCCCTTACTAAGCTCACTCCCCAAGCTTCTAGAATTTTCTAAACTAAAGCCTAGAGATGTTTTTACAAAAGAGGTGTCTAATGTTTCCCTCTAAGCATCTTTCTAAACACTATTCTATATTATTTACAATTTAAAAGAAACTATAAAGAGAGATATTTAATTGAAGCCCATTCTTGAAAGCTTGTAGACTTCTTTGGCTTTAGGCTTGATCCTCTCTTTATTTTATGTCTTCTTTTAATTTTGAGAAGACTAGAAGGAAGAACTTCAAATGTGAGGGTGAATTGAATGCCCTCTTCCTTCATTAATAAAAGCCTCCTTTATTTGATTCTCATCAAACCTAGCCTTACCTTTTGTGAAGGAACACTTGCAAGCATAGTCACAAAAGAAGAAACCTTAAAAGAGGCTTGCATAGATAAATATGTATTAGTTAACTTTGAATATATGCGATATCACCCACAAGTGAAGGTCAAGTTGATGGAAGAGGCCCAAGCACAAGCCCACATGCAAGCCCACCAAAGGGTAGATTTGGGCCAACCATAGAGTTATGGCCAAGAGGATCCAAGAAGACGTTCTTTTACATGTTCAAATGCCATAAACTCTAGTGTAGAGTAGACTTTAATTTCTTGTCAAAATTAGCATAGGAACTTTATTTGTAATTTTCTTAGAATTAATTTTGGCACCTAAAACACCAACCTAGGTAAACTTAGAGTTTCTAAAAAAACCTCTAAATTTACCAAGGCCGGTCTAGAAAGCCCATGGAGGGGGTGAACATAAAAAAACTAGACACATCCCTCCCCATGTGCTCATTTGTGCACCCATGTGCCATGTGCACCCATGTGCTTCACATTTACATTTCATTTGGCTAGCATTAGGGTTGCATTATGGTCCTCCTTAGCCTATAAAAGGAGGAGCCTACACCTTGTATTTTCAAGTTTATTTGAGTATTGTTATGCTGCCCATTTTGTGCACTAGCTATACTTCTCCTAGAAATCTAGGCTATAAACTTCACTTCCTTCACCTTTCTTCATAGAGCTGGCCGAACCTCTCTAATTCATACTCATCATGCACCTTCAAAGCCATCACAACTCCTAGGAGGGCTTTGTTTCACTCACCCATTGCTTCCGCATCCATTTTACTACTTTGATTCAAGAAGAACACATGAAATGCCATCATTTGGTATCATGAGCTTTTGGTTCTTCAAGATGAGTAGCTTGTCTTTTTAATTTCAGTTCTTCTTTATTTCATCTTTGTCATTTCAATTCCTTACTTGTCTTGCTGTTTTTATATTTTAATTTGTTCTTGGTGTGCTTTGTGGAAGATCCAACCCAAGCACTCTTGTTCATTTGATCTTGAACAAGTTCTTGTGCAATTTGTGATAGGATTCCATACACCTTTGTGTTGCTATTTTGTTTTAGGCTTTGAGTCTTTATTGCTTTCATTATTTTGCTTCATATTATGCTTTGAGTCTTTAATTTTCTGAATCTATACATGTTTTGTCAAGTCATGTTCAACCATATTGTCATCAATTCTTAGTAGTCCTATTTTTTTGGCTTGATTGTTTCTTGTTTTGGGTCTCTTTATATTGCTTTAATCTGCTGTTATTTTGATCCTTTGGTGCTTTTTATTTTTAGTTTGTGTTCATAATTGTGTCTTAGTTCATACACAATTTCCATTCTCACATTTCCATTGTGTTAATTTTGGTTATCTTGCTGTTTTCTTCCAGTTTTCCAGATTTCCCCTGTATCACCTCTCTGTTCTGGGCTGTTTTGTTTAACAAAATTTTTCTACCCATAGGAAAATTCTGAATTTCTGGAAAATGCAAGTTTAAGGTGTTATAGAAAAGACAAAAAAGAATGAGGTCAAAAGAAGCAACAGAAAAAAAATGATAAATCTCACAAAATCAGAGTGCGAATCTTGAGCGTTCCAGCTGGCCTAACTGCACACCAAATTTGCAAAAATTATTAAAAAAAAATGGTGCATGCGTTTTAGGTGATTCCAAAGCCAAAATTTAGCTAAGATCCTGAATTTTCTTGTATCCAAATTTCAGAAACAAATTTTACAATTACAGCTCAGCATAAATCGGGGAACAAAACTGTTTTCTGGCCCACAACATTTTCCAGTGGTGCTGTTTTTTTTATTTGGTCATCTAATCTAGTGCTTTTCTTTAGGAATTCCTTTTGTGTGCCAACTTTTATTGAGTACCTTTAATTGTTTGCTTTAATTCCTTGAATCTCTTTCTAAGTTGTCATATTATAAATCCTTTTGGTGGTACTGTTTTCTTTCAATTAAATTTGTTTCTTGCTTTTGTTTCTTGACCTCTCTTTTATGGGTGCTGGAAATTAATTCTCTCTTGGTGCTTATGTGCATGGAAATTGACTTGATTTAAGGCTAAGCCCTTGTGAATAGGTGCTGGAAATTGGAGAATTAAAGCCAACTTTCTAAGGAGGAGTCAAGCTAAGGCCGAAACAAGTTTCTTGAAACAAACACTACAAACACCTAGAAGATCAACAATCATGACAACAAAGAAAGTGCACTAACCAAAAAGAGGAACAACAAAGGGAGTTTTCTTATCTCCTTTACAACTTGGATTATTGTTAATTACCTCTTTTAAATTACGTTTTAGACGGTGAGTGTGTCTTCGAGGGCTCAAAGTGTCCAAGAAGCCTCACCTAGGGCCGAATAGCATAGTTATTTTGCTTAGTAATTTGTTGCTTGTTTGTAATTGCTTTTCTTTTGCTTTCATAGATACGTTTTGCATGTTTAATTTTGTTTAATTTTTGTAAAAAACCGTCTAGCTTTGTTAATTAGTTAGCATGCATTGTTGTCTTGCATTAAAATCTGATTTCTCAACTTAATTGTGTTCCAAGTGGTTTACTAAGAGAAAGCTTTGTGTGAAGACATTGAGGGATAGTTTTTGGCTAAGGCAAAGGCTTGGTATTTAAGTAGTCCACTGTGACTCACCTCCCTTACCTGGAAGACTACCTTCTTTGACTTCCCTAAATTTTTCTCAAGGTAAAATACTTCTACACACAAAGTTTTAGTCATGTCTTCTCACTCCTCTAAATCTCTTAAAAGTGAGGTGAAATCCTTGAAATCTCTTTTGAAGCAACTTACTAAGGATATTCAATCCATTTCATCTAAACAATTGGAGAATGAGATCAAAACTAATGAATTGACTAAAGCAAAGAATGAGAAGTCTCAATTTTCAAAAAAATTACATTCTCATGCATCTAGCTCTAAACATCATGATTATCTTGGGGAAGAAAGTCTTAGGAAAAATGAATATCATCAACAATTCCCTAGGAGAGCTAGGAAAGAGAGACAAGAAAACCTAACCAAGCATATCTCTCACACTCAAGCTAGAGAAATTCCATGTTTAGAATACCTTGGCAATGATCAATTAGCATCTCAATGTTTCAATGAAAGATCTATGATCTTAAGGGACAAAGATGAGAATAGTAGCCAAGAAAAAGAAGCTAGTGAGAGTGAAGAAAATGTAAAAATAGAAAAGCAAGAGAAAACCCTTGGAAAACAAAAGGCGTGGGAGAAGAGTGTTCCTTCCCACAAGGTCATTCAACAAGAAGGAAAAGTTGAAAATACATTTAAAAATATACCTCTTGTTGAACAACCTAGCCTTACCTTTTGTAAAGGAACACTTGCAAGCCTAGAAAAAAAAGAAGAATCCTTAAAAAAGGCTTGCATAGATAAAAATATAGTAGATTATTTTACATACATGCCAAGATATCACCAAGTGAAGGTCAAGTCATCTATAGGCATCTACAAAGACAATTTTTTATGTGAAGTAGTGCCTAAAGAAACTTGTCATGTCTTATTGAGACAACCTTTGCAAAGAATTGAAATTTCCATGAACAAAGGTTGTATCAACGAGACTACCTTCACACATAAAAGAGAAATTCTTCATGAAGGAGAACTCATGGGTCAAAATAGAGTTGATAAAACTCTAGAGCTTTTAAAAGGAAAATTATTGTCACCCATGAGAAAAGATGTTCAAAGACATTACCCTAGATACATTCCGTGTTTTAAAAATACATCTAAGGCGATGTCTCATGAACTCTATACTCCTTCACCTTTTGCAAATGATCCTTGGGAAGACATAAGCCTAAATTTCATATTAAATCTTCCTAGGACAACAAAAGGTTTTGATTCCATTGTCATAGACATGGATAAACTCTTCCTTAAAGAAGTGACAAGTCTTCATGATTTCTCTTCAAACTTAGTGTTGGATAGAGCTCCAAAATTTAAAAACCATCATTTGAGGATTCTCTTGGAAAAACTTGCAACTAAGTTGTCCTTTTCAAATTCTTATCATCCTCAAAAGAATGGTCAAAATAAAATTGAAAACATAGCTCTTGTTACTATGCCTAGAGAAATCATGAAAGCCAACCACAATTCTTGGGATGAGTATCCTTTTTCTATTGAGCATGCATACAATAGAGTAGTCCACAAGACTACTAATATTTCTACATTTGAAGTTGTATGTGAACATAGTCCTCTTTCTCTTTTTGTGTTGTTACCACTTCCTAAAGGAATTATGCCTAAGGAACAAGTAACCACTATTGAAAATTTTACAAAGCATGAGAGGATTAGAGAACACATGCAACCATCAAAAGAGAAATATTGTAAAAAGTTGCCAAAAACAAAAGAAAAACAAAAATGGCAACTTCATAAAATTGATTTGTATATAACTGCTTCAACTAACTCATTTGCTTTATTAGATAATTCCCTTAGGTGGACGTTTGATCCGGGAGGGCAAGCATAGTTGAAGAAGCAAGAGGCTGCTATCCGAGATCAAATCTCTAGATCTGAGGATAGATCTTCTCAAGGAGAAGGAGATGATGGACACCATCCAGCCACATCCATTCCCCTAGCCATGAAGAAGAATAAGCAATGGATTTGAGGACAAATCCTTTTCAAGAGGGAGGGGATGATGGAAGAGGCCCAAGCACAAGCCCACATGCAAGCCCACCAAAGGGTAGATTTGGGCCAACCATAGAGTTATGGCCAAGAGGATCCAAGAAGACGTTCTTTTACATGTTCAAATGCCATAAACTCTAGTGTAGAGTAGACTTTAATTTCTTGTCAAAATTAGCATAGGAACTTTATTTGTAATTTTCTTAGAATTAATTTTGGCACCTAAAACACCAACCTAGGTAAACTTAGAGTTTCTAAAAAAACCTCTAAATTTACCAAGGCCGGTCTAGAAAGCCCATGGAGGGGGTGAACATAAAAAAACTAGACACACCCCTCCCCATGTGCTCATTTGTGCACCCATGTGCCATGTGCACCCATGTGCTTCACATTTACATTTCATTTGGCTAGCATTAGGGTTGCATTATGGTCCTCCTTAGCCTATAAAAGGAGGAGCCTACACCTTGTATTTTCAAGTTTATTTGAGTATTGTTATGCTGCCCATTTTGTGCACTAGCTATACTTCTCCTAGAAATCTAGGCTATAAACTTCACTTCCTTCACCTTTCTTCATAGAGCTGGCCGAACCTCTCTAATTCATACTCATCATGCACCTTCAAAGCCATCACAACTCCTAGGAGGGCTTTGTTTCACTCACCCATTGCTTCCGCATCCATTTTACTACTTTGATTCAAGAAGAACACATGAAATGCCATCACAAGTTATCTATAGGCAACTACCAAGACGATTTTTTATGTAAGGTAGTCCCTAAAGAAACTTTTCATGTCTTATTGAGACAAACATTGCAAAATGATTCCATGATCAATGGTCGTATCAACGAGACTACCTTTACACATAAAAAAGAAACTCTTCATTAAGGAGAACTCATGGGACAAAATAGAGTTGATAAAACTCTAGAGCTTTTAAAGGGAAAACTTTTGTCACCCATGAGAAAAGATGTTCAAAGACATTACCCTAGATACATTTCTTGTTTTAAAAATACACCTAAGGTGATGTCTCATGAGCTCTATACTCCTTTACCTTTTGCAAATAATCCTTGGGAAGACATAAACCTCGATTTTATCTTAGAGCTTCCTAGGACAACAAAAGGTTTTAATTCCATGGATGTGGATAAAATCTTCTCTAGAGAAGTGACAAGTCTCCATGGTTTATCTTCAAGCATAGTGTTGGATAGAGCTTCAAAAATTAAAAACCATCATTTGAGGATTCTCTTGGAAAAACTTGAAACTAAGTTGTCCCCTATAAATTCTTATCATCCTCAAAAGCATGGTCACAATACATTTGAAAATCTAGCTCTTTCTACTATGCCTAGAATAATCATAAAGGACAAACACAACTCTAGAGATGAGCATACATACCATAAAGTAGTTGACAAAACTACTTATATTTCTACTTTTGAGGTTATATGTGGGCTAAATCATCTTTCTCCTTTTAAGTTGTTACCATCTCATATAGGATTTGTGCCTAAAGAGAAAGTAACCACAATTGAACATTTTAAAATCCATAAGATGATTAGAGAACACATACAACAATCAAAAGAGAAATATTGTACAAAGTTGCCAAAACCAAAAGAAAAACAAAAATGGCAACATAGTAAAATTGATTTTCAAACTAACACCTATGCTTTATTTGATGATTCCCATAGGTGGACGTTTGATCCAGGAGGACAAGGCTTGACAAAGCAAGAGGCTGCTATTTGAGATCAAGTCTGTAGATCTGAGGATAGATTTTCTCAAGAAGGAGGAGATGATGGACACCATCCAGCCACACTCATCCCCCTAGTTGAAGAAAAAGCATTGGATTTGAGGACAAATCCTTTTTCCAAGGGGGAGGGGATGATGGAAGAGGGCCAAACACAACCTCACAAGAAAGACAAGAGTCAAGACATGAGCATGCAAAGCCAAACCAAGAGCGTCTAGGGCAAAGGGAAGAGCGTCTAGGACCAATTACTAGGTCCATGGCCAAAAGAATCCATGAAGACTTGGACCAAGCTACGGATGGAAGAGAGAGCTATTTGTATATGCTACATGAAGACCCATCAAGAGTAGCTTAGTATTAGTTGTGGTGTAAATAGCACAAACTTGATTCCATGAGGATTTAACCTAGATTTGCTACGTTTCTAGAAGATTTCCCTAAACTAGGGCCGGCCATGTGCCATGGGTTCCTTGTGATGTCATTTGTATTTCATTTGGATTGCATTTGCTTATCATTAGGGTTAACCTTTATGGTCCTCCTTAGCCTATAAAAGGAGGAGCCAACCTCATGTATTTCAATATTGAATAGAGTATTGTTATGCTGCCAAATTTGTGCCATACACTACTCCTTGCCTAGCATCTAGGTTTTAATTTTCACTTCATCACCTTCAAAGGGCTGGTCGAACCTCCCCAATTCCCCACTCTCATGTACCTTCAAGGCACCCATACTTCCTAGGAAGGCCTTGCTTCATCTCCTCCACTAGCTTCCGCAAGTTCATCACCAAAATGCAAAGAAGAGCTCGTAGGAATGCCATCATCTAACCTCACAACAATCAATTTTCATAGCCTTCAAGCCAAGACTTGAGACATATTTTTTAGCTTCATAATAATTCTTAAATATGCAATTATCTATTGGATCTACATCAAGTAATATTTGTATGAAATAATCTAAACACTTTTTGGCAGTATAGCAATCGGTTCTAGCAATCATAAGTCTAAGGGTTATCGATAATCTTGACTTCATTTCTCCTTCATAAATGGGTTCATATGTAGATGCTAACATATCATAAAAATTTTGTGCCTTTGTGTTAGGGGACTCTCCTTCATGCATAACTTCATTGTCTAACTTGTTATAATGACTTCTTATATCAGTTAACTTCATGTATACATCATACATTATTTCAGTTTCTAAACCAAATTGACCAACACGATGCATGTTATCATAACTGATATGAGTTGGATTGAACATAGACACTTTTAAACTCTTGAACACAACATTATATGAGAATGAAAACAAAAATTCAAGGATCAAAGAGTGCTTAAACAAAGAAAACGAAATTACATCAACAAAATAACAAGCTGAAAACAGAAAAGGAAACAAGGAAGCTTAAGGAGTCATCAATGGAGACATAGCCTTCCAAAATGATGATCCAAACTCAATAAGAGTGCTATCTCCTTGTAAAATTCCATGGAACAAGATATTAAACACAATTGAATTAAAAACAGAAGGTACCGAACAGAAAAATGAAGAACAACACAAGGAACACAAGAACAATCGGTGGAAAGGAGAAGAACACCAAAGAGATGATAAACTACCGAATGAAATTGCAAAAGAGGATGAAAGGAATGACACTTATGGAATGAAGCTCGGCTGGAATGAGAATTTGGAACTGCATCACGCCACTTGGAGTCCTTGTTCCAAGATAAGTGAAGGGAAGCCGCCACTTGAAGCTCTCCAATGGCACACAAGATAAGGCTATGGAAGAAGGAGAAACCAAAACTCACAATTCTCTCTCAGTTTGAGTAGAGTTTCTCTATATCCAATTTCCAATTCTGAATTTTACAAGAGCCCACACCTCTATTTATAGTGTGAGGGTGCTGAAAAATAGGTGGGAAAATTCAAATGAAACTCATTTGAAATTCCCACCAAAAACAAGTCACAAGGGAGGTGTGACCTTTTTGTACTATGACACCTCCTAAAAACTACACCTACACCTACTCTCCTAAGTCACATGGACAATGTGACTTTATTTTACATATTCAAACTCCTTTATTTAATATCCACACCTCCTACAACTATACAAGAGTAATTCAAATGATGCTCTTTTATTTAATGCTTGGCCTTGCCCCTCATGGTTTGAACTTGGGCTTCTTGGGCTTAGGCCTTCTTGGGCTTGGGCTTTGGGCTTGGGCCTCATCTTTTGCAAAGACTAATAAGAAGAACTTTAAATGCTTTGGCCCTTGTCCATTTCTTCTATTGATAACATCTTTTTGATTCTCATCAATAACTAGTGGATGCATAAGGTAAATTATCATGATTTGACCCGCTTCTCCATGATGAACCCATACCCTGTAGTTGGGTTGAAACACATGTTATAGTAGATGACCCTTGACATGAAAAGGTTTAAGAATTTTCTCACAAACACATCTGACAAAGGGACACCTTATCCCTCCATCTTTTATATATGAAGTTTGGTTCATTGACTTAGAAACAAATTCATGGACTCCTTCTACGAAACATGGCCTCAATCTCCTTAAATAATAAAAAATATCATACATGCAGTCTCGATCCATTGTTCTGTATGTTCATCATGAAATTATTGTTGAAACAAGTGTGTTCAAGATTTTAAGAATCCAAATCCTTTGTGTTTGATGGAAGCCTGGATGTGCTTGTTGTTGCTGGTGTGCTTTAAAATAGGATATGGGGTAGATTATATTTGTAATCCACTCTTTGTTGAATCTAAAGCTTAAGTGTTTTCAAATCTTTTAAGATTAAAGAGTTTTTCAAACTAAGTGAAAAACAACCTGTTGTTTTGTCGAAACAACCTGTTGTTTTGTCGAAACAACCTGTTGTTTTGTCGAAACAACCGATTGTTTTATACTTAGGTGTTTTTGAAAAAGTTTGAAAACTGTTTTGGATGGTTGACTTGCTGTCAAACCCAAACAACCGATTGATTCGCTATTTCAACTGATTGTTTGTTTGGAATCCTAACAGAAAACAATTTTGTTTGTTAAAAGAGCTTTAATTGATTTCATAACTGAATACGCTCCTGTTTTAAATGCTTTGACCAAGATTTGAGTACTATAAATAGTTTGTTAATGATTTATAACAAATAACAAGAAAAGAAAAACAGATTTGAGTTTTTCAAATAGTTTTTGAAGCATTTTGAGTTTGAACTTTGAGCTTTGGTTATTCAAGAGAGAAGTGGAATATGATTACTCTGTATTGATTTCAGTTGATTCCGTAACAGTGTAATTCGTTCTGTGATTTGTGTACATTCTGGTGTTGTAAAACCAAGAAGGGTTATGTGCTCTTGAGGTTGCCAAGATCAACATTCTTGGTGGTGTATGTGCTGAGCCAAAGGAAGTGTGTGTCTTGAGGGGATCAATGTCACTTCTTTGGTGGTGTGTGTATGTAATCTGGATTTGATTACCTAGTGGATTCCCAGTGGTTTTTGAGAAACTGGATGTAGCTCTTGGGTTAAGAGTGAACCAGTATAAACTGTTTGTGCAATTCTGTCTTCCTTAAACTCTTTAATTTTAGTTGTTGTTATATTACTGGTATAAACAACCGATTGTTTCTGCGAAACAACCGATTGTTTTTCTGTTGCTTTTCTGCTTTGAGCTTTGTTCTTGGCAAACTGAATTTCTAAATTTGGTTTCTTGCAAAGAATTTCATTCTATCTTAAAAAGTTTGTGAAAACCCCCTTTAAACCACTCACCCCCTCTAGTTTAAAGCCATACATTCTAACAATTTGCATCAAGAGCTCGGTACTTGAAAAATACTCAAGTTTGATCCTAAAATATTTTTTCAATGGCTGAAAAACTACCTTTTGGAGAGGGTGCATCAATCAACAGACCACTTCTTTTCTATGGTTTGAATTACCAATTCTAGAAAGTTAGGATGAAAATCTTTGTTGAATCTATTGACAAGGGAATTTGGGATGCAATTGAAAATGGTCATTTTATTCCAAAATTTGAAAAAGATGGATCTTCCATTGAAAAACTTTGGTCTCAATGGACTGATTCTGAAAACAAGAAGGCCAAATTTGATTGTATTGCTAAGAACATCATAACATCTGCCTTGAATTCGGATGAATTTTTAAGGATTTCTCAATGCTCTTCGGCCAAGGAGATGTGAGACACTTTGGAGGTGACTCATGAAGGAACCAATGATGTGAAGAGAGCTAGAAAACATACTCTAATTCAGGAATATGAAATGTTTAAAATTCTTAAAGGTGAGTCAATCGCTGAGGTACAAAAAAGGTTCACCCACATCATCAACCACCTTATGAGTCTTGGGAAAACCTTTGATAAAGAAGAGCTAAATATCAAGATCCTCAAGTGTCTTGATAGATCATGGCAACCAAAGGTGACCGCAATTTCTGAGTCAAAAGATTTGACATCCTTGACAACGGCTTCTTTATTTGGTAAACTTAGAGAACATGAGTTAGAAATTAATAGACTCAATGTTCAAGAGAGTGAAGACAAGCATGTGAGAAGCATTGCCTTGAAAGCTGCCAAGCAAAAAAGCAAGCAAGAATCAAGTGGTGAAAGTGAAGAAAAAAACCTTAGTTTTCTATCCAAGAAGTTTAGTAGATTTTTGAAGAGAAATCGCAACAAAGAAGCCAACAAAGAAAGGTATGGCAATAAGAAAACCAGTGATTTCAATTAGCTATACCTGATTTGGTTGTGGTGAACAAGGGCACATTAAAGCAGATTGCCCAAACAAAGAAAGCAATGAAAAGAAATCAATGAAAAGAAATCAAGCCACAAGGAGAAAAAGAGAAAGTCAAGAAGAGCATACATAGCTTGGGATGAGAATGAAGTCTCCTCAACAAGCTCATCATCAAGTGAAGAAGAAAAAGCAAACATATGCTTGAATGCAGAAGAAGATGATGAGTCATGTAGCTCAAGTGATGTAAGTTCATGTGCTTCTCTAAATGCTAAAAATTATAGTAAATTGCTTGAAGCTTTTCAAGAAACACATGAAGAAGCTAACCGATTGGTTCTCTCAAAATTGAGAATGTCTTGGCATCTCAAAATTGTGTGTTTGGAAGAGCTGGATTAGGTTTTAATCCAAAGAACAAGCAAGATAATTTTTCAAAGAACTTTTCAAAACTGCCTGTAAAACAACCGATTGTTAAGTCGAAACAACCGGTTGTTACATGCTTTTATTGCATGAAGAGAGACCATTTTTTCAGATTCTACAAAATAAGGAAATATTTTGTTCCCAGAGGTTTTATGAAATGGATTCCCAAAGGTTGTGAGGTTTCAAATGATAAAAATAAATCAAATGGACCCACATTTGTAAGGGGACCAAACCTTGTTGCTTGAATTCATGTTTATGCAGGGAATCTAGAAGAATATGAGGCTCTGAGTCATCTGATCAGGTTCTTGGAAGGAAAAGATTAACACTGGAACTGAATCAATGTTATGTACCAGTCAAAGTCTTTTCAAAAGTCAAAAGAAGCTTCTTGATCACAAACAAATGACTCATTGAAGAGACCTCATAAAAAGGATAAGACCTTCCTTAACTCTGCCTTTGATTTGTTAATTACTATTTCATGCTTAAAAACTCTTTCTTTGAATAATTACATATGTTTTTGAATCCTTCTCAGTCAATATTTGAAAAATCTCAATCTATCTTCTAGCTGCAGAAAAACAACCGATTGTTTCCTCTCTGGCAGCACTATGAAAGAATGGATTTAATTTCTTTTTGCATTCTGTCTGTTGCAGATCTCAATTATGAAAAGATCCTGAGTCAATAAAGTTGTATTGAAAGCCTGATTATGTTCTGGAGGAAGTTACAACATGTCATAAAGGAATATATTCCATAATCTTGAAAATTCAAGAGCCTTTATGACTAGTCAAAGATCACATGTGATGACCATGTGTTTTTCTGCTTTTTGTGACGTTTTCTGTGCAGGTCTTGGTCAAGTCTTTTCTCTTTGAAGACTGAAACCCACTCACATCAATTGATTGTCGTAAGGTTCAGCTTTTTTATAAATTCTGGTACAACTATTCTCTCTCACAAGAACAATCAATTGAGCCATCTCTTGCAACATCTCTTGCTCTCTTTGTGTGAGACCCTTTGCCTCTTTTTCTGCTATCATGGAGTCCACTCCTCCTACATCAAAGAGGATCAAAACAAGAGCTGTGAGGTCTGGAGGGAGACTTGAGGGTTGGTTTTCAGGGGATAATGAGCTCATTGAGAGATATCACTTTGAAACAAGAACAAAGGTGATCAACAACCCCAAAATTGTTTCCTTTGATTGGCTGAAAAATCAAAAGCTTGACAATATGAGAAAGCTTCTAAAAGATCAGTTGCTGAGAAGATTCTTGGAGATGAAGGGAAACATATACCCTGATTTAATTCGGGTATTCTACACCAACCTTAAGTTCGAAGGAAACAACCTTGTTTCTCATGTGAAAGGTGTAGACATGGAGATTACCCATGATGTGTGGGCTGCAGTAACGGGTTTAAAATATATTGGTCTAAGGATTAACAAGGGAAATCTTGGAGTAGTGGAGGATTTCAACAAAGTCTAATACTACAAGAGTTGTTTGAAGAATCAACAAGCCCAAGTGAGAACTTGTTCTGTTGGAGGCTTGAAGTTGGATGAAAGGGTGCTTGCTCTTATTGTTACTTGGATTCTAACTCCAAGGGGGAGCAACCATTTTGTCTTAAGAGAAGAAGATCTTGTATACATCTACTGCATCATGAAGAAGATCAAGATCAACTGGATTCATATCATCAAAGAGCATATGCAAAAATCCATGACGTTAAGTGACTACCACTATCCCTATGCTGTTTTATCTCTAAATTCTTGCTCTATTTTGAAGTGAATCTTGAAGATGAGACCTCTGTGTTGGTTAAATCAACACAAGAAATGAACAATGGCTCTCTAAGCAAGATGGGATTCACCAAAATAAATGGAAAATGGGTGAGCAAAGATGGTGATCATGGTGGTTCATCATGTGCTGCAGCTGCTGATTTTGATGAAGAAGATCAAGCTGCTGATATGGATATTCACAATGAAGATCATCTTGCAACTACCTTTGAAGTTGGAACAAGTGCAGGACATCAAGGAGATGAGATGCCTTTTATGTCTTCTTTTGAAAGATACATGGTGAATAGGCTTGATGGCTTTGCTGAAAATCAAAGAAATCTCCATGATCTTTGTGTGACCAATTTCCAGAGCATTGACAATAGATTCAATAGCATGGATACTCGATTTATGACCCTGGATGAACATATTGAAGTTGTTCAGAACCAGATCTTTGAACTTCAGTATGGCAAGGATGATTGAAGGAAAAACAACCGGTTGAATGCTCGAAACAATTGATTGTTTTTGCCCTGTATCAATTTAAGTGCTTTTGCTGTTAAATTCTGTATAATCTGAAACAATTGCCTTTTTATCTCTTCTTATTGTCTATTTGTGAAGACAAATAAGGGGAGATTTTATGTTGTGTTGTCTTTTATTCTGCAAACTCTATGTTTTGTTTAAGTGAACTTTAATTTTGCTGCTTTGCTGCTGATATGCTGGTATTTCTGGTGGTTTTTAGCTGTTGTTTTGGTTAAACAAAACATGTTTTGTTTTACTGCTCTAACCTTCTATCAGAGATATTGTGCTTTGCTTAAAATTTGTTTTGCAGGACCTGCTTCAGATTCAAACAAGTACAACACAAGCAACCAGGGTTTTGTCTTCATCAGATAGGGGGAGATTGTTGAAACAAGTGTGTTCAAGCTTTGAAGAATCCAAATCCTTTGTGTTTAATGTAAGGCTGGATGTGCTTGTTGTTGCTGGTGTGCTTTAGAGTAAGATCTGAGGTAGATTATATTTGCAATCCACTCTTTGTTGAATCTAAAGGTGAAGTGTTTTAAAATCTTTTAAGATTAAAGTGTTTTTCAAACTAAGTGAAAAAAACCTGTTGTTTTGTCGAAACAACCGATTGTTTTATACTTAGGTGTTTTTGAAAAAGTTTGAAAACTATTTTGGATGGTTGACTTGCTGTCAAACCCAAACAACCGATTGATTCGCTATTTCAACCGATTGTTTGTTTGGAATCTTAACAGAAAACAATTTTGTTTGTTAAAAGAGCTTTAATTGATTTCATAACTGAATACGCTCCTGCTTTAAATGTTTTGACCAAGATTTGAATACTATAAATAGTTTGTTAATGATTTATAACAAATAACAAGAAAAGAAAAACATATTTGAGTTTTTCAAAGAGTTTTGAAGCATTTTGAGTTTGAACTTTGAGCTTTGGTTATTCAAGAGAGAAGTGGAATATGATTACTCTGTATTGATTTCAGTTGATTCCGTAACAGTGTAATTCATTCTGTGATTTGTATTCATTCTGGTGTTGTAAAGCCAAGAAGGGTTGTGTGCTCTTGAGGTTGTCAAGATCAACATTCTTGGTGGTGTATGTGTTGAGCCAAAGGAAGTGTGTGTCTTGAGGGGATCAAGGTCACTTCTTTGGTGGTGTGTGTATGTAATCTGGATTTGATTACCTAGTGGATTCCCAGTGGTTTCTGGGAAACTGGATGTAGCTCTTGGGTTAAGAGTGAACCAGTATAAACTGTTTGTGCAATTCTCTCTTCTTTAAACTTTTTAATTTTAGTTGCTGTTATATTACTAGTATAAACAACCGATTGTTTCTGCGAAACAACCGGTTGTTTTTCTGTTGCTTTTTTGTTTTGAGTTTTGTTCTTGGCAAACTGAATTTCTAAATCTGGTTTCTTGCAAAGAATTTCATTCTATCTTAAAAAGTTTGCGAAAACTCCCTTTAAACCATTTACCCCCTCTAGTTTAAAATCATACATTCTAACAATTATAGCCAACATATCAATATATGTTGATTAAAACATGAATTGCACTTCGGAGTTAAGTCAACTACAATTAGTTACTAGTTGACATGATACTATGTTGATATGTACTCTGGTATAAAACATTTCTATGCTCGAAATGGTGGAAAAACATTGTTGTATTGTGAAGTGGTTTGCAATACTCCATCATATAAAATTGTATGTCCTCATTCAATATGGGAGGTTAAAGAGTACCTACTGCATGAACCATGCAGAGATCATCGTCCAATGCAGTGCCTCTAAAATATAAGTAACCTCAAATTACCAATTGTGTATTTAACTTTATTGTTTAGGCTTGATCCTACTACAGTTGCTCACAAAATATTGGACCCTAAAGAACACCTAATATATTTACCATATGTCAAGATTAGTGTCCAATATACTGCATCTCTAACATATAAGACATCTTTAATTAACTGCCTATTGAAAAGTGAATTGATCTTATACCGAGGAGAATGCATTATATTACATACCGATTAACAAAATTAATTATATTACATTATATATTATGATTACGTGTAAACAATTCGATGAAAATAATAGTGTTCATGAACATTTTCTTATATCAAATTGACCTTTTTTTTTTCTTTCTTTTTCATTGGTGCTTGGAGAATTTATATTTCCTTGTACTTTGTACAATTATATCTAAGTTTAGATTTAGAAACTTTGGATTTTACATCAAACTTAAATTGAAATTAAAATGTCATAAGTTTAGATTTAGAAAGTTTTGAAATTTACATCAAATTTAAATTCAAGCCGCATAAGTTTAGATTTTGAAATTTACATAAATTTAAATATAAATTAGAATCAATTAAGTTTAGATTTATAAATTTTTTGAATTTACATTTAAATTTAAATTTAAATTCACGTAACTTTAGATTTAGAAATTTTATGGATTTACATAACATTTAAATATAAAATTAAAATGACCCTAGTTTACATTTAATTTTTTTTTAGATACATAAAACCAAAATATAATTCAAAATCACATAAGTTTGGATTTAGAAACTTTTGGATTTTACATAAAATTTAAATTCAATTAAAAATGAC
Source organism: Phaseolus vulgaris (assembly GCF_000499845.2). Classification (NCBI taxonomy): domain Eukaryota; kingdom Viridiplantae; phylum Streptophyta; class Magnoliopsida; order Fabales; family Fabaceae; genus Phaseolus; species Phaseolus vulgaris. Next base: position 29,030,465 of record NC_023750.2, on the reverse strand, counting down.
ATAAAGTTTAGATTTTGAATTTTTTTGGAAATAATAATAATAATTAAGTATATTAACATATGCTATTTTTCAAGTGATAACACGTGTACTTTTACATAAGTTTTACTAAAATATATATTAAGAAAATTACTTTGTAATACATATTTCTCTCTAAACAAAGAAAGTAAAATTTTGAATAATAAAAAAATAATTAAAACAGAAAAACATAGAGCACAATTGGACTAGTTGATCTACCAAATCATGGACTTAATTAGAATTTTTTGTTATACTATCATTCTTTTGTACCACTAATTTGAATTATACATCAAGTAACAGTCTTGAACAACACTATTTTCAAAACATTAATAAAATCTTATCGAGATGAGTTATCTAGAAATATATGTACATAGAAATTTCACGTTCAAGTAAGTTTTCCATCACAAAATACGCGTGTCAACATATATAAAATTTGCATGCTTACTACCTGGAAGTCAGGGATATGCTTAAGATTAGACTCCCAACAGAATCTTTAAGCCTTCAATTCGAGTAGTTGGATTTGAATTTTAAAATCAAATCAATTTTACAAAATAAATAAAAAATTAAAATCAGATTTTAGACACTAAAAACACACCCATATGAAATCCACCACAACTTGCAAGATCTCGAAGATAATGAACTTACTGCATGAACTTTCAAAACCAACATTTGAGGATGAACGAATATGGACCAATACTTGGAGGTGGAAGTTGGAGATGCAAGAAGGTTGGAGCAGGATGAAGACGAAGGATGAGAAGCTCACTGGAGGCAGAGAAACTCAGAGCAATGAGGAGAAAATCAGTGTGAGGAACTGTTGCATGGAGAAACTTAGAAGAAGAAAGTGACATTAGGAATTTTGTACATTCGGAAAAAAATAAACGAGCATATATGATGTGAGTTGATTAGGAGATGGTTCATTAGTTGACACTTTTAAGAATTAGGATCAAGATTCTCAAGCAATTCAAGAACACAAAACTAAAGAATATGAACCGATCAAACAATGAAAGGAAGCATATGAATCGAACAAAACATCCAACAAACTCATTCAACCGATTAGAATCAAGAAACAAATGAAACTACCGACTGAAATCAAGAAACAAATTAAACTACCGATTGAAATGAAGAACAACACAATATAAACCGACTAAAATCAATAATTTACAACATTCAACCGATTAAAGAACAAGAACAATGAACAAGACATGTTTAGAGTTTGATATGGAATGGAAATGGAAGAAGAAGATGAAAAGATTGGAAAAACTTATGTGGTTGATGTAAGGGAAGATGAACACGCCACTTGGAAGGTGAATAGGCTCCAAGATGAGTGAAGGTCGCGCCACTTGAGAGCTCCCAAAGACTCACGAGATAAGACTAGGAGAAGGAGAACAAGTCTCACAAAATCTCTCTCAATTTGAGAAAAGTAACTTTACTTTCAAAATTCAATATCAATGTGTCTATACAAGAGACAAGCTCCTCTTTATATAGAGTAGAAGGTCAGTCATAACAAGGCAAAGGAAAGTGAAAAGGCATTGAAAATGCCGCTCCAAACAAGTCACTCCTATTCTAGAAAACGTGACTTTTCCACTACTTCTCTTTTATGTTCTATTTTAAATCTATTCTAAAGAAATTAGAAATGTTAAGAACACTAATAGGAAAAACTTCAAATGTTTTGGTCCTTGACCATTCCTCCTATACATGACATCTTTATTTGCTTGTTGAGATGACCCTTTAAGTTTAGCATCCTTAATCATCTTCATGTGTTTTTGGGTCACATCAGCATATATAATTTAATTAGCATATGTCTAACTAATTGACACAACAAATGTCGATCAAATTCACACAAGAAATAGTGTCAACCTATTTTATACTATTATTTTTTATTTTATTTTTAATTACAATATATTTTATTTATAATTTAATAATACAACTCCCATATAATAATAAATATATTAATTATAATAACATTTAAAAACATATAATTATTATAAATATTTATTATTATTATTATTATAATTATTATTAATATTGAAAGTATATATTTATAATACTAATAATAATGTTATTATTATTTATATAATATTATTATTATAAACAATAATAATGTTATGAATAATATATTCAGATAAAATATATTGTGTATAAATAATAATTATATTATTATTTTTATATTAATATTAATTATAATATGTGTAGTCTGTCTAACAGATATATTGTTAGTTACACATATATGACTTAGTGTCGGTGTAGTCAACGCAAAACCCTTTTTGCATTTTATTTTTAATTGTAATTTATTTTAATTGTAATTCATTTAAAAATAAATAATAACAATTATATTAATTATAATAATATTTAAAATAAATATAATTGTTATAAATAATAATATTATTAATCAAATAAATATTATTATTAATAATAATTATATTAATTATTATAATATTTAGAGTGCTCTAGTAAGCAATATGTTATAGATAGACAAATATTTGATCATTGTGTTCTAGTGCTAAAATCAAATGTGGTAGATTGGGGTTCAAAATCTTTTAGGTTTCTTGACATATGGCAGGAAGATAAAGAGTTTGAAAATTTTATTAAAAGCAAATGGAAAAGTTACTCGGTCCAGGACAATGAAATTATTGTGTTAAAGGAGAAATCGAAGATATTAAAGAGTGATATGAAAGGATGGAATAAAGATTCGGGCATGTTGATAAGATCAAACTTGATATCTTGAGGAATATACAAGAGTTAGATATGAGAGATGATGTAGATGGTTTGGAGGAAAACAAGATCAGGGAAAGAAGAGAACTTTTGAGCCAACTACAGGACATAAATGAGAGGAACGAATCTTTATTACAACAAAAGTCAAGAGCATTATGGATTAAACAGGGGGATTCCAACTCAAAATTCTTCCATGCTTCCATCAAATGGAGAAGGATGAGAAATGAGATAAAAGGAGCACACTGTAATCTCTCTGATATCTGGGTCGAAGAACCAAATAGGGTAAAGGAGGTGGTTAAAGAGTTTTACAAGAACAAGATGTCGGTCATCGAAGATATTGGAGTTAGGTTGGATAATGTGGAATTTAAGTAGATTTCTGAATCTGATAATAGACTCTTGACAGACCCGTTCGATGAAAAGGAAATAAAGGAAGCCACTTGGAATTGTGATAGTCATAAAAGTCTTGGCCCTGACGGAGTAACTTTTAGTTTCATTAAAAATAACTGGTGTCTACTAGAAAAGGATGTGTTGGGAGCAGTAAAATTCTTTCACAAAGAGGGGAAGATTCCGAAGGGTTGTAATGCTTCATTCTTAACGTTGATCCCGAAGTCTGAGAACCCTCAATCCCTTGAAGAATACAGACCTATATCACTCGTCGGTTGTCTGTACAAGATTTTGACAAAGGTGTTGTCTAATAGGATTAAAAAAGTAATTGAGAAGGTAATTGATGGTTCACAGTCAGCTTTTTTTGTCCAATAAAGGATTGTTAGACAGTGTTCTTGTTGTGAATGAGGTTGTGGATGATTTGAAAAGAAGGAAGTAAAGGGGGGTGATTGTGAAACTTGATTTTGAGAAGGCATACGATTCGATAAGTTGGGAGTTCTTATTTTACATGATGGGAAGACTAGGGTTTTGTGGAAAATGGGTTCAGTGGATTAGAGCTTGCCTTGAATCGGCTACTTTCTCGGTTTTGGTAAATGGTAGCCCGACAAAAGAATTCAAACCAACTAGAGGTCTTAGACAGGGGAATCCGATGGCACCGTTTTTGTTTCTGATTGTCGCACAAGGTTTATCCGGGCTTGTAAAACAAGCGACAAGAAAAAACTTGCTATCAGGAATTAAAATAGGGGATAAAAACGTGGAGGTGGATTTACTCCAATTTGCAGACGATACCCTCTTCTTATGTGAATCAAACGTGCAAAATATTAGGTGCATTAAGGCTATATTAAGATGTTTTGAATTAAGCTCGGGTCTCAGGGTAAACTTCTTTAAGAGTAAGATAGGCGCAATTGGAGTAGATAGTTACGAAGTGAATTTGTATTCAGAAATACTCCATTGTAGCATAATGGAGATACCTTTTTTCATACTTAGGTTTAACTATAGGTGGTAATCCATCTAGGTGTTCTATTTGGGAGCCTGTGGTATCAAAGATAAGGAATAAACTTTTTGTATGGAAGGGGAGGAACCTGTCATTCGCGGGAAGAGTGTGCCTTATAAAATCGGTTATCAAAGCTATACCACTATTCTACCTATCCTTTTTTAAAGCACCAATTGGAGTGTGCAAGGAGATTACAAAATTACAGAGAAAGTTCCTGTGGGGGTGGGGAACGGAAGGGAGGAAAATTGCTTGGACTAGTTGGGATAATATTTGTAAAGAGAAAGAGGAGGGAGGTCTTGCTATTAGACGTATTGAGCTGTTCAATAAGGCACTTTTGGCAAAATGGCTCTGGAGACTGGGTTCTACAGAATATGGTCTTTGGAAGGAGGTCTTAGAATCTAAGTATGGTTTGAGGTGGTTGTCAAATTCATATGTACCGAAAAAAAAACAGGCTTACGTCTAGATGGTGGTTAGATTTATTCAAAGCTAGTATTTCAAACCAAGGAGTTAATTGGTTCAATCAGAATATGGTCTGGAAAGTTGGATCAGGGGCAAAGGTCAAATTCTGGGAAGATGAATGGCTAACCAATGGTCAACTCAGAGTAAGATATGAAAGAATATACAATAACTCTGAGGTTAAATTCAAGACTATCGATAATTTTGGTAGTTGGAACGCAGATGGGTGGGAGTGGAAATTTAGTTGGAGAAGAGATTAGTTTGAATGGGAAAAAACTATGGTAGAGGATTTCATGTCAATAATATCATAGGTGTCACTACAACCTGATAAAGAGGATTCAAGGATATGGAACGATCCTCCATCTTATACTTTTTCGGTAAAATCCGCTTATAATAAGTTAGCTAACCACAGGTTTGGGGGGTATCTGTGTTTGGTTCTCTTTGGAATTTAAAGGTTATGCCCTCAGCCATGTTTTATGTGTGGAGGGCTTTCTCTAATAGGTTAGCGACAAAACAGAATCTGCACAAAAGGGGAGTGTTATTAAGAGATACTTTATGTGCATTATGTGGAACCGAAGAGGAGACAACTGCACACATCCTCCATTCATGTAGGGAATCAAGTAAGTTTGGAACATGTGCTTTAGTTGGTTGGGAATTAGTTTAGTGAACCACAAAGAATTGATTTATCATTTTGAACAATTCTCTTGTATCTGCTTTAACAAAGAAGGCAATAGGTTATGGAAAAGCCTTTGGGTCTCAATAGTATGGAGCATTTGGAAGCATAGAAACAGGGTTATCTTTAACCAAGCAAAGGTAGACGCAGAGGAGATTTTTATTATGACGTAAGTACAATCATGGGTATGGTTGAAACACAAAGAAAAGAAAGTTATCTTTTCCTTCTCTAATTGGATCTTATCATCATTAACCTTTGTTAACATGGTAACTAGGTAAGGGAATAAAAGTTTTTTTATTTTTTCATATGTTGATGCATGTATATTACAGGAGCTATCTTAACCCTCTTCATATTTTGCATGATTAGTTGTGTGTGGTAATAAATATGATATAATTTTTTCAAGAGCAAGGTTATGGTTTCGTATTGCTTCTTTGAGCCAGTTTGAGAGGTGGGAAAGGTTGTGTTGATGGTGCAGGTACAGCTGAAGGGGAGCAGAGTATTAATATTATAAAAGAAGAATGAAGTGTGAAAAGATGGTGGTCCGAAGATGCTTTTGTTTGATGAAGGTGGAGATTTAAACATGCTCAAAATCCCTCTGGAGCTAGATAAAACCAAGACAATCCTTGGTGGTCTTACGTATGGTTATTTCGCTGCTAATGATGGTGTTGTTCAAATAGGTGTTATGAGAGGTCTTGGTTATATATGGAAACTTTGGAGAATGTGTTCTGTTGTACAAAGCATGTCTTGTTGGAGTAAGTAAGAGCTAGAGCATATAGTAAATTACTTTTTGGCTATTAAAAGAAAGTTATAGCTGCTGGGATGTGAAAGTTTTTGTGACACTGTTTTAGAGTTTAGCTATTTTGCTGACATGATTCGATTTTGTTTAGAAGCATAGACTTTGTAAGGGATTTTAAACAGGTTTTTTTTACATGATGCCGTAAGGGGTATGTTTTTTATAGGTATCTTAGCCCAGCTTGGATGGGTTTGTATAAGGGTTGGGACACCCCTAAAGTGTCCCATTTAATTTAATTTTTTTAATTCTTTGCCGAAAAAAAAATTACAATATTAAAAAATAATATATATTATTATTATTATTATTGTTCTCTCTCTGGTGCTCAAATCACTTGTGCGTACAAGGTGTAAGCTAGCAAATGATTCAAGCGTGTGTAAAAATGTCAAAACGTACCTCACTAAGCTTTCAGAAAAGCTTATGTACCTTGGGTTTCAGTGCTACTGCCACGTGTCACTTATGACTTAAGCGCAACTCCACGTGGAAGGCCTTACAATGCTGTAACCCAACTTAGGGAAATCCTAGCGCATAAGTCTTCCCTCCTCGATGTGTATCCGGCACAGGGGATGACTACCTAGGTGCCAACTCATGCGCCCCAGCCTCTAGTCACTCGCCCTGTGAGTATCTCAGCCTTCCTCTCGCACCATGCATGTAGATTACCCCTGGGACGTGGCCCTCTCCCGGGTCGTGTCTGTCCCAGTGATTCTCCAAAGGTGGCGTGGATTGCCACGTCCCTACACCTCATGCAATGGTACTTCACGAGTCAGGTCACTCCCTACTGGTACCTGGAATATGGCCTTGAAGCCACCTTTCTCTTTTCTTTATTACTGTTCTGAGGTACCGAGGCCTGAGGCCTCCACGCCCGTACCGTGGCCTCTCACTGTGCCGCCCCCAACACGGTCTTCACTACCCGTGGGTATCGGGGGTGGCACCATCTGGGCCAAAGCACGCTCTGAGGACAACGGGTCACGCCTTTGAGGTGGTCGACGCCTAAACCTGGCGACGCATACCTGGCAACGCCTATACCTGGCGACGCCCACACCTGGCGACGCCCAAGGCGGTCAACACACTAACTTTCCTCCTTGGAGCCCCTTGGTGGGTCCCATCGTATGTTTGAATTTGGTCAACGTCCGAGGACGGGTCGGTACACAAGCCCCCCAGTCTTGAGCTGATAACTTGTTTTTAGTGAAAAGACTAAGGCCTCGCCCTACCGTCTACGTGGCACTCTGGTGATGGGACGTTCCTATGCTTGTGACGTGACAACTTAAGTGACGCATTAATCTCTCGACACGTGGCCCAATCCTGCGGCTGAGGCTGAGTGTCGCTAGCGCTTCTCAAGGTTTACGTTATACCTTTCAAAATCGCGCGCTCTGAGCACTGTTTCATCAATTACACCAATTTCTCCACTGTTCATCTTCTTGCGATTCCTTCCTTCTCGAAGCTTTTCTCTGCACTCTCTGCTCACACCCAAAATCTTCGTCACTTCGATCATCCAAAGGTATGATTTTTCTTCTTCGATAACTCTTTCTCTCGATTTTTTATACTGATATAACAGCTTGGGTCTGTTTATATTTCTCGCATTCGCGCTCTTCCTTCTCGTTTCTTCGTTCCCCTGTTTTCTGAACTTTCTTGCGTGGGGGTAGGGGTTTCTGGGTTTTCCTCCCATTTCGACACCATGGCCCTGACTAAGCCTTTACTCTTCTTTCTACTTCAGCTTTCTTTGTTGCACCATGGCGCGTACCAAAACCACCGCCAACCCTCCACCTGCCAGCGTCAACTACAAGTCTCAGTACCCTTGGGCTTTTGATGAGCTGCTTGCTGAGACTTCAACCTTAACCACCTTAGCTGATTGGAGGGCCCATGTAGGCGAACCAGGTGTTTACAAACACGGCGCCTTCTCCAAAAGGCATGATGCCTACATATCTGTGCGTCCTTGCACACCCGGGGAGCCCGTTTGTGTGGACGACCGGTCGAACAATGGGGAGGCTTTCTTCTTTTTCTACCAGACCGTGTTCAAACGCATAGGTCTGCGTCTGCCTTTCTCTGGGTTCGAGAGAGAGCTCCTGATTGAGATAAATGTTGCCCCTGCCCAGCTACACCCCAATAGTTGGGCCTTCATCAAAGCGTTTGGAATCCTCTATGGATATTTTGGCCAGCCCCCCTCTGTAGACATATTTCTTCATTTCTTCGAGGTCAAGAAACAAGGGAAAAGCCTCTGGGTCAACTTTAGCGGCATCGCCGGGAGGATCCTTCTGTCCTTGTTCCAACAATCCTACAAGGGATGGAGGGGTAAAATTTTCAGAGTGTGTTGTACTGATCATGACCGCACAGTGCTGGATGGCTTCCCCTTATACTGGGTGAAGAAACTGAAGTTGACCAAACCCAAGACCTTGGATGAACTACCCTCAACAAATCGAGAGGTGTGCTTGATTTTGGCCAGCGTGGGGGTCTTAGATACTGCTGAGATGATAGCACGTGAATACGACTCCACAGCCCTCACACAATACCTCAGTATGGGAACTACTCCCCACTCATCCTCTTTGATTCCTGTTTCTGCTAGTGTTTACCTTTGTTCATATGTGAATTGTCTGTTTGCTTTAAGTTTCCATAGTGTAGTTGATTATGCTTCATGCTTTGACATAGCTGGCGCCTAACCTCTGCTTTGTTTGCTTCCTTGGTGCAGATTCAAAAATGGATATGAACAAAAGGCTGAGGCTCGCCAAAGCTTTGGTAGCCCGACAAAACCACATCCAAAGGAGCTGACGCCTCCACGCACCCAGCCCATGAGCCTACTCCTCCAACCTCTCCATCATCTCACTCTCAAACCCTCCCAACAACAGCACCTACCCAAGACCTTCCTTCACCACTTGCCACCCACACCCCCAGCTCTCCACCTCCCATCGCGGTCGTGCCCCTCACTATGGTCGTCGAAACTGCAACCACACCAGCCCCCCTGGAGAAAGGCAAAGGGGTGGTGGTGATTCCTTCTGAGGATGATGAAGACACCGAGGATGGGCAAGTCTTCAAGAGGAGGAGGACCAACAAGGTCGTCACCTCCCACTATTCCTCCAACCATGGTGTTGAGTCCCTAAGGGAGCACCCTCCAAGTGCCACCTCACCACCCCATCAACTGGCTTTGGGGGCTGGGGTTGAGTCCGCGCCCACACCTGATCCTACGCCGGCCCCAGAGCTTCCCCAACCAGTCCAAGGCTTCATAAAAGGCTTTCTGCACCAGGCGACGCCGGGAGGTTCGATTGACACAACAACAGAAGAAGGTGTTGCCTACTGCATTGGGGAATACCTTTCCAACGCCCGCTCTTGGCGGGAGCAAGCTGAGGCCAAAGCCAACGATTGCCTAGCTCTTGAGAAAGAACTGGCCTTGCTGAAGGAGCAAACTCAGGCCCAAGAGCGTCGCTGGTTTCACCAAGAGGTCTCCTACAAAGAAACCCTGAAGGAAGCTCAACAAGCAAAGGATGCCGCCAACAAAAGACTCCACGAGGCTAGTCAAACCTACGCTGAGCTTCTTGGGCAAATTGTGCCTCTTCGTGTGAAGATCGATGAGCTCCAAGATGCTGCCGAAGCCTTCAAGATCCAAATGAAGAAACTTGAGGACCACTGTGTCTCTCGGGAGGTAAAACTGGGCGAGGTGGAGGGGGCACTCAATGCCAAAACTGAAGCCTTTGACCTGCTGCAAGCTGATTTCTCCAAACTGCAAGCGGAGAAGGACGAAGCTTTGGCAGCCAAAGGGAAAGAGATGGCCTCCCAAGCCGAGCGTTTGGAGAAGGCGGAGAAGGAGCTGGTTGAGGACGCCGTGGGCGCTTTTGCTGAGGGGTTCGCAGAGGCCCTAGCCCAGGCGGCATATGCAAATCTAGGGATCGACACCTCCAGCTGCGGCCCACTCAACCACATTGTTGAAGGAAAAATTGTTCCCTTAGTTATCCCTGAGGATTAGCCTCCCTTTTAATTTTGTACCTTCATAATTACCTATCACTTTGTACTGCCATACTCAATATAATCAATCATTTCATCTTCATATCTTTACTTATGCTTTTCTTCTTTTACTGCTTGGTAAACGTGTCTGCACTTTATCTTCGTATTGACCATTGTCTCCACTTGTTGTTCAAAGGCGTATCTTGTTACTTTACATTAGACTTACTTCGATCTTGTTCACTTACTTTGCAAACCATAGGCAGCATGTGCCTTTCTTTCTCGTCTTCTCAACCAAGGCGAGGTGCATACCTTTCTCCCCTTCTGCTTTCTAACTCGTGGGATTTTCTCAACCTTCGATCTCTGCTTCGACCTTCGTGGCCCTGAGGCATCCGTTTCTAAAGGTGTTTCTGGCCTCGACGTCGCTCAAAGGCGAAGGAGTGCTTATCTTGGCCGAAGCCTACTTGCTCGTACTGGGTGCCCAGACTCAAGGAGAGACCTGCTGAACACAAGGTCGTTTCGTCCTCAGCATGTCTAGACAGTTGGGACAAAGTTGCGCTTTGGTTCCCACGCCCAGCGCCATATCGTCCACGGGGTGTCTAAACACCAAGACAACTAGCCCTTATCTCTGCGCACTTGTTGCCCACGCCCGAGGAGAGGCCTGCCCGGAGGCAGCGCCGTTTCGTCATCGGTGTGTCTAAAAACACCAAGGCGATTAGTGCGCTTGGTGCCTACGCCCGGGGAGAGGCATGCTGAAAGCAGTGTCGTATCGTCCCCGGTGTATCTAAACACCAAGACGACCAGGGATTTGGTGATTACGCTTAAGGAGAAGGTTTCCCGAAGGATGGTGCTTCTCCTACCTGACGTGTATCTGCACCTAATCGCCTGGCTCTGCACTGCTCCAAACTACCTCACTGCCTGATGCCCACACCCGAAGGAGGTGCCCCCGCCACTTCCTTGCGAGGTGTCCAGACATCAGACACCGGGGCTAGCCGTTCTTACCTGGGGAGGGGCGACCCGAAGGAGTCCGTTAACCCCTACCTCAGGGACTAGACGCCCGGATTTTAACTACGTTGTACTTACCTCTTGCGCTCGTCGTCCACGCCCGTAGAGTGTGCTCCCGCCGCTCCCTTTAGGGTGTCTAAACGTCCGAGGCGGCTCACACTCTTGGTGTCCACGCCTAGAGGAGATATCCGCATCCCTCCTGCTGAGGTGTCTAAACACCATGGTGGTGGGTTCATTTCTTAATGAACCACGCCCTTTCTTTTAAACGTTTCCTTACATTGCAAGAAAAGAAAATTCAAGATAATGTATACTTAAACTGATTTTTTTACTTGGGTGACCTCATTAAAAAACCCCCGAAAGGGAAAAAGAGTGTCCCCTTTTAACTGTGTACTACATAAAGTCTTTAACTAAAGTAAAACTTCAAATTAGTTGCGTTCCAGGTGCGTGGAATGGGGCCTCCCTCCAGAGTTTCAAGACTGTACTACCCGTTCCCCTTAGCCTCGGTTATTCTAAAGTGCCCGGTCCACTTAGGAGACAGCTTGTTCTCCAACTCATACAGATGAGCCTTGCGAATGACGAGATCCGCCACCTGGAACTAGCGAGGCCTCACCTTGGAGCTGTACTGGTGCTCCACCCTTCTCTTCACTGCCTAAGCCTTTATTCTCGCCTCCTCCCTGGCCTCGTCCAACAGGTCCAAATTCACCCTCCTCTCCTTGTTGGACTCCTCTGCCACAAAGTTCTGGAAACGTGGTGATCTCTCATGAATCTCCATCGGGATCATCGCATCTGATCCGTACACGAGGCTGAAAGGCGTCTCCATGGTGGAGGTCTGGGGCGTGGTGTGATAAGCCCACACTATCCTTGGTACTTCCTCTGCCCAGATTCCTTTGGCTTTCTCAAGCCTCCTCTTCAATCCTCTCAACAAGATTCTATTTGCGGACTTCACCTGTCCGTTCGTCTAGGGGTGCTCGACTAATGCGAACACCTGTTTGATGCCTACCTCTGCACACAACTTCCTCAGTTGCTAGCTTGCAAACTGAGTACCGTTATCCGAGACCAGACGCCTCGGCACACCGAAACGACACACAATGTTCTTCCAAACAAAGTGATGTACCTTATGTGCAGTGATCTGTGCCACCGGTTCTGCTTCTATCCACTTTGTGAAGTACTCGATGGCTACTATCAAGTACTTCATCTGCCTTATCGCCAATGGAAAAGGCCCCAGAATGTCAATTCCCCAAGTATGGAAAGGCCACGGGCTGTAAATTGACCTCAGTTCTTCTGGCGGCGCCTGGTGCCAATCGGCGTGTTGTTAGCATTGCTTGCACCGCTGGGCGTACCCTACGCAATCTTGCCTTACGGTTGGCCAATAGAATCCTGCACTTACCACCTTGGATGTTAACGATCTCCCCCCCACATGGCTTCCACAAATTCCTTCGTGGAGTTCAGCCATTATCCTTGTGCACTCATCTCCACTTACACACGTCAAGATTGGGTGTGTGAACCCATGCCTGAATAACGTCCCGTCCACCAAGGTATACATTGCGGAATTTCTTCTCACCTTCTTGCCCTCTTCTGGCTCCGCTGGGAGGATCCCATCTGCAAGGTAGCGTCTGTAGGGGGTCATCCAGGTGTCTCCTTCTTCTAGGGTGCACACTTGCATGAGGTCCCCTTCTGTGGGTAAGGCTGAGTAGACACTTACGCTAGGGGTTCTTGCCGTCTCCTAAGTCAAAGACCGATGACTCTCCGGCTTTCCCTTGGATGAACTGATCTGGAGGACATCCACTCTGTTATCTGCCACGAACTTTCGCGACGCCTTGAGGGTCTCTTGGATGACCATCCTCTATCTTCCCCCCTTGCCTGAGCTGGCCAACTTGGCGAGCAGGTCAGCACGGGCATTTTGCTCTCTTGGAACGTGCACCAACTCAAACGCCGCGAATGCTCCCTTCAGCACCTGGACGTACCTTAAATACACAGCCATCTGCGGGTCCTTTGCTTGATACTCCCCGGTCACATGCCCCGTGACCAGCAGCGAGTCGCTCTTCGCCAAGAGGCTTTGCACGCCCATCTCCTTGGCTAAAAGCATTCCTGCGATCAGGGCCTCGTACTCTGCCTGGTTGTTGCTTGCCTTAAAGGCGAACCGCAGGGCTTGCTCAATCAATACCCTGTTGGGCCCCTCCAAGACTATCCCGGCGCCGCTTCCCTGCTGATTCGAGGATCCGTCCACTGACAACGACCACTGGGAATCAAACTCCACTTCCTGTGGGGCGTTTCCCGGTGAGAGTTCTGCGATGAAGTCTGCATAGATTTGTCCCTTGATGGATCCCCTGGGCTCGTATACTATATCAAACTCTGATAGCTCCACCGCCTAGCGAACCATCCTCCCAGCAACATCTGGCTTCTGCAACACCTTCTGGATGGGGAGATCCGTCATCACCACCACCGTAAAACTGTGGAAATAGTGGCGGAGCCTCCTGGCAGAGAATACCACTGCCAGGGCCACCTTCTCCAAAGATTGATACCTCGTCTCCGGGCCCTGCAAGGCCTTGCTCACGAAGTATATAGGCTTTTGCACCTGAGCTGATGGCCCACTCCGTCACTGCGAAATATAAGCGGAGGGGCACGCCCGTCTGTGGCTTGCATAACATAGGAGGCGTCGCCAGGTACTCCTCCAGCTTGAGGAAAGCTGTCTCACACTCCTCTGTCCACACGAAGCGACTGTTCCACTTTAGGCACTGGAAATATGGGTGACCCTTATCTCCACCAGCAGATACGAATCTCGACAAGGCCGCCATGCGCCCCGTCAACTGCTGCACTTCCTTTACCGAGGCTGGGCTCCTCATGGCGATGATTGATGCACACTTATCAGGGTTCGCCTCTATTTCCCGCTCAGTGAGCATGAATCCCAGGAACTTACCCTCCTCAACCCCAAAGACGCATTTCTCTAGGTTCAGCTTGAGGCGGTACTTGGCTATGGTGGCAAACAGCTCTTCCAGATCAGTTGTGTGTCGCTCCCTCTCATGCGAAGTCACCACCATGTCATCAACATAAGCCTGCACATTCCTGCCCAACATGGTCGCAGGGACCTTGTCAATCAGCCTTTGGTAGGTGGCGCCCGCGTTCTTCAGCCCAAACGGCACAACCTTATAGCAGTAACAGCATGTCTCGGTCATGAATGACGTTTTGCACTCGTCACAGGGATGCATCTTGCTCTGATTGTACCCTGAAAAAGGATCCAAGAAACTCAGCATTTTGCACCCCGAAGAACTATCGACCAACGCGTCGATGCTGGGTAAAGGATATGAGTCTTTAGGGCACGCCTTATTGAGGTCCGTGAAATCCACACACATCCTCCACTTCCCATTCGCCTTCTTCACCAGGACCACGTTGGCCAACCACTCAGGGTACTGGATCTCTCTGATGTGTCCGGTGTTCAACAACTTCCTCGTTTCCTCCTGCACAACGAGGCGCCTCTCCTCATTAAACTTTCTTCGTCTCTGTCGTATCGGACGAACCTTGGGGTCCATGGTCAGATGATGGCATATGAAATCCGGGTCGATACCGGGATGTCTGAGGCGGACCATGCAAAGGCGTCCAGGTGGCACGAGATGACGGCCGCCACCTGGTCCTGCTCCTCTTGGCTTAGGCATCGCCCTAAGCGAAAGGTTCTGCCACCTATCTGTCTCTCGACGACGTTCTCCACCGGCTCCGGTCGTCTCTCCCAGGCGTCCTCCGCACGGGCCACGCCACTCCCGGCATCTCTTCTCGCCACGCCACCTACCGGCGCCTCCTTCCCAGGCTCCGCCCCAGCGGGTGTCTCCTCTATCGGTTCCACCTCGATAGGCGTTCGCCCCACATGTATGTATTCCTTGGGCGACGCCTCCAAGGGTTCAACATCCATGGGCGTCTCTTCTTGGCCCGGGCATTCCGTCACCGCGAAGTCGCCCCTCTTTGTTTTTAAACTATTTTCATAGCACTTCCGGGCTTCCTCCTGATCCGACTTGATCACGATCACCCGGCCACTAAGATCTGGCAACTTCATCTTCATGTGGCGCGTGCAGGCCTTCCCAACAAGATGTTGTAGGCTGAATTGGCGTTTACCACCAAGTACCTGATGCTCTCGGTGCAAGATGCGGTGCCATCTGTGAACGTCGTTCTCAGGTCCAAGTACCACTAGTGCAGAAAAGTAAAATAAATGTGGCTATTTTACATTTACAAATGTGGCTATAGAACCGCATTTGATCAGCACGCATTCGTAAATCAGAGAGATACAAATGCGGCCATAGAGTCGCATTTGTAAATTAGATTTACAAATGCGGTTATTTAAAATAACCGCATTTGTATCTTCTTCTAAATGAGGGTTTAGGGTTTAGGGGTTTAAGATTTACGAATTCGGCTCTGGTAATAACCGCATTCATAAATCAAATTTACAAATGCAGCTTTGGTAATAGCCGCATTTGTAAATCTTAGTTTTTGATTTACAAATGCGGCTTTGGTAAATAACCGCATTTGTAAATAGTGTTTTTTTTTTAAAGTGCAATTTGTATTGTCCCTAAACCATATAAATTAACCTGCATAAATGATCAAACCCAGCCAGACAAATACAAAAATATAGATATAAATTGAGAGCATCAAAATGTACATTTACAAGTAATCAAATTACATATAATAAAACCACTATTGATTACCTATGCTAGAGTTATAAAAATTTATGAAATATGTGGACCAAGATTCTCTAACATATGAAATGCCTTCCGAATTCATTGGTGTTTCTTCTATGAATAACTACATTGCAAAATATAGTTGACATAAATTAGTTTTTAGATAGATATATATATATATATATGTTCAAGAATTATAAAAATAATTTAACATATAGTACCTCTTTCCAACCAGTTTTAACACCTAGTCTTATAATGGTAATCATCCATTGCATAATGTAATAGCCACTCTCATAGCTTCCTGGTTGTTTATTACACTATAATTCAATAAAAAGTAATATGTTAGTATATTGATAAACAATGATAATAGAGAAAGAAAAAAATTACAAACCTTTATTGTTATCCAATTCAAATTATTTGAACTAGATCGACCTTTTAGGATGTCATATCCACGCCATGAACTGGTTAATACAAAAAACCTCGTTAGTAGATGGTTAATTAGTAACATATACAAAGTTAAGTTTATAATGTACTTACATATTAATGATATCCTTAAATTTTGTGGGAATCTTCTTGTGTAGGGAACAGAACCACACAACAGTCTTATCAACCATTGATAAGACAAGTAACTGCCAATGATGCCTATATCATCCATGAAAAGAGTTAGTAAATATTTAAAACATGAAATAATAATAATTGATGACATATAATTAAACTTACTCATTAATATAAGGGCATAAATAAATTTGTTTTCCCTCTTTTTCCAGGGTGTTAGTGATGTATGCTTGAAACTCAGATGATTTTGGTCCAACGGGATTAGTATATGCAGGATCTAAGAATCCATACATATTTTCCTTCCCCTTAGTGATACAGACTCTATGCAAAAACCTACAAGTTTTTAGTTAAAGCATAATCAATAATAATTTAACATAAAGTAAATTGAATAATAGGTAAAGATACTTACATCATAAAAAATTGAATTATACTTATATTGAGCTCCTGATTCCCATATATAAATTCTGATAAATCTGTGTTGTACATCATCAGTGGCAGTTCAGTGTTTATTTTAAAAAATGTATCATCCCACGGAACTGGAAAAGGTTCATTGCCAATCTGACTAGCAATGAGATGTAAGGAAGCTATAGGATCGTCAACTGGAACCTCACGCTTCTTTTCCGGACTTGGTGGCCGAAAAGGTTTCTACAAGATAAACAACATTTGTATTAAATTATATGTAATATATAAATATAATTAAAAAATAATATAATGAAATGAAATTATTACATGAGGTTCGGGCATAAATTGAATGAGCTCTCTGGGCCAGGCAACGAATGTCTGAAATGCATCGGCCACAGTGGTTACCTCATCTGAAGGTAGTGGAACACGAGCATCAGGAAATCGTACTTTTTCAACTGTTACCTTTGCCACATCAAGGGAGAGAGGAACGTTATGTAAGGTGGTGGCGTCTTGATAGACTTTTCCAAGGGCCACCACCCGAGGAAGTTTCCCGCCCACTACCAGTAGCTCACAATCCTTCGTCTGCCCATTGATATCATCCCCTGATGTTGGAGGAGCCGCACAACTCCCCTTTGTTCTCTTGGGAGTGGGACTAACAAGGGTTTCAACACAAAGTTGTTGCGATAGAAACTCTTGTCGCATTAGATCATTCTCCTTTTTCATCTCTAGCCGCATCAAATCAGTCTCCTTTCTCATCTCCTCCATTAATTCTTCACGTATCTTAGTCTTCATTTGAGTTTCGTTCTCTTTGGAGGAGGAGGATGACTGTCGTTCTGAAACTCCAAAATATAGTTTAATTCCGACCCCTTGTCCAGTTGCACAAACACGACCAGAGTTCTCAAGTCGTCCAATTGCTTCAATCAGGATATCGTGACGACCTTCAACAACAAATTTACCGTCGGATTCCAAGGAATCCTGCAAGAGTACACAAAAATCATATTTTCAAGTATTAATATAATTAATGCTTAAAATAAATGAAAATAACAAAAATAACTTACAATTTTTTCGATGATAACCTCGGATTGCTCAGAACTTGGTGCACCCGACTTTTTAATTCGGGCCCTCTTCCATTTTACATGGCGAAAAGGTGGTGATGGAGGAGAAGTGACCCCTGTTTCCACTTTCTCAGACAACGTCCCCTGTTTAGATTTCTCCTTTTCCACCATCAGTGCTTGCTCAAGTTTTCGATACCCCGAACGAGACATAACGTGCGGGGTAAGATTCTTCAAAGCTGTCTCTTGAGCTTTCTTCCGACGATCCTGTCATAATTGAAATAAACAAACTGAAGTAAATAAGATAAACTTATTAATGTTATATAAACAAAAAAAGTTAAGTTACTTCACTTACCATCCAAGCCTCATTTTGACGGCTTTCTTTAAAAAGACGCCATGTCTCTTCATCAATATGTTTGTACTTTAAACATGGATTTTCGTCTTTAAGGTCGCCAAAAATGTATCTCGAAGTCAGTCTTGACTTAAAGGTACGAAATTTGAGTCCGATATTGGATATAATCTTTGATCGAAGTGGTTCCACATCAGGAATTTCAAAGTATGCCTGCAAAATAACATCAGCAAATTAAAATTAATCAATGAATATTAAAAAGCATTATATCAAAATGTAAAGCTTACCAGGACATCCTCCCAGATCATGTTCCGGTCGACTTCTGACACCTCATCCCATGAATTAATCAGAATGGAGAGCCTCTCACGAGAAACAACTCTAAGATAGCTCATAAACTCATCTGCTTTAGGACCAAAAGCCACTCCAGTGTTGACGTCAATGTCAACACGTGTCTTCTCACCAGCAGCACGTCTCAATGCGAGACGCTTCAATCTAGTAGGTCCTCTGCTACCTCGTCCGGATCGAGGTCTGAGTGGGGTATGATCGTCATCCATGTCTCTGTTAAAAAAAAAAGGTAACAAACATTAGTTAATCTGCATCGAATTAAAATCTTATAAAAATAATACATAAAAATCTAAATCTAAAATGCTTATTTACAGGTTGCATGGGGGTTGAAAGTTCATATGTAAATTCCTTTACTGTGGTCTTTACGGGTTGCATGTACATCATCAACTACATCGTCATCTTTATTAATTATCATTGGTGTGAATGAACAGGGGTCACCATTTTCAATATCATCTATGGTCTCCCCTTGTTCTTTGCCGTGTAAAACGACATACCAATGTTCTGACGTAGGATCTTTCACGTAGAAAACTTGAGATGCTTGTTGAACCATTATAAATGGCTCATCTCGATACCCTATCTTTCGAAAGTCCACTAGTGTGAATCCTGAATCATCAATTTTAACCCCACTTTTATTGTCAACCCATTTACACTTGAAAACTGGAACGGAAAACTTAGTGTAGTAAATCTCCCATATCTTTTCTATAAACCCATAGTATGCCATCTATCCAAGTACTGGATTTGTATCTTTCGAAGTCGAAAACTGCATTGACTCGGCTTCAAGAGTAACACCAGAATTTTGAACTGTACTCTTTTCATCCATGGACCTCGTGTAAAATATACAATTATTCACTTCGTACGCTGTACATGAGATGACATCAAACTTCAATCCAGCAGCCAACCAGGTCAAGGTCTCTGATGCCATTGAATCCTTGAACACCTTGTCTTTAAACCAAGGCATGAAAGTTCTATTATGTTCCATCAAGACCCATTTCTCTGCTTGTCTTGGGTTATTTTCCTTCACAATGGCTTTATGAGCTTCTATGTAAGGTACAACTTCATCTGTGTTAATCAATATGTACAAATGTGCTTGCAAGACTTCTGATCAAGATTTGCTTACAATATTCACACCACGTAAACATTTACTTGTAGAACGCCTGTGGTGCCATGAATTAGCTGGAACACCTATTGGATTTGCTTTTGTCATGTACTCTGAACAAAATTCAATACTTTCTTCAGCTATGTACCTTTCAATCATTGAAGCCTCTGGACGATAATGATTTTTCACATAACCTTTCAAAATTTTCATATACCGCTCAACAGGATACATCCATCTTAAGTACACTGGTCCACACAATCTAACCTCTCTTACCAGATGCACCACTAGATGAACCATGATGTCAAAAAAAGACGGAGGAAAAAACATCTCCAATTCACACAAGATAACAACAATTTCATTTTGAAGTTCATCTAGTTTTGAGGGATCAATGACTTTACAACAGATGGAAGAGAAGAATGAGCACAAACGGGTTATGGTATGTCTAACATTTTTTGGTAGGATCCCACGGATAGCTACCGGCAACAACTGTTGCATCAAGATGTGACAATCATGAGACTTCAACCCAATTAACTTCAAATCTTGCATTGACACTAGGCTCTTCACATTTGAGGAATGTCCTTGTGGCACTTTCACACCCTTTAGACATTGACAAAAACTAATTTTTTCATCTTTTGACATTGTGTAACAGGCTGGGGGCAAATATGTACGCTTACCCATTTCTATGGGTGCCAACTCGCCGCGTATGTTCATCTCAATCAAATCTAAACGAGCATTTAGACCATCCTTCGTCTTCCTGTTAATGTTAAGAAGTGTACCAATTAAGCTATCACACACATTCTTCTCAACATGCATTACATATATACAATGTCTGACTTCTAACCTCGACCAGTACAGAAGATCAAAGAAGATTGATTTCTTCTTCCAAATATTTGTCACAGATGACTTTTTTTTGGACTTACCGAAGGTGTGGTCTATGTTATTTACCTTTTCGTAAACCTCAACATCGGTTAATGGAGTTGGTGGACCACTACCCTCTTGGTGTCCATTAAAGACTTTTTTCAACCTCCGGTAAGGATGATGACTTCTAAGAAACCTCTGATGCCGAAGATATACTGTTTTCCTTCCATGTTTCAATTGTTGAGAAGCAGTGTCTTCTTCGAATATTGGACACGGTTTATGACCCTTAACACTAGAACCTGATAAGTTACCATATGCCGGAAAGTCATTGATGGTGCAAAATAACATGGCATGAAGCTTGAAAGTTTCATTAGCAAATCCGTCAAATACTTCAACACCCTGGTCCCACATTAACTTCAAATCTTCAATTAGGGGACTTCGATAAACATCAATATCATTCCCTGGCTGTTTCGGACAGGATATCATCATAGACAACATCATGTATTTTCGCTTCATGCACAATCCAGGAGGTAAGTTGTCAATAACTAGTAATACATGCCATGAACTGTGATTTGTACTCATATTACCAAACGGATTCATTCCGACTGTAGCTAAACCAAGTCGGATATTTCTTTATTCTTTACCAAACTCTGGAAAGTCATCATCAAATTTCTTCCACTGAATAGAATCAGCTGGATGTCGGTACATGCCATCGCATTTCCTCTCATTTGCATGCCATCTAAGATTCTTAGCATCGTCTGGGTTTGCAAACAAACGCTTCATCCTTGGAATGATGGGAAGATACCACATAACCTTCATTGGGGGTCCATGCTTTTCCATCTCATCAATAGAATCATCATCTTTTTGTTTCAACTTATAACGTGATAACCCACACCTCAGACAACTTTTCAAGAATTCAAAATCTTTCCAGTATAATATACAATCATTAGGACATGTATGTATCTTTTTGTACTCCATATCCATTGGACAAAGAATCTTTTTGGCCTCGTAATTACGATTAAGTAGAGTATTTCCCTTTGGAAGCATATCCTTCAATAGCCGGAGCAATTCCGTGAAGCTTTTATCAGTCCATCCGTTTATTGCCTTCAAATTCATCAATCTTAACACCGCCGACAACCGTGTGAAGTTAGTTGATCCAGGATACAAAGGAGTCTCTGCATCTCTTGACATACTTCCATATCCATGCGCTTTTGCAAAACACTCAGCTCCCACATCACGAATCATGTCCTCCAATCGATCATCATCTTCATCATCGTGTACTGCTTCATCCATGCTAGAACCCACACATTCTTCAGTTACGGAAACACGTGGTAAATTTAATAATTCACCATGCCATGTCCAAGTTGTATAAGATCGAAGAAACCCATCACATAGTAGGTGTTCCCTCAAGATATTCACATCCAGTATCCTTCCATTCAAACAGTTAACGCACGGACACCTGATCTTTGCTCCATCATGACCACTAATAATCGCGTTACGCTGCGCAAATTGTATAAATTCTTCTACTCCCCTTTCGTACTCATCACTTATACGAACAACATTAATCCAACCTCGATCCATTATATATTTTGGAATAGTTAGGATTTTCTAATAATTAGTATTCTATCTCACACATTTGCCGAGGGTCGAACACCCCCGGACTCAATCCAAACACGATAATTTTATTCTAAAAGTAACAACTAACATAACATAAAACTTTTATTAAAATGTAATTAACAACTAACTAAATATATAATATAAATTTAAGAAAATACAAATTATATAATACAAATTTATATATAATAATATATAAATTATAATACACAAAAATAAAAATTCAAAATATTAAATAAAAATTCAAAATTTTTTAAAGAGAACACCAACCTTTCCGTGAACCAAGGTTGCTGGTGATCAGAGTGGCAGAGGCACGCGACAACGGCGACGGCGGAAGCGGTGGCGGAGCAGCGACAGACCAGCGAAGAGCAAATATGAAGGAGCAATTCCAATGGAACAGTAACCTAAAATGCCAATGCCAACGAAAACTCGTAAGGAAAACGAAAAACATGCCAATGCCAATGAAGGGATTCGCGAAACTTACAATGGCAAAAAGGAACGAAGATGCAGAGAAGAGTTGAACTCAAACGCGAGCGCAAGAACAGTGAAAACGAAGGCCAGAGTGGAGAAGAAAGTGAAAGTGTGAAACTGGAGTGGCGCGCTTCAAATTTTTAGTGTAAAAAGCATTTACAAGTGCGGTTGTAAAGTAAAACCACACTTGTAAATCAATGCCCAATGATTTACAATTGCGGGTAAAGTAAAACCGCACTTGTAAATCAAATTAATTTCAAAAATGCCACCGAGTTTTTTACAAATGCGTTTAAGCGCGAACCCGCACTTAATAAGGAGTATTCTTTTAATCTTTTTGCACTAGTGTACCCCCGCACCTCGACCTGATCCCCAGCGAAACCATATAGGCACCCTGTATACGACCTCAGCAGATCAGGGGACAACTACAGCTTATTGAATGTGGATAGGAACATCACATCCGCAGAGCTCCCTTTGGTCCACAAGCACTCTGTGCACTTTCCTACCCGCAGTCACAACCGAAATCACTACGGGGTCGTTGTCGTGGGGGACGACGTCGTGAAGGTTAGCCCTCGTAAAGGTGAGGTCAACGTCCACCGGGTCGTCCCCCGCCACTTGCCCAGCCACGGACATCACGGAGCGTGCATACCTCTTACGCTGTGACGCTGTGCACCCCCCCCCCCCACCTGAGAATCCACTAGAGATGGTGAGGATTTCTCCGTGGATGGGCATCTCATGAGCCTGATCCTCTTTAGGTATCGCCAGTGTCGCGGCCGTAGAGGACCCGACCAGATAATCCTTCAGAAACCCACTTTTCACCAGCTCATCCAACTGATGGATCAGTGCCAAGCAGTTGTTGATGTGATGACCGAAGGCTTGGTGGAACTCACACCATGCGTCCTTGTGAGGTCCCAGCACTTTATCAGTCTTCACTGGGTGATGGAGATCACATTGGAGAGGCTTTTATTAATGAAGGAAGAGGTTATTCACCCACACATTTGAAGTTCTTCCTTCTAGTCTTCTCAAAATTCAAAGAAGACATAAAATAAAGAGAGGACCAAGCCTAAAGCCAAAGAAGTCTACAAGCTTTCAAGAATAGGCTTCAATTAATGTCTCTCTTTATAGTTTCTTTTTGTATAAATTTGTAAATAATATAGAATAGTGTTTAGGTAGGTGTTAAGAGGGAAACCTAAAGAAACCTCTTTTTGTAAAGCATTATTAGGCATTAGTTTAGAATTTTCTAGAAGGTGACTCTTCATGTCTCACTTGAGGCGCTAGAGTGGGTAGCATGCAAGGGACTTTTGGTTAGCTTGCTTTGTAAGTTTCATGACCGGTTCTCCACCTATAAAAGGAGGGCTTAGGTCCTTCAAATGGGAGAATTGATTTTTGAAGTAATGAAACTCTCCCAATTTGGTGATTGAGTGAGTGAGAACTTGCCTTCTCCTCTTCCTAGTCTCATCTTGAGTGCCTTGGTTCCTCAAGTGGCGGCAATTCACACTTATCTTGGAGCATTCACACTTCAAGTGGCGTGTTCATCAACCAAGTTCTTCAACCACATAAGTCTTCTCTCTTTTCCATCTTTTCCTTTCATCTCCATGTCCGTATGAACTCATAAACATGTCTTAGGTCCTTTCTTGCAAATTCTATTCAGTGTTTTAGCTTTAATTCATATTTTGTTCGGTTCATCTTCTTCCTTGCTAAGTTTAATCGGTTCATCTTCATTCTTTCTTGCTTTTGTTCGGTGCATTTCAATTGATAAGTATTTTAATCAGTTCATTTCAATTCTTATGTCTTTTAACCGATTCAATTGACAAGAAAAGGACTTCCATATGAGTTTTGGCTTGGTTACTTAAGTTTTGGTGAGTTCTTGAATGATAGAACATTGATCCAATTCTAGAAAAGTGCCTAATCATATTCCAGCTCAAGTTGATTCCATAAAATGTCAAAGGATCATCTATATCTTGCTATTGGAATCATATCATGTGGTATCTAGAGTTTAGGTTTCTTCTTGTTTGTGTTTTTAGTTGTTTGTAGGCTCTTTAATTCAAGAACTTTACATTCTTGTAATTTCCTTTCTGTTTTTAGGTTATTTTTTAGTTTTCTTGCTGTTTTCTTTTTGTTATTATATTATGTTTGTGTCATTTTAATTTTTGAATCCTTATAAGTTTTGTCATAGTCATGTTTTTCCAAGAATGTTATCAATTCTTTGTAGTCCTTTTGTTGTAATTTTTGTTTCTTGATTTTGTGTTAAGAACAGTGTTATGTGTTTGTTTCTTGATCCTTTGGTGCATTTTCATTTTAGTATTGAGTTCATACTTGTATTTTAGACCTATACAAGTTCTTACACATCATTTCCATTATGTCTTTGCTAGTTCTTAATTCTGTTTTTCATTCCTGTTAGGATTCCTCTGTTTTCCTACAAATGTGCTGACTGTTTCGCCTTATTGCAATTGATTTACTTACTGGAAATTTCTGAAATTCTGGATTTGTGTTCGTCAAAGTGTTGTAAAAAAGTAGAAAAAAGCAGTACTTTAAAATTCAAAGTACAAAAAAAATGATAAATAAAATACAAACAGTGTGTAATTCTGCCGAAAAAAATACGGTAATCTGGCAGTGATTTTAGAAAATTTATCACAATTAATTGGCTTACTGTTTTTGAGTAATTTCAATGCATTGTTGAGCTAAGATCTTGAACTTTCTGTGGTTACAATTTCATATTCCAGTTCGCTTTATATCATTCCAGATAAATCTGTAAACATTACGCACAGTTTGCACAAAAATATTTTCCAGTAGTTCTGTTTTTGTTTTCTTCATCTACTCTAGTACTTTTCTTTAGGTCTCTTTTGTGTGCCTTCTTTTTCATTGAGTACCTTATTTTCTTGCTTGTCTTTTATTCACTAATCTTTGAGTTTGTCATATATCTTGTATTCCTTTTGTTATAGCCGTTTCTTGTTTATACCTTTTTTTGATTGTCTTTCATTGTTTCTTTGGTTTTGTGGTGTTTAGCTTTGAGATTGTGTGCTATTGCTTTGACATCTTTCATTTGAGGTTACTAAAGGCCTCAAGATCAGTTTGGTAAAGGGGAGTATTCTTTCTTTGGAGTGCTTTGAGTGATTCTTCCCTTCGGCATTTTGTTCTAATTGTTGCTAACTTTGTTTTCTTAACATTGTTTGTTCTTGTGTTTGCTGTTTTTCTTTTCTAATGGATACCTATTCAAGTGCTGAATCTTCAAAGCCACGCTCTACTCATAGAGCTTATGTTCTTAATGAATTGAAAGAAGCAAGGAAGGCTCTTGCTCAAAAGGATGAAGAATTGCAAAAATTAGAAGCACGTTTGGCCAAAATTGAATTGAAGCAAGAAGGAGTTGCCCATTCTTTGCATAGTAGACACATTTCTCCTCGGCATTCTTCCAAGAGCTCTTCAAATGCTCACGGCAATGGAGAGGATACTAGAAGGAGGAGGCATCATCATCCTTCCAATGGGGGAGGCCACCACCGTGAACAAAGACATCAACAAGAGACCAAGCCCCAAGTTCCTTTTATGAAAATCCCTAGCTTTAATGGGGATAGTGATCCAAATATGTATTTAGATTGGGAGGCTAAATGTGAACAAATTTTTAACACCTTTGAGGTTGAGGAGGACCAAAAGGTGACGCTAGCCGTTCTAGAATTTGTTGATTATGCCATGAAATGGTGGCATGGCTATGTAACGGACATTTGTTATAACAAGAGACCTCCCATGATCTCTTGGAACAATTTGGTTGAGTGTATGCGCTTTAGATTTGTGCTACCACACTTTAGGAAAGACCTCGTGTTGAAGCTTCAACGGTTTCAACAAGGCACGCTAAGTGTGGATGCCTATTTTAAGGAGTTAGAAACGCTTTTACTTAAAGTTAATTTGAAAGAAAGTGAGGAAGCTATGATAGCTAGGTTTGTAAGTGGCCTAAGAAGGGATATTCAAGATGTTGTTGAACTTCAAGAGTATTCATCTTTGGGATCTTTGGTTCACCTTGCAATGAAGGTTGAAGCTCAAATTGCTAAGAAAAATGCTTTTAAAAACTCTCCCAATGATGGTTACTACAACAACTCTTGGAAAAATAAGAAGTCTTTTTCAAACCTTCCTTCTAAGGATTCTTCTTTCACACCTAAAGAGTCTAAGCCTTGTACTTCTACTCATATATCACCCATCAAATCGTCTAGTAAAAAATGTTTTAAATGTTTGGGATATGGTCACATAGCTTCTAATTGCCCTTCTAAAAGGAATATGTTTGTGCATAATAGGGTAGTAATTAGTGAGCATGATTCCAATTCATCTAGGCATTCTTCACCTTCTAAGCCATCAAGTGAGATTGAGAGAGAAAGTCCTTGTGAAGGTGACTTATTGATGATAAGGTGTATGTTGAGCACAATTCCAAAATCTTTGAATGATACCCAAAGGGAAAATATTTTTCACACCCGCTGTCTTATCAACAACAAGTTATGTTCCTTGATTATTGATGGGGTAGTTGCACTAATGTGGCTAGTACAAGAGTTGTGGAGAAGTTAGCCTTACCCACTATCTCTCATACCAAGCCTTATAAGTTGCAATGGTTAAGTAACGAAGGTGAAATAATGGTTAACAAACAAGTCCTTATTAACTTTGCAATAGGAAAGTATAAAGATGAGGTTTTATGTAATGTTGTACCCATGGAAGCAACTCATCTTCTTTTAGGAAGGCCTTGGCAATTTGATAGACATGTTTTACATGATGGCCTATCCAATACAATGTCTTTTTCCTTCCAAGGGCGCAAGGTTATCTTAAAACATTCTCTCCCAAAGAGGTTCATAAGGACCAAATAAAAATGAAAACTAAAAGAGAAAATGAGAAAGAAAAAGAAGTAAGTACTACACCGAGTCACACCACTTTATCCACAAAATCCATCATGTTGACTCGTGCTATGCCTCACATGGAACCTCCAAGGTCTTTTTCTTCTTTATCTTTTTCATCACCCAAGGTTCCTATTTCAACACCAACTTGGTTAAAAAATTTTAGGGATGATTTTTTCATACCTCCTAATGGGTTTCACCATTTAAGAGGTCTTTTTCCAAAACATATCATCCTTCCCAAACAAATTTTTCCAACTTGGTTTGTTTATAGAACCTCCTTTTCTGAACTCCCACTGTTTACTAATGCTAAGTCATGTTTGCATTTTTCTTCCACTTTTAATTGTAAAAATAAACTGACTTTGTTATATGCAAGGATTCAGAATTCGTGGTCGAATTCTCTCCAACTCGAGGAGTATGATGGAGATCACATAGGAGAGGCTTTTATTAATGAAGGAAGAGGTTATTCACCCACACATTTGAAGTTCTTCCTTCTAGTCTTCTCAAAATTCATAGAAGACATAAAATAAAGAGAGGACCAAGCCTAAAGCCAAAGAAGTCTACAAGCTTTCAAGAATAGGCTTCAATTAATGTCCCTCTTTATAGTTTCTTTTGTATAAATTTGTAAATAATATAGAATAGTGTTTAGGTAGGTGCTAAGAGGGAAACCTAAAGAAACCTCTTTTTGTAAAGC
The DNA here is from genome assembly GCF_000499845.2 of Phaseolus vulgaris. Taxonomy (NCBI): domain Eukaryota; kingdom Viridiplantae; phylum Streptophyta; class Magnoliopsida; order Fabales; family Fabaceae; genus Phaseolus; species Phaseolus vulgaris. Next base: position 29,002,553 of record NC_023750.2, on the reverse strand, counting down.
ATTATTAGGCATTAGTTTAGAATTTTCTAGAAGGTGACTCTTCATGTCTCACTTTAGGCGCTAGAGTGGGTAGCATGCAAGGGACTTTTGGTTAGCTTGCTTTGTAAGTTTCCTGACCGGTTCTCCACCTATAAAAGGAGGGCTAAGGTCCTTCAAATGGGAGAATTGATTTTTGAAGTAATGAAACTCTCCCAATTTGGTGATTGAGTGAGTGAGAACTTGCCTTCTCCTCTTCCTAGTCTCATCTTGAGTGCCTTGGTTCCTCAAGTGGCGGCAATTCACACTTATCTTGGAGCATTCACACTTCAAGTGGCGTGTTCATCAACCAAGTTCTTCAACCACATAAGTCTTCTCTCTTTTCCATCTTTTCCTTTCATCTCCATGTCCGTATGAACTCATAAACTTGTCTTAGGTCCTTTCTTGCAAATTCTATACGGTGTTTTAGCTTTAATTCATGTTTTGTTCGGTTCATCTTCTTCCTTGCTGAGTTTAATCGGTTCATCTTCATTCTTTCTTGCTTTTGTTCGGTGCATTTCAATTGATAAGTATTTTAATCAGTTCATTTCAATTCTTATGTCTTTTAACCGATTCAATTGACAAGAAAAGGACTTCCATATGAGTTTTGGCTTGGTTACTTAAGTTTTGGTGAGTTCTTGAATGATAGAACATTGATCCAATTCTAGAAAAGTGCCTAATCATATTCCAGCTCAAGTTGATTCCATAAAATGTCAAAGAATCATCTATATCTTGCTATTGGAATCATATCATTGGGGCCCTCAGCCTGTCTGCAATGATAGGCACGACGATTAAGTCCTTCAACTCTACCACAAAGTTATGCCTCACCGGCTTGTTTCCTTTTGCGCGCCCCCTCGCCTGGGGCTTCCTCGCCTCGTAAGGGCGCCTTTTGTCCTGACCCCTCTTTCCAATCGTGGCCTCGTTCACCCTGGCGGGCTGGGCACGCGACTGCGCTCTTGGGCGTGCTGGTGCAACACTTGTACGCTTCTCGCACACCTCGCCCTCAATTGCTATGTGCTCCACCGCGCGACGCCTAATCTCTGCAAAGGTTCGGGGGCGGCTTCTGATGATTGATTCGCAGAAAGGTCTAGGACACATCCCCTTCCTAAACGCATAGACAATCGTCGATTCCTCGATGGTGCCAACCTTCACCACCTGTGCCCCGAACCGGTTGATATACTCTTTCAACGTCTCTCCTTGATACTGCTCCACATCAAAGAGATCGTACGACACCGGTGGAGGAGCTCGGTTCGCTATGTACTGCTCCCGGAACAGCTGTGCAAAGGAGGTTATGTGGCCATCTGTGATGGAAGAGGGCCAAGCTCAACCTCCCATGAAAGACAAGAGCCAAGCCAAAAGCGTCTAGAGCCAAGACGTGAGCATCCAAAAGCAAACGAAGAACGTCTAGTGCAAAGGGAAGAGCGTTTAGGACCAATTACTAGGTCCATGGCCAAGCGAATCCATGAAGACTTGGACCAAGCTACGGATGGAAGAGAGAGCTATTTGTATATGCTACATGAAGACCCATCAAGAGTAGCTTAGTATTAGTTGTAGTGTAAATAGCACAAACTTGATTCCATGAGGATTTGACCTAGATTTGCTAGATTTGCTATGTTTCTAGAAGGATTCTTTCACTAGGACCGGCCATGTGCCATGAGTTCCTTGTGATGTCATTTACATTTTATTTAGATTGCATTTTCTTATCATTAGGTTAACCTTTATGGTCCTCCTTAGCCTATAAAAGGGGGAGCCAACATCATGTATTTTCAAGATTGAATAAAGTATTGTTATGCTGCCAATTTTGTGTCATACACTACTCTTTGCCTAGCATCTAGGTTTTAATCTTCACTTCATCACCTTCAAAGGGGCTGGCCGAACCTCCCCAATTCCCCACTCTCATGCACCTTCAAGGCACCCATACTTCTTAGGAAGGCCTTGCTCATCTCCTCCACAAGCTTCCGCAAGTTTCATCACCAAAAAGCAAAGAAGAGCTCATAGGAATCCATCAATCTGGAAGGCTGATAAACCAATCCATTGCCATTCCTGTTAAGGTGCTCATGAAGAGCTTGCATCCAACGGCGTCAGAGCCGCCAACTAACATCATCTGCGTGTGGAACGCAGTGAGGTGTGCCTCGGGGTCTTACATCCCCATGAACGTCACCTTCGGACCTACGAACGTGTGGGGAATTACCGCCTCCATGATCGACTGCGAGAACGGCATGGGAAACTCCCTAGGTGGCGTGAAACACTCACGGTCTTCTGCTTCACGACTTCCCGGGTGATTGCGTAACCCACGGCGCAACTCCTCGTTCGCATGACATAAATCTTCATTCCTCGCCTGCGACGCCGCCAGATCCACCTGTATGCGTTCTTGCTCAGCCTTTGATGCCGCCATCGCTTCCTGTAGGCCTTGCATCATCTCCATGACCTGTTGCATGGTCATGTCATCACTCTCAGCGCGCGTCGAACTATGCCTTGTCGTCCTCATTCTGCGTAATTTCTTGGAGAACTTCGAATTGTAACTGTGATTCTTGGACAATCCTTCGGTGAAAACTGAGCGGGAACGCAAACGAACGGTAGAAACTTAGGAAAACAGGGAAACCAATCGGTGAAAATGAGCAAAACCGCGAACAAACGGTGGAACTAAACGAAACTTCAAAGACGAACGGTGAAAACTGAACGAAAACAAAAACAATCGATGAAACTTCGTGCAACTTCAAGATGAACGGTGAATCTCGCAAGATTCTTGAAAAACCTACACAGAGCTCGCTACTGAACCTCCAACTACATGCGGTGGGACAATCGTTTTAGAACGTGCCCCACGGTGGACGCCAAATGTTCCTGCCGGTTGACGAGATCGTGCTTCGTCCGCAGCTAAGACTCGCGTATCAAGGACTCCTTCATCTTTGTTCCAGATCACCACCCTTCGCCGCCGTAAGTACCTGAAACAAAGAGAACAAAGGGCGCCCTCGCGGTCGTTTGCACTCCGACGCTCAAGTCAATAAGGCAGTAAACACCGTGCACCTCCGTATCGGAACATTGTGACTCAGGTGTTCTGAAGGTGCGTAACCGTTTTCTAACTAACTTCTCTCTCTGGTGCTGAAATCACTCGTGCGTACAAGGTGTAAGCTAGCAAATGATTCAAGCGTGTGTAAAAATGTCAAAACGTACCTCACTAAGCTTTCAGAAAAGCTTATGTACCTTGGGTTTCAGTGCTACTGCCACGTGTCACTTATGACTTAAGCGCAACTCCACGTGGAAGGCCTTACGATGCTGTAACCCAACTTAGGGAAATCCTAGCGCGTAAGTCTTCCATCCTCAAAGTGTATCCGGCACAGGGGATGACTACCTGGGTGCCAACTCATGCGCCCCAGCCTCTAGTCAGTCGCCCTGGGAGTATCTCAGCCTTCCTCTCGCACCATGCATGTAGATTACCCCTGGGACGTGGCCCTCTCCCGGGTCGTTTTTGTCCCAACGATTCTCCAAAGGTGGCGTGGATTGCCACGTCCCTACACCTCATGCAATGGTACTTCACGAGTCAGGTCACTACCTGCTGGTACTGGGAATATGGCCTTGAAGCCACCTTTCTTTTTTCTTTATTACTGTTCTGAGGTACCGAGGCCTGAGGCCTCCACGCCCGTACCGTGACCTCTCACTGTGCCGCCCCCTCCACGGTCTTCCCTACCTGTGGGTATCGGGGGATGGCACCATCTGGGCCAAAGCACGCTCTGAGGACAACGGGTCACGCCTTTAAGGTGGTCGACGTCTAAACTTGTCGACGCATACCTGGCGACGTCCACACCCGGCGACGCCCAAGGCGGTCAACACACTAACTTTCCTCCTTGGAGCCCCTTGGTGAGTCCCAACGTATGTTTGACTTTGGTCAACGCCCGAGGACGAGTCAGTACAATTATAAATAGTATTTTTATTATCATATTGTTTATTAGTATGAATATTAATATAATAACATTAATAATATTATTATTCTTTTTCTTTTTCATCTTTCTCTAAACAAGTATTTTTTAGTTAGTTATAGTATAATGATTTAAAATAAAAATCACAAGAAACGATTTCAATTAAAATTTTATATTGCAAATAAATATTGTACCGCCCTGGTAGTCGGGAGTGATGACGTGGCATCCTGCTACAGTATAGGCGTGTTGACAAGGCGCCAGGTTGGCAGAAGGGAAGGAAGTCGGGGGGCTCGCGTAGTCGCCAGTTGTTAAATTGGCGTGTTCCGATCTCCAGCTTACCAGAATCGGCGATCACCAGGTTAAAGATGAAGTCGCCAAATGTAGATTCAGACGACCTAGTCATTGGAGATCGCCAGAACGAGCACATCGCCGAAGATGAAGGAGAAGCAGATTATGAAGGCGGCCGGCGAGACCACAGGGAAGGTGTATGAAGGCCCCTAACTCGCCAGTTCCAGTAGAGATCGCACTCCCAAGTTAGCTATGCACTGGGCAGTACCATGCATAAGTAACTTAGCCAAAATGAGAGTAGAAGCAGCGCCAAGTCAAGGAGGCTCCAGATGATGGCACGTGTACGACTGGATGCGAGCCACGTGTCCAGAACTGTAACTGCCAGGAGAGAGAAAACGACCAGGTATATAAGGGTTCTCAACGAACTTTCTGAGGTACGCACGTTCAGATTATACTCTTTACGCTTGCGAGTTATAGAGCTTACTGTGAGAGAGGATTTGCACGGTTTTTGTTCTCTTAGTATTTGGTGATTCAGTCACTGACTTGGGCGTTGGAGTGCGATCGGCCGCAGCGGCGCCGCTCTGTTTCTTTGCAGGTTCTTGAGGTGGATCTCGAAGAGGAACGGAGGTTCGAAGCGGTGCACACGTCGATCCTTTGACGAGGCAGTTTCCAGCGTTCCGGTCAACAGGCAGGATCATCAGGCGCCCACCGTGGGGCCATGTAAAATTTGCTCCCATCCACAGCGTGAGTTCTTGGAGGTTTTCGAAGTTTTTGCGTGGTTGTGTGCTGGTGCAACCATCGTTCGCTGTTTGTCTGAGTTTTGTTCAGTGAATTCGCATTTTTCCACCGTTCGTTTCGAGTTTTGTTCGGTGAAGTGAGGTTTTCTGCTGTTTATGCGTGATTTGTTCGGTAGAGTTTGAGTCCTTTCGCTCGTTTGGTTGTCCGTGGGGAAGCAGTGGTTTCTGGTGAAGTTGTATTTTCCTTTGAAGGTTTACGGTGTTCTTGAGTTTTCTTGCGCAGTTTCGCACAGTTTTCCCCGTTTGATCGCTGAGTCGATCGTAGCTGAAGTAAGTGTCGTCCGCTGCATTCTGTGATTCGCTGAGTTTCATGAGAAAAATGAGAAGCAATCGCTCAAGTCCAGTTGCGCCCGTCGCTGCTGAAGGCGCCGCTGCCATGACCATGGCACAGATGGCAGAGATGATGCGTTCGTTGCAGGCAACTGTGGAGGCCTCGCGCATCGAACAGGCGAGAATGCATGAGGACCTGGTCGCCTCTCGCGCCAGGAATGAGGAGCTCAGCAAGGTGACTGAGGAGTTGCGTCAAGCTCTTCAGGAGCAGCAAGGGCGTTCTTCCGCTGAAGAGGTTGTGCCATCGTCGCCACCTCGTGTTTTTCCCATGCCTTTTATTCAGGCGATCACTGACACGCCCATTCCCGCGAGTGTGGTTCCGGTTAAGGCTGTTTTCACCGGCGTGGAGGATCCTGAGGCTCATCTCACCACGTTCCATACGCAGATGATGCTGTCAGGAGGGTTAGACGCCGTCTACTGCAAGATGTTCGTGAGTACGCTCCAAGGAACGGCGTTGGAGTGGTTTGTGAGCCTGCCTAACGGCCACATAACCAACTTTCAACAGTTCTCGAAGATTTTCGTCGAGCAGTACATCGTGAATAAGGCACCGCCCAGGGTGTCTTATGATCTGTTTGACATAAGGCAGTACCAGGGAGAGTCCCTCAGAGACTACCTGAATCGCTTTGGAGCGCAGATGGTCAGATCGCCGGCTAAAGATGAAGAAATGTTGGTTTATGCATTCAAGAAGGGCGTGCTGCCGGGACCATTTTGTGAGGCCTTGATCAGGGCTCACCCTGCGACGTTTGCTGAAGTCAGGCGACTTGCGGTGGCTCACATCGCCGACGAGAGTGAAGTCGCCGAGAAGAGAGGAAGCGTGGCTCCCGCTAGGCCACGCGCCCATACCAGGATCCATCCGCAGAGGGTGCTGGAGACAGCGGCGGCGGCCAGGAAGGACCAGAGGACTCGCCATCCTTATGATAGGAGGAACAAGGGGAGGGGCCAGGGACGCCAGCAACCAGCACGCCGGGAATACAATCGCCCGCCTAAGCACAAGTTTGTCATGGGATTGGCGGATCTGATCGCCATTCCCAATATATCTGCTAGGTTGAAAGCGCCTGAGAAGGTGGGCGACAAGGTGCTGGGACCAAAGCCAGACGCCTGGTGCGAGTTTCACCAGGGCTTTGGCCACACTTTGGACTCGTGTTTGTCCTTAGGGTATCAGCTCGATGATCTGGTTAAGAGCGGATTCCTAAATGACTATCTGCTGGATAGGAGGACCGGGGGAGCGTCGAGTTCCCAGCCAGTGGGTGGAGAAGCCCAGCAACACGAGATGCCTATCCACGGGGAAATCCACACCATTGCAGGAGGCTTCTCAGGTGGTGGATGCACCGCATCGCAGAGGAAGAAGTACGCGCGGTCGGTGATGTCAGTAGATATGTTTGAAGATCACTCGCCGGAGGTAGACATTACGTTTACCAAGCAGGATCTTAGGGACGTTGTGCCCCATGACAACGATCCCATAGTCATTTCGTTGGTTACGGCGGGCAGGAAGGTCCACAGAGTTCTGGTGGACCAGGAAAGCTCGGCAGACGTGATGTTCTGGCCGACCTTCACGCAGCTGGAGTTGCCCCTTGACCAGCTAAGGCCCTATGGGGGGTGCCTGTATGGGTTCGCTGGTGACCAGGTGGAGGTCAGGGGGTACATTGAGTTAAGAACCACGTTTACAGATGAGGCTGGTTCGAGGACGGAGAAAATCAAGTACCTCATTGTAAACGCCCCTTCAGCATACAACATCCTGTTGGGAAGGCCCACGCTTAACAGGATAGGCGCTATACCGTCGACTCGGCACATGAAGGTGAAGTTGCCATCTATGGAAGGGGTGGTGATCACGATCAAGTCTGATCAGAAAGAAGCAAAAAAGTGCTATGAGAATAGCCTGAAAAACAAGAGATCAGTGAGCTATGTAACAACCACCCCACCTCCCGGTGTGAAGCCCAGACCGACGGCACCAGCAGAGACCGCCGGAAGAGACGTGGAGATGGTGGACGCTGAGCTGAGGGAGGGGAACCCTGGTCTAGAGGAGGAAGAGGCGCGGAATCGCCCTGAGGAAGCGAGAGAGCAGGGAATCACCAGGGCGGTGATCGCCAGAGAATCCAGGCCAAAACCTGTCGAGCAGTGGCTCGAAAAGGAGATCGGAGGAAAGATCTTCAAGCTGGGAAGCTCTCTAGAGGTCGAGCTCCAGGACCAGATCGCCAAGGTGATTGAGCGGCATCTGGACGCGTTTGCATGGTCCGCTTCGGACATGCCCGGGATTGATCCCGACTTCTTGTGCCATCATCTGGCGATGGACAATTTGGTGAAACCAGTGCGACAAAGGAGAAGAAAGTTCAACGAGGAGAGGAGGCAGGCGATCAGGGAAGAAACACAGAAACTCCTCGCTGCAGGCCACATCAGGGAAGTCCAGTACCCTGAATGGCTGGCAAATGTCGTGCTGGTAAAGAAGAGTAACGGGAAATGGCGCATGTGCGTCGATTTCACCGACCTGAACAAAGCTTGCCCAAAGGATTCGTATCCTTTACCAAGCATTGATGCCCTGGTCGATAGTGCTGCAGGGTGCAAGTTGCTGAGTTTCCTGGATGCCTTCTCGGGATACAATCAGATCAAGATGCATCCCATGGATGAAGAGAAGACAGCCTTCATGACGGAGAGATCGTGCTACTGCTATAAGGTGATGCCGTTTGGGCTGAAGAACGCGGGGGCCACGTACCAGAGGCTGATGGATCGAGTACTTGCACCAATGCTGGGAAGGAACGTGCAAGCTTACGTCAATGACATGGTCGTGACCTCGCCGGAAAAAAGCAAGCACGTTGCAGACTTGGAAGAGTTGTTCACGACGATCGCCAAGTTCAGATTGAAGCTGAATCCGGAGAAATGTATTTTCGGCGTGGAGGCTGGAAAGTTTTTGGGTTTCCTCTTGACTGAAAGAGGAATAGAAGCCAACCCAGACAAGTGTGCCGCCATCTTGGCGATGAGGAGCCCAGCTACGGTGAAAGAAGTCCAGCAGCTAACAGGTCGGATGGCGGCCCTATCTCGCTTCGTGTCGGCTAGCGGAGAAAAGGGGCATCCCTATTTTCAGTGTCTGCGGCGCAATAATAAGTTCGTTTGGACGAAAGAGTGCGAGGAAGCTTTCGTCAAACTGAAGGAGTATCTGGCGAGCCCGCCGGTTCTATGCAAACCGCTGGTGGGAATCCCTCTCAGGTTGTATTTTGCTGTAACTGAGAGGGCGGTGAGTGCGGTGCTCGCCCAGGATCAAGATCAGGCTCAGAAGCCTATTTATTTTGTGAGCAAGGTGTTGCAGGGCCCAGAAACGAGATATCAGGCCCTGGAGAAGGCTGCACTGGCTGTGGTATTTTCGGCGAGGAGGTTGCGCCACTACTTCCATAGCTTCACAGTACTGGTGATGACTGACCTGCCCATCCAGAAGGTCTTGAAGAAACCTGACGTTGCGGGAAGGATGGTGAAGTGGGCCGTAGAGTTGTCAGAGTTTGATATTAAATATGAGCCCCGAGGCCCGATCAAGGGGCAAATCTTTGCAGATTTCGTGGTTGAGCTCTCATCAGAGGCGACGCGAGTTGAAGGAGACGATTTCCGTTGGGTACTCTCAGTGGACGGATCGTCGAACCAGCAGGGTAGCGGTGCTGGAGTCATTTTGGAAGGACCCAACGGCGTGCTGATCGAACAATCTTTGAGATTTGCCTTCAAAGCCAGCAACAATCAAGCAGAGTATGAGGCGCTGATCGCCGGAATTTTGCTGGCCAAGGAGATGGGAGCTAGGGTGCTGATGGCTAAGAGTGACTCGCTGCTGGTCACGGGGCAAGTAACAGGCGAGTTCTAGGCCAAAGATCCACAAATGGCGGCTTACTTGGCGTATGTGCAGGAATTGAAGAGTTCCTTTGCCTCCTTTGAAGTAGTACATGTGCCCAGAGAGCAGAATGCCCGAGCTGACTTGCTTGCTAAGCTCGCCAGCTCAGGCAAAGGGGGTAGGCAGAGGACGGTGATTCAAGAAACTCTGAAGACGCCAAGGGCATTTGTAGCAGATCACCTGGTCCTTCAGATAAGCAAGTCGACGAAGAAAGCAGCGAGAAGCCATAAGTCCTTGACGCAAGAAACTCTGAGATCGCCGAGAATTAGAGCATGTCGAGGAGAGAAGGTGAATATGGCGCAGGTATGTGCCATCCATGAGCCAGACACCTGGATAACCCAGTACAAGCGGTGCCTGGCAGATGGCCTCCTCCCACTGGATCCGACAGAAGCTAGGAAGGTAAAGAAAAATTCCAGCAAGTACACATTGATTGATGGCGATCTGTACAGGTTTGGGTTCACTCACCCACTCCTGGAATGCGTACACGACGAGAAGTGCACGAGGATCATGGCAGAGCTCCACGAGGGTATATGCGGAAGCCACGTTGGGGGTCGAGCTCTGGCCGCGAGGACTCTCCGTGCAGGCTACTACTGGCCATCGATGAGAGAAGATTGCAAGAAATATGCCCAGTGTTGCAAACAATGCCAACAGCACGCCGATTGGCACAAGGCACCTCCCGAGGAGTTGAAGTCGATCTATAGCCCTTGGCCGTTTCATACTTGGGGAATCGACATCCTGGGACCTTTCCCGCTGGCGATCAGGCAGATGAAGTACTTGGTGGTGGCGATTGAATATTTCACCAAGTGGATCGAGGCAGAACCGGTGGCCCAGATCACCGCACACAAGATCGAAGGTTTCGTGTGGAAGAACATCGTGTGTCGGTTCGGAGTGCCTAAACGCCTGGTGTCGGATAATGGGACTCAGTTTGCAAGCCACCTGTTGAAGAAGCTTTGCGAAGGAGTGGGAATTCAACAAGTGTTTGCATCCGTCGAGCACCCTCAGACAAATGGCCAGGTGGAGTCAGCTAATCGGGTGTTGCTGAGAGGTTTGAAGAGAAGGCTAGAGAAAGCCAAGGGAAGCTGGGCTGAGGAAGTGCCCCGTATAGTCTGGGCGTACCACACCACCGAGCAGTCAGGAACCCATGAGACCCCGTTCAGCTTGGTCTACGGGTGTGATGCCATGATTCCAGTGGAGATCCAGGAGAGCTCGCCGAGATTCCAGAACTTCGTAGAGGAAGACTCGAATGAAGAGAGAAGGCTGAACCTGGATCTACTGGATGAGGTCAGGGAAGAGGCGAGGTTGAAGGCTGAAGCCGTGAAGAGAAGGATTGAACGAAGATACAACTCGAAGGTGATGCCAAGGCAGTTTAGAGAAGGCGACTTGGTGATGAGGAAGGCCCACCAGTACGAGATGGAGAATAAACTGTCGCCCAAGTGGACTAGACCGTTCAGAATAACCGAGGCGCTCGGGAACGGCGCCTACCGCTTAGAGACGCTGGAAGGGGGGGCGATTCCTCGCACCTGGAACGCCACGCACCTGAAGTTGTACTATAGTTAAGAGCTTTGTAAGTAAAGACAAACACAAAGTTATATTACAATGTCTCTGATGAAACAGTTTGAAGGGGGCACTCTTTTTTCCCTAAGGAGGGTTTTTAACGAGGCCACCCAATAAAGAAGAGTTTTGAAGTATAAGGCGTTTTCAGATTGCATGCTTGCTATTTTTCAAAAAGTTTGAAGAAAGACCTTGTCACTTATACGTGACTTAAGGCAAGTAAAGATATATTGTACGCTTTCTGAAAAAGTTTTTAAGTCCTCATCGTTTTTCGGCGATTGGAGGCACCAGTTAAGTTTTTTAAGTCCTCATCGTTTTTCGGCGATTGGAGGCACCGGTTAAAGTTTTAAGTCCTCATCGTCTTTCGGCGATTGGGGGCATCAGTTAAAAGTTTTTCAAGTCCTCATCGTTTTTCGGCGATCGGAGGCACCAGTTAAAAGACCTCAACGCCCTCGCGCGTCCTGAGGCAAGTTAAAGACCTCCTTGTTGTCAAGCGAGTGCAGGCAAGGAAGAGTGAAAAGTCCTCAGTGTTTCTGGGCGAGAAGATGAAAGGCAAGAGAAGTGAAAAGTCCTCAGTGTTTCTGGGGGCGAGAAGATGTAACCCCTGGGCAATGTAGAGGCGAGTCAAAGTCCTCAGTGTTTCTGGGGGCGAGAAGATGTAACCCCTGGGGCAATGTAGAGGCAAGCAAAAGTCCTCCGTGTTTCTGGGGGCGAGAAGATGTAACCCCTGGGGCAATGTAGAGGCACGTTTCAAAGACCTTCTCGCCTGTGAGCGAGTTCAGGCGAGTAAAAGACCTTCTCGCCTGTGAGCGAGTTCAGGCGAGTTAAAGACCTTCTCGCCTACATGCGAGCTTGGGCAAGATAAAATCCTTCTCGTCTCGAACGAGTTCAGGTATGGTGCAGAGGGTGGAAGAAGTTTGGAAGGTGGCTAAGGTAGGTTCGAAGAGAACGCCTAGTCACCCGGTCTTTCGTTCTGAAGTTCAGGGAGGCAAAGAAGGATCCCAAAAGGCGTTTCTACCCCCAGATAAAGAAACAATGGCCAAAGCATGAGGCTAGAAAGAAGCTGATATCACCAGGAGTCTTTGGCGATCAGGAAGAGTTCGAACAGCGGCGGGAAGGTTAAAAGACCTGTTTGATGAAGCAGGTCGAGTGGAGCGGCGTTTAAGCCAGCAACTGAGTTACAGTTCATTGCTTGAGGGATATTTTTACGATAAGGTTAATTGCCTTAAGATTACGAATTGTTAAGTGTTTGTTGCTTAGGGCTGAAGTGATCCGAAGCAGTTAAGTCAAAGGTTGTACCTACAGTTTTCCTAAGTCATTTCTTTGAAATTAAACAAGCAAGGAAAGTTGAAGCGAGTGAAGAAGTTATAAAAGGAAAAACGTAAACCTTTGTCATTAACAGATAGCAGTGAATAACAGTTCAGAACATATATACGAGGGACATAAAAGTTTATTACAAGTTATAATACAAGGGAAAGCACGAAGGTAGTAGATGGAGAAGGGTTGATTAATCTTCAGCAGGAACGACTTTTCCATCCACCACTTCATTGTTCAGCGACACCATTCTGAGATCCAGGTCGGGGAATAGGCAAGCAAATTGTTCCCGCGCGGCTTCGAATCCAGCAGCCAGAATTTGAGCAGAGTTTAGCTTGAGTTCTTCAATTTGCTTCTGAAGTTCCTCAATCCGCTTCTTGAGGTCTTCAGTTTGCTCTTTCAGCTCTTTATTCTGTTGCTCCAGCTCTTCAACCTGTTTTTTGAGTTGTTCGTTGGTCTCTTGAGCCTGGAGAAGGTCTTCAGTAACCTTCTTGGATTCAGCTTGTGCTTGGGCCAATTCAGCAGCCACCTTTCCCTTCTCTTTGTTGGCCTCGGCAAGATCAGCTATGGCGTCGTCCCTCGCCTTTTCCACTTGCCCAAGAAATTTCTCTCGGTCGACTGACCTCTGCTCCAATTTTTGCACCTTGGCGGCGTCAGCTTTCATGAGAGCCTCCAGGTCAACCACCCTGACGCGAAGAGGCACGATCTTGCTCTCCAGTTCGACCTTTTCTTGAGCAAGTTGATGCACCTTATGGCAGAGATCAGTGGCCTCCTTGCGTGCCAATCTGAGCTCGGTGCTCATCGCGTCTTCTACTCGGGAGTGTTCAATCTCCACGAGTGTCAGGTTGAAAGACAACTTCTCCACCTCGACCCTCATAGTGTTGTTTTCAGTTTTGAGGTTGAAGAGATCGTCTTGGAGCCTTCTGGTGGAGCCCTCCACAGCTCTGGCGATGATGGCAGGGATGTCTTCTGCTATCGTTTTTAGCTTAGCAGTTAGAGGCTCCCACATCCTCGTGACCTCAAGGGGAAGGTTTGCTGCTTGTAGAGGCACTAGAGGCGCTGTGGGAGCCTGTTGTTGGTTCTCGTCGCCACCTTCCTTAGCAGGTTCTTCAGTAGGCGCTTGTTGGCGTGGCGACGGAATCGGGGATTCGGTGATCAGAATTGGCGAAGTATGGGCAACCTCATCCCCGATTGGTTCAACCTCTGCAGCTGAGGCGTTTGAAAGAGGACCCCCTCCAGCTGATACGTATGGCGTGGAGGCGCTCGGGGGGTCCTCCATGAAGTTTGGCTCTTGGGCCTCCACTGCAGGTGGCGCAGTGGCCAGTGGGATTGCTTGGACTGGTGAGGCAGGAGCCTGTGGGGGTGGCGATGATGGAGGAGGAGCAGGCATCGATGGTGGTGTTGAGGTTGGAAGAGGGGGTGGAGCAGGTGGTGAAGAAGGTGCCACCCTCTTCCTCTTTGTAACGAGGCCATCCTCGGTGACCTCGTCATCCTCTTCTTCCTCCTCATGGATGACTTGAGGGGCTTTCCTTTTAGGCCTTTTAAGAACCATTTTCTTGCGTTGGGCGGGTTCCTTAGGTGGCGATCGCCCGTGGACGATAGCTTTCTCCACCACCGAGTTGGGCACTGTTTGCGAGCCCGTCACCAACCCGTGGTTTCGGGCGAGCGCCTTCAGTTCAGCGAGCATGCCTTTTCCCAACATGTTGTCTGCATGGAACGAAAATGCATGGGTTAACTCAGGGAAAAAACAAATGCATAAGGTAGTACACAGCAAAGCAGATGATATGTGCAGGGAAAGATAAAATCAAAGTCTTGCGCATAACGCGCAAGACGCCTAGAAACAGCTAAACAGAAGCAATATTAAAACAACAGTTTTTAATGTTCTAACCTATTCGAATTTCTAGCTGGTCTTCGTAGAATTCGAAGCAGATCAAGGTGGTGGTAAGGAAAGTGATGTTGGCGTCCGCCACCCTTTTCCAGAAGAGACAGAGATCTCTGTCCAATGCTCCCATGCTGTCAGGACTTCTGGGTCTCCTGAAGCAGCTCTTGGACTCTTTCTTCCCCTTGTCCACCCAGTACAAGGGGAAGTCTTCGAGAAGGGAGGCGTCCTTGTCATTCGCGCGCACTTGAACGAATCTCCCTTTCCAGTCTTTATAAGACTGCTGGAAGATGGCAAAGATGGACCTCCCAGCGATCGCGTTCAAGCTAACCCACAGGCGGTCTCCTGGGTGCTTGGCTTCGAAGAGGAATAGGAACACGTCCACCGATGCGGGCAACCCCAGATGGTCGCACATCACTTCGAACGCTCGCACAAACGCCCAGCTGTTGGGATGGAGCTGGGCGGCGGCGATGTTGAGCTCGGTAAGGAGCTCCCTTTCGAAACGGGTGAAAGGGAACTTGAGCTTCACCTTCTTGAATAAGGTTGTGTAGACGAAGCAGAAGGGCCCGTCGGCACTCACTTTCTCATCAGCGCAAACAGGCAGCTCGGGGGGGCAGGGTAGCACTATCATCTTTTCGTCGTGCTCCTTATGAAACGATTGATGAGGCTCATCCCCCTTGGTCAGCCGCAAAACTGCTCCCGCAGTATTCACAGAAGATGTCTCCCTCAGAAGGGTCGAGTTGGCCCAGGGATACAAGGTTTTGAAGTCTGGCAAGGGAGCAGGGGCTCCTCCGGCGATGGGTGGAGTCGCCTGGGCCAGATTAGGACGGGAAGACGCAGGCCTCTCAGCCTGCGAAGATGAAGCGCCACGAGCTCGTGGTGGGTCGTGTGCTTGTTAAGGGGGGTTTCGTGATGAAGGAGGAGGATTCGGGGTGATCTTTGTGCGAGTCATGGTAGCAGCTGCAAAGGAAGAAGAAAGGAAAAATGATCAGGGGTTACAGAGGCTGACTCGATCATAGAAGGAAGGTGAAAAACGAACGAATGTAGGTTCGTTGCGACGATTGACGAAGCCCTAAGTTACGCAGAAGGAGAAATGGAAAAACAACCCACAGCGTATGCACCAGGCAGTTACAGGATGATGCGAATCGGTTAAAATGCAAGGAAAACCAGCAAAAGAAGGAAAGTAGGTACCTTTTGATGATCAGGAAGACGATGAAGGTTGATGGTGATTTGGAATGCTGGAGAGCGCTGAGAGTTTTTCGCAGAAGAAAGTTAGAGCGTTCGTGAATGCGAGGGAAAGTGATGGAACAGTGTTGAGTGAAAATGGGTTTAAGGGTTTTTTCGAAATGGGTTTAGGAAGCGCAAACGGCAACTGAAGAGAGCCGTTGATGAAGCCACGTGTCGAGCGATGAGTGAGGGGTTTGGTGGAGCGTCAGAGCAGCAGAAGGTACAACCGCTTGGAATTCTGCGTCAGTGCCACGTAGATCGGTGTTGACGTGGCTCTTTCAGTCTTTTCGCTAGACAAGTCTTCGCTTAAGACTGGGGGGCTTGTGTACCGCCCTGGTAGTCGGGAGTGATGACGTGGCATCCTGCTACAGTATAGGCGTGTTGACAAGGCGCCAGGTTGGCAGAAGGGAAGGAAGTCGGGGGGCTCGCGTAGTCGCCAGTTGTTAAATTGGCGTGTTCCGATCTCCAGCTTACCAGAATCGGCGATCACCAGGTTAAAGATGAAGTCGCCAAATGTAGATTCAGACGACCTAGTCATTGGAGATCGCCAGAACGAGCACATCGCCGAAGATGAAGGAGAAGCAGATTATGAAGGCGGCCGGCGAGACCACAGGGAAGGTGTATGAAGGCCCCTAACTCGCCAGTTCCAGTAGAGATCGCACTCCCAAGTTAGCTATGCACTGGGCAGTACCATGCATAAGTAACTTAGCCAAAATGAGAGTAGAAGCAGCGCCAAGTCAAGGAGGCTCCAGATGATGGCACGTGTACGACTGGATGCGAGCCACGTGTCCAGGACTGTAACTGCCAGGAGAGAGAAAATGACCAGGTATATAAGGGTTCTCAACGAACTTTCTGAGGTACGCACGTTCAGATTATACTCTTTACGCTTGCGAGTTATAGAGCTTACTGTGAGAGAGGATTTGCACGGTTCTTGTTCTCTTAGTATTTGGTGATTCAGTCACTGACTTGGGCGTTGGAGTGCGATCGGCCGCAGCGGCGCCGCTCTGTTTCTTTGCAGGTTCTTGAGGTGGATCTTGAAGAGGAACGGAGGTTCGAAGCGGTGCACACGTCGATCCTTTGACGAGGTAGTTTCCAGCGTTCCGGTCAACAGGCAGGATCAAATATGTATACTGATTTTGCTCGGTATATCAAGTATTAATTAAAACAATAATAATCCTTCAATTCACTTATAATTAGTTTAATAATTAAACTGTTTTAATTATATTTAATTCACTTCAGTTTATCATAATTAAAAACGTATGAAAAAAATTAAATAAAATTATAACACTATATCGGACACTACTAAAAAAAAGAAAGGAATTATAAATAAAAGAAAAACGCAATGGCAAAAAAATATGAATTAAACACTATAATAAAATAAATAAAAAAGGTACATAAACAAATAAAATTATGTGTTGATGCAGGCAACACTAATCTCTTTAATTATTTAAAAATTCATTTTATTTGTATCGATCTAGTTGACACTTAACATCGATTTAGTCCATTATTTACGTCTTACATGAAATCAACGCTTAATCTAGCTTAATCTAGCTACTAGTCGTGTTTTTTTTAATATATAAATTTAATAAATTTTTAATTACTACTTTTTTTTAGAAAGTGTTTTAGTTTTAATTTTATATTGCGAAAATCTTCATTAGATTGGAAAACCTAATGATCAACATAAAAAAGTTGAGATGAACTTTTTTAAAAAAAAATTGAGTTAAATTCAGTAATAACTGTTGCACACATGGTAAACTTGAGACTTAGTTCAACCCATTATCACAATTTAACTTTATTCATACTTTTTATTATTATTTTTAACTAATTTGTTATGGTACGTAAAACAAATGACACTTTTATTTCATAATGTTAAAAATATGGAGATTCATCATATGTTGTATTAATTGTGATACTCCATGAAAGATTTCACAAAGTCAACTTGACTTTTTAATGTATGAATAAAGGAAAAATTAAATAAGAGACTTCTCAAAATACTCCCTAGTAAGGAGAAATGGAGAAGATTATATAAGCTTAAACTTGTTTTCCTGCAAGAATGGTTCAAATTCATAATGAGATATGTGTTTGAAAATTTCATATTGATAATACTTCGCATGAACTCATGGAGTTTAACGATATTTTTTCAATACATTTAAGGTTAGAACATTAGTATTGTCTATGAAAATGTAAAAGTGATTCCAAAGATAAATCCCTAAATAGAAAGAATAAAAAGGTGATTTCAAAGACAAATCATCTTCCCTTAAACATCGATCACGAAAGAGTTTGTTCTAGTACACTGACATATTATTGTTTACAAATTGAAACCAGAGACAATTTATAATATATATTTACGAATATATATCTCTTCATAAATCAATTTTATGAAACATAAAAAAAAAATATTTTAATGAGATATTAAAGGATATGGATACAAGACTTCTAGAAGAAGCTAATATCAATTGTATCTTTTCTAATTCTTAGTTGTTTCTCTTTGTAGAGGTGTATAATCTTTATTTTGTCTTTTCTAATTCTAGTATTTATTGATTGACTCTTTGTTTTCCATTCTCTCTTTAGCGCTAAACCTAGAATGAGTGTACTGTTTGTATATATTCAAACCATTTGTCTTGATTTCAATAGAAAAATAGAAGAGATATTCTTTCTCATATCATTTGTCTTCTTTTTTCTTTTTTCTTCATCTCTATTCTATTTTATATTATGTTATAAGAGCTCTTATCAGAGCTCTGGTTACTACATTTACCCATCGGTGAAGTTGTTGATCCCTGGCAAGATGTTTGTTCACCTTACCATGTTAATTCATTAGATAATTATTCTTTTTCTCATTGTCCATATTATTCTTGAGGGACCAAACTATCATCATTGGTCTTGTTCATTTCAAATGAACCTCATTTCAAATAACAAGACAAGTTTCATTATGGAACCATAGAAGCTCCCAATCATACTGATAGAAGGCCCAGAATAGCAAGGCCCTTTAGAAATATAAGAAAATCCATAAGGATTAGAAATTTTATCTAGAAACAATGAGCTATCACTTTTGAGTAGGAAAAATATATTTATGTTATGTTTTTTGTTACAAGGGGTACAACTGTCTCTTAAAGACTAGCTAGCAAAAACAATATAATGCCTTTTGGGTAATGAAGAGGTAGAGAATGATATTATAGAAATTTTCCTTATCCTGGTTAGTTCTTCTCATAGTTTATTCCTTTTCCCCTCTTATCACTCAACGTAACATTTTGTTTCATTGAGCCCTCTACATGTCTACCAAACCAACCAAAGATATGGAGGATACCCTCCAAGCCATCCTTGACAAATTAGCCAACCTTTAAGCTCAACTATACACCACACAAGAAAACCATGAGGACCTTTACTTGGGTTTCCAAAACGATATGGAATCCCGACAAGATGCTTTCGAATCCAAACACGATACACTCACTAATACCTTCATTGGCCTTTTACCTACCTTGTCCTCACAAACCACCAGACTTCCACCCCATATGACCCCCGCTTCTCCTTTTCATCATTTTTCCATGGATGCCACTTCCTCTATCCCACCCCCGGTTGTGAACAACACTCACACTACTTACACTACTACAAAAACTACAACCATTCCACCCCTTCTGATGTGAGTTGATTTTAGATTCATTAATATTGTGACACTTTTTAAGAATTAGGATCAAGATTCTTATCAATTTAAGGTGAGTCACCTAAGGAAAATCCCCACTGGACATTAACTTAACAAATGTTAAGTAGATGTGAAGGTTCATTTCCAAAGGTCCAAGGTAAAAACACAATTAAAGGTGAAGAATGATGAAAAATATAGGTAAACAATTCGGTACAAGTGGAGGAATTTAAGGAAACATTAATGGAGTTCAATGTCTTCCAAATGATGAACCAAACTCATGAATGGGTGTCATTCCACAAAAATTGATTCACAAACTCAATATAAAATGGAACCGAATTCAAATACAAGAAAAGAAACACAATTACCGAATAGAATCAAGCTACAAGTGCAGAATTGAAAAGGAAACACAAGATGAACAAGATTAACCGATTGAAATGAAAGAACAAGACAAAGGAACACAAAACTACCGACTGGAATTACTAAACATGATTCGGAAATGGAAATGGAGATGGAATAAGAAAGACTTATTATGTTGAAGCCATGGAAGGGAAGAACACGCCACTTGGATGGTGATTGATCCAAGATAAGTGCAAGATGCCGCAACTTGACATCTTCACAAACACTCACAAGATGAGACTAGCTAGGAGAAAGCAATTCTCACAACTCACACAAATTTGTGTATAGTAACTTTACTCCAATTCATTCATTCTTTTAGAAGAGCCAAGCACCTCTACTTATAGTGTTTAGAGATCTTCAAAAGAGAGGGAAAATTCAAACATATACCATTCATTTGGGCGGCAATCAAGTCACATGGGAGGTGTGACTTGATTTTTTACTTTGGCACTTGCTAAAACTACATCTACACCTACTCTTTATGTCACATGGAAGGTGTAACTTGTTTTTGTACATTAGCACCCCTTATTTTATATCTACACCTTCCTTTAATGTTCTCCTAGAAACTACACAAAAATAAATTACAAAAAGAGATATCCATTGATGCTCTTCTCCCAAAGCTTTAGCCTTGCTCCTAGTAATCCTTTGAGGCATGAAGGATGTTGAGCTAATAGGTTGGGCTTGGGCTCCAACTTAGGCTTGGGCTTTTTGGGCTTGGGCATCAGGCGCCTCCTCTACTTGGTCATCATCACCTTCCCTCCTTTCTTATACAACCACCAAAAATACAACTCTCTTTCTTTGATAACACTGAGTCGTTAGACTGGTTATTCCAAGTTGATCAATTTTTTAAGTTTTGTAATATTCCTTGGTATTCTCGTTTAACTATGGCTGCCTTTTATAGGTGAGGTGATGCACTTAGTTGGTTTAAATGGATATACCAAAAGCATCAACTTAGTGACCAGATCTCTTTTAGTCGCGCCCTTGAACTTTGTTTTGGTGCCTCAACATATGCCAATCATCAGGCCGAATTGTTTAAATTGCGTCAAAACATAGTTGCAGAATATCAAAAAACTTTTGAAAAACTTTGCAATCGAGTGTTTGGCTTAAATCCTGAGATGATACTTAATTGTTTTATATTTGGCCTACTTTCGGAGATTTGAAGAGAAATAGTTGTTTTGCAACCCACTTCCATCACCCAAGCCATGGGCCTTGCCAAGCTTTTGGAATCTAAAATCAATGATTCTAAACAGTCTTTCTGTTTTTTCCATACTTTACCCTAACCATCCAACCATTTATTACCCCCACCACGTCCCTCTACTACCAACCCTACACCCCCACATGCACTCCCTTCCATCCCTATAAAAGAACTAACAGTGGTTTGAGTTATAACTATGATGAAAAATTCTTTCTAGGCCATAAATGCACAACTCATCATTTTCTTCTCTTACTAAGTGAAGATTTCCCAGTAGACAACTCTACAAAGGACTACCTTAGCACTTTCCATCACACGACCACATATACACTTACACACATTTACCTCTCCTTCCAAGCCTTATCCGGAGCTCCCTCAGCCCACACTTTTACCTTTGATGGCTACATTACCCATCTTCCAGTTACCATTCTAATAGACACGGGTTGTTCCCATAACATTGTCCAACCATGTATTTCCCATCACCTCCAACTTTGCACCATTCCTATCAACCCTTTCTCTATTATGGTTGGCAATGGAAATCGAATTTAATGTTCCTCCTTTTTCCCATATATCCCAGTTTATATACATACCCATATTTTTCCCATTTCCTTTTACCTCCTCCCTATCGAAGGTGTTGACGTTGTCCTTGGTGTGGACTGGTTACACTCATGGGGCCCCTTAAGTTGATTTCTCTAAACCGCAACTATCGTTTACCCACAATGAGTTACCCATTACCTTACATGACACCACCAATCTTCTACGCCGTCAGGCTTCTGTCACTCATTTTTGCCACCTTTTACACGCAGATGCCATTTCTTCTTTAGACCACCTCACTATTGACACACTGCCATCATCTCCTTCCCACACAAATTATCCAACCACCCAAATATCTCTACACTTTTAAACACATACATTTTAGTTTTCTCTTCCCCCCCATGGATTACCCCTCTTAGACCTCACAACCATCATATTCCCCTTCTTCCTCAACCTACCTTAGTTAACATTAAACCCTACCGCTACCCACACGCTCACAAGCATACATGACTTCCCTCATTCAAGAAATGCTCAAAGAAGGCATTATTCGCCCCAACACTAGTCCTTTTTCATCCCCAATTATCCTCATAAAAAAATATGGAACTTGGCGTTTTTGTGTGGATTATAGAGGTCTAAACACTATTACAGTCAAAGACCATTTTCCTATCGTAACTATTGATGAATTGTTAGACGAATTGACCACTACCAAGGTTTTTACCAAACTTGATTTATGTTGAGGCTACCATCAGATACGAGTTAATCCTACAGATTGCCAATAGACAACATTGAGAACTTTTGATGGTCATTACAAATTCCTAGTTATACCATTCAGTTTTTCTAATGCCCCTTCTACCTTCCAAGTAGCCATGAATGATTTACTCAGGCCACACCTACGACACTTTTGTCCGAGTTTTTTTTATGACATTCTCATCTACAACAAGTCCATGCAAGAACATATTCAACACCTCACATTGATCCTACGATTATTAGACATTCATAAATTCTTTGTTAAGAAATCAAAAGGTGTGTTTGCTACCACCAGAGTCTCATATTTAGGTCATCTATTGCAAGGTAGCAGAGTTGCTGCAAATCTAGATAAAATTCAAGCTATCTTACTTTGGCCTAAACCTACATCCTATTAGAATATGTGGCCTTAAACAAGAGGGGGGTGAATTGTTTATGAAAGATTTTCCCAAACTTAGAAGGTATAATGAATTCAAAGCAGAATCACAGATATAGAAATCTAGAAAACAATCAATTAAAACTATTTAAGTTGATTAACAGAAAATCAACCGGTTATTTCTACGATTCAACCGGTTGTTTATATCAGCAGAATTAAAAAACAACTTAAAAAGATAAATTACATGAGTTAAGGGTAAGAGAAAAGCACACAAGCAATTTATACTCCTTTACTTTTATCCCAGGAGCTACAAAGTCCCCAAAAACCACTGGGTATCTACTATGCAACCAAAATCCAGATTACAAACACACCACCAAAGAAGTGACCTTGAACCCCACAAGAAACACACTACCTTTGGCAAACCACACCAAGATTGTTGATCTTGAACACCTCAAGAACACACAACACTCCTTGGCAACACAAATACAAAAATACAGTAATCAAGGAAGAAGAGAATAGAATACACCTGGTATTACAAAGCTTAAAGTTCAGGAATACAACCCAATCATATTCCACTTCTTTAAGAAAACCCAAAAGCTTGAATGAAAATCTTGAAAACTCAAATCTTTTTTCACACTTTCACAAATGTCTCAAAACTGTTATTAAACTTTAAGAGAGTATTACAACCTCTTTAAATACTCCAAAAGTTGTTAAAACCATTTGAAGTAGGAGCCTATTCAGTTAGAAAACATTTAAAGCTCATTTGCAAACATAACATAAATTTTGTTATTGATTTTCAACAAACAATCGGTTGAATTCTTGAAACAACCGATTGAATTGGTTTGACAGCAAAGTCAACCAAGTCAAACAGTTTCAAACCCTTTTCAAAAACCTCTAAGTGATAAACAACCGATTGAAACGACAAAACAACAGGTTGTTTTTCCACTTCTTTATAAAATAATCTTTTTCAAAAAGGTTTTTATTCCAAACTGTTTTAGATTCAAACAAAAAGTGGATTACACAATATTCTACCCAAAACCCACCCACACACACAGCAACTCCAGCCTTCCATCAAACACCATGGATTTGGAGACATCAAAGCTTCAAGATCATCATTGATCAACACATCCCTTACTACCCACGTGCGTTTTTGGGAATTACGAGATTTTATTAGAAGTTCATCCGCGGTGATGCCACTCTTGCCTCGCCACTCACGAATTTACTTAAATAATCAATGTTTACATGGGATACAAAAGCACACGAGGCTTTTACAAAACTGAAAAATATCCTAACTACAACTCTTGTGTTGAGTCTTCCAAATTTCTCCATACCATTTATGGTTGAGACTGATGCTTCCAACATAGCCATTGGCATAATGCCATCCCAAGAACGTCACCCCATTGCTTTCTTCAGTAAGAAACTTTGTCCAAAAGTGCAAGCTAACTCAGTATATGTCAAGGAAATGCTAGCTATAACAGAAACAGTCAAAAATTGGCGTCATTATCTCATAGGTATTCATTTCACAATATAACATATAAAAAAAGCCTAAATGGATTAGTCACCAATGCATGCCATACGCCGAAACAACAAAAGTGGGCCACCAAGATATTAGGATACAATTTTTTATATCTGATACCGCCCAAGTCGCCAAAATCAAGCTAGAGATTTTTGTCCTGACCACCACAATCTTTTTTTTTTTTCATATCCTTGTTGATTCTGGACATGTTCAAGGAATTACAAGATTATTACAACAAGAAAAAGGGATTAAAAGAGGTTCACAGATTAACTTCATTACTTGACACCAACTACAATTTTCAATGTGACCTTCTATACCATGGTCAACGCTTGTATGTTCCATCCAATGAACAAATTCGTTCCACCATACTCCATGAATTCCATGCTTCTCGCACGACACTTAGGCATCAAGCCCATAATGGCTAGGCTTGCAGCATCCTTTTTCTAGCCCGACATGTACCGCGACACCAAAACGTATATATAAGAATGCCTCCCCTGCCAACAAAACAAATTCATACATCAAAAACCTTTTGGTATACTCCAACCCATATCCATACCAACCAAATTGTGGGAAGAACTAACTACTGATTTCATCACGCATCTTCCTTCTTCTCTTGGGCACATGTCATATGGGTTGTTTGTGACAAGTTATCCTAATCAGTCCACTTCATCCCCCTTCCCACGTCCTGCAGCGCCAACCATTTAGTTATTCGTTTCTCTGTTGAAATTTGCAGGTTACATGGAGTCCCCAAATCCATCATTTCAGATCATGGTCCAATGTTCCAAAGCCGTTTTCGGAAGGAGTTGTTCCACCTAAAAGGCATGAAATTGAAGTTCAATACCGCTTATCATCCACAAATTGACGGTCAAAAGTCATAAATCGCAGTTTAGAAGCTTACCTCAAATGCTTCACCGGCGAAAATCCCCGAACATGGTATCGCTAACTACACCTCGCGGAGTTCTGATACAACTTCCCATACCACTCGACCATCAAAACTACACCCTTCCAGGCTCTGTATGGACGACCACCACCCTCTATTCCAAATTATGTCCCAGGCACAGCCGCAGAATCCACTTTTGACATCATATTACAAGACAGCATGCAAATGCTCCACCAATTGAAAGCCACACTGAAAAGAAAAACACAACAGCGAATGGCGAAAATAGAAAACAGATCAAAACACAACCACAACTTCAAGGAAAACGACAGGGTTCCTCTCCGGCATCAAGCTTACCGCCAAACATCACTCACCTACAAAGCTCACAACAAGCTCGCACATAGATTTTATTGTCCCTGTCCTATTGAACACAACATCAGCGAAGTGGCCTATGAACTCCTCCTCCCACCTTTATCACATATTTATCTACTCTTTCACATTTTTCTACTAAAACCTTATCTTGGTCCAAAACCCGCTTCACATTTTAACTTCCTTCTTGAACCAGAAAACCCATCTTCCCCAACACACGACCTCTCAACTCTCTTTCCAAACCTTACACACCCAATTTTATATTCTAAGACTTCAAATATATCTTGTAACTCATTAAACACAAACCCACCTAACACACCCAAAGAATCTGCATCCGCAAACATGCGACACCCATCTATGGCTCATCTTCCACCTAAACTGCCACCAATCACATCAGCATGTGGCCTTGCTTTTCCAAATTTCCATCCAGTTGTAACCCACTCACCTAACCCTCCCATCAGCTAGAAGGTTCTAGATCCACACCTCACTCACAGTACCGAGCCCACTCCACCAAAGCCCAACTTTACCATATAACTCTAGCCCAAAATTTTGCTCTCAACTCACATAACAAACCCAATTCCAAATCAGCAAACCATAACCGAAACTCACCCTACCCATTATGCGACACAATCCAAATTACCTTTCACAACCAAAGATACACCATCCACTTCGATAATTCAAAGCATCGACCTTGATGACAAGGTTCTCTCAGAGGAAGAGACAATTGATAGAAGGCCTACGATACCAAGGCCCATTAGAAACAGAGAAAAACCCAGAAGGTTTACAGAATTTATCTAGAAGCAATGAGTTGTCACTTTTGAGTAGGAAGAATATATTTCTGTTATGTTTATGTTTCAATGGGTACAACTGTATCTTAAAGAATAGCTAGCAAAAACAATATAATGCCTTTTGGGCAGTGAAGAGACAGAGAATGATATTGTAGAAATTTTCCTTATCTTGGTTAGTTCTTCTCATAGTTTATTCCTTTTCCCTTTGTGTTCCCTCTCCTATCACTCAACGTAACACATACCAACTCGGTACTTTCAACATGGAAGAGAACCAATATGTTGGTTATTTCTTGGTTTCTCAAGGATGTTTCTCAATCTATCCCACACAGGATCATTTGTGTGGACAATTCCTTTGACATATGGAATGATTTAAAGGAAAGGTTCTCACAAGGAGACATGATTCATATTTCTGATCTTCAAGAGATTATTTCTTCTTTCAAACGAGATGAGTTGACTGTTACAAACTATTTCACTAAGCTAAAAATTCTTTGGGATGAACTTGATCTTTTCCACCCGCTACCTGCTTGTTCATGTGCCTCTAAATGCACCTGCAATGCTCTTGTGAATGTTTCTAAATATAAAACAAAAGATCAGATTATTATAATTATTTAACTGTGAAAATTCAAATCATATTGATGGACCCTTTGCCATCCTTGAATAGAGTTTGCTCTCTCGTTACATAACAAGAGAGAAAAAAAAATTGGTGATCAATCCAAGGAAATGTACTAGCAAATAAGGTTATAAAAACAATGTTACAACCTATGGAAGAGGTGTTGGTTATGGAAAAGGAAGCTATGGAATAGGATATACTTCTAAAATCTATAGTAATTGTGGAAGGACAGGCATACCATTGATACATGTTATAGAAAGCATGGCTTTCCACATCAATTCAAGTTTAAAAATCAGAACCATCATTAGAGTCATACTAATGCAGTTTTTCAGAATACAAATTTTAGTAATGATGAGTAAAATCATGAAGGTTCAAAGTCAAAAGTACAGTATCAACAAATTGATCAATCCAGATATATAGGGACCATACTCAATACCATCAATTCATGGTCATAAATATTTATTGACCATAGTTGATGACTATTCGAGGCACACATGGATTTTTCTTTTAAAACAAAAATCTGAAGTTTTCAAGATTTTGGAAAGCTATGTTATGTTTTTGTTCTAACACAATTTGAGACAGCAGTAAAAATAATAAGAAGTGATAATGGGGCTGAATTTTTCATGATTAATTTATTTGTCAATAAAGTAATAATACATCATATGTCAATATTGTTGGGTTCAATAGTGTCAAAGTTCAAAAGGGGGGGGGGGGGTGAATTGACCTTTTAAAACTTTCGCGCAGAATCAGATTTTATCACAGTACACAGAAAATAAATCGATTTATTTGGCAATGAATAGATTTATTTTGACATTGTTTATGTTTGAAAACGTTTGTATCAGCCAAGTTATTCTTGAGGTTATGCAGATTAATTTGCAAGCCACACACACTAATATTTAAAGAGAAATCAGTGAACAACAAAAACAGTGACCTTCAATTTTTAAGCAAGTGAACTGATTTTCCAGAAAATAAGTACTGTATGAACAAGCCCAGAAAGAACAGATTTATTTTTAATTGAACAGATTCAATTTCTGGCAGATTAGCAGATAAGCAAGAATTCGAGTGCAGGGATGAAGAGAAATGAACACACAACAGTTATACTGGTTCACTCAAATGAGCTACATCCAGTCTCACATAATCCAAGGTGAAATCCACTAAACAAAATGTACCAAACACACTTACACAGCCACTGTTCTTGAACCCTACAAGAAACTTGGCACACTTGCTGAAAAACCCTATTTCAGCACACACACTCTTCAAGAAACCCTATCAAGAAGAGTTTACAATCACACTTTTACAAGAAAAGAAATATGAAACGAATACACCTGATAGAGGATGCAGAAATCTGCCTTAGACCAGTAGAACAGATTGCTCACACAGTAGCAGCACCTCTCACCAAGCCTTGGAACCAAACAAGAACAAACACACTTTTGATTTTTGAAATCTTTCAAGAACACATGCTAATTCTCTGTAAATCCTTAATTCTCTGATGTAAAACTTGTTTTCTCAAATGTATGATTCTTATCTAAACGCAGGAACAAGTTTTCTTTTTATAGAAAAACAACTTATAACAGATTTTCAAAAAACAGTTAAAGCTGTTATAAAAAGAACAGATTGAAAATAAAATGAACAAATTTATTTTCAAAAGCAGTTAGAGAATTTGTTATGTGAAGGAGACTCAGTCAACCATTCTGGTGCAGGAACAAAACGAAAAAACCGTTTAAGATAAACATGGGACCAGAATAAAAAGAATCTATTCATTTACAGATGAACAAATTTATTTTTCAAAACGATAACATAAAATACTTAACTATTGAAACACAGTCGTTTTGAAAGAGAGAAGACTTAGTTAAAATACTTGATGCACAAAACCTGATTTTCAAAAGCCTTAGTCAATGCATCAGTTTAAAAAAGAATCTGTTTATTTAGAAAAGAACAGATTTATTTTTATGCAGTAAAGGTGTTTTTGCAAAACATGTGAAAAACAGTTTCAGAAAATTTGTGTTTGATCTTATCACATGGTCAGGGGTTAAGAGGTGAGTTACCCAGCAAAAAGCCTACTCTTAAACAACCTCTAACCTATACCTAAGACATTCTTAAAGCAAATACAACTATACATGAAATGTACACAAAACACTTCATCAAACACATGTCTTGAAGGGGCAGCAACCATCTTCAACCAGCAGATGGTTCTTGCCCGTAGGAGTGATTGATAACATAACATGAGTGTTCTGCAGCTTGAACCGTGTCATCTTCCATGGGAACAACCTCATCTCCATCTTCATTGTTGAGGTTTGAGGCTCCACGTTCTTCTTGAGGATCCTTACCTTTGAGAATCACCCAGCTATCCTCCACTTTATGAAATCCCATTTTTGTGAGAATTGAGTTTTCAATCTCACTCACAACTTTGATGGTTTCATTTCTCTCATTGGAAGTGTCAATGCCAAAGTGGTCAATCAATTTTGAAACAAGTATAGCATAAAGAAAGCGATAATCAATTAATCTTTTGGATTTCAGCATATGCTCATTGATGATATACACCTAGTTAACCTTGATCAGATTCATGATGCAGTATAAAAGGATTAAATCCTCTTCATGTAAAACAGCATGATTTGTACCTCTTGGGATGAGCTGCCATGCTATAATGTAGGCAACAAGACGTGGTGTTAGGTTCAAATGACCTGCATGGAATCTGCTTATGCTCTGGGCAGGGGTCCTTATACAGCTTCTGTAATATTGAAGTTTGTTGAACTCCTGAATCCCACTTGTGTTCCCTTACCAACCTTTAGACCAGAATACTTGATTTCAGCCACTGAATTCCATACATCACTTATGACCTTCATTTTGATCCCTTTCACATAGAAAACAATGTTCTTTCCATCCAAGGTTAGATTAGTGTAAAACACCTTAACTAAATCAGGATACACATTACCAGTTAATTCCAGCAGCTTTTTCAATTTCTGGTGCTTCAATGGAGACCTTGTTTAAGCCAATTTCTCTGATTTCAGCCAGTTGAAATCCAACACTTTGGGTATGTTAATTTGTTTTCTGCTCATTTCGTGAATGTAGGCATTGATACCCTCTTCATCTCCAGCGAACCAGCCTTCCAGCACACCTTGAAAGGTGCTTTGCTTGTCCTGATTTTTCTTTTTCTGTCTTGAAGAAAAAGCCATGATTGAACCAGAATTCTCTTGTGTTTCAAATGGTGAGAACCGAAAATGGGCAACCAATGTGGGTAGCAGTTCTTCACACAGACTTATATTGTAAAATGAATGAGATGATGGAGCAGTTATGAATGGATATGCACGAAGATTTTATGCTCTGAAATTGTGCAGATAATCTTTGAAAATATGCAGCAAATATTTAGGGTCACGATGCACACATACCATACCTTCATTGAGCAGCCAATGCATCAAATCGGTTACATAACCATGACCAACACCGTCAAAGGTACAGTGGTTAATGCCCACTAAGTCAGTCAATCAGTCAAAGATCAGAATTTCTCTTTCCTAGTCATCAAATCATATCAGTACCAAAAATAAACACATTTAATTGCAAATAAACAGATTTAATTTTTCACTACGAGGTACAATTGACATTTATAATTCCCAATTCATTAAGCAGAAAATTAAACCTATCTTTAGCCAATGGTTTTGTGAACAAATCTGCAAGTTGTAAATTTGTACCAATGAACTTAATCTCACATGTTCCATTAGATATGTGTTCCCTTAGAAAGTGATGCCTAATTTCAATGTGTTTGGTTCTTGAATGCATGACAGGATTTTTGGTTAAGTTGATTGCACTTGTGTTATCACACAACAAAGGTATATGGGTAAGTAAGATACCAAAGTCATTCAATTGCTGTCTTAGCCATATGGTTTGAGCACAGCAACTCCCTATTGCAATGTACTCTGCTTCAGCAGTGGAGAGAGCAACACATGCCTGTTTTTTGCATTGCCATGAGATCAAGCTTGATCCAAGCAAGTGACAGGTACCACTAGTGCTCTTCCTATCAATTTTGCAACCTGCAAAGTCTGAATCATAATATCCAGTTAAACTCAATGAAATGTTACCTAGATACCACAAGCCAACTTCTTTAGTTCCTTGTAAATATTTCAGAATCCTTTTGGCAGCATTGAAGTGTGATTCTTTAGGAGCAGATTGAAACCGAGCACACATGCCCACTGCAAACATTATGTCAGGCCTGCTGGCAGTGAGATACAATAGAGATCCTATGAGTCCTTTGTATTTGGTTTCATCAACAGAAATTCTAGCTTCATCATGATCCAAGTGACAGCTAGTTGAGAAGGGTGTGCTGATTGGTTTGCACTTGTCCATTTCAAATTTCCTCAGCAGATCTTTGCAATACTTAGCTTCATTTAAGAAAATGCCATCCTTGAGTTGTTTGACCTGCAAACCTAGAAAATAGTTCAACTCACCCATCATTGACATTTCAAACTCACTCTTCATGATTTCCACAAAAGTTTCACACAAATCTCCATTGTTTGATCCAAAAATGATGTCATCCACATATACTTGTACTAGAATTGTGTCATCTCCTTTCTTCTTAATGAACAAGGTCTTATCTGATGTGCCTTTGTCATAGCCTTGTGAGGTGAGGAAATCACTTAGCCTCTCATACCATTGCCTAGGAGCTTGCTTGAGCCCATAGAGAGCCTTTTTCAGTTTGAAAACGTGTCCTGGATGTTGATGGTCTTCAAAACCTGGTGGCTATGAAACGAATACCTCTTCATTTATATAACCATTCAAGAAGACACTATTCACATCCATTTGGAATAGCTTGAACCCTTTGATGCAGGAGAAGGCAAGCAGCAATCTAACAGCTTCTAGCCGAGCCACTGGTGCATATGTCTCATCATAGTCTATTCCTTCTTCTTGATTATACCCTTTAGCCACTAGCCTAGCCTTATTTCTGGTAATCACCCCATGCTCATCCATCTTGTTTCTGAATACCCATTTTGTTCCAATTATATTCATCTCAGGTATTCTAGGAACAAGATTCTAGACCTCATTAAGAGAAAATTGATTCAGTTCCTCTTGCATGGCCAGAATCCAGTTGTTGTCCTTGAGGGCTTCATTTAGCTTTTTAGGTTCCACTTGAGATACAAAGGCCATTGTTTCACAAAAGTTATTCAAGGATTTTCTAGTTGACACTCCTTTCTCAATGTTCCCAAAGACATTATCAAGGGTTAGGTCTCTCGGGGTTTTCCATTCTTTTGGCAAACCTGCAGACACAGTAGGTTCTTGCATAGCATGTGTATCAGTAGTATCAATATGAATCGATTCATTTTGATTTAAAACATATTTAAATTCATTACAGTCAAGGTCATCAACAGCAGTTTTAGATATGCTATGATCAGCTTCATCAAATACAACATGCATTGATTCTCTACTATGAGCAACCTTTTATTGAAGACTTTATATGCATGACCATTCAAGGCATAACCAATGTGCACACCTTCATCAGATTTAGCATCAAACTTACCTAGATTTTCTTTGCCATTATTCAATACAAAGCATTTACACCCAAAACACTCTAAGGTGACTCACACTAGGTTTTCTGCCCTTATACAATTCATATGGAGTTTTCTTAAGAATGGGTCTAATTAAGGTTCTATTTAACACATAAGTTGTAGTATAGACTACATCTTCCCAAAAATACTTAGGAAGCTTAGATTCATTTAACATAGTTCTAGCTAGTTCCTCTAATGATCTGTTTTTCCTTTCAACTACACCGTTTTGTTGGGGAGTCCTAGGGGCTGAAAAGGTATGTGATATATCCCATGCTTCTCACAGAACCTCTCAAATCTAGCATTATGAAACTCTCCCCATGATCACTTCGAATTGATTTTATGCAGCAACCATTTTCATTCTGCAGAACCTTTGCTAATTTCTTAAAAGCATTGTAAGCATCATTTTTATGTGCAAGAAACAAAGTCCATGTAAATCTAGAGTAGTCATCCACAACAACTAAAGCATACAAATTTCCAACTAAGCCAACAACTCTAGAGGGTCCAAATAAGTCCATATGCAATACATCCAATGGATTTTTTTGTAGAAACAATGTCTTTTGAATTGAAAGAGGATCTGATTTGTTTACCTTTCACACAAGCATCACAGAGCCTGTTATCCTGAAATTTAATGTTAAGTAAACCAGAAACAAGATCTTTAGATTTCAGTTTATTTAAGTGATTAGTGTGTATGTGAGCTAACCTCTTGTGCCACAGCCAAGACTCATCACTTCTATACAGTAAACACTCATTTGAAGAGATATTTTCCATGATATCCAAGATGTATATGTTATTCACTCTCTTACCAGTAAACAACACCTTACCAGAGGAGTCACTTGAGATTGTGCAGCCCTTTGACTTGAAGTTCACCTTGTATCCTTTGTCACAAAGTTGACTGATACTGAGAAGACTATGCTTAAGTCCTTCTATATAAAGCACATTCTCAATAGTGGTTGAATTCCCTGTTCCAACAGTGCCTCTGCACAAAATCCTTCCTCAGTTAATATCACCATAGGTTACATGTCCCTCTGCTTTGAGCTTCAAGCTAGTGAATTTTGTAAGATCTCCAGTAATATGTTTGGAACAACCACTATCCAAGTACCATTGATTTTTCTTGCTGCCTTTCTGCAAAACAGAACAAAGATGATACAAATGGTACCATTTTCAGTATAGGGTGGAGCACAGATTAAAACCTTCCCTTTGGTAGCCATTTTGCTAAATTCTTAGGAACAAGATGCTTTCTAGCAATGCATGACCTAGAGATATGACCAGATTTCAAGCAGTAAAAATAGGTTACATGAGATGCCTTTTTGCCACTATTAAAAGCTGAAAAACCTGATTTTGCTGGAACAAAAACACTTGAAAGCTTTTTGACATTGGTTACACTTCCAGGGTTATAACCAATACCATTCTTATTGAAAACAACATTCTGTGAGCCAAGGAGAGACTCAAGGTTCTCTCTTCCCTTGGTGAAATTGGAAAGGGTTTTTAGCAAATACTCCACTTGTTTTTCCAATTTTTTGCAGTTTTCACAGGTTTTAATACAGGCATGCAAGCATGTTAGTTCAAGGCTTACCAAATCTGTTTTGGCCTTATGCAGTTCTTCCTCAAGTGTTTCTACTTTAAGTGCAAGCACATTATTTACCTTTTGCAACTTACTGCATATTACAGCTAGCCTATTTGCTTCATCATGTGTTTCCTTGAAAGCAGCAAGCAATTGATCATAGTTATCAGATTCCATAGAGAAATCACTTACTGAATCAGAGATTAACCCTTCATCTTTCACCATGAAGCACAGATTGTTTTCCTCACTCTCAGTTGAAGAGCTGCTGGTTGAAGATACTTCATTCTCTTCCCATGAAATGTAAGCTCTTCTCCCCTTGCTCCTTTCAACCTTCTTGCTGGCAGATTTGTCCTTTGATTGATTGTTTGGACAATCCATTTTGATGTGCCATGTTTTGCCACAGCCAAAGCAAGTATAGTTAGAGGAATTTGAGTCATTAGGTTTAGGATACCTTCTTTTCTGCTGGTTCCTATCTCTGCTTTTCTTCTTCAGGAATCTGCTAAATCTCTTTGTAAATAGGCTGATTGCATCATCATGTTCAACATCTTCTTTTTCCTTATTGATCTCATTCTGCTTACTTGCTTTCAGTGCAAGTCTTTTGGGTTTTCTTTCCACTGTTTCCT
This sequence comes from Phaseolus vulgaris, assembly GCF_000499845.2. Classification (NCBI taxonomy): domain Eukaryota; kingdom Viridiplantae; phylum Streptophyta; class Magnoliopsida; order Fabales; family Fabaceae; genus Phaseolus; species Phaseolus vulgaris. The sequence continues at coordinate 28,968,622 of NC_023750.2, read as the reverse complement.
GCTCTTTGAGTCTCTTGAGCTCCAGCTCATGCTCCATTAATTTCCCAAAGAGTGCAGCAGTTGACAGCTTTGACAAATCACGACTTTCTGATATGGCAGTCACCTTGGGTTGCCATCTTCTATCGAGGCACTTCAACACTTTTATGTTGAGTTCCTCTCTGTCAAATTCCTTTCCCAAACCTGTAAGGTGATTCACAATATGAGTGAACCTTTTCTGCACATCAGCAATGCTCTCCTCGGGTTGCATTCTAAACAATTCATATTTTTGGATGAGAGAATGTTTTCTTGACCTCTTCACATCTTCAATACCCTCGTGAGTGACTTCCAAGACCTCCCACATCTCCTTAGCTGAACTGCATTGGGATATCCTGAAAAACTCATCCATTGTTAATGATGAGGTTATGATGTTCTTGGCCACAAGATCATATTCAGCCTTCTTCCTTTCGGTCTCATTCCATTCAGATCTTGCCTTTACCACTTCTTCATCCTTAACCACCTGCATTGACACATAGGGTCCATAGACCACAGCCTCCCAAATAAACGAGTCAATAGATTCCATGAAAATTTTCATTCTAATTTTCCAAAAGGCATAATTCATTCCATTGAACATAGGTGGTCTACTAACAGAAGATCCCTCAGCAAAAAGCACTTTAAGCTCAGACATTATTGCAAACAAACTTGATTAAAATACAAGTCCTAGCTTTTGATACCAAATGTTGGGTTCAACAGTGTCAAAATTCAAGAGGGTGGGTGAATTGACCTTTTAAAACTTTCGTGCAGAATCAGATTTTATCATAGTACACAGAAAATAAATCGATTTATTTGGCAATGAATAGATTTATTTTGACATTGTTTATGTTTGAAAATGTTTGTATCAGCCAAGTTATTCTTGAGGATATGCAGATTAATTTGCAAGCCACACACACACAAACAGTGACCTTCAATTTTTAAGCAAGTGATTAAGGTTCAATTATTAGCTTGACAATCAATTGGGTAACCTATCACAATCAACCTGTTCCAGTTGTGTTTAACAGATCATATATCTTCTTCACAGAACCAAACTGATTTTCCAGAAAATAAGAATTGTATGAACAAGCCCAGAAAGAACAAATTTATTTTTAATTGAACAGATTCAATTTCTGGTAGATTAGCAGATAAACAAGAATTCGAGTGCATGGATGAAGAGAAATGAACACACAACAGTTATACTGGTTCACTCAAATGAGCTACATCCAGTCTCACCTAATCCAAGGTGAAACCCACTAAACAAAACGTACCAAACACACTTACACATCCACTGTTCTTGAACCCTACAAGAAACTTGACACACTTGCTGAAAAACCCTATTTCAGCACACACACTCTTCAAGAAACCCTATCAAGAAGAGTTTACAATCACAATTTTACAAGAAAAGAACTATGAAACGAATACACCTGATAGAGGATGCAGAAATTTGCCTTAGACCAGTAGAACAGATTGCTCACATAGTAGCAGCACCTCTCACCAAGGCTTGGAACCAAACAAGAACAAGCACACTTTTGATTTTTGAAATCTTTCAAAAACAGATTTATTTTTATGCAGTAAGGGTGTTTTTGCAAAACATGTGAAAAATAGTTTCAGAAAATTTGTGTTTGATCTTATCACATGGTCAGGGGTTAAAAGGTGAGTTACCCAGCAAAACGCCTACTCTTAAACAACCTCTAACCTATACCTAAGACATTCTTAAAGCAAATATAACTATACATGAAATGTACACAAAAGGCTTCATCAAACACATGTCTTGAAGGGGCAGCAACCATCTTCAACAAATACTACACAAGAAAATAGTATAGTTGAAAGGAAACATAGTCATTTATTAGATGTAGTAACTGTTAAAATGTATGGCTTTAAACTAGAGGGGGGTGAATGGTTTAAAGAGGTTTTTTGCAAACTTTTTAGTCTAGAATGAAATTCCTTTGAGAAAACTTGATTCAGAATTCAGTTTAGCCAAAAACACAAAACAATTCAATACCGCACCAGAAAAACAATCGGTTGTTTCGCAGAAACACTCGACTGTTTATACCAGTTGAAAAAATACAAACTGAAATTAAAGAGTTTAAGGGATAGAGAGATCCACTACTGGTTATACATAGTTTATACATAGTTTATACTGGTTCACTCTTAAACCAAGAGCTACATCCAGTCTTCCCAGAAACCACTGGGGAATCCACTAAGCAATCAAACCTAGATTACTTACACACACCACCAAAGAAGTGACCTTGATCCCCTCAAGACACACACTTCCTTTGGCTCAGCACATACACCACTAAGAATGCTGATCTTGACAACCTCAAGAACACACAACACTTCTCAGCCTTACACAATAGAGTTTACACAAAGTACAGAAGGATTACACTTGTTACAGAATTATATGAAATCAATACAAGATAAAAATCCTATTCCACTCTCTCTTGATCAAAGCAATCTCAAAGCAATCTTTCAACTCTTCAAAAGCAAAATTAGTGAAAAAATCAAATCTATTTTTCTATGATTTAATCTTAGTTGTTTGTTACAAAAGCTTAACAAACTATTTATTGCTTACAAAGACTGGTCAAAGCATTTAAAATTGGAGTATATTCAGTTATAAAATCATTTAAAGGTTAGTCAAAGCACAAAACAGTTTTCTGTTATGGTCCCAAAACAAACAATCGGTTGAATGCTCGAATCAATCGGTTGTTTTGGTTTGACAGCAAATTAACCATCAAAAACAGTTTTCAACCTTTCTCAAAACACCTAAGTATAAAACAATTGGTTGTTTCGACAAAACAACAGGTTGTTTTTCACTTAGTTTGAAAAACACTTTCAATTAAAAAGGTTTGTGAATGCTTAAGCTTTGGATTCAATCAGGAGTGGATTAACACAAATAATCTACCCCAGATCCTATTATAATACACATCAGCAACAGCAAGCACCTTCAGCCTTCCATCAAACACAAAGGGTTTGGATTCTTCAAAGCTTGAACACACTTGATTCAACAATAAGAGCTCTCATGATACAATCTCATTTACCCAAAATTTATTGGTCATATCATGTGATACATGTTGCACATATTATAAACATGCTTCCCACACTTGTTTTAAACTATTTTTCTTCTCATGAAATGCTTTACAAAATTGCAACAAATTTTAATATATTAAACGTATTTCGATCTTTATGTTATGCTAGCACTTTGTCAAAAAATAGAAGAAAATTTGATCCAATGGCATCAAAATGTGTTTTTATTGGTTTTGAAAGGGGGACAAGAGGATATGTTTTGTTGAATATTCAATCAAGAGAAATTTTCAAAGTTTGTTTTCCTGAAGATCAACCTATTTTGAGTCAGCCATCACAAGTCATTCTTGCACCTTTTGATAATGTTGAAAATAATAGTAATAATAACTATTAATCAAACATTGAGATTCTAGAAGTTTGTTCTCTTATAAACCAAAACCTCATTGAAGATCATGACATAGAACAAAATTTTGAATCAAATCAGTCAGTCCAATAAGTACAAGAATAAAATAACTACCTGAGTATCTAAAGGATTATTATTGTAATCTTAATGTTTCCAATACATTTTCAAGAGTTGAATATACTTTGCAATTTGTTTTTTGTAACCATTTATCACCTTACTCATATTTTTTTATGTTTCTTTCTTCACATGTTGAATCAAACATTTATTCTAAAGTCGTGAAACATGACTTTTGGAGAAAAGCTATATAATGTAAGATATCTGCTTTAGAGTCAAATCAAACTTGGGAGATTTCTTTTTTGCCTAAGGACAAAGCTGCCATAGGTTGCAAATAGGTATTCAAAATAAAATATAAGGCTAATGGGATAGTTGAAAGGTATAAAGCAACATTAGTGGCAAAGCTACACATAAACAAAAGGCATTGACTACCTTGGTACTTTCTCTCCAGTAGTAAAGATGACCATTATAAGGTTGTTTCTTTCTCTAGCTTCTATCTATTGAAAGTTAGACATTACATGGAGATTTGAAAGAAGATGTATACATGGTTGTTCCTCCTGGATTGACTTCTATTCAACCACGATAATTTTGTAAATTAAAAAATGCTTTATACGGTCTTAAGCAAGCCAACAGAGAGTGGTTTTCCAAACTGTCATCATTTTTGCTTTCTGTGTGATATTCTTAATCTATGAATGATCATTCCTTGTTCATTAATTCTTTTGAAGGATCTTTTACAACATTATTGGTGTATGTGGATGATACAATATTGGTAGGAAATGATAAAGAAGATATTGCTCGAATCAAACAAGCTTTGAATCAGACATTCAAGATTAAAGATCTTGGGAAGTTAAGACATTTTCTTGGTATAGAAGTAACAACAGTCTTGTTCATCTAAAAGCCTTTTGTGATAGTGATTGGGGCACCTGGAGTGATTCAAGACAATCAGTGACTAGTTTTAGTGTGTACCTTGGAAATTCTCTCATATCCTAGAAATCAAATAAGCAAGGAACAATATCAAAGAGTTCTTATGAAGCTGAATATTGGGCAATGACCATTGTTACATGTGAAATTCAATGGCTAACTTATCTTCTTCAAGATTTCAAAGGTCATTTTGAGCAAACATGTCTTTTATACTATGACAATGACTCCCCAAACAAGATACATTGCAGCAAATTCAATTTTTCACAAGCGTATAAAACACATACAAATATATTGTCACGTTGTCAAGGAAAAATTGAAGAAGAGTTCCATCTATTTGTTTTCCATTTCCACCATAGAGCAACTGGTTGACATTTATACCAAAGTTTTAAGTCTTCAATCTTTCAAGAGTATTTGTTCCAAGTTGGGTCTCATCAATATTTGTTTCCCAACTTGTGAAGGGATATTAAAGGATATGGATACAAGACTTCTAGAAGGAAGCTTACCAATTGTGTATTTTACAATTCTTAGTTGTTTCTCTCTATAGAGGTGTGTAACCTTTATTTTGTCATTTTTTATTCTAATATTTATTGATTGACTCTTTGTTTCCATTCTCTCTCTTTAACTAGACTTATAAAGAGTGTATTGTTTGTATTTATTTAAACCATTTTCTTTTATTCCAATAAAAAAATAGAATAGATATTTTTTCTCATATCCAATCTTTTTTCTCTCTTTTGTTCTTCTTTGTTCTATTTTATATTATGAGATTCCAATAAATCGTAATTAATTAAATCAAAATGTCAAACATTATTAAATTTAATAACTATATTCAACTTTAGTGGGAAAACGAATAAATTGCCACCTTTTTACTCAAATGACAAAGTTATATCTTCAAGAACTGTGAATGCCAATCTGTAAACAATTTGGTTTATCCAAAATTTCTTTTATCAAGTAATGTAAATTTGAAAGAAATTAAACATTTTGTAATTTAAAAATGATAGACCAAACATTGTGGTGATTTTTATTTTAGTTATTACTGTTATTTTTTTTACGTGTTTTATATGATATTTAATTCAATAAACTAATAAATTTTGTATTACTTTATCAATAGGAATGGAAATATGAGTCTATGATAACGTGTCACTCCTAAATCCATATATTTAAAAAAAAAATTACATAACTTTTTATAATCAATATTAATGGGTTATATATTTACATAACATGTATAATATATAAATTCCAACTATTTTTTGGTTAAAAGGCATTTTTGAAATGTTTAAGGCAGTTTCTTCCTGCACTCCTATATTTTTCTTTCTGCACCCCATAATTTTATAAATACCGAAACGGGATTGGAAGTGTGCTAAGAATTCATCAATTCGGATTATGGATGTTCTGCATTTTTTTATTTTGGATTAAATCTGTCATTCATATACTAACGGAAGCACCGATCTGGGAGATTACCGGACGTGCCAATCCGAAAATTTAATGGAAGTGTCAATCCAAAAATTTACCGGATTTCGTACTCTGGAATGCAAAAAAAAATGTACAATTTTTATAGAGGGACGATTTTGTCTTTGCGCGACATTGTGGGAGTGCGGAAAGAAAAATGTAGGAGTGCAGGAATAAACTACCAATGTCTAAACATAGCCTTTTTAAAAAGGTTGCTTCTTCTTACACCCCAACAAAGTTCTCCCGACACCCCTTCACTTTTGGAAAATACTATTTTATCCTTTTTAAAATTTATTTTCAAATTGTTCTTTTTGAAATGTTTCCAAAACCTACTTTCTTAAACACATTTTATTAATTCCAGATTTACTAGAAGTCAAAAAATATGTTCCAGAAAAAATATTCTAAAATTCTTTTCTTTTTATTTTTTGAATTTGTTATTCTGAAAACACCTTTTACTTAAAATTATCCAAAATTATTAAAGATATTTAAGATATTTTGAAGAATGTAGTGGTGCAAAAAGAAAAAATGTAGCATTATAGGAACAAACACCCTTTTAAAAATGAGCAAAGCCTTTAGAGAGTAGGCAAATGCTCCCTGCAACCAACACTTTTGAACCTGCACCCAACATAATTTTTGAAATTTTGAAAATACCCTTTGTTTCGAAAATGAAAATCTGGAATTAAAAATAATGCATTCTGGAAAAATAAATCCATAAGAGAATTTTGTGTTTCGGATATAAAAATCCGGAAAAAAATCAAAATCTCATTCTGGATAAAAAAATCCAGAACTGAAAATAATATATTCCGAAAAATTTTATCCAGAAGAGATTATTGTGTTCTGGAAAATGGGGTATGGAATGTAATTTTATAAGTACCCCATTTTTTAAGGGTATTTTCGGTTTTTCCCCTGTGATTGGGTGCAGTGATATGGTGCTGGAAGCAATTACCTAGAGAGTAAGGTCGTAGGCCTCAAATAAGCTGCCTAAGCTCTTTTTAGTCCTAAATGTGATATACGAAATATCAATTTGACTAATGCTTTGTTTGGATTAGGGAGTGGCTTTGAAGTTGTGGATTTGAGATGATTTGAAGGGAAATCTGTGTGAAGAAAGTGAGGTTGTTTGGATTAAGGTAAATATAGTAGAAAGTGTAAAAAAAGTTTATGAAGATGTGTGACTGATGTGATATGTGTGATTGAAATAATATTTTTTAATTGATAAAAATATAAATTTACAAATTTATCCTTGTATTTAAAAATTGTTAAAAAATTAATTGGATTAATTAATTTATGAATTAAATAACATTATTCTTTTATCTTTATTTTTTATAATTAATATAATTATTATTATATAAATTTATTTTTTATTAAAAATATATTTATTATTATTATTATTTATAATTTACTATATATATAATATGATTAATTATGTTATTTTATAATAATAATTTTTGTACAATTTTAATTATATTTTATATTTTAATTGTAATCCTATTTTAAATAAAAATAATAATAATTTTAGTTTAAAATAATGATTAATATAAATTATAAAGCAACTTTCTTCACTATTCTTTCTTAAGGAAAGTTGTACGTATCGTTTTTCGTGATTTGTATTATTTGTTATCTCATTTTTCATGTTTTATTCATGTACAGAAAACTTTTTCATTTTCTTGCTTAGAAACAAACAGCACCTAAATACGAACTAATTTTAAAATTTAAATATAAATTGATTCTAATAGATTAATTAATTAGCTATTTTGAAAATACACGATTTATTACCAACTATGTCAATTTTGGGACAATTCTCTTTAATATGAAGATACATGACTTTTATAAATTTCAAAACATTTACTCTTCTCTCTTAAAGGAATATTTATAAAAATATTTATTTAGGTTTCACAAAGTATTTATACTAGAAAATCAATGTTACGAAACTCTTAAAAAAGAAGTTTGTGTTTTGATTTTCTTTAAATTTTAATATTTTAGTTAGTTGAATATTACATTATAAGAAAAAATAGTTTAAAACTAACTTATTAGACTTTAAAATAATAAAATTAGTCAATAATTTAATTACAAACTAATTTAAAATCTAATAATAGTAAATAACTAAATTTTGGTAAATAATATTCTAATTCAAAAACCAATTTAACTATTCTAAACAGAAACCAATTTAGATAGAAATGTTACCAAATAAATAAAAACTATTTTACCAACCAATTATATAAAACTAATTTAGTGACCAATTATATAAAAATTAACTTAACAATCAATTTAGAAACTAAATATATAAAAACTCATTTAGTGGCCAAATATATAAATACCAAAAGATGGTCATTATAGTGGTATCTAAATAATGATAATCTATGTTTGTTTTTTTTAGCTTCTCATCTTTGTGCTTTATTGTAAGATTTACTATGAGTTCCTAAATCTATCCAGTTTGGATTGGAAAACAATGTGATATTTCTTGAGTTATTGTTATTTTTTAATACATGTTTTTTTTTAGATTTAAATTCTATTGGTTTGATAGTATACTTACTGCTTAATGCTGAGGAACGACCATTGATGTCCTTGGAGCATGAATGGGATCGAAAGGTGAGTTCATGTACACGAATGAAGTTGAGTATTTGACTTGAATTGTTGCATCTTAATGTAAAAGTAAGTTATTATGATGCAAAGAACTGATTATGATAGTTTATGGTTATGTATAACCTTGATGCAAGAAATTGATTTGGTTTGGCTATAATAGTGAACTTGAATAAATATATAATTTGTAAGTAACAATACCAAAAGAGATTTGCAAAGCTATTTCAATCCCAACACTTGTGTGTTGTATTGTTATCCTTCTACTTTATTTTTGTCAAAATTTCAATCTTGCTAAATATTTTATTAGGATTATTTAGTTATTTCACAAAATTTATGAAATCAGCTTTAATCATATTTTGAGAAAAAAAAATTAAATTCGTCCCCATGGGTGGCCTTTGGCAACTTTCCAAATAAAAGTCGGTTTTCCATATGGCATGAGCAATATGATATGGTTAGAGTAGCTCGTTGGATAACTAGATTATTGCTGATACAAAAATGGGAGTAGCTTACTAGACTTCTGCAATAAAACTTCATTTAGAAAAACAACACAAGAGTAACTTTTTGGTGTGTCCAATTTTAAATATTTTTATACATGGATTAGAACATCCTATAAACGACAGCATCGCTAGGGTCATCCGAGGTATTGTCCGCTTTGGAGGTCGGTGCTCCGTCACGATTTTGTCCTTAAACGGCGTCTCGAAGGATGAAGGATGAAGGGAGGAGGAGTATATAAACTGTCATTGGCCTCGATTCCTTAGCGATGTGGGACTGTATTGGCATATAGGAACAATAAAAAATAAATATATTTGTCATCCTCTTTCTCAAATGACATCAAATATATTTCTAAAAATAGTGAAAATGTAACCAGTTTGTTTTTTTCCATAAGTAATATAAATTTGAGAGAAATTAAATATTTTGTAATTTAAAGAGTGATAGACCGAACATTGTGTTTCTTTATTCCAGTTATTACTGTTATAATTTTTTACTTGTTATATATATATATATATGTGAGATATTTATATTTAATAAAGTAATAAATTTTGTATTACTTTATAAATATGAATCAATAATAACGTGACACTCCTGAATCCATATATTCTTAAAAATTTTAAATTTACAATTACTTTTTATTATTAATACTAATGGTTATATATATTTATATAATATGTATTATTATATAAAATCCAACTATTTTTTATTAAAAGGGATTTTTGAAATGCCTAAACCTTTTTAAAAATGGGCCAAGCCTTAAGGCCGTAGGCCTCCAACAGGCCATCTAACCTATTTTTGTCCTAAATGTAATATACAAAATTTAAATATAATTTAGTTAAATTGATTCCAATGAATTAATTAGATATTTTTTAAAATACACGATTTATCACCATAATTTATTAAAAAATTATAAAAATATTTTTTTAAAAATTGTTTGTTATAATTTTTTTTTTTAAAAAAAAACACCATAAACAAAATTTGATAAACGAAAAGATAATGATCACAAAAATTGGTGAAATTTTTATAAGATCACAAGATGTAAAAATGAACCTAAGATATTATCAATGTTATTTTGGCAAGATAATCATTTCTCGTTCTAAATTCCAAATAGTATAAAAACAAATTTAATTATAGATTTTGTTTGATTTGTAAGAAAGTTAAAAAATACAATCTTCATATTAAAAAAAGATAATTTGTCACATTGCTTAAATTAATACATTCTAACTAATTATGAGTATGAATCCCAAACTTTAAACAAAATATTAATAATTTTATGTTATCACTCCAAATATGTTATAGTTTATTGAGTTTAGTCTTTTTATTCTTTGAAATAGAAAGCAAAAGTACTTTAGGCATTGATATTTTCCGAACACTATAAAATATTTGTGGTGTAAAAGAATCAGTTTTAAATTTTTGTTACTTTCCCTAAATGGGTATATCTTTGGCTTTACTACACAATAGACATTGGATATTTTTGTACGTGCATAGTTTTGTCACAGAGTCACGATATTTAATTTATTTGTCCGTTCAAGGAATTGTCAAAATAAATAAATTTTTTTCCAAATGATATACTTCTACAACCTTGTTTAAATATGTGTTCCAAAAAATAAGTTCATAGATATCTTTATCTTATGTTTTTTTTTAACACATAAATTTTATAAGTATATCATTTAGAGAAATTTTTATTTATTTTGCCTTATATGTTATGGATTGTTTTTATCAATTGACATAAAACAATAGGCTGATTCTTTTTCCAAAAAATCTTGACTTTGGTAGCAACAAGAAGCAATGCTTATTTTTAAATCACGAACAAAGCCATAAAAGATATAAGAAAAATAAATAAATCCATCTGTCAATTAGATGGAATATTATCGTGTAGTTTACGGATTTTTTTTATTATCTTCATCTTTCTTAAATTTTTAGAATAATATAATAATAAATTATACAAAATTATCAGTGAGGACAGTATGACAGAGGTAATATTTCGGACTCTATATAATCAAGATCCACATCCGATGGACCGACCGACAACTCGAATCCATTTACGCTAAACCAAGGTCAGCAAAGTTAATCCGTGATTAAGAGTTAGGTAATGCAGCCCTAAGCACGGTCCAACCCTAATCCGACCCAACAAGGAAGGTCCACTAAAGGTAATATAAATAGCACATATTCCAAGAATTAGGTACGTCATTATTGACAGTACTTTGTCAACCGAGTACCGAACCTTTTTGCTGACTTGAACGTCGGAGTGCCTTCTGCGTATACCCTCATTCGGAAATGACTAGGAAAGCGAGAGTTGAGATTAGGAAAAAACAAGGGAAGAAGTTGAAGAGCAGTACACCGACCGATAGAAAGAAAGAAGACGAATCCTCTCAATAGTTTTCTAGACCCCTACCCCACACGAAAACACGAAAAAACTATTTTTTAATTATTTTATTTTTTTATTTTCGGATTAAGTTTATTTAAAGTGAACTTATCACTTTAGAGTAAAGTGACTATATAGTTACCATTTTAATCACTCAAAGGTTGAGATTAGTTTAAAATTAAAATTTTAAAACTTAAAATGCAAAAAAAAAATATAAATCTGAGCGAATATTCAGGAAAGTAGTGAGTGACTTGATTCAGGTAATAAAAGAAATCTATTCCTAAAATCAGAAAATCGGTGGTAGGGACCATGAGTCCTAACGGCATGAGATTATTTTTTATTTTAAGTTTTGAAAATATTAAATATAAAACTCATCTTATTGAAAAATATAAATATAAATTATTCGGAAAGCCAGCATAGGGAGAGGTTGATAGATTGAAAACTATTTTTATTGATTTAGCTCATAAAGTCTATGGTTCTGGGTCAAAGTTAAGATACAATTCTAGATTGAGACGAATTTTTATTGATCAGAGAGTTTGTTGGAACTATTTTAGATTGAGACAAATTTTTACAATTGAATTTTCTTGAAGTAGTTTATCTTCTCACCAAAATAACAACCTCTCAATAGGGATACGTACGGATGGCAAACCAGATGGATGTGAGCCGCTCTTCTTTATCTTTGTCATCTTTTAAAAAAAAATCTCATACTTTCCTATCCATACATACTTTTTCTTTAATTTCAATAATACCTTTCAATTGAAGCATAAACTAAAATTAATAAAACATCTAATCTATATTAATAAGGTTTTCTATAAAAAAAGACGAAGTTAGTAAAATGTCACATTTAAATTGATTCTCTTTTATTTTTTATTTTTTTTATGTTGTTTATTTTTAAATGTTAAAAAAAACTAAATAAGAATATTAAGTTATTTGAGTTAACTTGTGTCATAAAAATATAAGTTAATAATGATTAAATTATTTTTTTTAAAATAATGAAAAAAGTAAATAAAATAATACATAAAGATATTTAAAAAAATATGTTTATTTTTATTATTAGTTTGAGAAAAAGCAAAATTTTATTTTTCTATATTTTAAGTCATTCTTCTGGAAATCCCAAAACCTAGAAAAAAAAAACCAACGAGGTGCAAAAATTAAGTACACTAAACAAATTTATCTTTGCATGGGAGAACATTGAATACAAAGAATCTTCCCGTCATCCCTTTCACATGTGCTCAAATGATGAAAATGTTCTGTTAAACATTACAACTGGAGAAAAATGAAAGTGTTGTGGTTAAAAGGGATATAAAAGGCTACAACTGAGATTATTTAAAAAAGGTAAGGTTATGTTTCATTTAGGATTATAAATTTTTTAAAAATGTTAAATTTAACTTTTGACGATTAATATCAAGGTGCACTGGAAAAGTTCAGAGGTGGAGGAAGAATTTTTTTTTAAAAAAAAAGGAAGTTTTTGAGTTAGAGTTTGTAAATAAAACATTATTTTGGGGCTCAATTAATGATTATAGATATCGAAGAATCTTTATGACCCTTCATTATCATATGTGTTGGTTCACATAACTACTCCATTAAAAATTAAAGGGGACCATTAAACATTAAAGGAAAAATCTTATTATACTTTTATAGTTTTTTCTAACACCACATTTTCAAAAATATTAAAATTTCTTATTCTAAATTTTACAATTTGGAATAAAATATTTGTATTTTGAATTCTACCACCTGAAATAAAAAAATTTACATTTTGGATTAATTTGAAAAAAAAATCATTTTGAATTGTAGAATCCGAAATACAAATTTTTGTATTTTGAATTTTATAATCCGTAATAAAAACCATAATTATATTTTGAATTGTAAAATTTAAAATAAAATTTTGTATTTTGAATTATATAATTCAAAATAAAAAGTTTTTATTCTTAATTCTACAATATAAAATGTAAATTATTTTTTATTCTGAATTGTACAATCCAAAATAATAAAAATTACTATTTGAAATACTAAAAAATTTGTATTTCAAATTTTGTCAAAATACTTTCTTTTTTATATTTCGCATTAATCCAGAACACAATTTTTCTTTTCTGCGAGAGTGACGCTGGATATGGAAGGTGTTGTGACCGTGGCACTGGAGGTGGGCGCTATTACGGTGATGGCATTAGAAATGGGGAGTTGCGGCGGTGGAAGTTTGAGGTGGGGTTGTTACGGATGAGAAAGGGAATATGAGTGCTCCATGGAGAAGATGAAGAAAAGGGTAAATTTGTCATTTGTTTCTTATAGGGAGATGCAGGAAGAAGGCATGTAGGCGCAGGTAGGGGTGGGAATGCAAGCTGGCCCGCCTCACGTTTGCCCACATAATGCGGGTTGGATTGGCCTACCCCATGTAACAAGTGCAAACTCATTTTACTGACTCGCTTCCATAAGAGGTGACCCACGGATCTGCGAGCCAGCCTGTATAAAAAAATATATTTTTTTCAAAAATTAAAATTTCATTAATATACAAAAAAACTTATTCCTACTAGTGAAAAATTAAAATTGCATCCATGTTTCAATTCATTTAATTAAGATAAAAATATAAATTCAAGTATAAGAATTGTTAGAAGACTTGATTAAAAATAATTAAAGTTTTTCTTTGCATCTATTTTTCCTATATATGTATGTAAATATATAAAAATATATTATCACAGTTTTGCTATAAAATATTTTAATGAAGATAATTAATTTTTTAACTATCCTTTTGAAATCTTTTCATTATATTATTTTTTTTATTAACAAATTTTAAATATAAGACTTTAATTAAAACTAAATTCACTGTCACTCTTCATACTAACTCCATGGCTCAACTAAAGGCCTGGTCTTGGGTAACCTCTAAAGTCCATTCTGTTTGTTTTTCCTTTTCTGACTGGTGTCTGGATCCCCTGGTTTGTATATATTCGATTAAAAATAATTGATTTATTTAGGTTGGTCAAACTGTATTTGTTCTAGTAAGAATTTAGTCGCAAACTTCCGGGGAGGGGTTATTTGTTTCTGTGCGATTTTGTACATGAGTTGGATCACCCTAAAATGATTCTTATTTATTTATTTTTTATTGTTGATAAAAAACTAACTCCTTTAAATGATTAAAATAAAACAAAATTCTTCTTGTAGTATTAAATTCAATTTTTTTTAAATAAAATAAAATAAATGTCACACTGCAATAATTGATAAATGGGGTATGAGTTGTTTTTACAAAAAAAATAATTATTTATTTATGCGGGTCAGCGATCCAACCCGCCCGCCCCACTATTGCCCGTGAGTTATGCAGGGCGGGCCTAAACAGGTCCGGGACTAAATTAGTGAGTCCACCCCGCACTTTTTGGTAGCGAGCTATAGGCCGACCAGCATGATCCGCCCCCTATTGTGATTCTTAAGTGTAGGAAGAAGTGCCCAACATTAAATGTGTACATCAGAAGTAGACTCACGGAATAGATACGGTGAACTTCACATCTACATCTTACTCTTTTCCCTAAGCACATTATTTTTCCTACAAACTCAAAAACTTATTTTTCTTCCTTCCCTTTGTGTTGTCATGAGCTTTCAAGACTATATAGTAAGTTCTTTTTAGTACTTGATTAAGATTTTATGAAAGGAATCAATTCTATAAATTATTAAATTTGCTTGATCTCAACATAGTGAAATCCTCTAGTTTAAAGTTATTTTAATTTTGAACTAGAACATTTTTTAAACTTTAGCATTTAAATGTATTCAGATTAAGGAAATTTTTTTAATTTATAAAAAAAAATTTCCCTAGAGGAGCTTCACTAATTATTGAAAAAAAAACCCTTCTATACAATCTTTAAAACAACTTCCTAACAACAATTGAAATACAGCAAAGAAAAAAAAAGAAATTTTGGAGTTCATAGGAAAATTGATTTGTTTAGGCCAAAATTTAGAAGTCATCCAAAGGTCAAAGTGCATCACCACTCTTACATAAGTCCAATTCCAAAATATTTTTAATGTTTAATAGGGTATATCTACCACTAGCCATATGACAATGAGGGAATTGATAACAATGAAACAAACAATTATGACATATGAAAAGGAAAAGAAATAGAGTTTTTTTATATTAGCCATAATAGAAAGTTCGAAGATAAATGCACAACAAAGATATAAGTATATAAATACAACAATAATATAAAAGGTTAAACTACCTTAACTAATATTATCTAATCCCCATCAAACTCATAATGCATTAACACAAAGCCTTAAAAGTTTTTAGTCAAAAAATGAAAATGTTTAATAAAGTGAGGTTTTGTTAATAAATTAGTAATTCATATAGTTGGAAAGATGAAAGGTAATATAATGGCTCCATGTTGAAGATGATGATGAGTGAAATGAAAATCAATTTCAATATGATAAATTTGAATAACAGTCATGTTTTCATAATATATAGGATTTGGTCCAGAAAGCGAAACAACCATCTCAAAAAGAAGTCAATGCAACTAAACTACCTTAGTATTGGTTAGAGTCATGACATGATATTCAAATTCAATAGAGGAATTAGAAACAATATCTTGTTTCTTGCTTTTCAAAGAGATAATAAAGTCTCACAGAAATATGCAAAAACCTGTCGTAAACTTATGATGAGTAAGGTCACCAACTCAATCAACATCAAAATAAGCACACAAATCTAAGAAAGACGACAATAAAACTCAAAGAATGCAAAGAGCAACTACCCAATTGATAAGGGTTAAAATATTGTAAAATACATAGTAAATTTTGTAAGAATTGATGGCTTAAAAAATACGGGGGGGGGGGGGGGTGAATTGTTTATCAAAGATTGAATAAGAATGACCCTTTATCAAACAATCACAGATAAGCAATTAAGGAAAGCAATCAAACAATGATACATAATCTATTTACGGAATTTTAATCGGTTAAAAATACGTTTTAACCGGTTCTTTATATCAGCAACAAAAGCAGAATTAAAACAAACAATTATAAGGAGTTAGAGAGAGAAAGAGATTTACACAACCAATTTTATACTGGTTCACTCAACCTTGAGCTACATCAAGTTTCCCGAACAACCACTGAGTTTCACTAGTAATCACTTACAGATTACAACAACACAACCACGAAGAGGTGACCTTGAAAACCACAACACCCACTCACCCTCTTTGCAACAACACACCTCAAGTTAGAGCACCTTCTAACTTTGCAGGATTTCACACACACTTACAAGTTTATGAAAGTACAATTACAAGAATCATGAAAGGAATAGAAAACACTTGAGATTACAGAAACCAGGAAGTCCTATGATCAGATCTTGTACCATTGCAAAGCTAAACAACAATCTTGCAAACTTTGAAAAACTTCTTTCAAAACTAATCTCAATCTCACTTTGTTTGATTTCAAATTGTGTAAAAAGTTGTGTATTTTGTTCTGAAAGAAAGGCTATATTTATGCACTTAAAAACTAGCCGTTCAAGGCATCATTTATGAGCCAAAGCAGTTTTGATCACACCCAAAACAAATTAACAGGTTTTTAAAAAACTGTTAGGAAAAGTTACAATCAACCGGTTGAAAAGTCGATTTAACCGGTTGAATTCGTTAGGCAGTTACATAACCAAGTCAAAAATAGTTTTAAAACCTTTAAACAAGCCAAGTGACAAACAACCGATTATTTCGATAATTCAACCGGTTGTTTTCCTCTTTGCTTAGAAAAACACTTTTCTTTTTAAAACAGACTCGAAAAGCTTTGTGCAAGGGTCAAGAACTGATCTTTACATGGATTCTAAACACTCTAATCTAAACCCAAACCAAAAGCAGCACAACTTCAAGCTTCATCATGGATTTGAAACATCAAAGCTCCCATGCTCTACAATCTCCCCCTATTTGATGGAGACAAATCCTTGGGATACTTTTTGGAATGTTCTTGTTTAGAATCTGTACAACTTGCATTCATGAGCAAACATAGAAATATAGGATAATCTATTCCAATCAAACAAGCACCACAAACTAGTTCCAACTAGGTGATTTCCAGAGAGGAACATCAACTAAATCAGTGTGAGACACCAGTCAACATACAAAGGTGCAAACACAGATAAACAATCGGTTATTTCGCAGGAATAACTGGTTGAAATTTTGTATCAGAGTTTTATCAGTTGTAAAATTTTAAATTTAAACCAGTTATAGCAGTGTTAAGCAATGTTTAAAGGAAGTAAAAGTGCAAATAATAAGAACATTACATATCCCAACATACTTCTCCCCCTATTTGTCTTCACAAATAGACAATAGGAAGGATTAAAAGCAACCTAAATTTAAACCAACAAATTAGAAAGAAGGATTGTTCTCCCTTTCAAATTGTAGCTCTAGAAGCTGATTCTGAACCTCTTCTATCCATTCATCCAGGTTTGAAAACGTGAATCCATATGATTGAACGTTGACTCACAAATTATGGAGATTCCTTTGATTTTCAGCAAATGTGTCCATGCGGTTGATCATTAATCTTTCAAACGAAGACATTGTAGTCATCCTTTCTCCCATGTAACCATCACTAGGACCAACCTCTTAAGTCTCAGCAGCAGGTTCCTCTTGAGTTGTTGCATCTTCAGGTTCATCACCATCATTGGTTCCACTTGGGCCAGCTTGGTCACCATCTTTGCTAACCTATCTCCCACTAATTTTAGTAAATCCCATTTTGCGTAGGGATCCACTGTTAATCTCACTTAAGGCCTTGATAATTTCAGCTAGCTCCTCTTCAACATCCACTTCAAAGTAGTGTAGAAATTTAGAGATTAAAATTGCATATGAATAGTGGAAGTCACTTAACCTTATGGATTTTTGCATATGTTCCTTGATGGTGTGGATCCAATTGATCTTCACTTTATTCATAATGCAATAGATCAACAACAGGTCTTCCTCAGAAAGAGTGGAGTGATTGCTCCCCCTTGGTGTGATGATCCATGACACAATGAAGGCTATGAGCCTTTCATCAAGCTTTAACCCTCCAACAGAAAAATTTCTTACTTTGGAGGGGGTATTTTTGAGACAACTCTTGTAGAATTGCATCCTTTTCAATTATTCAACTATCCATAGATTTCCTCTGTTGATTCTAACCCCAGAGAACTTCAATCCAGTCACAACATTCCATACATCATTGGTGATGACCATGTCTACACCTTTCACACCACTCCTTACAACTCTGGTTTTCATCCTTTTAGTACATGGAGGAGTTGCAACCATAACTCAAATCAGAGGAGAACTTTAGCACACTGCAGGGAAAAACCTATAGTAGAGGAAAAAGAAGAACAACAAATTGTTTATGGGAAAACAACAGGTAAATTGCATTACTTATATAGCCATAACCCTTGGTCAAAGTTGGCATTATGTGGGTTATTTTCAAAACAGAAAAGAGAATCAAATCTGAATCATAAAATAGTTTGTGTCAGTCAAAAAAGAAAGTACAGAAAATCACATGTTGATTTGACCAAACTTTAAAAGCAGTTTTAATTTCCAAGATTAAGAGGAATCTGATTCATAAAGATTAGTTATAACAGAGGTATATTGTATTCAAAGATGTAATTAATACATTATTGACCACATAAATCACTGGGTTTGAACAAAATTACAAATAAGAGCTTAGAAATTAAAAACAAATTTGTTCAGTGCTGACAGAGAGAAAACAATTGGTTGTTTCAAAGAAATAATCAGTTGAATTTCTGCACTGATGAATTTGTTTTTGAGAAAATCAGATTTTCAACAGCGATGCTATATTCAAACATCAAGGTTTATAAGGCACACAGATTTGTATAAAGAACAGAAGAAATACAAGCTAATTATAATCCAAGCATAGGCATAGAGAAAAATATAGAAATGGATTTAAAGACTAATGTTCAACAATGAGAAGAACCAGAAATTATCCTTCAGATTTAAGGTACACAAATGTAAGCAGTACATAAAGTCAGGACAAGGCTTTGATTTGCAAACAAATCTTCTTGAGATCCTGATCTTTCTGACCCTTCAAGTAGAGTAAAATATCTGCAAAACAGAACTTGTTAAATCACAAGATTTGATCCCTTAAAGAACTTGGAACTCTTTGTGTTAGACTTGTCTTTGGAACCATAAAAACATCTTGGAATCCATTTAAAGATCCCTTTAGGAACAAGAGACTTTCAAAACTTGCAGAACCTAACTGAATGACCTTTCTTCATGCAATAGAAGCATGTAACAACCGGTTGAATCGACCTTTTAACCGATTGTTTTTCTGGTACAGATGAAAAAGGTTTTGAGATTCCATTTCCTTTCCTTTGTGGATAAAAACCTAAACCAGCTTTTCCAAAAACATAAATTTGAGATGTAAGAACATCTTCAAAGTTGGATTTTCCAGTTGTAAGTTTATCCATGGTTTTCTAAAGATAATGAATCTTTCTTTCAAGATTTTCACAATTTCCACATAACTTTGAGTCACAACTGCAAGTTGAGTTCTTGTAAATCAAATCAAGGTTTTCAAAATCTTCCTTTCTTTTTCTCAACTCTTCTTCCAGTGACTTGACTCTATTTTCCAGCCAGTTATTTAGACCTTTCAATCGGTTGTGAGAAAGAGCCAATCAGTTAGCCTCTTCATGAGTTTCATTAAAAGCTTTAAGCAATTGATAATAGTTGTTACCTTTGATTGAAGATGATGAACTCATGCTACTGGATAAAGATGCTCTAAGGCACATGTTTTCTTCTTCATCATTAGAAGAGCTAGAGGAAGACCTCATTGTCATCCCATGCAACATATTCCTTCTTGGCTTTTCCTCTTTTCTCAATTTTGAAATCTGCTTTATCTTTGCTTTCATTGTTGGGGCATTCTACCTTGATATGACCCTGTTCACCACTACCATAACAACTGTACTTGTTAAGATTAAAATCACTAGGTTTTTTAGAGCTATACCTTTTTGAAGCTTGGCTTTTCTTCTTCAAGAACTTGTTGAACTTTCTTGACAGTAGACTCATGGTGTCTTCATCACTCTCACTTGAGTCTTGTTGTTGTTTGTGATTGCAAGCTTTGAGTGCAATGCCTTTGCTTTGTTTGTCCTCACTTTCTTGGACAACCATCCTATTCATCTCAAGCTCATGCTCCCTAAGCTTACCAAACAAGGAAGTAGCTGTCATTGATGTCAAATCTTTTGATTTTGAAATGGCAGTGACCTTTGGCTGCCATTTTCTATCAAGACACTTCAAGATCTTGATGTTCAGCTCCTCCTTATCAAAAGACTTACCAAGACTCATCAAATGATTTACTATGTGAGAGAACCTTTTCTGCACATCACAAATGGTCTCTCCTTTCTGCATTCTAAAGAGCTCATATTCTAGAATAAGAGCATGCTTTCTGGCCCTCTTGACATCATTTGTCCCTTCAAGTGTGACTTCAAGAATGTCCCACATTTCCTTTGCTGAGCTACATTGTGATACCCTGAAAAATTCATCACAACTCAAGGCATAGGTTACTATATTCTTAGCAATCTAGTCAAACTTTGCTTTCTTGCTTTCAGCCTCAGTCCATTCAGATGAAGGTTTATCAATTAAAACCTCCTCTCTTTTGACTTGAGGTATAAAGACACGATTTTCAATTGTTTCCCAAATACCCTTATTAGTTGAATGCATAAAGATTTTCATTCTTACCTTCCAAAACTGGTAATTGACACCACAAAACAGTGGTGATCTGTTTATGGAAGCACCTTCCCCAAAAGGCAACTTGTCAACCATGTAAAAAAGATTTTTCAGAAAAAAACAGAACTTGAATATTTTTCAAGAACCTAGCTCTTGATGCCAATTGTAAAAATTGATGGCTTAAACAAAAGGGGGTGAATTGTTTATCAAAGATTTTCGCAGAGATTGAATAAGAATGAACCTTTATCAGACAATCATAGATAAGTAATTAGGGAAAGTAATGAAACAATGATACAAAAACTGTTTACAGAATTTTAAACGGTTAAAAATACGTTTTAACCGGTTGTTTATATTAGCAACAAAAGCAGAATTAAAACAAACAGTTTTAAGGAGTTAGAGAGAGAGAGAGAGATTTACACAACCAATTTTATACTGGTTCACTCAACCTTGAGCTACATCCAGTTCCTAGAACAACCACTGGGTTCCACTAGTAATCACTTACAGATTACAACAACACAACCACAAAGAGGTGACCTTGAAAACCACAAGATCCACTCACCTTCTTTGCAACCACACACATCAAGTCAGAACACCCTCTGACTTTGCAGGATTTCATACACACTTACAAGTTTATGAAAGTACAATTACAAGAATCATGAAAGGAATAAAAAACACCTGAGATTATAGAAACCAGGAAGTCTTATGATCATATCTTGTACTAGTGCAAAGCTAAACAACAATCTTGCAAACTTTGAAAAACTTATTTTAAAACTAATCTCAATCTCACTTTGTTTGATTTCAAACTGTGTAAAAGCTTGTGTATTTTGTTCTGAAAGAAAGGCTATATTTATAGCACTTAAAAACTAGACGTTTAAGGAAACATTTATGAGCCAAAACAGTTTTGATAACACCCAAAACAGATTAAAAAGTTTTTAAAAAATTGTTAGGAAAAGTTACAATCAACCGGTTGAAAAGTCGATTTGACCGGTTGAATTGGTTAGGTAGTTACATAAGTCAAAAACAGTTTTAATACCTTTAAACAAGCCAAGTGACAAAAATTGATTATTTCGATAATTCAACCGATTGTTTTTCTCTTAGCTTAGAAAAACACTTTTCTTTTTAAAACAGATTGGGAAAGCTTTGTGCAAGGGTCAAGAACTGATCTTTACATAGATTCTAAACACTCTAATATAAACCCAAACCAAAAGCAGCGCAACTTCAAGATTCATCATGGATTTGAAACACTAAAGCTCCCATGCTCTACAAATTTAACATGCATTTTTCATAGAATGAATGAAAGAATAGTATGAAAAACATGTTAAACCAATTGAAAATTAGTATCAAATTAGCGTTGGCTAAGTTAGTACTACTTAGAGTCAGTCTTCAAAAACAACTAATTAGTTAGCGTCAATGATTTGAGTCTTACAAACATGCGACACAAATCCGACACTATTAACTAATTAGTGTTGATTTTTGTTTGTTAGCGTCTTCTAATATTAAATTATGTGAAAGCCTATAAGCCATCTTGATAATATCTTGGCTCGATAGACATATGTAAAAGGAGAGTTTATAAAGTTCCACATCACCTAGTTCAAGTCTTGGGAGCGTGACTTATATATCTAGTAGACAATTTCACTTTAATATTAATAGATTTTAAGCTAAAATATATGATTATAACAACTTACTGCCAATTGATTTTAAGTTAATATCTACCACGAACAAGAATATTTTCAGTAACAAGAACATTTCAAGCATATATTTTTCAAGCATATTGATTAGTTTAATAACAAGAACATTTCAAACATATTGATTAATTTGTTATGGAAGGGTTAGTGAGGAGGAAAGAGACATGATTTTTAAACAACAGTTAGATATAAACAAAATTCTCTCCTAATTTTGAAATTTTAAATATAAATTGAACTCCATTGTTAAGTAACTAAACAAAAGATAAAAGATTGAAAGGATTTGAATTCTTTTTATCGTCAATATGTTATATCACAACTTGTTAAAGCTTGACAAAATGAACAACAAGCTTTAGTTCATTATAAACCAAACACTTGCTTCATCCAAACATTATTGACATATATGTATAAGTAGATAAATCTAAACTTTATTGACATATGTATAAGTTGATAAATGATGCTTAAACAAACTTCCTACTTTATAATTTTAAATTATGGCAATTAATTTATTATCCATAACTTTCAAAACTATTAGTTTTCCTTGGATTTTTGGTGGAAAAGTATATTAATGCAAATCCTAGATGCATTTGTTTTTGGGAAAAAATAATTAAGTGAACGGACTACGTAACACGTGTTTTTTTTATCAGTATTAAAGAATTTCAATAAATAGAAGTACCAGAGTAGAGTAGTTCAATCCATATATAAAATTTATCTAAAACAATATGAATCACTTCTAAAAGCACCTCCACCACCACATGACACAAAACATTAAATGAAACAATAAAAAAAAAAAAGATTAAAAATAAAACATTGTCAAAATAGGACTTCTTCACTTCTTGTACTACTAATCTTTATTTTAATATTTTTATAGTTCATTGATTTCAACTTTTGGATTCACATTTGGCACTTAGCCAAAACACAGAGAGGATTCTTCTTATGCATTGTAAGTCCTGGTAACACTTCTGTATCAATGTCTTCACTTTTCATTCCATCTGGCAATGCCCAGTCAAAGGAATAAAGAAGGTTAGCAAGAATAACATCCAATGCGGCAAATGCCATATGCATACCTGGGCAAATCTTACGACCAGCACCGAATGGAATGAAACAAAAATCTTGTCCACGATGATCTATAGTGCTGTTTAAAAACCTCTCAGGTTTAAACTCTTCTGCATCTTCCCAAGCTTCAGGGTCTCTGTGAATAGCCCAAGCATTCACGTATATTATTGTCTTGGCTGGAATTTCATAACCATCTATCATGTATTTTTTACTTGATTCTCTTGGTACAAGCAGTGGTGCTGGTAAGTGCAATCTGAGTGTCTCTTTTATCACTGCTTGGAGATAGGGAAACTTTTGAACATCATCCTCTTCTAAGAAAGGTTTTTTACCACTTAAACTCCTTATTTCTTCTTGAACCTTCTTCATAACTCTTGGATGTTTTAATAGTGAAGTCATGACCCACACTGATGTGACTGCAGTTGTATCTGTTGCTCCTACCAGTATGTTCTGTGGAAGAACAAATCTTAGTTAGTATTCAAATAAAGCATTTTCTAAGGAAAAAATCTATGATCTATGAATATTAGATTATATGATTCCTTACTTTCATAATCTAGAAAGAAATGAAACAAGAATACGAGTGATGATGTAAGTTTTCTCTGCAAATTGAAGTAGGCAAAGTAAAGGGAAGGAGTGGAAATTCAAACCATGAGCACCGCTTTGATGCTATCGTTAGTGAGATCCATGGATAACGAATTGTCTTTCTTGAGTTGAAGTAAGACATCAACTAAATCTTCTTCTGCAGTCTTGTTATCAGAATCCGTATGTTCATCAATGACTTCTTGGTAGAACTTATCCATGTCCTTGAAATTTCGTTCAAGACGTGCATGCAGTCCCCTCAGTTTATCAACCCAACCCATGAAAGGAATATAATCTGAAACAAAGAGGGTACCCATCAGGGCTTCACACTCTTTGAACAACCTGTGAAACATTTCAGTTCCTTCCTCTTCATATCTTCTCCCCAAAGCAATTCTACATATAACAGTGCTACTAAGAGATACTAACACTTGATTCAGATTTGTAACTTCTGAAGTTGAGGCATGGCTAGATATGTTTTGTATCATCTGCTTGACCTCAGAATGTCTTATTGAGGAAAGACATGAGACGCGTTTGGAGCTAAAGATATGCATAACACAGATTTTTCTGATTTCTCTCCAATACCTATTGTATGGGGAAAATAGCATGTCTAACCCATTATAGGAGAGTTTCTGTTGGGCAAGTAATTTAGGTCGTTCACAACACTCTAGGTCATGGTCTTTCATTACCTCTTGTGCCACTTTAGGTGAGGAAACAACTATTGCTTGCCTTAAACCTAATTGAAGGGAAAATAAAGGACCATATTTCTTTGAGAGTTGCCATAACTGGATATGAAGGGAAGAACTATCTAGTTGAAGAAGATTTCCTACTATGGGAAGACCTCTAGGACCAGGTGGAAATGGTGGGCTTTTGAAAGTTGTACGGTATTGGAAGAAGAACAGCAAAAACACAGGAAAAGTTAGGCAAAGAATTAGAACAAGTGTTGAGAACATTGTGACCTGAAAGAGAGAATGCTTCAAAGAAAGCTTACTTATTACTGATACAACTCCTCTTAAGTTCAGCTTCGTGGGAGTGATTTTTAAATGGGTGTGAGCAAAACGTTTAGATGAGGAGTCTAAGGACACAATTTTTAGGAAAAATCTATTTTAATAACTCCATATATTATTAAAATATTAAATTACTTTTTTATTAAAATATGAATTGAATTATTGAACAAAATAATATATATATATATATATATATATATATAACATTTACATAAAAGGTAAATATTACTACACTATGAGAGAACAATGAATTAGTTTAATCAAAATAAATATTTTTTCCAATTTACATAATTCACTCGTTTTTTTATTATATTATATTTAGTGTTTTTAATTAACTTTTTTTTTTATTTTCTTTAAAACTCAGACTAGACAACACGTGAAAAATAATAAAAAATAAAAAATAAAAATGAAAATGAAAATGTGAGACAAAAGTGTTTTAATATTTTATTTTATTTTTATTAAATAACTTAGTATGGACTAAGGTGACAATACCTTAGTGTCACTTTCACTTACGTTAAATGTAATAAAATATTAATTTGCATCCACTTTGTGTTCTCATTCTCATGGACACAATATCATTTTGCAATATTTTTTTTAGCAAAGAATGAATAAATAAAATAAAAATGAACACTTCAGGAGTGTCCCAACCTTTATACAAAAGAGAGTAAACTTATCTTACTCCTAAGTCACAAACCAAAAGCATAACTACAAATTAAGGTCTAACTTATTGATCACTCCCTTCCTTTCCAACATAACTACCACAACACTAGCAATTGCATAAACCTATATTTCAAGACTACTTTCCAAAACCAGCAACATGGTTACAATGACTCTATGTGAATTTTCCACATCTTCCAGAATTAGTAGTGTTGACTCCACCAAGACATCACCTTCTCCACTAAGACAACACCTAAATGTGATTAAAGATGTTGATGTTGATGCTCTTATGTCATACTTTATTGATAGCCTTTAAATCTCTCTGCATTATACTCTTTAACGCCAAACAACAACTATAGGACATGACTTCCTTTGCTTCAAACTTACCACGTACTCTGCACCAAACTACACCATCATCCGTGTATCATCATCACCTGCACCAAAATAATCAACCTTCGTTTCCTCTCATCCAGATCAAAGATATCAAAGACAACAGTAAAACATGCAACAAATTTAAGTTCAAGACCATAAAGCAAGTGAGCAAGTTAATCATTTATACTCACCAAATTTTTGTTGTCATGTTAATGCAAATTAAAGGTGATAAAATCCAATCAGAAAATGAGAAGTTGACTTTCCTTATTTTATGTTTCATCCATGCCCATGATTGGACTTGTGTCATGGTAAAAATTTCTTCAGCATCTATCTTTGCTTGATTAAAACCAGCTTTGTTTCTATGCTTCCAAATACACCATATCACAGAAACCCACAGGCTTTTTCACAACTTATTGCCTTCATTATTAAAGCAAATGCTGGAAAGTTGTACAAAATGTTTAACCTACTCATTATGATTCATCGAGCTAATCCCAAACCACCTATTACACATATTTCAAACTATGATTGAAACCTTACATGAAACAAGAATGTGTGAATCGATTCCTCTTCCCTCCCGCATAAGACACATAACGTATCTATCAACATCACGCCCCTTTTATACAGGTTTAGCTTTGTTGCTATCCTATCCATAAGGCTCTCCACACATAAAACTGCACTGATGGCATAACCTTCAGATTCCAAAGATATACAAACACCTCTGGTACACTCCTTGTTCCATGATTTGTTAGCATTTTATAGGCGGTGTACCGCCCTGGTAGTCGGAAGTGATGACGTGGCACCAAGCTACAGTATAGGCGTGTTGACGAGACGCCAGGTTGGCAGAAGGGAAGGAGGTCAGGGGGCTCGTGAAGTCGCCAGTTATGAAGTTGGCGTGCTCCGATCTCCAGCATACCAGAACCGGCGATCACCCAGTTGAAGATGAAGTCGCCAGATGTAAACCAAGCGACCAAGTGATCAGAGATCGCCGGAGCAAGCACATCGCCGAAGATGAAGGTGGTGCAGATTATGAAGGCGGCCGGCAAGACCACAGGGAAGGTGTACGAGGGCACCCTAACTCGCCAATTCTAGTAGAGATCGCGCTCCCAAGTTAGCTATGCACTGGGCAGTACCATGCATAAGTAACTTAGTCAAAAGAGAGTCAGAAGCAGCGCCCAAGTCAAGGAGGCTCCAGATGATGGCACGTGTACGACTGGATGCGAGCCACGTGTCCAGGTCTGTAACTGTCAGGAGAGAGAAAGTGACCAGGTATTTAAGGGTTCCCCAACGAACTTTTGAGGTACACACGTTCAGATTGTATTCTTTACGCTTGCGAGTTCTTGAGCATACTGTGAGAGAGAACATTGCACGGTTCCTTGAGAGTTCTTGAGTTTTGCTCTTGAAGTATTTGGTGGTTCAGTCACTGACTTGGGCGTTGGAGTGCGATCGGCCGCAGCGGCGCCACTCTGTTCTTTTGCAGGTTCTTGAGGTGGATCGCGACGAAGGACGGAGGTTGAAGCGGTGCACACGTCCATCCAAGTTTGACGAGGCAAGATCCAACGTTCTGGTCAACAGGCAGGATCATCAGGCGCCCACCGTGGGGCCGTGTAAAACTTGTTCCCATCCGCAGCGTGAGTTCTTGGAGGTTTTCGTAATTTTCTGTGTGGTTGTGTGCTGGTGCAACCGTAGTTCGCTGTTCATCTAGTTTTGTTCGGTGTTTTCACGTTTTCCACCGTTCGTTTGAGGTTTTGTTCGGTGAGGTGAAGTTCTCTGCGGACTGCGCGAGTTTTTGTTCGGTGAAGATTTGAGTTCTTTGGTTCGTTTGGTTTTCCGTGGAAGAAGCGGTGGTTTCTGGTGGAGTTGCAGGTTTCTGTGGAGGTTTTCTGTGTTCTTGAGTTTCTTGCGGAGTTTCGCGCAGGTCTGACCGATTGATCGCTGAATCGATCGTCGCTGAAGGGAGTGTTGTTCATTATTCTCTGTGATTTGCTGAGTTTTCATGAGAAAAATGAGAAGCAACCGTTCAAGTCCAGTTGCGCCCGTTGCTGCTGAAGGCGCCGCCGCCATGACCATGGCGCAGATGGTAGAGATCATGCGCTCGTTGCAAGCAACTGTGGAAGCCTCGCGCATAGAACAGGCGAGAATGCATGAGGACCTGGCCGCCTCTCGGGCCAGGAATGATGAGCTTAGCAAAGTGACTGAAGAGCTGCGTCAAGCTCTTCAGGAGCAGCAAGGGCGTCCTATTGCTGAAGAGGTCGCGCCGTCAACGCCGCCTCGTGTTTTTCCTATGCCTTTCGCTCAGGCGATTACTGACACGCCTATTCCTACGAGTGTGGTACCTGTTAAGGCTGTTTTTACCGGCGTGGAGGATCCTGAGGCTCATCTCACCACGTTCCATACGCAGACGATGCTGTCAGGGGGATCAGACGCTGTATACTGCAAGATGTTCGTGAGCACACTCCAGGGAACGACGCTGGAATGGTTTGTGAGCCTGCCTAACGGTCACATTACCAATTTCCAACAGTTCTCGAAGATTTTCGTCGAGCAGTACATCGTGAATAAGGCACCGCCCAGGGTGTCTTACGATTTGTTTGATATAAGGCAGTACCAGGGAGAGTCCCTCAGGGACTACTTGAATCGCTTTGGGGCGCAGATGGTCAGATCGCCGGCCAAAGATGAAGAAATGCTGGTCTATGCATTTAAGAAGGGCGTGTTGCCGGGACCATTCTGCGAGGCATTGATCAGGGCTCACCCCGCCACGTTTGCTGAGGTTAGGCGACTTGCGGTGGCCCACATCGCCGACGAGAGTGAAGTCGCCGAGAAGAGAGGAAGCGTGGCTCCCATTAGGCCACGCGCCCAGACCAGGGTCCAGCCACAGAGGGTGCTGGAGACAGCGGCGGCCAGAAGGGATCAGAGGACTCGCCATCCTTATGATCCAAGGAAGAACAAGGGCAGGGGCCAAGGACGCCAGCAACCAGCACGCCGGGAATACAATCGCCCGCCTAAGCACAAGTTTGTCATGGGATTGGCGGACCTGATCGCCATTCCCAATATATCTGCTAGGTTGAAAGTGCCAGAGAAGGTGGGCGACAAGGTGCTGGGACCCAAGCCAGACGCCTGGTGCGAGTTTCACCAGGGCTTTGGCCATACAGTGGATTCGTGCTTGGCTTTAGGATACCAGCTCGACGATCTGGTTAAGAGCGGGTTCCTAAATGACTACTTGCTGGATAGAAGGACGGGGGGCGCGTCGAGCTCCCAACCAGCAGGTGGAGAAGCCCAGCAGCATGAGATGCCTACGCACGGGGAAATCCACACCATTGCAGGGGGTTTCTCAGGAGGTGGATGCACCGCATCACAGAGGAAGAGGTACGCGAGGTCTGTGATGACGGTGGATATGTTTGAAGACCACTCGCCGGAAGTGGATATTACATTCACCAAGCAAGATCTTCGGGATGTTGTGCCTCATGACAACGATCCCATAGTGATTTCGTTGATCACAACAGGAAGAAAGGTCCACAGGGTGCTGGTAGACCAAGGAAGCTCGGCAGACGTGATGTTTTGGCCGACTTTCACGCAGTTGGAGCTGCCCCTTGACCAGCTGAGGCCCTATGGAGGGTGTTTGTATGGTTTCGCTGGTGACCAGGTGGAGGTCAGGGGGTACATAGAATTGAGGACAACGTTTACAGATGTGGCGGGTTCAAGAACGGAGAAAATCAAATACCTTGTTGTAAACGCTCCTTCAGCATACAACATCCTGTTGGGAAGACCCACGCTCAACAGGATAGGTGCCATACCGTCGACCCGGCACATGAAGGTGAAGTTGCCGTCTATGGAGGGGGTGGTGATCACCATCAAATCCGATCAGAAAGAAGCGAAGAAGTGCTATGACAATAGCCTGAAAAACAAGAGATCGGTGAGTTACGTAACGACCACCCCGCCTCCTGGTGTGAAGCCCAGATCGACAGTAACAGAAGAGACCGCCGGAAGGGACGTGGAGATGGTGGACGCTGAGCTGGGGGAGGGGAACGCTGGTCTGGAGGAGGAAGAGGCAAGGAATCGCCCTGAGGAAGCGAGGGAACTGGGAATCGCCAGGGCGGTGATCGCCAGAGAAACCAGACCAAAACCCGTCGAGCAGTGGCTCGAGAGAGAAATCGGGGGAAAGATCTTCAAGCTGGGAAGATCTCTGGAGGTCGAGCTCCAGGACCAGATTGCTGAGGTGATAGAACGGCATCTGGATGCCTTTGCATGGTCCGCTTCGGACATGCCCGGGATCGATCCCGACTTCTTGTGCCATCATCTGGCGATGGACAACTTGGTGAGACCAGTGCGACAAAGAAGAAGAAAGTTCAACGAGGAGAGGAGGCAGGCGATCAGGGACGAAACACAGAAACTCCTCGCTGCAGGCCACATCAGGGAGGTTCAGTACCCTGAATGGCTAGCGAATGTCGTGCTGGTGAAGAAGAGTAATGGGAAATGGCGCATGTGCGTCGATTTCACTGATCTGAACAAGGCTTGCCCAAAGGATTCATATCCTTTACCAAGCATAGACGCCCTGGTGGACAGTGCTGCAGGGTGTAAGTTGTTGAGTTTCCTGGATGCCTTCTCGGGGTATAATCAGATCAAGATGCATCCCATGGATGAAGAGAAGACTGCCTTCATGACCGAGAGATCGTGCTACTGCTATAAGGTGATGCCGTTTGGGCTGAAAAACGCGGGGGCCACATACCAGAGGTTGATGGATCGAGTACTTGCACCGATGCTGGGAAGGAATGTGCAAGCGTACGTCGATGACATGGTCGTGACCTCACCAGAAAAAAGCAAGCACGTTGCAGACTTGGAGGAGTTGTTCACGACGATCGCCAAGTTCAGGTTGAAGCTGAATCCAGAGAAATGGATCTTTGGCGTGGAGGCTGGAAAATTCCTGGGATTTCTCTTGACTGAAAGAGGAATAGAAGCCAACCCGGATAAGTGTGCCGCCATCTTGGTGATGAGGAGCCCAGCTACGGTGAAGGAGGTTCAACAGTTAACAGGTCGGATGGCAGCCCTGTCTCGCTTCGTGTCAGCTAGCGGAGAAAAGGGCCATCCCTATTTTCAGTGCTTAAGGCGCAATAACAAGTTTGCTTGGACGAAGGAGTGCGAGGAAGCCTTCGTCAAGCTGAAGGAGTATTTGGCGAGCCCGCCGGTTTTGTGTAAACCGCTGGTGGGAACCCCTCTCAGGTTGTATTTTGCTGTAACTGAGAGGGCGGTGAGTGCGGTGCTCGCCCAGGATCAAGATCAGGCTCAGAAGCCTATTTATTTTGTTAGTAAGGTGCTGCAGGGCCCCGAAACGAGATATCAGGCCCTGGAAAAGGCTGCGCTGGCTGTGGTATTTTCGGCGAGGAGGTTGCGCCACTATTTCCATAGCTTCACCATACTGGTGATGACTGACCTGCCCATCCAGAAGGTCTTGAAGAAGCCTGACGTTGCGGGAAGGATGGTGAAGTGGGCAGTAGAATTGTCAAAGTTTGATATTAAGTATGAGCCCCGAGGCCCGATCAAGGGGCAAATCTTTGCAGATTTCGTGGTCGAGCTCTCATCTGAGGCGACACGAGTGGAAGGGGACGACTTCCGTTGGGTACTCTCGGTGGATGGATCGTCGAACCAGCAGGGTAGTGGTGCTGGAGTCATTTTGGAAGCACCCAAAGGCGTGCTAATCGAACAATCTTTGAGGTTTGCCTTCAAAGCCAACAACAATCAAGCAGAATATGAGGCGCTGATCGCCGGGATTTTGCTGGCCAAAGAGATGGGAGCCAGGGTGTTGATGGCTAAGAGTGACTCGCTGCTAGTCACAGGGCAAGTAACAGGCGAGTTCCAGGCTAAAGATCAACAAATGGCGGCTTACCTGGAGTATGTGCAGGAATTGAAGAGTTCCTTTGCCTCCTTTGAAGTAGTGCATGTGCCCAGAGAGCAGAATGCCCGAGCTGACTTGCTGGCTAAGCTCGCCAGTTCAGGCAAGGGGGGTAGGCAGAGGACGGTGATTCAAGAAACTCTGAAGACGCCGAGAGCATTTGTAGCAGATCACCTGGTTTTTCAGATAAGCAAGTCGACGGAGAAAGCGGCGAGGAGTCACAAATCCTTGACTCAAGAGACCTTGAGGTCGCCGAGAATTAGAGCATGTCGAGGAGAGAAGGTGAACATGACGCAGGTCTGCGCCACCCATGAGCTAGACACCTGGATAACACAGTACAAGCGGTGCCTGGCAGATGGCCTTCTCCCGCTGGATCCGACAGAGGCTAGGAAGATAAAGAAAAATTCTAGCAAGTACACAATGATCGATGGTGAGTTGTTCAGGTTTGGGTTCACTCACCCACTCCTGGAATGTGTGTATGGGGAGAAATGCACGAGGATTATGGCAGAGCTCCATGAAGGTATATGCGGAAGCCACGTCGGGGGTCGAGCTCTGGCCGCAAGGACCCTCCATGCAGGTTACTACTGGCCAACGATGAGAGAAGATTGCAAGAGGTATGCCCAGTGTTGCAAACAATGCCAACAGCACGCCGATTGGCACAAGGCGCCTCCCGAGGAGTTGAAGTCGATCTACAGCCCTTGGCCGTTTCATACTTGGGGAATCGACATCCTGGGACCATTCCCGCTGGCGATCAGGCAGATGAAGTACTTGGTGGTGGCGATTGAGTATTTCACCAAGTGGATCGAAGCAGAACCAGTGGCCCAGATCACCGCGCACAAGATCGAAGGTTTCGTGTGGAAGAACATCGTGTGCCGGTTTGGTGTGCCCAAGCGCCTGGTGTCGGACAATGGGACTCAGTTTGCAAGCCACCTGTTGAAGAAGCTGTGCGAAGGGGTGGGAATTCAACAAGTGTTTGCATCCGTCGAGCACCCTCAGACAAATGGCCAAGTAGAGTCAGCTAATCGGGTGCTGCTGAGAGGTTTGAAGAGAAGGCTAGAGAAAGCCAAAGGAAGCTGGGCTGAGGAGGTACCCCGTATAGTCTGGGCGTACCACACCACCGAGCAGTCAGGAACCCATGAGACCCCGTTCAGCTTGGTCTATGGGTGTGATGCAATGATTCCAGTAGAAATTCAGGAGAGCTCGCCGAGATTCCAGAACTTCGTAGAGGAAGACTCGAACGAGGAAAGAAGGTTGAACCTAGATCTACTGGATGAGGTCAGGGAAGAGGCGAGATTGAAAGCTGAGGCGGTGAAGAGAAGGATTGAACGAAGATATAACTCGAAGGTGATGCCGAGACAGTTCAGAGAAGGCGACCTGGTGATGAGGAAAGCCCACCAGTACGAGATGGAGAATAAGCTGTCGCCTAAGTGGACGGGACCGTTCAGAATAACCGAGGCGCTTGGGAACGGCGCCTACCGTTTAGAGACATTGGAAGGAGGGGCGATTCCTCGCACTTGGAACGCCACGCACCTCAAGTTGTATTACAGTTAAGAAGCTTTGTAAGTAAAGACAAACACAAAGTTATATTACAATGTCTCTGTTAAAACAGTTTGAAGGGGGCACTCTTTTTTCCTAAGGAGGGTTTTTAATGAGGCCACCCAATAAAAGAAGAGTTTTCGAAGTTCAAAGTTGTTTTAGATTGCATGCTTGTTGTTTTCAGAAAGTTTTGAAGAAAGACCTTGTCACTTGTATGTGATTTAAGGCAAGTAAAGATATATTGCATGTTTTCTTAAAAGTTTTTAAGTCCTCATCGTCTTTCGGCGATCGGAGGCATCAGTTAAAGTTAAAGTCCTCATCGTCTTTCGGCGATCGGAGGCACCAGTTGAAAGACCTCGACGCCCTCGCGCGTCCTGAGGCGAGATAAAGACCTCCTCGCCGTCAAGTGAGTGCAGGCGAGGAAGAGTGAAAAGTCCTCAGTGTTTCTGGGGGCGAGAAGATGTAACCCCTAGGGCAATGTAGAGGCACCAGTGAAAAGTCCTCAGTGTTTCTGGGGGCGAGAAGATGTAACCCCCGGGGCAATGTAGAGGCACCAGTGAAAAGTCCTCAGTGTTTCTGGGGGAGAGGAGATGTAACCCCTGGGGCAATGTAGAGGCACGATTTAAAGACCTTCTCGCCTATGAGCGAGTTCAGGCGAGTTTAAAGACCTTCTCGCCTATGAGCGAGTTCAGGCAAGATAAAATCCTTCTCGTCTCGAACGAGTTCAGGTGTGGTGCAAAGGGTGGAAGAAGTTTGGAGGGTGGCTAAGGTAGGTTCGAAGAGAACACCTAGTCACCCGGTCTTTGTTCTGAAGTTCAGGAAGGTAGAGAAGGATCCGAAAGGTGCCTCTACCCCCAGATGAAGGAACAATGGCCAAGTTGTGATGGCAGAAAGAAGCTGATATCGCTAAGAGTCTTTGGCGACCATGAAAAGTTCATGCAGTGGCAAGAAAGTTAAAGACCCGTTTTGATGAAGCAGGGCGGGTTAGCGGTGTCTTAAGCCATTAGTTGAGTTAAAGTTCGTTGTTTGAAGAGTGATTTTACATTAAGGTTCATTGCCTTGAGATTACAAGTTGTTAGATTGGTTGTTACTCGAAATCGAAGCAGTTCGAAGCAGTTAAGTATATGATCGCGCTTACAAAAGTACTAAGTTATTTCTTTGAAGCAATTTGTGCAAGGAAAGTTAAAGCAGCTAAAGAAGTTATAAGAAGAAATACAAGGACTTTGTCATTAAAGTGAGTATCAGATTCAGAACATATGTACAGGGAAATATAAAGTTTATTACAATAATGTGAAAGGAGAAAGCGTAAAGATGGTGGATGAGGGGAAATCAATTAGTCTTCAGCGGGAACAACTTTCCCATCCACCACCTCGTTGTTAAGGGACACCATGCTAAGATCCAGATCGGGGAACAAGCAGGCGAACTGTTCTCGTGCAGCCTCGAATCCAGCAGCCAGAATTTGGGCAGAACTCAGATTAAGATCTTCAATCTGTTTCTTAAGTTCTTCAGCTTGCTTCTTTAGCCCCTCATTCTGCTGCTCCAGCTCTTCAACTTGCTTCTTGAGTTTTTCGACGGTTTCCTGAGCTTGAAGAATGTCTTCAGCAACCTTCTTGGATTCTGCCTGCACCTGGACCAGTTCAGCAGCGAGCTTCCCTTTTTCCTTGTTGGCTTCGGCAAGCTCAGCCATGGCGTCGTCCCTCGCCTTCTCCACCTTTCCAAGGAAGACCTCCCGATCGGCTGACCTTTGCTCCAGTTTTTTCACCTTGGCGGCGTCAGTTTTTATTAGGGCCTCCAGGTCAGCCACTTTGACGCGATAAGGTACAATCTTGCTCTCCAGCTCAATCTTCTCTTGAGCCAAGAGTTGTACCTTATGGCGGAGATCGGTGGCCTCCTTGCGCGCCACCCGGAGCTCGGTGCTCATTGCATCTTCTACTCGGGAGTGTTCAATCTCCGCGAGTGTTAGATTGCAGGACAACTTCTCCGCCTCGATCCTTATAGTTCTGTTCTCAGTTCGAAGGGCGTAGAGGTCGTCCTGGAGCTTCCTGGTGGAGCTCTCCACAGCCCTAGATATAATGGCGGGGAAGTCCTCTGCCATCATCTTCAGTTTGGCAGAGAGAGGCTCCCACATCCTCTTAACCTCAATAGAGAGACCTGCCTGTGGAGGCACCGGGTGGGCCTGTTGTTGGTTTTCGCCGCCACCTTCTTGAATTGGTTGCTCAGCAGGTGCTTCTTGGCGTGGTGGCGACGTCGGGGATTCAGTAATCAGAATCGGAGAGTTGTGGGCAACCTCATCCCCGATTGGTGCGATGTTGGCGGTTGAGGCATTTGAAGGAGGACCCCCTCCAGCTGATACGTAAGGTGTGGAGGCGCTCGGGGGGTCCTCCATGAAGTTTGGCTCGGGGGCCTCAACCGCAGGTGGCGCAGACGCCAATGGAATTGCTTGGACTGGTGAAGCAGGAGCTGGTGGGGGTGGCAATGATGGAGGAGCAGCAGGCGTAGATGGCGGTGTTGATATTGGAAGAGGGGGTGGAGCAGATGGTGAAGAAGGTGCCACCCTCTTCCTCTTCGTGACAAGGCCATCTTCAATTGCCTCTTCGTCTTCCTCTTCCTCCTCATGGACTACCTGGGGGGCTTTCCTCTTGGGTTTCCTGAGGACAAGCTTCTTGCGTTGGTTGGCGGGTTGGACATCGGGAGGAGCTGGGCCCCTGGGTGGCGATCTGCCTTGAGCAGCGGCGATCTCCACCACAGAGTTTGGCACGGTTTGGGAACCCGATGCCAACCCGTGGGTTCGGGCGAGCGCCCTCAATTCAGCGAGCTTGCCCCGGCCCAACATATTATCTGCATAAAGCGAAGATGCATGGGTTAGCTCAAAAAGAAAATAAATGCATAAGGCAGTATGCAGCAAAACAGATAAATAGTGCAGAAAAATAAAACCAAAGTCTTGCGCACAACGCCCAAGACGCCCAGAAACAGTTAACAAAGGCAATGTTAGAGCAAAGACTTAGACGTTCTAACCTATACGAATTTCGAGTTGGTCCTCGAAGAACTCGAAGCAGATGAGTGTGGTAGTGAGGAAGGTGATGTTGGCGTCTGCCACACTCTTCCAGAAGAAGCAGAGATCCCTGTCCAAGGCACCCATGCTATCAGGGCTCCTTGGCCTCCTGAAGCTGCTTTTGGACTCTTTGTTCCCCTTGTTTACCCAGTACAAGGGGAAACCGTCGAGCAAGGAAGCGTCCTTGTCGTTGGGGCGCACCTGGACAAACTTGCCCTTCCAGTCTTTGTAGGATTGCTGGAAGATAGAGAGGATCGACCTCCCAGCAATCCCGTTTAAGCTTACCCACAGGCGATCTCCTGGGTGCTTGGCTTCAAAAAGAAACAAGAAAACATCCACCGACGCTGGTAGCCCCAAGTGGTCGCACATTATCTGGAACGCCCGTATGAACGCCCAGCTGTTGGGGTGAAGCTGGGCGGCGGCGATGTCGAGCTCGGTGAGAAGCTCCCTTTCAAAGCGGGTGAAGGGAAACCTAAGTTTCACCTTCTTGAACAGGGTGGTGTATATGAGGCAGAACGACCCGCCGGTGTTCCCCTTATCATCGACGCACACCGGCATGTCGGGAGGGAAAGGTAGCACCGTCATCTTCTCGTCGTGCTCCTTGTGGAATGATTGGTGAGGCTCATCCCCCTTCGTCAATCGCAGAACTGCCCCAGCAGTGTTTACAGAAGATGTTTCCCTCGACAAGGTCGAGTTGGCCCAGGGATATAGTTTTTTGAAGTCTGGTGGGGGGACGGAGGCTCCTCCGGTGACAGGCGGAGTAGCCTGAGCCGGGTTGGGGCGGGAAGGTGCAGGCCTCTCAGCCTGAGAAGACGATAAGGGGAAACATCGTCTGTGAGGAAGGGTTTCGTGACGAAGGAGGAGGATTTGGGGTGATCTTTGAGCGAGTCATTGTTGAAGCTGCAAAGGAAGAAGAAAAGGAAAAATGATCAGGGTTTGCAGAGGCTGACTCGATCATGAAAGAAGGGTGAAAAACGAACGAACATAGGATCGTTGTGACGTTGACGGAGCCCTAAGTTACGAAGAAGGAGAAATGGAAAAAACAACCCACAACGTATGCACCAGACAGTTAAAGGATGATGCGAATCGGTTAAAATGCAGGAAAAACCAGCAGAAGAAGGAAAGGAAGTACCTTTTTATGATCGGGAAGGCGATGAAGGATGTTGGTGATTCAGAAGGTTGAAGAACGCTGAGAGCTTTTTTGCAGAAGAGAGTTGGAGCGTCTGAGAAAACGAAGAAAGTGATGGAACAGTGAAGCGAAATGAGTTTAAGGGTTTTTCGAAATGGGTTTGGGAAGCGCAAACGTTAACTGAAGGCAACCGTTGATGAAGCCACGTGTCGAGCGATGGGTGAGGTGTTTGGTGGAGCGTCAGAGAAGCAGAAAGTACAACCGCTTGAAATTCTGCGCCAGTGCCACGTAGATCGGTATTGACGTGACTCTTTTAGTCTTTTCGCTGGACAAGTCTTCGCTTAAGACTGGGGGGGCTTGTGTACCGCCCTGGTAGTCGGAAGTGATGACGTGGCACCAAGCTACAGTATAGGCGTGTTGACGAGACGCCAGGTTGGCAGAAGGGAAGGAGGTCGGGGGGCTCGTGAAGTCGCCAGTTATGAAGTTGGCGTGCTCCGATCTCCAGCATACCAGAACCGGCGATCACCCAGTTGAAGATGAAGTCGCCAGATGTAAACCAGGTGACCAAGTGATCAGAGATCGCCGGAGCAAGCACATCGCCGAAGATGAAGGTGGTGCAGATTATGAAGGCGGCCGGCGAGACCACAGGGAAGGTGTACGAGGGCACCCTAACTCGCCAATTCTAGTAGAGATCGCGCTCCCAAGTTAGCTATGCACTGGGCAGTACCATGCATAAGTAACTTAGCCAAAAGAGAGTCAGAAGCAGCGCCCAAGTCAAGGAGGCTCCAGATGATGGCACGTGTACGACTGGATGCGAGCCACGTGTCCAGGTCTGTAACTGCCAGGAGAGAGAAAGTGACCAGGTATTTAAGGGTTCCCCAACGAACTTTTGAGGTACGCACGTTCAGATTGTATTCTTTACGCTTGCGAGTTCTTGAGCATACTGTGAGAGAGAACATTGCACGGTTCCTTGAGAGTTCTTGAGTTTTGCTCTTGAAGTATTTGGTGGTTCAGTCACTGACTTGGGCGTTGGAGTGCGATCGGCCGCAGCGGCGCCGCTCTGTTCTTTTGCAGGTTCTTGAGGTGGATCGCGACGAAGGACGGAGGTTGAAGCGGTGCACACGTCGATCCAAGTTTGACGAGGCAAGATCCAACGTTCTGGTCAACAGGCAGGATCATCAGGCGCCCACCGTGGGGCCGTGTAAAACAGAGGTATGACATTAATAACATATTTTATAAGGCAAACTCTTCCCGCAAAGGATAGGCTCCTCCCTTTCCACACCGAAAGTCTCTTTTTGATCTTTGATAGAACAGGTTCCCAGAAAGAACACCTAGATGGATTACCACCAACAGGTAGTCCTAAGTAGGTGAAATGTAATTCCATTAGGCTACAGTGGAGTATTTCAGAGTACGTATTCATCACATCCCTATCTATTCCAATTGCTCCTATTTTACTCTTGTGGAAATTTACTCTAAGGTCAGAGCTTAATTCGAAACATCTTATTATAGCCTTGATAGCCATGATATTCTGCACACTGGATTCACAAACGAAAATGGTGTCATCCGCAAACTAGAGTAAATTCACAGCTACGTTCTTGTTCAAAACTTTTATTCCCGAAAATAGGTTTTTTCTTGTCGTTTGTTTTACCAACCCTAACAAACCTTGTGCCACAATTAAAAATAAAAAAGGTGTCATCGGGTCCCCCTATCTAAGGCCTATGGAAGGTTTGAATTCTTTTGTTGGGCTATCATTGACCAGAACAAAAAATAGTAGCAGATTCTAGGCAAACTCTGATCCACTGTATCCATTTTTCCCAGAACCCTAATATGCCCAACATGTAGAATAGGAACTCCCAATCCACCGAATCGTGTGCCTTTTCGAAATCTAGCTTAACAACCACCCATGTTCTCCTTTTTCTTTTAAGTTCATCCATAACCTTGATCACTACAAGGACACTTTCTAATAACTCTCTATTAGATAAAAAAGCTGATTGTGACACATTGATCACCTTCTCAAAAACTTTTTTAATCCTTCTAGATAACATCTTAGCCAGAGTCTTGTATAAACACCCTACCAGTGAGATGGGTCTATATTCATCTAGAGATTGAGGGTTCTCCGAATTTGGAATCAGCATTATGAATGATGCATTGCAGCCTTTCGGTATCTTCCCTTCACTATGAAAGTATTTTACTGTACCAACCACCTTCTTTTCTAGTAGATCCCAATGCTTCTTAAGAAAACTGAAGGTTATTCCGTTTGGATCGGGGCTCTTACTACTATCACAATCTTAGATTGCATCCTTAATTTCTTTCTCTCTAAAAGGTTTAACCAACAACATGTTATCTGAGTTTGTTAGGGCTTTAAATTCCACGTTATCCAACCTGACACCTATATCCTCAACAATAAACATCTTATTTTTGTAGAACTCTTTAACCATCTCTTTCACCTTGTTTGGTTCTTCCATCCATGTTTCGGAACTATGAAAATGTACTCCTTTGATCTCATTTCTCATCCTCCTCCATTTAATTGTTGGAAATATTTGGAATTGGAATTTCCCTGTTTAAACCATGATGCCCTTTACTTTTGTTGTAGGAGGGATTCATTTCTCATGTTAATAACCTGTAACTAGCTTAGAAGCTCCCTTCGTTCCCTGATTTTATTTCATCCAGGTTATCCACATCATTCAACATATCAAACTCTTGTATTTATTCATAATATCAAGTTTGATCATATCTATATACCCAAAAACCTCTCTCTTCCACCCTTTCCAAATCACTCTTTAACATTTTCAATTTCTCTTTTAACATCTGAAATTTGTTTCCCTGAACCGATTAGCCTTCCTATTTTCTTTTTACAAAGCTGCCAAACTCCTTATCTTCCTGCCATATATCAAGAAATCTGAATGGTTTTGGACCCCAATCCACCACATTTGATTTTAGCATCAAAGCACAGTGATATGATATTTGTCTATCAAGTACAAATCTGATGACTTTTTACGGCAAGTGCACCGCTTTGTCAGAAGTAATAATTGTCCCTAAGGACGAATATCGGTCCCACAAGGAACAATGAATTATCAAGTACAATAATTGCTAAATATAGAACAAAACAATTAAAAGTGTATTTAAAGTGGTTGTGTTGGCGATGTTCAATAAGAAAACAAACAAAGAGGTAGTTGTTTCAATTGAAAAAATAGGGATTAGGTTTCATCTCTCTCACTCTCATGTATTTTGATTAGAATGTCAATATTAAGTTCTTTGATTGAAATTGATGCCCGTATAAAAATCATTTATATCGATTCCTCGCATATAAAATCCTTAAGAATGTCCCCTAACTATCGATCCCTCGCATAATTATAAGAACAACTTAGAACGAAACTCAGACGTTTAATAGCAATTAACATTTCAAGTCTATTCCTTGCACTCAAATATGTTAAGTATTGTTGTTTAGGTCCGAACCCTAAAAATACCTCCCAGTCAGATTTAAGATTCTCAATTTGTCACAGAAAATTAAAAGTAAAACAACAATACCAATAATCAATCAAGAACTGAATATTAATATATAAGATATCACCTCAATACACAAGAGTTTGAGCAGATTACTCCCAATCCCAAAGGGTAGAATTAGCCACGCATACTTCTAGCACCTTCCATTCTCCCAATTGGGTTACAATTCACTCTATGGTGTTTTCCTCTAACCCTCTATTTATCCTAGTTTTCTTGGGTTAGGTTGCTTCCTGTGTCGCGCTAATGGGCTAAATGATAAAACATAAAAAGACCCAATCTTTCTTTGCATCTTTTTCCATTCTGGGACCTTCCAACTTTCTCTTTTTAGCTCAAATTATTCTTCTCTACTCCAAATCTTCAATCCTCCCTAGAAATCTACGATTAAGATCAAATTTGGGAATAAAATGCTCTTATTCAAATAAAGCTCATAAAAAATGTAAAAAGGTATAAATTCATAAATTAAGGATTATTTTATATGTAAATTAGCAATAAATCCTCATAAGTGCCTATATTTTAATATGAAATATTACTGAAATTAGGCACTTATCAAAATCCTACATTGTTATCCCCCCAAAACTGAAAACATTTTTCAATACTAAAAGTTGGCATCTTTGTTTCCTATAACCATACTATTTTAACACCTTATTTCCTAATGAGCTCCTTAATATATCTCCATTTTACAAAACTCCCAAACCCTCTTACATTCAAAGATAGTATTCTCATTGATGACCCTTTTTGTAACCTCACATGTAGCAATTGCAATTGAGATAAGCAAATATTAACTGAAAATAAGCACATTATCTTATATCTCTAATAGAAAACCACCTGCCACATGCACCAATGACCTTTAGGTGCTACACTTCAAGCCACATTCTATTATACATACACCTCCCTATCTTTTTAGGGTTAACAACATCTATTAACAGGTATTTTATCTCTAGAATCACAACAGATAAAATATCTCTTTATCTGTTATCTCCAGAATCACAATAGATAAAATATCTTTTTATCTTTTATCTCCAGAATCACAAGAGATAAAATATCTCTTTATATTTTATCTTATATATTTATAAAATATCTCTTTATATTTTATCTTTAAACACATGCAACTTGAATTTAAATCATAGCACATCATTAGGAAACTAGACCCATTAACCAAATAGGCCCAACAGCGCTACCTTGACTCCAGGTCCATGGCCGAGTTGACCTCTGCCCTACCCGAGAACTGAGTAGTAGCTGGTCCAAGACCAAGGACTGAGCTCCTATACAGTACACAAGCCCCCCAGGCTCGAGCTGAGTTTGGCTAAGCGAAAAGGCTTTCAAGTGCTTTGGCCTTTAGTGAACTTATTTCCTTAGCCACTACAGGCTAATGATCGAATGTGGTGCATCTAGAGGTATCCTACCTTGATCTCGCTAAGTACTTCTCCATGTGGTGCATGTTCGGATAATTGTGCCCTTTTGTGCATGGTGATTCTTTCAACATGCTTGGTCACGTGCCCTCGTCATCATCAACCTTTTCAAGGCACTTGCCAGCGTACCACTGGACAATTAAACTATGCAACTTGAAATCATCTCATAGAGTGCCCAACTTGGGTGATCACGGGCACCTGCACGACTTGCTCATCCTTCACAGTGTCCAGTTCTCACATGGCATCAACCATGTTGTTAGCTCGACATATCCTGCACTTAGCCAAATTTATGCACTCTCTTATCCAGCAGAGCACCTAGAGCTCGGGTGATACAGACTTAGGCGACTTACCTGCGTCTCGGGATAGGTTATCTACGCACTTGCTTTTCTTGCATAGCACCTACAACCCGGGTGACACCGGCTTAGGCGACTTACTTACGTCTCTGGATAGCACTTTTACGGACTTGCTCACAAATTAAACAACATGTAAAGCAACAATAAGCAACACTAATAACAATAATGCATCATAAGCGACATTTATTAGATGGCCTCGTTAAAAAACCCTCTTTAAGGGAAAAAGAGCGCCACCTGTTCAACAATATAATTCAGCTTAACAGCAATAAAACTTGAGGTTATTGACATTCCAAGCCCGAGGACTAGGTCCCTCCTCCAGTGTTTCTAACCTGTATGCACCATTCCCCGACACTTCGACTACTCGATACGGTCCTGTCCACTTTGGAAGACAACCTGTTCTTTAGCTAGTACGGATGGGCTTTCAAAGTGAGAGCTTGCCCTCCAATATGGCTTCTCTCTTCTGTTCTTCAGGCTCCTCTCATAACACTTTTGAGCAACTTTCTGGTCAGACTTGATGGTAATTACTTTCCCTCCAAAGATGGCAACTTCATCTTTATATGCTTCGTTGAAGCCACGACACCTAACCTGTTTATAGAAGGTCTACCTAAAAGCAGGTTATAAGCGGAAGGGATATTTATAACGATGTACCTGACAACTATAGTTCGTGCAGCTTCCTCATCAGAGAAAGTGGTTCTCAAATTGATATACCCTCGCACCTCCACTTGGTCCCCTGCAAAGCCCACCAAACACTCATCATGCGGTCTCAGCTGGTCAGGGGACAGTCACAGATTGACGAATGTTGACTAAAACATCACGTCAACCGAGCTTCCCTAGTCAATGAGAACTCGATGCACTCGCCTTCCTATGGTCACAATAGAGATCACGACCGGGTCATTGTCATGAAGGACCACCCCTACTAGATCAGCCTTGGTAAAGTAAAGGGGCGGGTTTGGTGCATCATCAGGTTCCTACGTCTCTACTGACATCACAGCTCTCGCATATCGCTTTCTATTGCTGAGCTCCCTCCTCCTGAGAATCCACCCAAGATCGTCTTTATCTTGCCATACATCGGAATCTCGTGCGGGGGATCTTTTCTCAAAGTGTCTCCCCGAGGCTCTTCCTGCCTGGCCTCACAATACTCCTTCAAGAACCCTTCATTCAGCAACTTTGCTAGCTGACGTCCTAAAGCCAAACATCGTTCAATGTTATGACCGAACCCTTTGTGAAAATTGCACCAAGCATCCTTTTTAGGTCCCAGATTCCTCTTAGCCTTACCAGGGAACCTCAATTTTTCTG
Organism: Phaseolus vulgaris; assembly: GCF_000499845.2. Lineage (NCBI taxonomy): Eukaryota > Viridiplantae > Streptophyta > Magnoliopsida > Fabales > Fabaceae > Phaseolus > Phaseolus vulgaris. Next base: position 28,924,186 of record NC_023750.2, on the reverse strand, counting down.
CTACTGCCGGTATGGCTATCAATTTCTTGTAAGATATTCTGAATTTAGGGCGGACCTCCTCTTCCCTGAACCTTGCCCTAGGGTCGCCTCTCTTGTAAGGCGCATGTCTGACTGCCGACGTCTCGTGGACCCTCAAAGGTCGGGAAGCCTTGTTGGTATTCCCTGGCTTAGCTGGCTGAGAATGCGAACTACCGTTTCTGACTGTGACTGCCTCTTCAACATTGATGTGTACGACTGCTCTTCGCCTAATCTCTAAAATAGTCTCTGGCGGGTTCCGGATTAGGGTGTTGCAGAATGGTCCTGACGCAACCCCCTGTCCAAAACCGGTAACCATCACCTTCTCGTCATGGGTTTGAAGTCTGACGGTGAGAGCCCAAAACCTGTTCAAATACACCTTCAACATCTCTCCTTCCTTTTGTCTGACATTGAAAAGGTCATACAGCTCAGGGGGTTTGACTTGATTGGCGTAAAACTGTTCTCGGAATAGTTTGGCGAACTGAGGAAAAGAGGTGATGTGGCCATTAGGGGGCCCACTGAACCACTGCATCGCTGTAGCTGTGAAGGTGCCCATAAACATCTTGCACCGCCCTGCGTCTGATCCTCCCGAAATAGTCATCTAGGAATTGAACATTGTAAGATGGTTCTCAGGGTCTTCGGTTCCCGAGAAGGTAATCTTAGGCGTGACATAGTGTGCTGGTACTGGTTCATCTATGATGGCTCTCGAAAAAGGATATGGGCAATTCCTCGTGGGCACACCCGAGTCTCGCTCCCAATGGGGTCGCAAAACACGTTGTTGCATGTCTTTGCGTAGATCCTCATTGTTCTTGCGCAACTCTTCTCACAGATGCACATTGGCCTCTTGGAGAGTCCTGATAGTCTCCATGAGCTGTTGTAGTGTGGGAGCCTCGACTCCTCTTGGTGTCACTGACATTGGTTGTGGTTGCACTGGTTGTGTTGGCTGTGCCAGTTGCTCTAGTTGCTATGTCGACATTGGTTGTGTTGTCTATGCAGCTTGCGTTATCCTTACATTCCGCATCTTGCTTAAAAACTTTGAGCACAAGTGTGGATGGGATCAGGTTTTATCGGGCCCCACGGTGGGCGCCAAATGTTCTTGCCGGTTGACTTGGCCGTCGGTTGTCTCGCGACTGGTTCAAGCTTCGGTTATCCCTTGTGGAATCTGCTCTTTTTGGTTATTGAATGCTTTTACCTGTAGAGACAGAGGGCTTCCTTACGGCCGTTTGCACTCCGACGCTCAAGTCAGTAAGGGCTGACAAAAGCAACAATAATTCTCAGTGTAGTGTGTAAAAACAACGTTTAAACACAGCGTACCTTCACCTAGGGTTTCAACACCTTTTTATAACCGCACATGTAGCAATTGCACTTGAGATAAACAAATATTAATTGAAAATAAGCACATTATCTTATATCTCTAACAGAAAAGCACCTGCCACATGCACCAATGACCTTTAGGTGCTAAACTGCAAGCCACATTCTGTTATACATACACCTCCCTATCTTTTTAGGATTAACAACATCTATTAACAGGTATTTTATCTCCTGAATCACAACAGATAAAATATCTCTTTATCTTTTATCTCCAGAATCACAATCGATAAAATATCTCTTTATCTTTTATCTCCAGAATCACAAGAGATAAAAACATCTCTTTATATTTTATCTTATATGTTTATAAAATATCTCTTTATATTTTATCTTTAAACACATGCAACTTGAATTTAAATCGTAGCACATCATTAGAAAACTAGGTCCATAAACCAAACAGGCCCAACACTGCTACCTTGACTCCATGTCCATGGCCGAGCTGACCTCTACCCTACCCGAGGACCGAGTAGTAGCTGATCCAAGACCGAAGACCGAGCTCCTGTCCAGTACAGGATGAAAAAATCCTTTATTCTTCGTCCTCTATGGAACACCCTCCACATCTCTTATTCACCAAAATTACTAGGAAAATTTGTGAAGAAGAAAGTTGTTTCATTTTTATTGTTTTGTTCAAAAGCTCTCGACCCAGGATTCATGTTAAGCATGTGCTCATGGCCTATCCTGATACATTTTTTACAGAGAGGGAGATAGTATTTAATTTGAGATGTGTGTGATGAAAAAATATTATTTTTCAACTTATTTTTTGATTGCATCTACTTTGTGTTTCCATTCGAAACGCTAACTTATTATTATTATTTTAATAATTTGTATCTTGCATCCACTTTGTGTCCCCTGTTCTAGACTCAATATTATTGAGTCACTTAATTTTTTTTCATTGCATCTACTTTGTGTCCTCATTCTAGACGCTAACTTATTATTATTATTTTAATAGTTTTTAGTATGAGTTGTCTCCATTGTGGACACAATTTGACATTTATTTTTGTGCCAACTTGAGTACACTTCACCCATGCTAGTGGCTTCTTTTTTATATCCCCCACTTTTTTGTTGGCAGCTAAACTGGACTTTTCTTGTACTGAGTCCGAAAATTTGAGACCAAATTGAATTTAAAAAAAAAATACCAACGAAGATAGATTCAATTATATCTCTTGTCAAGATATCATACATTACTATTGAGCATATTATTCATCAGTTAAAATAGATTCAAAACAATTTTGCAAGAATAAGTCCTAAGAAACAAATTTAATAGTAATCAGTCACACACTAATAATTTAAGCTTACTAACAATTTAAGCTTATATTATAAATTGTTTAAATTTATTTTCTAATTGATGATATTGGATATAATAATTGTTAGCATTTAAAAAGAAAAGGCTATTTAACTAAACTTTAATACTAAATCTGTGAACGATTCCTTGTTTGAATTTTTCTTGGATTGATTAATGGTATATTAATTAATTTATAACTAATTTAATGGACTATAATTGATTTAATCAAAGTAAATATGATTAATATATTATTCTCCATTTAATTTCATTCCTCATTCTTTTGTATTTAATTCTATTTTGATTCTATTTAATTGTGTTTTTATTTTATTTTTAAATCAAATCCCTAAATTTTAGGCTTTGATTGTTTAGTGTATGGTATGTGTTTAATAAATAGTTAAGAATGAATTGATTTTGTGAAATTAAACTCAAGGTTGACCAACTAAATACATTTTGTTTTTAATTGTTAAATCTTTTTATGTATAATACAACCTAAACATTCAACATTGGTATTTATTTGAATAGAATTTGAAATTTGATACATTAACATTGGTTGTTAAATTTGTGTTCTTGATTGCTGTGTGATGAGTGGGTGGGGTTCTTTGAAGTGTCTGCTTGGTGCATGGGAGTGCTGAGTTCGCTCGAGAGTTATGAGAGTTTTTTTTTTCCCGTAAATAACACTCTTTTGAATAATATATTTTCCAATATCACCTTTTCCCCTTTAACTTTCTAAATAACACTTTTTTTTTGGTCATGCTGAGAACTCAATTCATTTTTTATTTGCTGGAAAAAATCACTCTTAGAATTTGGTTTCTGATAAAGTAATTTGATTCCCTAAATCATTATGTTGCTGGATAAATGCCATAAGTTTAAACCTTGCATGAGGTTCATATTTTTTTCCAAAACCAACGACACATTGTGTGTTGTCATCATCTTCAATATGGACACATCGATATGAATTCCTAATTTCATTCATATATATTGGACACCAATAAAATAAATCAACAAAATATGACTTGTCATCATTTAGGACAAAGAAATGTAGAATGAAGTTTTTAAGAATTGATAGGGGCATGGATTGATAAATCTCAACTGAAGCAGTTGATTGACTGACAAAGATGGTGGAATGAAGCTCATCAGTGATGATTTGGCCATTGCAATGCACCAAAGCCATGATACTTGCCGAGGTCATTTTGTGATAGTCATAAACATGCAAAAATTGATCTGAATGAACCCACCCATCAACATGTTGGAGACTGGGAAGAACACATGCAATCATATACCCAACTATTAAGTGGTTCATATATCAGTCTAGGCGAACACGAAAACAAATAACTCCCTCAAGAACCACCACAAGAGCATGGGGTTGTTGGTCTTCCCGATGAAGTCTTCGATCCTTTTAGTGAGGATGAAGATAACATTAGGAGGCAGAAGAACCACGTGCATACCATACAAACAATTAAGAACATGAACATACTTCATCTTATGTCCCACCAGAGCATTTTTTGCACTTTCCACCTAAACTACCTATGTATGACCCAAAATTTAATGCCTTTGATCGCGACACAATAGGGGATCCTCTAAGGACACTTTTTGTCGGGCAATAGTTCGACACCAATGAAGAAGCTCAAGATGCCATAAATCATTTCCACATTATTAATCATTGCATGTACAAGGTGTCATCATCAAATCAATCAAGGCTCTTAGTTCAATGTGTTCATGATGATTTTGCAGGGAGGTGTAGAGAGATTTTGCGATCCAAGAATCAATTGTGGGAAATTATGAAGTTGAAAGGTGTTCACACCTGTGTATCCCTTATGATCTCACAAGATCACAATAAGTTGGGTATCAAATGATTGCACAAAGCATTCATGAAATCATCCATGTTAACCCTTCTACACCAGTGTCGACCATAATAGCGCACATAAAGTCATCCTTGGGGTATACCTTCACTTGTAATAAGGTATGTCTAGGAAAACAATTGGCCATAGAAAAGGTATATGGCAAGTGGGGAAAGTCATACCAAAAATTGTCAGCACTTCTAAATGCAATGCAACTTTACGTTCCTGGGTTGATTTGAAAAATACAGACCCAACCTACTTATGAAGGAAACCAATTGGACGTGGACCACATCATCTTAAAGAAGGTATTTTGGATGTTTAAACCATGCATTGATGGTTTCAAATTTTGCAAGCCGGTGGTCCAAGTTGATGGAACTTTCTTGTATTGTGAAATATAGAGGAATCTTATTGGTCACAATTGCGCAAGATGGCCGGAACAACATATTTCCAATTGCCTTCACCATTGTAGAGGGTGAAACTGTTGAGGCTTGTTTTTTTTTTCTTGCGAAATCTACGAAGATATGTTACTCAGCAAGATGGTCTCTGTCCTATTTCTGATCGCCAAGAGAGAAGTGGACTCTTGCATGGGACAACAGTTAAAGATGGGAACATATGACAATCAATCTAGCTGAGTCAACTAACTTTGTTTTGAAGAAAATAAGAAACCTTCCAATATCTTCCATGGTGATGGCAACATAAACCCACTGCAATAAATTTTTCACGGATAGAGGCAGGAAAGTGGAAGCCATGATGGTTGTTGGACATGTATACTCTGAAGTTGTAGCAAAAGAATTAGAAGATGCACAGTCAAAGGCAAACACTCATATAGTGTTTTCCTTTGATAGGAGGAACACCAGATTTTTGGTAGAAGAAAAACAAAATCCAAGAGAAGTAAGACCACTAGGCCGATATGTAGTTCACTTGGACGAGTTATGCTGTGATTGTGGGAAATTCCAAAAAGTACACCTACCATGCTCCCATGTGCTTGCTGCATGCAAATATGCTCACCGCGATACATCTCACTTGTGTACACATTGCAACAGGTCTTTCATGTTTACGAAGAACTATTTGGTGAAATCAGAAATGAAGAATATTGACATGCATACATTGGTAAAATATTATGGCCAAGTCCCGACACGAAAAGAACATCAAAGGCGAGACCTAAGTCAAGTCGAATAAGGACTGATATGGGCATAAGAGAACAACACGGTCGGACCAAAAAAATTTCATATTGTAAAATGCCAGGATACACAAAAAGAATGTGTCCCAACATTACTGGAGCATCCACTTCTCGTCATTAATTGCGTTTCATTTCACACAAACTATTTAATGTACCATTCAATAAAATATTAAATGAAAGCACATTTTTAATTTATTTTCTTTTTTGTTCAACATATACTACATTATTTCAATAATTAACAACAACTTTCCACTAATAAACATGGAAACATTTAAAAACAATTAACAATGTTAGTAATGGTACAAAATGTGTGAGAAAACCGATACACAAGACAATAATGTGCATTGTCACATCACTCTTCAATAATTATTTTTCCCAGGTCACACAAAAACGCACCGACTGCATCCAACTCTAAAACAATTCAAACTCAATCACTTTAACTGAAGCAATAATCTACTGTGGAGGACCTATCCAATGGGGCACCATAATGGAAAGTCAAAATGGTTATGGTCTAGCCTACAAAAGTGTCAACCCTAAAAGAATGTCAATCCCACAGAATTGTTCTTTTAATCAAGTATTTCACAACATATTACAGATACTACAATATGGAGACTGAAAACAGGGTACAAAAATAAACTATTATTGTCCAGTAAGAGTTGTCAATAAAAAACTTGTATACGACATAATACAAATACAAAATGATGCTGACATCCAACAAAAATTGAACTGTTTGTCTAAACTAAAAATTTATGCAATGCAACACCACAAGAATTTACTCAAGACTTTGAGGATAGTACCTACATCAACCATCTTGATAAATCAACATCTACACTTTTCTAAATTAGTAATGCTTTCACTGTTGTCATGTTTATGTTATATAAATCTTATGTATTGTCTTTCATCCACCTTTAACTAATATATAAATTATATTATTAATTAGTTGTCACCACATATTTCATTTATCTTTATAATTTCTTATATTTATTTATAATTAAATATGATTATATAATATTTCTTATTATAATTTATAATATATATTTATATATAACTCATTATTTACCTAATCTTTCAATTTAAATATAATTTATTTTTATTTTAAAATTATAATTTATACACTTTTTAAAAACCTAATAATAAACTTATTCACTTGATTTTGTTTTATTATTACATACTGTATTGGCCAGGAGTGCTCGGGACCTCGGTCCTGACATTCAGGTATAGTCAGCTCGGTTGTGTGAGTTGTGCCTAACTCGACCTTGAGCCGGGCGTGGGCCCAAAAGTTCGTTTCAAAGTCAGGCCAGTTTTTCTTAGTAAGTTTACGTGGAAAAGATAATTAATTAAATACAAGAATAATTGAATTAGTTATAGTATATTATTAAATATGAGTAAAAGCGGTTAGGAATGTTAGTACCCGAAAGTAACGGGTACATAGTAAAACAAATTATTGTTGAATGATATATTGTTATTGAAGATTATATTTTGGATGTTGAGATTATATTCTCATTGATGAAAATTGTTGAAGGAATGTCTATAAAACGGGTTTGAGACCCCGAGTAAAGGTACGTTTTTCTGAATACTTTAGACTGAAACAATTTTTAGTTTGAATGCTCTCACTGACTTGATCGTCAGACTGTGATCAACAGGTAGAGCCCCCTTTGTCCAAGTGGAGCAATACCTCGAAGCACCAATTGGAGCTCGCCTATTCAATCCAACCGAGGTTAACCAACGAGAACATTTGACGCCCACCGTGGGGACCAATAAAACTTGATCCCACCCATATTCACAACTGAGCATTCTGCATAATAAGAAACATGAGGCAAGTACCATTGGGATCTGAAGGATTTGAGGCCCCTGCCTTGCAACAAGTCATGGAGACCATGAGGGCTCTCCAGGAGGCAAACGAAGAATATCGAAGAGAGCAAGAGCAAATTCAAGAAGAAGCTAGGACAGAGTGAGAACGGCTACGAGCGGAGGCCCGAGATGACCAAAAACGTGTTCAAGAGCGCCTTATGGCACAGATCGTGGCCTCTCGAATGACTATGGAGAAACATGCACATGCCAATGAGGAGTTGTGCAGGACCAACAAGGAGTTGCAGAGAAGCTTATGCCAACAGGGTCGACGTCCTACTCGGGAACGTTCCCCAAATTTTTCATCAAGGGACGACCACAGGCCGTGCTCTCAGCAAATCATGGACGAGCCCGTGCCACCCCATTACATAACACCCAAGATCACCTTGTTCACTAATGTAGAATATTCTGAGAATCACTTAAAGGCGTTCGGAGCTCAAATGATCCTCTCTGGGGGGTCTGATGCAATTCGATGTAAGATGTTCATAAGTACATTCCCAGGGACAACCTTGCAATGGTTTAGTGGGGTTTTGGATGATCATATCACCTCCTTCCCCTAGTTCTCTAGAATTTTTAAAGAATAGTTATTGACGAATAAGGTCACCCCCCACAACTATGTGATATGTTCAATGTTAAGAGTGAAGGGGAGTCGCTTAATGCATACTTAAATAGATTTTGTGCTGTCACGGTAAGACTTCAAATGCAGGATGAGGAGATGGTGGTGGCCACTTTCGAACAACGTATGATAGCAAGCCCGTTCATTGACTCGCTAATCAGGAATCTGGCAGAGACGTTATCCGCAGTACGCTAGCGGGCTACCACCCATATTGAAGCTGGGGAGGCCATGCTCTGGAAAAATGGAGGCTCACGGTTGAAGCAACCTAGGCACAAGGAAAACAACCAAGACCGTTCCAGCAGAAGCAGTGAAGCCTCAATCGGGAAAAGAATGAATCCGAGGTATGTCCTATACGTTGCTAAGAAGGAGAAGCCCGAGACAAGGGTCAGAGAGGAGACGAAAATCTGGCCTAGATTCCAAGTCTCATGCAAATACCTCTTAAGCAAGCCGGGGGTAGTAGATAAACTGAAGTTTCCCCAAAAGACAGATCGACTTTTGGGATCACTAAGAGATCCCTGGTGCGAGTTTGTTCTCGTCGGTTGACTCGAACGATAGTTTCTGGTCCTCCTATCTCTGCCTGTGAATCAAGCTTCCTAGGGTTGAAGAACCTTTCACCTGCAAAGAAAAAGGACGCCTTGGCGGCTGTTTACACTCCGACGCTCAAGTCATTACTGGGGCAAAGAAACAATTAGTGTATAAAGTAGTTTTAGTCTTAGAAACGATGTACCTTGCAAGGGTTCTTACCACCCTTTATATAGGTTGTAGCTAGGGTTTACTTTTGTTCTGTTACCCTCATCTAGGGTTCCTGGGGAACGTCCTTGCACCGCTATTACACAATCTCAGCGTAATCTGGCACATAAGACTTCCCTTTACTGGAAGGCAACGACTAACAGTATGGTCGCTAAGGTACCAAGTCATGCACCAATGCTGCGGGGCCATCTGTTCTATGGGTGTCCTAAGTATTCACTGCCATGATGTGCGTGCACTGCTCACCACTTACACATACCAAGATAGGGTGAGCGAACCCATGTCTGAACAACTTTCCATCGATCAAGGTGTACTTGCTCGAACTATTCTTGATTTTTTAGCCTCTATAGGCTCTAGCGGGAGTATCCCATCAGCCAAGTAGTGTTGGTAGGGTGTTATCCAGGTTTCTCTTGATTCGACTAGGAAAACTTGCAATGACTTCTCCCCAGCAACTGGGTATGTGCTTATTATGGGCGTTTTTAACGTCTCCTGAGTCAACGACCGATGACTCCTCTTCACCCCTTCCGAAGTGCTGATCTGTTGGACTTCTGCCCCTAAACCCTAAATGATGTGATTCCAATAGCCACATAGAACAAGATTCTTGACACTTTGAGGAATCACCTTGAGCTGGAAAATATAGAGGCACTTTCTTAGAAGTTGGATCATGGTTCTAAAATCAAGAACTCACCAATAACAAGTACCAAATCCCAAACTCATTTGGATGAACCAAATATTGTCAAATTGAATCAACAAAGGAGAATGAAAAGAAGAGACCGAACAGAATTGAATTAAAAACAAAAGTACCGAACAGAATTAAGAAGCAAACAGAAAATAGGTGCTGGAAAATTAAAGGAACCAAAACAAAAACAACTCAAAACTCAAGGCTACATGAACAAATTGAAGAAGAAGAAAGGAAGGAGAAGAGAATGCTCATGAAGATGGAGGAATGGTTGGATGATCACGCCACTAGAAGAATGGATGCTCCTAGATGAGTGTGGAAGCCGCCACTTGAGGAAACCATGGTCCTTCAAGATAAGACTAGAGAAGAAGCTCAAAGCTCTCCAAATGCTCACTCCAATTTTGAGTATAGTTTCTTTAGATAAAATTCAAATCTGAATTTTACAAAGGAAGCACCTCTATTTATAGCCTAAGGTGCTGAAAAATAGGTGGGAAATTTCAAATAAACTCATTTGAAATTCCCACCAAAAACAAGTCACATGGGAGGTGTGACCTTTTTCTACTATGACACCTCCCAAAAACTACACATACACCACTCTCCTAAGTCACATGGGTAATGTGACTTTATTTTACATTTTCACACTCCTTTATTTAATAACCACACCTCCTAAAACTATACAAGAGTATTTCAAAGCTTGGCCTTGCCCCTCATGGGATGGACTTGGGCTCTTTGGGCTTTGGCCTTCTTGGGCTTGGGCTTGGGCTTTGGGCTTGGGCCTCATCTTTATTTTATGTCTTCTTTTAATTTTGAGAAGACTAGAAGGAAGAACTTCAAATGTGAGGGTGGATGTCCTCTTCCTCCATTAATAAAAGCCTCCTTTATTTGATTCTCATCATACTCCTCGAGTTGGAGAGAATTCGTCCACGAATTCTGAATCCCTGCATATAACAAAGTCAGTTTAGTTTTACAATTAAAAGTGGAAGAAAAATGTAAACATGACTTATCTTTTGTAAACAATGGGATTTCAGAAAAGGAGGTTCTATAAATCGACCAAGTTGGAAAAATTTGTTTGGGAATGATGATATCTTTTGGGAAAAGGCATCTTAAATGGTGAAAACCATTAGGAGGTATGAAATCATCCCTAACACTTTTTAACCAAGATGGTGTTGAAATAGAAACCTTGGGTAATGAAAAAGATAAGGAAGGAAAACACCTTGGAGGTGAAAGGAGAAGACTCATGTCAACTTGTTCTTCTTTGTCTTTTTTATTTTGACTTGTGGGAAGTGGGTGAGTTAGGTCTTGTGTTACCTTGTTTATCTTTAAGATTTGCTTTTGTGGACAATGAAGAGCTATGTGCCCAAAACCTAAACATTTAAAACATTTGATATTTGAAGTTTTGGTAGGTGACTTAAGAGTAGAAAGATTTGTAGTAGAAACTTTGTTTGGAAACATGGTTTGTTTGGAAAAATTGGAAGGACAATTTTGAGTAGACATTTTGTTGGCATCCTTCCTAGAAGAGTTGTAGAAATTATAATCATGAGTATTTTTGAAAGTTGTTTTCAAAAGATAGGATTCTACCTTGATGGCTTGGCGAAACACTTTCTTTAAAGAAGAGTACTCATTTAATTCTACAATTTCTCTAATATCTCTTCTCAAACCACGTACAAACCATTTTAGCTTTGACTCTTCATTAGCATGCATATTCATTTTAGTCAAAGTTGTTTCAAAATCTTTAATGTATTCTTCTACCATCCTATGTCCTTGAGGAAGCCTTTGGAACTTCAACAAGTGTTCCTTCCTAGAAGGAGGAACAAACCTCGCGCGCATACACTCTTTCAAAGCATTCCAAGAAACCACGGGAGGTTTCTTGCGATATATAATGTCCATTACAATTTTATGCCACCATTCTTTGGCATAGCCCAAAAAGGATAAAGAAACTATTCTAAGTTTTTGGTCATCTTGGACCTTATACACATGAAAATAATGATCAACCTTAGTCTCCCATTCTAAATACACATTAGGATCACTATCACCATTAAAACTAGGGACTTTTTTACAAGCAATGTTGAACACTTGGTGATATCTTTGGTCACGGTTATAGCTCTCTTCATGAGAATGATGGTGATGCCTCCTTCTTCTATGTTCTTCTTCACCAAGGACTGAAGCTTTGGAAGGAGAATGCTGTTTGTAAGATGCACCACTTGAATAGCCAGCCATTTTGCAAATAAAAAACAGCAAACACACAAAAACAGCAAACAAGTTAAGAAACAAAATTAGCAAAAACAGTGAGCTTGGCAATGAAACTGCCGAAGTGAAATGAGGCTGAAAAAAGAGATCACTCTCAAAGAAATAATGTTCTTGCACCAATCTGATCTTGAGGCCTTGGAATCCTCAAATGAAATATGTCAAAGCAAGCACACCAATCTTAAGAGCAAACCACCACAAAACCAAAGAAACAATAAAGACAAACAAGAAAAGGTATAAGCAAGGAAAGGTAATTGCAAAAGGAATACTATATGTAAGACAAACTCAAAGAATAAGAATGAAAGACAATCAAGAAAATAAAGAACTCAATGAGAAAAGTAGGCACACAAAAGAATACCTAAGGAAAAGCACTAGAGTAGATGAAGAAAACAAAAATATTAGCTACTGGAAAAAAAAAAAATTTTATGCAAACTGTGTTTGATATTCACTGATTTAACTGGAACGTTGTAGAGCGAACTGGATTATGAAATTTATACCACAGAAACTTCAAGATGTTAACTCAATAATGGCACTGGAATCAATTAAAAACAGTAAGCCAATTGAGAGAAATAAATTTTTTAAAATCACTGCCAGATTACCGTATTTTTTTCGGCAGGAATGTACACTTTTTTTATTTTATTTATCATTTTTTGTGTACTTCATATTTTTGAATGATTCTTTTTTCTATTCTTTTCTAACACTTTGAATATCTCAAATCCAGAATTTCAGAATTTTAAAGTACGTAAATCAGTTGCAATAAGGAAAAACAGTAAGCACTCTTTTCAGAAACAGAGGAAACCTAATAGGAATAAAAAAAACAGAATGATGAACTAGCAAAGACATAATAGAAAATGATGTATTGGAACTTGTATAGGTCTAGAATACAAGTATGAACTCAATTCTAAAAAGAAAATGCACAAAGGATCAACATCAATTCAGAAAATTATATGACACCAAAGCAAGAAACAATCAAAACAATAAAAGTACTACTAGAAGTAATGACATATATGGAATAACATGACTAAGACACAACTTGACATGATTCAAAAATTAAAAGACACAACACAAATTGTAACAAATGAAAGGAAGCTTAAGGTAAACTCTAGGAAGGATAATGCCATTCCAAAAGAGCAACCATACTCATAAGAATTATGAGTGCCATAAACCTTTCCTCAAACACTTGGAGCAAAAGAAAAACAGCAAGAAAACTCAATTAAAATTCTAAAACAGAAACTTAAATTGCAAGAAATTAAAAAGAGCTCTTGAAATAAAGTGCACACAACTCAACAATTAAACAAGAATGAACCTAAGACTCATGATACCACATGATGTGATTCCAATAGCCACATAGAACAAGATTCTTGACACTTTGAGGAATCACCTTGAGCTGGAAAATATAGAGGCACTTTCTTAGAAGTTGGATCATGGTTCTAAAATCAAGAACTCACCAATAACAAGTACCAAATCCCAAACTCATTTGGATGAACCAAATATTGTCAAATTGAATCAACAAAGGAGAATGAAAAGAAGAGACCGAACAGAATTGAATTAAAAACAAAAGTACCGAACAGAATTAAGAAGCAAACAGAAAATAGGTGCTGGAAAATTAAAGGAACCAAAACAAAAACAACTCAAAACTCAAGGCTACATGAACAAATTGAAGAAGAAGAAAGGAAGGAGAAGAGAATGCTCATGAAGATGGAGGAATGGTTGGATGATCACGCCACTAGAAGAATGGATGCTCCTAGATGAGTGTGGAAGCCGCCACTTGAGGAAACCATGGTCCTTCAAGATAAGACTAGAGAAGAAGCTCAAAGCTCTCCAAATGCTCACTCCAATTTTGAGTATAGTTTCTTTAGATAAAATTCAAATCTGAATTTTACAAAGGAAGCACCTCTATTTATAGCCTAAGGTGCTGAAAAATAGGTGGGAAATTTCAAATAAACTCATTTGAAATTCCCACCAAAAACAAGTCACATGGGAGGTGTGACCTTTTTCTACTATGACACCTCCCAAAAACTACACATACACCACTCTCCTAAGTCACATGGGTAATGTGACTTTATTTTACATTTTCACACTCCTTTATTTAATAACCACACCTCCTAAAACTATACAAGAGTATTTCAAAGCTTGGCCTTGCCCCTCATGGGATGGACTTGGGCTCTTTGGGCTTTGGCCTTCTTGGGCTTGGGCTTGGGCTTTGGGCTTGGGCCTCATCTTTATTTTATGTCTTCTTTTAATTTTGAGAAGACTAGAAGGAAGAACTTCAAATGTGAGGGTGGATGTCCTCTTCCTCCATTAATAAAAGCCTCCTTTATTTGATTCTCATCACTAAACCCTGTATTATCTGTGGCAGTTCGAGGTGTCTTCAGGGTCTCTTGAATGAATGTCCTCTGTCTACCCCCCTTTCTTGAACTGGCGAGTTTTGCTAGCAAGTCAGCTTGGGCATTCTGTTATCTGGGCACGTGTACTAGTTCGAACGCCTCAAACGTCTCCCTCAAAATTTGTACGTACTCTAGGTATGCGGCCATCTATGGGTCTTTAGCCTGGTATTCTCCCGTGACCTGACCCGTGACCAACAAGGAGTCACTCTTTGCCAACAAACTTTTCGCACCCATCTCCTTAGCCAACAACATTCCAACGATCAGGGCCTCGTACTCTGCCTGGTTGTTACTGGCTTTGAAAGTGAACCGCAGAGCCTGATCAATCAATAACCCGTTATCCCTTACAAGATGACGCCAGCCCCACTACCCTGTTGGTTGGAGGAACCGTCTATAGAGTACCCATATAAAACCTTCTCCTTCTTGGTGCGTGGCCACCGAGGAAAGTTCTACCACGAAGTCAGCATAAACCTAGCCTTTAATAGAGCCTCTAGGCTCATACTGCATGTCGAACTCTGATAGATCTACTGGCCAACGCACCATCCTTCCTGCAACATCCGACTTTTGTAAGACCTTGCGAATGAGAAGGTCTGTCATCACTATAACGATAAAGCTCTGGAAGTAGTGGCGAAGTCTTCGCGCTGAGAAAACTACCGCCAGGGATGCTTTCTCTATGGCCTGGTATCTCACCTCAAGCCCCTGCAATACTTTGCTAACAAAGTAGATTGGTTTCTGCACTTGGTTCTGCTTTTGCACCAGGACCAAATTGATCGCTCGCTCTGTAACTGCGAAGTACAGACGAAGTGGAGTACCTAGTTCTGGCTTGCACAACACTAGTGGACTGGCCAGGTACTCCTTCAATTTGAGGAACGCTTGTTCGCACTCCCTGGTCCATACGAACCTGTTATTCCTCTTCAGACACTGGAAATAAGGATGCCCCACATCTCCCCCCGCTGACATAAATCTGGACAGAGCGACCATGCGCCCTGTCAACTACTGCACCTCTTTTACAGAGATCGGGCTCCTCATTTCTATGATCGCAACGCACTTCTCAGGATTCGCCTCTATCCCACGCTCGGTGAGTAGGAACCCTAAGAACTTGCCTGCTTCTACCCCGAACACACACTTCTCGGGGTTTAGCTTCAACCTGTACTTAGCTATTGTGGTGAATAGCTCTTATAAATCTGCTACATGCTGCTCCCTCTGCTGGGAGGTGACCACCATGTCATCCACATACAATTGTGCATTTCACCCTATCATGGGCGCTAGTACTCTGTCCATCAGCCATTGGTAGGTTGCACCTGCATTCTTAAGCCTTAAAGGCATTACCTTATAACAATAACAAGACAACTCTGTCATGAACGCAGTCTTTCATTTGTCCCTGGGGTGCATCCTGGTCTGGTTGTAACCAGAAAAGGCGTCCAGGAAGCTGAGTAGTTTTCAACCAGACGCACTGTCCACCAAAGCATCAATACTGGGCAGTCAGTAGGAATTCGTCGGGCAGACCTTGTTGAGGTCTATGAAGTCGATGCACATTCTTCATTTCCCACTAGCCTTTTTCACCAACACCATGTTCGCCAGCCACTCAGGGTACTGAATCTCCCTGATGTGGTCAGCGTTGAGTAGCTTCTGTGTCTCTTCTCTAACGACCTGGCGCCTCTCATCATTGAACTTCCTTCTTCTCTGGCGAACAGGTCGGACCTGGGGGTTCATGGTGAGACGATGACACAGGAAGTCAGGGTCTATGCTAGGCATGTTTGAGGCAGACCATGCAAAAGTATCCAGGTGCCGCGCTATGACTTCGGCGATCTGGTTCTATGTCTTTTGGCCTAGAGATTTTCCAAGCTTGAACTTCTTCCCACCGATCTCCCTCTCCAATATGTATTCCGCTGGTTCAGGCCGTCTTTCCTTAGCGATATCTGCTCAGGTGACCCCTTCTTCCCTTGGAGGTTGGGTGGTGACAGCGAACACTCCTCTCTTCGTCTTGAGGCTATTCTCGTAAGACTTCTTAGCCTTCTTTTGGTCAGATTTGATAGTGATCACCATCCCCCCCAGGGAAGGCAGCTTCATCTTCATGTGCCTCGTCGAGGCTATCGCTTTAATCCTATTTAAAGCAGGTCCACCGTTATAACTGATGGAGCGTTAACAATAAGGTACCTGATGTTTGCGGTGCGTGAAGCTGTGCTATCTGTGAAGGTCGTCCTCAGCTCTATGTGTCCACGCACTTCTACTTGGTCTCCAGCGAAACCATACAAGCAACCAATATAAGGTCTCAACTGATCTGGAGACAACTGCAGCTTATTGAAGGTCGACTAGAACATCACATCGGCTAAACTTCCCTGGTCCACGAGGACGCGATGCACCCTCCTTCTTGTTGTCACTACCGAAATCACCACGACGTCCTGGCGGTCGGCCTTGGTGAAGACGAGGTCGACATCGAGAGTCTAATCTGCCTCCTATACCTCTACTGCCATCACCTCCCGTGCATTCTTCTTCCACTGGGAGGTGGTGTATCCTCCTCTTGAGAATCCTCCAGAGATGGTGTTGATCTCACCATGAATGGGCACCTCGTGCCCCTGATCGCCTCCTGGGCTGCTGACGCCTGAGCCCCCTACGGTTCTTGGAGATAGTCCTTCAAAAAGTCGTTCTTCACTAGTTCGTCTAATTGGTACCCTAGTGACAAGCAGTTGCGTATGGCGTGGCCATAGGCTTGGTGGAATTCGCACCAAGCGTTCTTGCTGGGCCCCAACCTTTTGTCTGTCTTTGGGGGTGTCTTCAATCTTTCCGCTATGTTAGAAATAACGATCAGCTCCTTCAACTCTACCTGAAAATTGTGCCTGGGGGGCACGTTCTCCCTTGTACGTGCCAGAGTTTGGGGCTTCCTGTTCTCGTAGCTTTGCTGCTTCCCCAGGGCCTTTTTTTTGTCGTCGCCTCATGCACTCTCATGGGCTGAGGTCGACTTGTCGCTCGAGGTCGGACGGGACCAAAGCTGATGGAGATCAAGATCAAGAGAACGTAGAGGCCAATCAACAAGATCAAGAGGAGGTGGAGGCATAAATAGAAGACGCTCATGGAGGTCAAAGTCCACCTCAAAGGCTTACAAGAAGCATGTTTAAAGCTTTAGGAACTAGAGGACATTTATTTTCTCTTTTTGTAATTTCTTTAGTTGAAGGTGCTTAGAGGGAAACTTTAGAAACCTCTTTTGTTAAAGCATCTTTTAGGCTTTAGTTAGGAGCTTTAGGGGGGTGTATTAGTAGATAGGTGTAGGAGTAGAATAGGAGGTGCCAAAGTGAAGGAAAGGGTCACACCTTCCTCATGCTTTGCAAATAGGTGCCGGTTCTAGAATGTTTTAGGAGGGAATTTTGAAATTTTTTAGCTTGCATTTTCAGCACCTTAGGCTATAAATAGAGGTGCTCTCTTTGTAAAATTCAGATTGGAATTAATCTAAGAAAACTCTACTCAAATTTTGAGTGAACTTTGGAGAGCTTTTGGAGCCTTCTTCTCTAGCCTTATCTTGATGGATCAATGGAGTCCTCAAGTGGCGGCATCACTCTTATCTAGGAGCATTCCACACTTCTAGTGGCGAGATCATCCAACATCCTTCCATCTTCATGAGCACTCTCTTCTCCTTCCTTCCTTCTCTTTCAATTGTTCATGTTGTCTTGTGTTCTTGAGTTGTTTGGTTCGGCTTTTCTATTTTTTTTCCAGCACCTATGTTCTGTTCTTGCCTTTTAATTACACTTTTGTTCGGTTCAAATGTTTGCTTATTCAATTCTGTTCGGTTCCTTTAATTGTACCTCTCTTTGTTGATTCAATTTGACAATATGTGGAGCATCCAAATGAGTTTGGGATTTGGTACTAGTTTTTGGTGAGTTCTTGTCTTAGAACAATGATCCAACTCTAAGAAAAGTGCCTCTACAATGTCCAGCTCAAGGTGATTCCTAAGAATGTCAAGAATCATTCTCTATATGGCTAGTGGAATCACATCATGTGGTATCATGAGTCTTAGGTTCATTCTTGTTTAATTGTTGAGTTGTGTGCACTTTAATTTCAAGAACTCTTTAATTTCTTGCAATTTAAGTTTCTGTTTTAGATTTTTGCTTGAGTTTTCTTGCTGTTTTTCTTTTACACCAAGTACTTGTGAAAAGGTTTATGGCACTCATTCTTCTTATGAGTATGGTTGCTCTTTTGGAATGGCATTATCCTTCCTAGAGTTTACCTTAAGCTTCCTTTCACTTGTTGTTAAAATTTGTGATGTGTCTTTTAATTTTGTAATCATGTCAAGTTTTGTCTTAGTCATGTTATTCCATATATGTCATTACTTCTAGTAGTACTTTTATTGCTTTAATTGTTTTCTTGCTTTGGTGTCATATAATTTTTCTGAATTGATTTTGATCCTTTGTGCATTTTCTTTTTAGAATTGAGTTCATACTTGTATTCTAGACCTATACAAGTTCCAATACATCATTTTCCATTATGTCTTTGCTAGTTCATAATTCTGTTTTTTATTCCTATTAGGATTCCTCTGTTTCTGAAAAAAGTGCTTACTGTTTCTCCTTATTGCAATTGATTTACGTACTGGAAAATTCTGAAATTCTGGATTTGTGATATTCAAAGTGTTAGAAAAGAATAGAAAAAAGAATCATTCAAAAATTCGAAGTACACAAAAAATGATAAATAAAATAAAAAAAGTGTACAATTCTGCCGAAAAGAATACAGTAATCTGGCAGCGATTTTAAAAAAATTTATCTCAATTAATTGGCTTACTGTTTTTATTTGATTCCAGTGCCATTATTGAGTTAACATCTTGAAGTTTCTGTGGTTTAATTTTCATAATCCAGTTCGCTCTACATCATTCCAGTTAAATCCGTGAATATCAAGCACAGTTTGCATTAAATTTTTTTTTTCCAGTAGCTAAAA
Organism: Phaseolus vulgaris; assembly: GCF_000499845.2. Taxonomy (NCBI): domain Eukaryota; kingdom Viridiplantae; phylum Streptophyta; class Magnoliopsida; order Fabales; family Fabaceae; genus Phaseolus; species Phaseolus vulgaris. Next base: position 28,905,065 of record NC_023750.2, on the reverse strand, counting down.
TTTTTGTTTTCTTCATCTACTCTAGTGCTTTTCCTTAAGTATTCTTTAGTGTGCCTACTTTTCTCATTGAGTTCTTTATTTTCTTGATTGTCTTTCATTCTTACTCTTTGAGTTTGTCTTACATATAGTTCTCCTTTTGCAATTACCTTTCCTTGCTTATACCTTTTCTTGTTTGTCTTTATTGTTTCTTTGGTTTTGTGGTGGTTGCTCTTGAGATTGGTGTGCTTGCTTTGACATATTTCATTTGAGGATTCCAAGGCCTCAAGATCAGATTGGTGCAAGAACATTATTTCTTTGAGAGTGATCTCTTTTTTCAGCCTCATTTCACTTCGGCAGTTTCATTGCCAAAGCTCACTGTTTTTGCTAATTTTTAACTTGTTTGCTGTTTTTGTGTGTTTGCTGTTTTTAATTACACATGGCTGGATTTTCAAGTGATGCATCCTACAAGCAGAATTCTCCTTCCAAAGCTTCAATCCTTGGTGAATTACATGAAGCTCAAAGAACCATTAGACGGTTGGAGGAGAAATTGCAAAAGATGGAGGTGCAACAAGCTAGACCATCTCCTTCAATTCATGATGAGCATCATAGACCTTCAACAAGAGCTTCTTCCAATGATGTTGGCCGTGAAGATGAGCATAGGAGAAGGAGAACTCCACCCCAAGTCCATGGACAAAGACATCATCACCAAGGGGAAAGAATTCACTATGGCAATGGCTTCTATCATGATGCAAAGTCCAAGCTTCCTTCGGTCAAGCTACCTTGTTTTAATGGTTCTAGTGATCCAAATGTATATTTAGATTGGGAGGCTAAGTGTGAACAAATTTTTGAGATTCATGAGATCCAAGATGAGCATAAGCTTAAGCTAGCCACCCTAGAGTTTAGTGATTATGCCATGAAATGGTGGCATGGAATTGTAAAGGACATTATCTATCACAAGGGTCCTCCCGTGGACTCTTGGAACTCTTTGAAGGATCATATGCGCGCTAGATTTGTGCCCCCACATTTTAGGAAAGACCTCATGTTGAGACTCCAACAGTTTCAACAAGGCACGCTAAATGTGGATGAATATTATAAGGAGCTTGAGACGCTTGTGCTTAAAATTGAATTAGAAGAAAGTGAAGAAGCCATGGTTGCTAGGTTTGTGAGTGGTCTTAGGAAGGATATTCAAGACATTGTTGAGTTACAAGAGTATTCATCATTGGGCTCTTTAGTTCATCTTGCAATGAAGGTGGAAGCCCAACTTGCTAAGAAAAACTCTTTTAAAAATGTCTCCAATGATGGATACTACTCCAAGTCTTGGAGAAACAAAACTTCTTTTTCTAAACATCCTTCCAAAGATTCTTCTTTTAAACCCAAGGAGTCTAAGCCATCAACTTCTAGACCTAAGTCTCCCACTAGAACATCTAATACTAAATGCTTTAAATGTATGGGTTATGGTCATATTGCTGCAAATTGTCCTTCCAAACGAAGTATGTACATGCATGAGGGCATTGTAGTTAGTGAGCATGATTCGGATTCTCCTAAGCATTCATTGCATTCTCATGCATCTAGTGAGGAAGAGAGTGAATGTCCACTTGAAGGGGACTTGTTAGTTGTGAGAAGACTTCTTGGACAAGTTTCACAACCTTTTGATGAAAGTCAAAGGGAAAATATTTTCCATACAAGATGTCTTATTCAAAACAACATTTGTTCCTTGATAGTGGATGGGGGTAGTTGTGCAAATGTGGCTAGTACAAGAGTGGTAGACAAGCTTGGATTGCCTACTATCTCTCATACAAAGCCCTACAAATTACAATGGCTTAGTGAGGTAGGAGAAATAATTGTTAATAAACAAGTCCTCATCCATTTCTCCATTGGAAAATACAAAGATGAGGTATTATGTGATGTTGTGCCCATGGAAGCCACTCATGTTCTTTTGGGAAGGCCTTGGCAATTTGATAGAAAAGTTTTACATGATGGCTTTACCAACAAACTATCTTTTGAATTCCATGGTCACAAGGTTACTTTAAAATCTCTCTCTCCAAGAGAAGTCCATGAGGACCAAGTTATCATGAAGAAAAAGAGGGAGAGTGAAAAAGATAAAAAAGATAAAAAAGATAAGAGTTCTAAGCCTACACTCCTTGTGTCTAGGCGTGAAATAGAAAGGGAAATAGTGGCTCATCATCCTCTTTTTTTAGCCATCCCTAGAACTCTTAGAGTAGAATCACTTGTTGATAGTCCTCATTTCTTGGAAAATTTGGTAGAAGAGTTCCAAGATGTGTTTCGAGATCCTCCAAATGGACTTCCACCTTTGAGAGGGATTGAGCACCAAATTGATTTGATACCGGGCTCTTCTTTACCAAATCGTCCAGCATATAGGACCAATCCAAGTGAAACCAAGGAAATTCGCCAACAAGTTGAGGCTTTGATTGAGAAAGGGTGGGTGCAAGATAGCATGAGTCCTTGTGCTATGCCTATCATCTTAGTGCCAAAAAAGGATGGCACATGGCGAATGTGTTCGGATTGTAGGGCCATAAATAACATAACCATTAAGTATAGGCATCCCATACCTAGACTAGATGATTTGTTGGATGAATTACATGGTTCTAAAATCTTTTCAAAGATTGATCTTAAAAGCGGCTACAATCAAATCCGTATCAAACCGGGTGATGAATGGAAGACGGCTTTTAAGACCAACTTTGGTTTATATGAGTGGTTAGTTAAGCCTTTTGGTTTAACTAATGCACCAAGTACCTTCATGCGCCTCATGCATCATGTTCTTAGACCTTTCATTGGTAAGTTTGTTGTGGTTTACTTTGATGACATTCTCATTTATAGCTTATCTTTGAATGACCATAGGTTGCATGTTAGGCAAGTTTTAGAAACCCTTAGGAAGGAACATTTGTATGCTAACCTTGCTAAATGTATGTTTGCTCTTGATCATATAGAATTCCTAGGGTTTGTTGTGAGTTGTAAAGGGGTCCATGTGGACAAAACAAAGGTGGTGGCCATTCAAAATTGGCCTACACCGAAATCTTTAAATGAGGTCCGAAGTTTTCATGGACTTGCTTCTTTCTATAGAAGATTTGTCCCAAACTTTGGTACCATTCCCGCACCACTCAATGACATAGTGAAAAAGGATGTGGTCTTTCATTGGGGAGAAGCACAACAAAATGCTTTTGACACTTTGAAAGAAAAATTGACTAATGCTCCCATCTTGGCCCTTCCTAATTTCACTAAGACATTTGAGATTGAGTGTGATGCTTCAAGCATAGGTATTGGGGCTGTTCTCCTCCAAGAGGGCCATCCCATAGCCTATTTTAGTGAGAAATTGAAGGGAAGTCATCTCAACTATTCCACCTATGATAAGGAATTATATGCACTTGTTAGGGCTTTGTTTACTTGGCAACACTATCTTTTTCCCAAAGAGTTTGTGATACATAGTGATCATGAATCTCTTAAATATTTGAAAAGCCAAAACAAACTTAACAAGAGGCATGCTAAGTGGGTGGAATTCATTGAGCAATTTCCTTATGTGATCAAACACAAGCAAGGCAAAATAAATATTGTGGCGGATGCTCTTTCTAGAAGATTGATAGCTGTCGTTTTGCTGTCAAATTAATATGATTCTAGCGTAGACTTGTCTAACACTAGAGAGATGATAGTATAATTGTGGACAAATGGATTATCATAAAGGCTATAGGCTCAAGGGGTTAACAAATGGATTATCATAAAGGTAGGCTAATATGGCTAGTGGGTTAATTTAAACAAAGAATGCCTCAATCATATCAATTCATACATGTAAATCACAGTTGTAAAACAAAGAATCAAGCTAAGTTCTAGAGTATAAGCTAACATGAGTGAAAACACACTAAAAAGAGTATTAAATGATATATCAATTAAGGCTCAAAACTCACTAGGGACATTCTATCAAAAGATTAAACCCAAAATTTCTCATAACCAACTTATTTATCAATTTTTAAGAAAATCCAAACAACAGAGATCAAGAAACCAAGATTTTCAAGAATTATAAAACATGTCAGCCATTAGACAATCCTAAAAAAGCTCATTTATTTTAACAGAAGCAAAAACAAATTCAAACAAATAAAAAAAATAAAAAATAAAAAACACAAAAACAAATCAACAAAAGATAAATCTTAAACTACGATTCTCCTCCCCCACACTTAAATCATACATTGTCCTCAATGTAAAATCAATAAATAAATGTGTATAATAAAAGTGAGAGAAGAAGTACTCCCTCATTCAGCTTGAGGGATGTGGCAGTCGCAGCTATTTCAACCATCCCCTCTGCAGTATAAGCCAAGACTCTTCATCCACAATGGTGTAGAAACATTATTAGCTGGAGCATCTAACCAAAGCATGCAGTACCTTGGTAAACTATGTAACAAAAATATTATGATGAAGAAGCCTTGAAATAGTGGATGGAACTGGGGTAGGTCTGGAGGGCGTGTGAAATGGTACAGTTTCTTCCATGAATGGATGGTGGTACTTTTTAGAGTATATATGGAAGACAAAAATTTATTCATCATAGGCGATCTGATATGGTTAGCTGTTTGGGGATCGTCTAAGGGTGGTGGTCTAAGGCTAGACAGTCTAGCTAGAGTAGACGGTCTAGTTGGGGTGGGAGATGGAATGAAATGTAAGTTAGGAGGTGGTGGTGGCTGGTAAAGGCTGCTTTCAGACGTTCCAATTATGATAGAAGGTGTAGCCAGTGGAGATGATGGAATGAGTGATATGGGCTTCACCTTAAATAGTGGAGGTTGTATTCTTTGAAGCTTTAAGGATGGAAGAATAATATCATCTTCTTCTCCACTAGCAGTGTCTACTTGAAGGATGGGTAACATCTGCTCTTCCTCTTCTTGTATTACCTCCAAAACTATGTCAGAGCCATCTGCTAGTGCACAATCTTTTTTAGTAGATTCGGCAAGTATAGCAGTATCAACAACTTCTCTATCAAGACCTGCATCACAAGAGTTAGTGCATTCTATCTCAACATCTGTACATTTAATTGGATTGGAGAAGTTAAAATCTCCTAAAAACTCAAACACATTTTCATCCTCAGTGTTTATGTGATGCACTAAATGATCTTCACATGTCACAACTTTTAATTCCTCATGATTTAGCAATGATTTCTCCTCCATCAGTAGAGGTTGGACAGTAACATTCAATGGTGTAGCAATCTTAGGTTCAGCTAGCTCGGCTTCATGCAAATCATTCGGATTAACTTTAAAAATAGTTGATATGCCCCACTTCTTTTCGAGAGTGTCTATGGCAGAGGTAGGTGCTTCAAGGTTAGACATTCCATCAGTGCCTGGATCAAGAGTTATATCTGGATCATGAGGTGATTTCATCTCTTGAACATAATCTGCAATCTCCAATCATTTGATCAGTTTTCTCTCTTCTTGCTATAACATCAGCCTCCTTTTGCATTAGAATTTTTTTAGCCTCCCATTCTTGATCATATTTCATGTTCATCTCTTCCATCCGCCTCACCAACTCTTCTAAAGTTGGTTCTTCCTTTTGAATTGCAATTTTTTTAGTCGCCCATTCTTGATCATATTTCATGTTGATCTCTTCCATTCGCCTCACCAACTCTTCTAAAGTTGGTTCTTCCTTTTGAATTGCAATTTTTTTAGTCGCCCATTCTTGATCATATTTCATGTTGACCTCCTTTATTTGCCTTTGTTCTTCCTTTTGAATTGCAAATTTTTCAGCCGTCCATTCTTGAAATTTTGTGTTACTCTCCGTCATTTTCCTCATCAAATCCTCTAAAGTTGGTTCTTCAAGATTACGAGGAGTATTATCAGTTTGCACAAATGGTTGAAAAGATGTTTGACTTTCATCAAAATAGTTTTGCTGATAATATGATTGTTGTTGAGGTTGCTCATAAGGCGGTTGACAATATGGATTATAACGTTGAGGCTGCTGAAAGTGAGGTTCACATTGCTGCAGAGGCTGTTCATATTGCTGATAATATGAATTATAATGTTGAGGCGGTTGAAAGTAGGGTTCACATTGCTGCAAAGGCTGCTCACATTGTTGATAATATGAATTATAATTTTGAGGCTGTTGAAAGTAGGGTTCACATTGTTGTAAAAGCTGCTTATAAAACTGTGAAGATTGCTGCAAATATGGCTCACAATGATTATCATAATTGTAAATTTGTTCAGCTAATTTCCGTTCCATTTTAGAATTGAAAACAGGGGAGATATGTAATGGACACCAACAACTATTAGACGCCTTAGAGCAAACTCCTTTTTGTTTAAATTAAAAAGCAAACCAAGTAAACTCCCAGGAAAGAGAGGTGAGTCACAAGCGGACAAACTTAAAAACCAAGTCTTTCCTAGCCAGAGTCTTCCCTGAATTGCTTTCAATTTAAAAACTTAAAGAGTAGCAACTGAAGTGTCTACCCTAAATGCAAAATCCTATAAAAATAAAAACTAATGCAAATGCTACACTTAATGCTTTAAAAAAAATAGTTAGAGAGAAAAAAGAAAAAAGAAAAAAGAATATTATGTAAAAATAAATAAAATATAGAAAATAAAAACAGTAACAAAAAAAAAATAGAAATAAATAAAGATGACAAAACAAAACAAAAGAAATAACTAAAAACAGAAAATATATAAAATAAAGGCAAAATAAGATAAAGATAAAAGATATAAAGGAATAAAATAAAATAAAAATAAAGATAAAGATAAAAGATATATGAGATAAATTAAAATCAAAACAAAATAAAGATAAAAGATATAAAGAAAGAAAATAAAAACAAATCAAAATAAAATAAAATAACAGATATCCTAAATATTAGATTTTTTATTTTTTATTTTCGTTTTTTTTATTGCTATATTAAATAAATAAAAACTAATAGAAAGAAAACACAGGTTAAATATGCAGAAAAAAAAATTTAGGGAAAAAAAAAATTATGCAGATAAGAAAGAAAAACCTGATAACCAAAATCAAATTGAATTCCCCGGCAACGGCGCCAAATTTGATAGTTGTCGTTTTGCTATCAAATTAATATGATTCTAGCGTAGACTTGTCTAACACTAGAGAGATGATAGTATAATTATGGACAAATGTCCCCAAGTCGTCTCCCAACGAATCCAATAGTAAAATCAGTTGATCAGGGTTTAAAATCTATCTGCAGACAATAAAAGTTAGCAATAACAAAAAAGATAAAAAGGGGTTTGAGATAGTTGTGCAAAAAATATAAAAGAGATTAAAATAGCAAATAAAAAGCAGTTGATCCCTAGTTCTTCCATAATTCTTTTTATTTTGCAGAAGATTTGCTTCCAATTCTGTTTCTGGAATCTTGTAGCTTTTATTTTCTCTTTCTTTTCCTCAGAATTTGTTTTCTGTTTTGATTCAAAGAAGCAACTTGGACTTTTGCATGTTTGGCCCATTCACAAAGGTAGATGCTTCAGATAATTTACTCTAAAAACACAAAATTAACAATAATAATAGTTAAGGCCCAAATAAACCCAATTATATGAATATTAATTAAAACAATGGATTTATTTATTATTATAGTCCAATAATCTATGAATAAGGCTAGTGAGTGTGAATAAATATATGCTCATCAAAGATACACCTTGCTAAATCTTTTAACCTCTCAATATCTTGGTTTTGATCACATTAAGGAACTTTATCATGATGACCTTGATTTTTCTCTCATCTATCAAGAGTGTCTTAAGGGAGGACACAAAGACTTTTTTATTCAAGATGGCTTTCTTTTTAAAGGAAAACGTCTTTGTGTTCCCCAATGCTCTATTAGATTATCTCTTGTTAGAGAAGCTCATGAGGGGGGTTTAATGGGACATTTTGGGGTTGCTAAAACTTTGGATGTGTTGCATGAACATTTCTTTTGGCCACATACGCATAAACATGTTCATAGTTTGTGTGATAAATGCATAGCTTGCCGCAAAGCTAAATCTAAAATGCATCCCCATGGTCTTTATACTCCTCTTCCTGTCCCTTCAATGCCTTGGGTAGATATATCTATGGATTTCATCTTAGGCTTACCCAAGACATCAAAAGGAAAGGACTCCATTTTTGTGGTAGTGGATCGTTTTTCAAAGATGGCTCATTTTATTCCTTGCCACAAAGTGGATGATGCATGCCACATTGCAAACCTCCTCTTCCAAGAAGTGGTTCGCTTGCATGGGATTCCTAGGTCTATAGTGTCCGATAGAGATCCTAAGTTCTTGAGTCACTTTTGGAAGACCTTGTGGGGCAAGCTTGGAACTAAGCTTTTATTTTCTACCACTTGTCACCCACAAACTGATGGTCAAACCGAGGTGGTGAATAGAACTTTGAGACAACTATTGAGATGCTTTATTTCGGGGAATCCTAGAGTGTGGGAGAATTTACTACCCCATGTTGAGTTTGCATATAACCGAGTAGTAAATTCTACCACCTCCCATTCTCCTTTTGAGGTGGTCTATGGGTTTAATCCCCTAACACCTTTTGATCTTCTTCCTATTCCCCTTCTTGGAGATGTCTTGTGCAAAGATGGTGATGAAAAGGCTTCTTTTGTGAAAACTTTGCATAAAGACATCAAGAAGAGAATTGAGAAGAAGGTTGGCAAGTATGCTGAACTTACCAATAAAAGGAGAAAAGCATTGTTGTTTGATGAGGGCGATTGGGTTTGGCTTCACTTGAGGAAGGATCGTTTTCCTACTCAAAGGAAGTCCAAACTAATGCCTCGAGGGGATGGACCTTTCCAAGTCCTCAAGAGGATTAATGACAATGCTTATGAGTTAGATATGCCTGATACATTCTTAGGTAGTCATACTTTTAATGTCAGCGATCTAACTCCTTTTTCTGTAGGTCTCCAGAATTCGTGGTCGAATTCTCTCCAACTCGGGGAGTATGATGGAGATCAAGATCAAGAGAACGTAGAGGCCAATCAACAAGATCAAGAGGAGGTGGAGGCACAAATAGAAGACGCTCATGGAGGTCAAAGTCCACCTCAAAGGCTTTCAAGAAGCATGTTTAAAGCTTTAGGAACTAGAGGACATTTATTTTCTCTTTTTGTAATTTCTTTAGTTGAAGGTGCTTAGAGGGAAACTTTAGAAACCTCTTTTGTTAAAGCATCTTTTAGGCTTTAGTTAGGAGCTTTAGGGGGGTGTATTAGTAGATAGGTGTAGGAGTAGAATAGGAGGTGCCAAAGTGAAGGAAAGGGTCACACCTTCCTCATGCTTTGCAAATAGGCGCCGGTTCTAGAATGTTTTAGGAGGGAATTTTGAAATTGTTTAGCTTGCATTTTCAGCACCTTAGGCTATAAATAGAGGTGCTCTCTTTGTAAAATTCAGATTGGAATTAATCTAAGAAAACTCTACTCAAATTTTGAGTGAACTTTGGAGAGCTTTTGGAGCCTTCTTCTCTAGTCTTATCTTGATGGATCAATGGAGTCCTCAAGTGGCGGCATCACTCTTATCTAGGAGCATTCCACACTTCTAGTGGCGAGATCATCCAACATACTTCCATCTTCATGAGCACTCTCTTCTCCTTCCTTCCTTTTCTTTCAATTGTTCATGTTGTCTTGTGTTCTTGAGTTGTTTGGTTCGGCTTTTCTATTTTTTTTCCAGCACCTATGTTCTGTTCTTGCCTTTTAATTACACTTTTGTTCGGTTCAAATGTTTGCTTATTCAATTCTGTTCGGTTCCTTTAATTGTACCTCTCTTTGTTGATTCAATTTGACAATATGTGGAGCATCCAAATGAGTTTGGGATTTGGTACTAGTTTTTGGTGAGTTCTTGTCTTAGAACAATGATCCAACTCTAAGAAAAGTGCCTCTACAATGTCCAGCTCAAGGTGATTCCTAAGAATGTCAAGAATCATTCTCTATATGGCTAGTGGAATCACATCAAAAGCTATTGCGTTTCTCTGTGACTCGATCTTCCGCGACAATGTGTGCCATAGCCCGACGCCTGATCTCGCAAAATGTCTTCGGGCAATATCTAATCAGTAAGTCACTGAAGGGCCCTGGTAGCACTCCTTTGGTGAAGGCGTGTACTGTCATGGCTTCATCCTTGGTGTTTAGCCTCACCACTTGGACCCTAAACCTGTTTAAGAACCCTTTCATGGACTATCCCTGGTATTGCTTTATGACAAAGACATCGTAAGAGATTGGAGGGGGAGCCCTATTGACGAGGAACTGTTCTCTGAACAATGTTGAGAATTGGTCGAAGGTAGTGATATGTCCTTGAGGGAGACTGGCGAACCATTCCAACGTTGCGCCTGCCAACGTCCTAATAAATAGCTTGCAGTACACAACGTCAAAACCTCCTGAAAGCATCATCTGGGTGTGGAACGCTGTGAGGTGAGCCTAGGGGTCCTCTACACTTGTGAAGGTGACCTTCGGGCCCATGGAAGTGACTGGTATCACAACGTCCATGATTGCCTGAGAGAACGTGATGGAGATCAAGCCCAAGAGAACATGGAGGCCACTCATCAAGCTCAAGAAGAGGTGGAGGCACAAATGGAGGATGCCCATGGAGGTCAAAGTCCACCTCAAAGGATTACAAGAAGCATGTTCAAAGCCTTGGGAGCAAGAGGACATTTATTTTCTCTTTTTGTAGTGTCTTTAGTTGAAGGTGCTTAGAGGGAAACCTTAGAAACCTCTTTTGTTATAGCATCTTTTAGGTTTTAAATAGGACCTTTAGGGGGTGTATTAGTAGATAGGTGTAGGTGTAGTTTTTGGGAGGTGTCATAGTAGAAAAAGGTCACACCTCCCATGTGACTTGTTTTTGGTGGGAATTTCAAATGAGTTTATTTGAAATTTCCCACCTATTTTTCAGCACCTTAGGCTATAAATAGAGGTGCTTCCTTTGTAAAATTCAGATTTGAATTTTATCTAAAGAAACTATACTCAAAATTGGAGTGAGCATTTGGAGAGCTTTGAGCTTCTTCTCTAGTCTTATCTTGAAGGACCATGGTTTCCTCAAGTGGCGGCTTCCACACTCATCTAGGAGCATCCATTCTTCTAGTGGCGTGATCATCCAACCATTCCTCCATCTTCATGAGCATTCTCTTCTCCTTCCTTTCTTCTTCTTCAATTTGTTCTTATTGCCTTGAGTTTTGAGTTGTTTTTGTTTCGGTTCCTTTAATTTTCCAGCACCTATTTTCTGTTTAGTTTTTAAATTCTGTTCGGTTCTTTTGTTTTGAAGTTCAATTCTGTTCGGTTTGTTCTTTTCCTTCTCCTTTGTTGATTCAATTTGACAATATTTGGTTCATCCAAATGAGTTTGGGATTTGGTACTTGTTTTGGTGAGTTCTTGATCTTAGAACTATGATCCAACTTCTAAGAAAGTGCCTCTACATTTTCCAGCTCAAGGTGATTCCTCAAAGTGTCAAGAATCTTGTTCTATGTGGCTATTGGAATCACATCATGTGGTATCAGAAGGACATTATGCCATGAAATGGTGGCATGGGATTGTAAAGGACATTATCTATCACAAGGGTCCTCCCGTGGACTCTTGGAACTCTTTAAAGGATCATATGCGCGCTAGGTTTGTGCCCCCACATTTTAGGAAAGACCTCATGTTGAGACTCCAACGGTTTCAACAAGGCACGCTAAATGTGGATGAATATTATAAGGAGCTTGAGACGCTTGTGCTTAAAATTGAATTAGAAGAAAGTGAAGAAGCCATGGTTGCTAGGTTTGTGAGTGGTCTTAGGAAGGATATCCAAGACATTGTTGAGTTACAAGAGTATTCATCATTGGGCTCTTTAGTTCATCTTGCAATGAAGGTGGAAGCCCAACTTGCTAAGAAAAACTCTTTTAAAAATGCTTCCAATAATGGATACTACTCCAAGTCTTGGAGAAACAAAACTTCTTTTTCAAAACATCCTTCCAAAGATTCTTCTTTCAAACCCAAGGAATCTAAGCCATCAACATCTAGACCTAAGTCTCCCACTAGAACATCTAACACTAAATGCTTTAAATGTATGGGTTATGGTCATATTGCTGCAAATTGTCCTTCAAAACGAAGTATGTACATGCATGAGGGCATTGTAGTTAGTGAGCATGATTCGGATTCTTCAAAGCATTCATTGCATTCTCATGCATCTAGTGAGGAAGAGAGTGAATGTCCACTTGAAGGGGACTTGTTAGTTGTGAGAAGACTTCTTGGACAAGTTTCACAACCTTTTGATGAAAGTCAAAGGGAAAATATTTTCCATACAAGATGTCTTATTCAAAACAACATTTGTTCCTTGATAGTGGATGGGGGTAGTTGTGCAAATGTGGCTAGTACAAGAGTAGTAGATAAGCTTGGATTGCCTACTATCTCTCATACAAAGCCCTACAAATTACAATGGCTTAGTGAAGTAGGAGAAATAATTGTTAATAAACAAGTCCTCATCCATTTCTCCATTGGAAAATACAAAGATGAGGTATTATGTGATGTTGTGCCCATGGAAGCCACTCATGTTCTTTTGGGAAGGCCTTGGCAATTTGATAGAAAAGTTTTACATGATGGCTTTACCAACAAATTATCTTTTGAATTCCATGGTCACAAGGTTACTTTAAAATCTCTCTCTCCAAGAGAAGTCCATGAGGACCAAGTTATCATGAAGAAAAAGAGGGAGAGTGAAAAAGATAAAAAAGATAAAAAAGATAAGAGTTCTAAGCCTACACTCCTTGTGTCTAGGCGTGACATTGAAAGGGAAATAGTGGCTCATCATCCTCTTTTTTTAGCCATCCCTAGAACTCTTAGCATAGAAACACTTGTTGATAGTCCTCATTGCTTGGAAAATTTGGTAGAAGAGTTCAAAGATGTGTTTCAAGATCCTCCAAATGGCCTTCCACCTTTGAGAGGGATTGAGCACCAAATTGATTTGATACCGGGCTCTTCTTTACCAAATCGTCCCGCATATAGGACCAATCCAAGTGAAACCAAGGAAATTCGCCAACAAGTTGAGGCTTTGATTGAAAAAGGGTGGGTGCAAGATAGCATGAGTCCTTGTGCTATGCCTATCATCTTAGTGCCAAAAAAGGATGGCACATGGCGAATGTGTTCGGATTGTAGGGCCATAAATAACATAACCATTAAGTATAGGCATCCCATACCTAGATTAGATGATTTGTTGGATGAATTACATGGTTCAAAAATCTTTTCAAAGATTGATCTTAAAAGCGGCTACAATCAAATCCGTATCAAACCGGGTGATGAATGGAAGACGGCTTTTAAGACCAACTTTGGTTTATATGAGTGGTTAGTTATGCCTTTTGGTTTAACTAATGCACCAAGTACCTTCATGCGCCTCATGCATCATGTTCTTAGACCTTTCATTGGTAAGTTTGTTGTGGTTTACTTTGATGACATTCTCATTTATAGCTTATCTTTGAATGACCATAGGTTGCATGTTAGGCAAGTTTTGGAAACCCTTAGGAAGGAACATTTGTATGCTAACCTTGCTAAATGTATGTTTGCTCTTGATCATATAGAATTCCTAGGGTTTGTTGTGAGTTGTAAAGGGGTCCATGTGGACAAAACCAAGGTGGTGGCCATTCAAAAGTGGCCTACACCGAAATCTTTGAATGAGGTCCGAAGTTTTCATGGGCTTGCTTCTTTCTATAGAAGATTTGTCCCAAACTTTGGTACCATTGCCGCACCACTCAATGACATAGTGAAAAAGGATGTGGTCTTTCATTGGGGAGAAGCACAACAAAATGCTTTTGATACTTTGAAAGAAAAATTGACTAATGCTCCCATCTTGGCCCTTCCTAATTTCACTAAGACATTTGAGATTGAGTGTGATGCTTCAAGCATAGGTATTGGGGCTGTTCTCCTTCAAGAGGGCCACCCCATAGCCTATTTTAGTGAGAAATTGAAGGGAAGTCATCTCAACTATTCCACCTATGATAAGGAATTATATGCACTTGTTAGGGCTTTGTTTACTTGGCAACACTATCTTTTTCCCAAAGAGTTTGTGATACATAGTGATCATGAATCTCTTAAATATTTGAAAAGCCAAAACAAACTTAACAAGAGGCATGCTAAGTGGGTGGAATTCATTGAGCAATTTCCTTATGTGATCAAACACAAGCAAGGCAAAATAAATATTGTGGCGGATGCTCTTTCTAGAAGATACACCTTGCTAAATCTTTTAACCTCTCAATATCTTGGTTTTGATCACATTAAGGAACTTTATCATGATGACCTTGATTTTTCTCTCCTCTATCAAGAGTGTCTTAAGGGAGGACACAAAGATTTTTTTATTCAAGATGGCTTTCTTTTTAAAGGAAAACGTCTTTGTGTTCCCCAATGCTCTATTAGATTATCTCTTGTTAGAGAAGCTCATGAGGGGGGCTTAATGGGACATTTTGGGGTTGCTAAAACTTTGGATGTGTTGCATGAACATTTCTTTTGGCCTCATATGCATAAACATGTTCATAGTTTGTGTGATAAATGCATAGCTTGCCGCAAAGCTAAATCTAAAATGCATCCCCATGGTCTTTATACTCCTCTTCCTATCCCTTCAATGCCTTGGGTAGATATATCTATGGATTTCATCTTAGGCTTACCCAAGACATCAAAGGGAAAGGACTCCATTTTTGTGGTAGTGGATCGTTTTTCAAAAATGGCTCACTTTATTCCTTGCCACAAAGTGGATGATGCATGCCACATTGCAAACCTCTTCTTCCAAGAAGTGGTTCGCTTGCATGGGATTCCTAGGTCTATAGTGTCCGATAGAGATCCTAAGTTCTTGAGTCACTTTTGGAAGACCTTGTGGGGCAAGCTTGGAACTAAGCTTTTATTTTCTACCACTTGCCACCCACAAACCGATGGTCAAACCGAGGTGGTAAATAGAACTTTGGGACAACTATTGAGATGCTTTATTTCGGGGAATCCTAGAGTGTGGGAGAATTTACTACCCCATGTTGAGTTTGCATATAACCGAGTAGTAAATTCTACCACCTCCCATTCTCCTTTTGAGGTGGTCTATGGGTTTAATCCCCTAACACCTCTTGATCTTCTTCCTATTCCCCTTCTTGACGATGTCTTGTGCAAAGATGGGGATGAAAAGGCTTCTTTTGTGAAAACTTTGCATAAAGACATCAAGAAGAGAATTGAGAAGAAGGTTGGCAAGTATGCTGAACTTGCCAATAAGAGGAGAAAAGCATTGTTGTTTGATGAGGGCGATTGGGTTTGGCTTCACTTGAGGAAGGATCGTTTTCCTACTCAAAGGAAGTCCAAACTAATGCCTCGAGGGGATGGACCTTTCCAAGTCCTCAAGAGGATTAATGACAATGCTTATGAGTTAGATATGCCTGATACATTCTTAGGTAGTCATACTTTTAATGTCAGCGATCTAACTCCTTTTTCTGTAGGTCTCCAGAATTCGTGGTCGAATTCTCTCCAACTCGGGGAGTATGATGGAGATCAAGCCCAAGAGAACATGGAGGCCACTCATCAAGCTCAAGAAGAGGTGGAGGCACAAATGGAGGATGCCCATGGAGGTCAAAGTCCACCTCAAAGGATTACAAGAAGCATGTTCAAAGCCTTGGGAGCAAGAGGACATTTATTTTCTCTTTTTGTAGTGTCTTTAGTTGAAGGTGCTTAGAGGGAAACCTTAGAAACCTCTTTTGTTATAGCATCTTTTAGGTTTTAAATAGGACCTTTAGGGGGGTGTATTAGTAGATAGGTGTAGGTGTAGTTTTTGGGAGGTGTCATAGTAGAAAAAGGTCACACCTCCCATGTGACTTGTTTTTTGTGGGAATTTCAAATGAGTTTATTTGAAATTTCCCACCTATTTTTCAGCACCTTAGGCTATAAATAGAGGTGCTTCCTTTGTAAAATTCAGATTTGAATTTTATCTAAAGAAACTATACTCAAAATTGGAGTGAGCATTTGGAGAGCTTTGAGCTTCTTCTCTAGTCTTATCTTGAAGGACCATGGTTTCCTCAAGTGGCGGCTTCCACACTCATCTAGGAGCATCCATTCTTCTAGTGGCGTGATCATCCAACCATTCCTCCATCTTCATGAGCATTCTCTTCTCCTTCCTTTCTTCTTCTTCAATTTGTTCTTATTGCCTTGAGTTTTGAGTTGTTTTTGTTTCGGTTCCTTTAATTTTCCAGCACCTATTTTCTGTTTAGTTTTTAAATTCTGTTCGGTTCTTTTGTTTTGAAGTTCAATTCTGTTCGGTTTGTTCTTTTCCTTCTCCTTTGTTGATTCAATTTGACAATATTTGGTTCATCCAAATGAGTTTGGGATTTGGTACTTGTTTTGGTGAGTTCTTGATCTTAGAACTATGATCCAACTTCTAAGAAAGTGCCTCTACATTTTCCAGCTCAAGGTGATTCCTCAAAGTGTCAAGAATCTTGTTCTATGTGGCTATTGGAATCACATCAGAACGACATGGCGAGTGCCTTAAGGGGTACGGGTGGGGCACACTCATTCAATATGCGCTCCCCCACCTGTTGCAAACTCTTGCGCAGTTCCTCATTGGTTTTGCGCAACTCTTTGTTGCTTGCTTGCGATCTGGCCAGATCAACCTGGAAACGTTGATGGTCGATTCTGGATGCTGCCACCGCCTCCTGAAGGGTGCGTATAGTCTCCATGAGTTGTTGCATGGTGACGGTGTCCCCTCCTGAGGGCGCATCGGATCTTTGCCTTGTACTCCTCATACTGCTGGTAAGCTCTTAATGCAATTGTGAGTGGGACCTAGTTTTATCGGGCCCCACAGTGGGCGCTTAATGTTCTCGTCAGTTGTCGAACGGCAGTCTCTGGCCCGCCTGTCTCCGCCTGTGAATCAAGCTTCCTAGGGTTGAAGAACCTTTCACCTGCAAAGACAAAGGGCGCCTTGGCGGCCGTTTGCACTCCGACGCTCAACTCAGTATTGGGGCAAAGAAACAGTAAGTGTATAAAGTAGTTTCAGTCTCAGAAACAGTGTACCTTGCTAGGGTTCTTACCACCCTTTATATAGGTTGTAGCAAGGGTTTACTTTTGTTCTGTTACCCACATCTAGGGTTCCTAGGGGGAACGTCCTTGCGCCGCTATTACACAATCTCAACGTAATCTGGCACATAAGACTTCGCTTTACTGGAATGCAACGACTAACAGTATGGTCGCCAAGGTACCAACTCATGCACCAATGTTGCGGGCCATCTGTTCTATGGGTGTCCTAAGTAGTCACGTGTCATGCATGCAGTCTACCCCTAGAAACCCTAACCCTAACGGGCCTTAGTGCTTCCAGGGAATCCTTACTTGTGCCGCGCCTGAATACGCTATACACACCACACGCATGGATCCCTCGTGTCTTTCGTGTCCCATCATTACTATCAGACACCGATGTTCGATGTCTTTCTCTGGCGCCGATGTTCGATGTCTTTTTCTGGCGCCGATGTTTGAGGTCTTTCTCTAGCGTCGATGACCGAGGAATGGTCGGTATAAGTTTCATAGGGCATTTGGGCATAGCGTTGAACGATGCATTGCCTTAAGTTACCAACTGGCCAGTTTGGTCAAAGAAGGTTACTTAAAGGAGTATCTTGAGGCTAAATGATATGATTCCAATAGCAAGATAGAGATGTTTCATAGACATGTTATGGAATCAACTTGAATTGGAATATGAATAGGCACTTTTCTAGAATTGGATCAATGTTCTTTCATTCAAGAACTCACCAAAACTTGAGCCACCAAACCAAAACTCATGTTGAAATCCATTTCTTGCCAAATGAACCGATTGAAATGCACAAGAATGCAAAGGCACTGATTAAAACTTCCTAGCAAGTAAATGAACCGAACAAAAGTAAGAAAGAAAGCTATTGAACCGATTAAAATGACTAACAAATGAAATAAACCGAACAAAATAGGAATTGGAACAAATGAACCGAACAAAAGTGCAAGAAAAGCCTAAGACATGTTTCTAGAGTTTATAAGGACATGGAAATGGATGAAAAAGATGGAAAAGAGAAGGAACCTTATGTGGTTGGAGTTCTTGGAGATGAACACACCACTTGAAGGATGTAAGGCTTCAAGATGAGTGTAGATGCCGCCACTTGAGGTTCCAAGATGCACTCAAGATGAGACTAGAAGAGGAGAAAACAAATCTCACTCACTCACACACCAATTTGGGAGAGTTTCGGTAGTTTCAATTTCAAATCTGTATTTAGAAGGACCCAAGCCCTCCTTATATAGGAGAAGGACCGGTTATGAAGTACAAGAAGCTATCCAAAGGTCCCTTGCACATCTCCCACTTCTAGCGCCTATAGTGAGGTATGAAGGGTCAACTACTAGAATGTTTTAAAACTAATATCTAAAGATGCTTTACATAAGAGGTATCTTTAGGTTTCCCTCTTAGCACCTTCCTAAAAACTATATATTTAAACATTTTACATTTTATACAAAAGATACTACAAAAAGAGAAAACATTTGACCACTACTTCCTAATTCTTTAAATTTGCTCCTTGTAATCCTTTGAGGTAAAAAGGATGATGAGCTAATATCCTCTTGAGCATCTTCATCTTCGGCTTATTTCGCTTCTTGATCTTGATCTCCATCATACTCCCCGAGTTGGAGAGAATTCGACCACGAATTCTGGAGACCTACAGAAAAAGGAGTTAGATCACTAATATTAAATGTATGACTTCCAAGAAATGTATCAGTCATATCTAACTCATAAGCATTATCATTAATCCTCTTTAGGACTTGAAAAGGTCCATCTCCACGAGGCATAAGTTTGGACTTCCTTTGAGTAGGAAAACGATCTTTCCTCAAATGAAGCCAAACCCAATCTCCTACATCAAACAATAACGCTTTCCTCCTTTTGTTGGCAAATTCAGCATACTTGCCAACCTTCTTCTCAATTCTCAACTTGATGTCTTTATGCAAATTTTTCATAAAATAGGCCTTTTCATCCCCATCTTTGCATAAGACATCATCAAGTATGGGAATAGGAAGAAGATCAAGAGGTGTTAAGGGATTAAACCCATAGACAACCTCAAAAGGAGAATGTGAGGTGGTAGAATTTACTACACAATTATAAGCAAATTCAACATGTGGTAGTAAATCCTCCCAAACCCTTGGATTCCCGAAAATAAAGCATCTCAACATTTGTCCCAAAGTTCTATTTACCACTTCGGTTTGACCATCGGTTTGTGGGTGTCAAGTAGTAGAAAATAAAAGTTTAGTACCAAGTTTGCCCCACAAGGTCTTCCAAAAGTGACTCAAGAACTTGGAATCTCTATCGGACACTATAGTTCTAGGAAGTCCATGTAAACGAACCACTTCCTTGAAGAAGAGATTTGCAATATGACATGCATCATCCACCTTGTGGCAAGGAATAAAATGTGACATTTTGGAAAAACGATCCACTACCACAAAAATGGAATCCTTACCCTTTGATGTCTTGGGTAATCTTAAGATGAAATCCATAGAAATATCAACCCAAGGCATTGAAGGGATAGGAAAAGGAGTATATAAACCATGGGGATGCATTCTAGATTTAGCTTTACGACAAGCTATGCATTTATCACACAAACTATGAACATGTTTATGCATATGAGGCCAAAAGAAATGCTCATGTAACACATCCAAAGCTTTAGCAACCCCAAAATGGCCCATTAATCCTCCCTCATGAGCCTCTCTAACAAGAGATAGTCTAATGGATCTTTGGGGAACATCAAGACGTTTTCCTTTGAAAAGAAAGCCATTTTGTATAAAAAAATCTTTGTGTCCACCTTTAGCACACTCTTGATAGATAAGAGAAAAATCAAGGTCATGATGATAAAGATCCTTAATGTGATCAAACCCAAGAAATTGTGAACCCAAAAGATTGAGCAAGGCATAGCGTCTAGAAAGAGCATCAGCCACAACATTATTTTTGCCTTGCTTATGTTTGATCACATAAGGAAATTGATCAAGGAATTCCACCCACTTAGCATGCCTCTTATTGAGTTTGTTTTGGCTTTTCAAATATTTAAGAGATTCATGATCACTATGAATCACAAACTCTTTAGGAAAAAGGTAATTTTGCTAAGTAAACAAAGCTCTAACAAGTGCATATAATTATTTATCATAAGTGGAATAGTTTAGATGAATACCTTTCAATTTCTCACTAAAGTAAGCTATGGGGTGGCCCTTTTAAAGGAGAACAACCCCAATGCCTATACTTGAAGCATCACATTCAATATCAAATGTTTTAGCAAAATTAGGAAGGGCTAAAATGGGAGCATTAGTCAATTTTTTATTTTAAAACATCAAAAGCGTGTTGTTGTGCTTCTCCCCATTTAAAAACCACATCCTTTTTCATTATATCATTGAGGGGTGCGGCTATGGTACCAAAGTTGGGAACAAATCTTCTATAAAAAGAAGCAAGGCCATGAAAACTTCGGACATCATTCACATTAGTAGGGATTGACCAATTTTGAATGGCTACCACCTTAGATTGATCTACATGGACCCCTTTAATACTAACAACAAACCCTAGGAATTCTATATGATCAAGTGCAAACATACATTTAGCAAGGTTAGCATACAAATGTTCTTTCCTAAGGGTTTCTAAGACTTGTCTAACATGCATCCTATGGTCAATCAAAGACAAGCTATAAATGAGGATATCATCAAAATAAACAACAACAAACTTGCCAATGAATGGTCTTAAAACATGATGCATGAGGCGCATGAATGTACTTGGAGCATTAGTTAAACCAAATGGCATAACTAACCACTCATATAAGCCAAAGTTGGTCTTAAAAGCCGTCTTCCATTCATCACCTGGTTTTATACGGATTTGATTGTAGCCTCTTTTAAGATCAATCTTTGTAAAAATTTGGGAACCATGCAATTCATCCAACAAATCATGAAACCTAGGTATGGGGTGCCTATACTTAATTTTAATGTTGTTTATTGTCCTACAATCGGAACACATCCTCCATGTTCCATCTTTCTTAGGGACAAGTATAATAGGCATGGCACAAAGGCTCATACTATCTTGAACCCACCCTTTAGCAATCAACTCTTCAACTTGTTGGCGAATTTCCCTAGTTTCACTTGGGTTGGTCCTATAGGCGAGACGATTTGGTAGAGAAGAGCCCGAAATCAAATCAATTTGGTGCTCAATCCCTCTTAAAGGTGGAAGTCTTTTAGGAGGATCTTGAAACACATCATGAAACTCCTTTACCAAATTATCCAAACAATGGGGACTATCCTCAAGTGGTTCTAACTTAAGAGGTCTAGGAAGAGCTAAAAAAATAGGATTGTGAGCAACTATTTCCCTTTGGACCTCATGTCTAGAAATAATAAGTGCGTTTTTAGAACTCTTTTCTTTTTCATTCATCCTCTTTTTCTTCATAAGAATTTGGTCCTCATGGACTTCTCTTGGAGAGAGAGATTTTAAAATGACCTTGTGACCATGGAAATCAAAAGAAAGTTTATTGGTAAAGCCATCATGAAAAACTTTTCTATCAAATTGCCATGGCCTTCCCAAAAGAACATGTGCAGCTTCCATGGGCACAACATCACACAAGACCTCATCTTTGTATTTTCCAATAGAGAAATTTATGAGGACTTGTTTGTTCACAATGATTTCGCCTACCTCACTTAGCCATTGTAATTTGTAGGGCTTTCTATGAGAGATAGTAGGCAATCCAAGCTTATCTACTACTTTTGTACTAGCCACATTAGCACAACTACCTCCATCCACTATTAAAGAACAAATGTTGTTTTGAATAAGACATCTTGTATGAAAAATATTTTCCCTTTGACTTTCATCAAAAGGTTGTAAAACTTGACCAAGAAGTCTTCTCACAACCAACAAATCTCCTTCAAGGGGACTTTCGCTCTCATGCTCACTTGATGATCTAGAATGAGAAGAATGCCTAGGTGAATCCGAATCATGCTCACTAACTACAATGCCATTATGCACAAACATATTCCTTTTAGAAGGACAATTAGCAGCAATGTGACCATAACCCAAACACTTAAAACATTTCCTACTAGACGATTTGATTGGAGATTTAGGAGTAGAAGTGGAAGGCCTTGATTCCTTAGGTTTGAAAGAAGAATCCTTAGAAGGAAGTTTTGAAAAGGATTTTTTATTTTTCCAAGAGTTGTTGTAGTAACCATCATTGGGGGAGTTTTTAAAAGCATTTCTTTTAGCAATTTGGGCCTCAACCTTCATTGCAAGATGAACCAAAGATCCCAAAGATGAATACTCTTGAAGTTCAACAACATCTTGAATATCCCTCCTTAGGCCACTTACAAACCTAGCTATCATACCTTCCTCACTTTCTTTCAAATTGACTTTAAGTAAAAGTGTTTCTAACTCCTTAAAATAGGCATCCACACTTAGCGTGCCTTGTTGAAACCGTTGGAGCTTCAACATGAGGTTTTCCCTAAAGTGTGGTGGTACGAATCTAAAGAGCACACACTCAACCAAATCGTTCCAAGAGACCACGGGAGGTCTCTTGTTATAACAAATGTCCGTTACATAGCTATGCCACCATTTCATGGCATAATCTACATATTCTAGGGCGGCTATCTTCACCTTTTGACCCTCCTCAACCTCATAGGTGTTAAAAATTTGTTAACATTTAGCCTCCCAATCTAGATACACATTAGGATCACTATCACCATTAAAACTAGGGACTTTTACAAAAGGAACTTGAGGCATGGTCTCTTGGTGATGTCTTTGTTCACGGTGGTGGCTTCCCCCAATGAAATGATGACGATGCCTCCTTCGTCTAGTATCATCTCCATTGCCATTAGCAGATGAAGAACCCTTGAAAGAATGTTGAGGAGAAGGTGGTCTACCATGCAAAGAAAGGGCAACTCCTTCTTGCTTCAATTCCATCTTTGCCATACGTTATTCCAACCTTTGCAAAGCTTCATCTTTTTCAGCAAGAGCCTTCTTTGCTTCTTTTAACTCATTAAGAACATAAACCTTATGAGTAGAGTGGGGTTTTGAAGATTCAGCACTTGAATATGTATCCATTAGAAAAGGAAAACAGCAAACACAAAAGCAACCAATGTTAAAAAAAAAAAACAATGTTAGCTAAAAACAATTATAACAAGATGTCGAAAGATAAAAGTCACTCAAATCACTCCAAGAAAGAATACTTCCCTTAACCAATATGCTCTTGAGGCCTTAGTAACCTCAAATGAAAAATTTCAAAGAAAAATCACTCAATCTCAAAGCCAAGCACCACAAAACCAAAGAACAAACAAAGACAAACAAGAAAAGGTGTAAACAAGAAAGGCTACACAAAAGGAGTACAAGAGTTATGACAAACACAAAGAATAGTGAAGAAAAGACAAGCAAGAAAACAAGGTACTCAATGAAAAGGCAAGTACACAAAATAAACCTATAGAAAAGCATTAGAATAGATGAAGAAAACAAAAACAGAACTACTGAAAATTTTTTGTGCAAACTGTGCGTGACTTCACAGATTTATCTGGAATTGTATAAAGCGAAATGGATTATGAAATTGTAACCACAGAAAGATCAAGATCTTATCTCAATAATGGAACTAGAATTACACAAAAACAGTAAGCCAATTAAGTGCAATAAATTTTGAAAAATCACTGCCAGATTACCATTTTTTTTTCGGCAGAATTACACACTGAACGTATTTCATTTATCATTTTTTTTGTACTTGGAATTTTGATGTACTTCTTTTTTCTACTCTTTTATAACTCTTTGAGAAAACATTTGACCACTTGATGGAGGAAGGCCCAAGCTCACCACACTATGAAAGCCAAGCTTCCAAGACTAGACGGTCTAGCCTATGATGAGGAGCGTCTAGACTAAAAAAGGAGCGTCTAACCCATGAAGAGGAGCGTCTAGGCCATGATGGGGAGCGGCTACATAAGGAGCGTCTAGGCCATGATGAGGATTCCTTCTAGACCGTCTAGCTTCACATACATATGGGTCAAAGCTACGGTTTTGGGAAGAGAAGACCTTTGTAATTGTTACATAAAGGCCCATTAGGGGTGCTTAGTAATTAGAGTAGTGTAGAAAGCATATTTGTGTGAACATTCTAGAAAGACCATGGAGGGGGGGTGAGCATAAAAACTAGACACACCCCTCCCCATGTGCTCATTTGTGCACCCATGTGCTTCACATTTACATTTCATTTGGCTAGCATTAGGGTTGCATTATGGTCCTCCTTAGCCTATAAAAGGAGGAGCCTACACCTTGTATTTTCAAGTTTAATTGAGTATTGTTATGCTGCCATTTTTGTGCACTAGCTTTACTTCTCCTAGAAATCTAGGCTATAAACTTCAATCCTTTCACCTTTCTCCCTTGAGCTGGCCGAACCACTCAAACATCACACTCCTCATGCACCTTCAAAGCCAACACAACTCCTAGGAGGGCTTTGTTTCACTCACCCATTGCTTCCGCATCATTTTTACTACTTTGATTCAAGAAGAACACATGAAATGCCATCACCACTACTTCCTAATTCTTTAAATTTTCTCCTTGTAATCCTTTGAGGTAAAAAGGATGATGAGCTAATATCCTCTTGAGCATCTTCATCTTCGGCTTCTTTCTCTTATTGATCTTGATCTCCATCACTAAGCAAGAGAAACTAAAAGGAGAAGCTGCAACCGGAGATCAAACGCATGAAACACTAATCCATGGGGAGTTGAACACTACCGCATGAGGGTTCTCTAGAGGGCGAAACTCAACCTCGAAGCGGAAATGATATGCACGAGCAGTAATATCCTTGGATACGAGGAGGTTTGACCGCTTTGTAAAGCCTTCCCTTTATTTCATAGGTTTCGACTTGGAGGATGTGTTCCCCATGAGGATAATCCAGTGGTGATATGCACGAGCAGTAATGTCCTTGGATATGAGGAGGTCTGACCGCCCTATAAAGCCTTTCCTTTATTTCATAGGTTTCGACTTGGAGGATGTGTTCCCCATGAGGATGATCCAGTGGTGATATCTGTTGTTACAGTAGGACGAAAGGTGCATAGAGTTTTGATCGACCAAGGAAGTTCGGTCGATGTGATGTTCTGGGGGACGTTTAAAAGTTTACAAATATCCTCTGACCAGTTAAGGCCTTATGATGGTGGTCTAGTCGGCTTTGCAGGAGACCAGGTGGAAGTGCGAGAATACGTTGACCTGAGGACAACTTTCTCATATGAAAACGCGGCCAGAATGATTACTGTCAAATACATCGTAGTCAATGCATCCTCAGCATACAACCTGCTTTTAGGGCGACCTTCTTTGAATAGGTTGAGTGCAATAGCCTCAACCGCCCACATGAAAATGAAGTTGCCCTCGTCGGAAGGAGGGGTAATTACTATAAAGGCTGACAAGAGGACGACGCGGAAGTGTTACTAGAGCAGTTTAAAAAATCGTAAGGGAACTTATGCAGTTACTATCCAGCCCGGAGAGCCAGAATGGATAGCAGAGGCAGAGACCAGCAATGAAAGACGACCTGGACCTACGGGAGAGGTTCAGGAGAGGGAGATAAAGGGGAAGAAATTCAAGCTCGACACTACGTTGGACAAATAATTAGAAGATAGAGTAGCCGAGGTTATCTCGGTGAACATGAACACTTTCGCATGGTTGTCCGCCGACATGCCGGGAATAGATCCAGACTTTTTGTGCCATCAACTTACCATGGATGAAAAGGTCAAGCTCGTGGTCCAGAGAAGAAGCAAGTTTAATGAAGAGAAACGTCTTGTCATCCGAGAAGAAACTAGGAAGCTCATGGCATCTGGCCACATCCGGGAGATCCAGTACCCTGAGTGGTTGGCGAATGTTGTGTTGGTCAAAAAGGCAAATGGGAAGTGGAGGATGTGTGTTGACTTTACTGACCTGAATAAGGCCTTCCCCAAGGATTCTCACCCTCTACCGAGCATAGATTCCTTGGTGGATAGTGCCTTAAGATGTCGACTGTTAAGATTTTTGGATGCGTTTTCAGGGTATAATCAGATTCGTATGCACCCGAAGGATGAATGCAAGACAACTTTTATGGCTGAGGTCGTAAGTTAGTGCTACAAGGTCATGTCCTTTGGTATGAAAAATGTTGGTGCGACCTATCAAGGGCTCAGGGATCGAATTCTTTCACCAATGCTCGGGCGTAACGTTCAGGAATATGTGGATGACATGGTCGTCACCTCGGAGAAGGAAGATCAGCACGCTGCCGACCTAGAGGAGCTATTCGCCATGATAGCAAGGTATAATTTCAAGTTAAACCATGAAAAATGTGTGTTTGGTGTTGAAGCAGGGAAGTTTCTTGGCTTCTTGTTGACCGAGAGGGGAATAGAGGCGAACCCGGATAAATGTGCAACAATTATAAAGATGAGGAGTCCAACCAATGGGAAAGAAGTGCAACAGCTGACCGGATGCATGACCGCCTTGTCTCATTTTTTGTTGAATGATATATTGTTGTTGAAGATTATATTCTGGATGTTGTGATTATATTCTCATTGATGAAAATTGTTGAAGGAATGTCTATCAACGAGGTTTGAGACCCCGAGTAAAGGTACGCTTTTCTGAATACTTTAAACTGAAACAACTTTTAGTTTGAATGCTCTCACTGACTTAATCGTCGGAGTGTGATCAACAGGTAGAGCCCCCTTTGTCCCAGAGGAACGATACTTCGAAGCACCAATTGGAAACAAGTCAAAAGTGGAGCTCGCCCATTCAATCCAAACGATATCAACCAACGAGAACACATACATATAAGCAATGTATAACTTAATTTTTATTTATATTTTTTTAAACCATTCAATTAATATTTTTTTATAAAATACCCAGACAATTTTATTTAAGTTTTACTAATACTTATTTTGATATCTTTTTAACAAAAAAAATAAAAAAATACCAACATTTAAATTCGTACAGATATTATAATTTATTATAATTTTTTCATCCAATTTGAATTTTATTATAAAATATATTTACAAATTTATTATAATTTATTCTTCGTAATTCAAATTTACTATAAAAAACAAAACAATGTTATAATTTTACATTTATTTTACCCACAATATTTACTTACATCAAAATACTTATAAAATATTTTATTTCATTCTCTTTGTATTGATATTATCCTTTATAATTTTTTATATTTTTAAATTTTAATTTTCAAATTTCAAATTTTCTTCTATTTCATTTATAAAAATTTAAATTCACTATATAAATATTTAAAATTTATTCTTTCCATTTTTAATTAAATTTTTTTAAACATTTTTTACTTACGGAAAAATTATTTTATTTTATATTTCTTTTTTTCTTTTCCATTCACTCGAGACAAATAAATAAAAAATGTTAAAAACACGGTCACCAAATTTGTTTATTGCATAATTAATTTTAGATAAACATTCATACACCGATATGAAAGTCGATTTTTTCAAATATCAGATTTCAATCATCCACCGAATGACCCTTTTCTGCCCATTTTCATTATAAAAAAAAATTACAAAATACTATCTCTACATTCAGTCACTACATAACTAGTTCCGGATGAACATACGCCAAATTTAAAATTGAAAATTGAATTTTGAACATCCATAAAAAAAACCAAAATTCTTTTCACTCCAATACTAAAAATAAGAAATAAGAAAAAAAATTAAAAACCACACCAAAATTTAGCCCGTCAATAGCCAACTTCAAACAACATTTAATTATCATATAATTAATTTTTGATTAACATTTATACAATAAAATCAAAATTATATTTTTTATAAACTGAATTTCGATCATCATCTGAACTATTTTCTACTCGTGTTTATTATCAACGAAAAAATATTCTTACAATTCAGTTCCCAAAAAATCAAATTCTAAGAGTAATTTTTTTTAGCAAATAAAACATGAAGGTGAGAACTCGGTTCCTCGAAACCCGAATTCTCATCATAAAAAATAAGTGTTCTTTGGAAAGTAAAAGAGAAAGATTACTAGTTGGGGGATATAATGTTGGGAAGAGTGTTATTTATGGAAAAAAATGGAGTTATGACGTTGGTGCAGGTGGGGGCTTTCGTGGATTATGTCTATATCAGGTTTGCGGTTTCTTACGTGGCAGAGTGGAGTGGCGTGTTCGGTGCAGATTGTGTGGTCAAATGTGGTTGATGTTTGGTTTCTTCTACAGTCAGCTTTTGTGGCTTGCAGTTCCAGGCGGTGAGGGAGTGGCGTCTCTTCCGGTGCAGAGTTCGTGGCAGTGCTATCTGCACAACTGCTCCGCGTGGTTTTGGGACGTGCCTTGGAAAGTTCCCAAGCGGTGGTGGGTTTGTTATTTTCTGGGCACTCGGTTGCTCTTGTTGAAGGAGTCGCTACGTGCAGATTGGTTTGGACGTGGCTCTTGATCATTGCGTGCAGCTTTGTCACGGTTTGGAAAAACTTATTGAGGTTTCGTTCCCTTTTCTTGGTGTTTCTTGATTTTTTAATTTTAATTAAATAAAAATTTAAAAAACTTTTTATTAATAATAAAAATTATTTTAAATATTAATAATTTTTAAATTAATATTCAATTTAATTAATACCGTAATTAGTTATTAAACTTTTTAAAATTATCTTTTATTTAATGTTTTTTTTAGTGATTTTCAACCTTCTTTATTAACAAGATTTTATGGTTGTTTAAATTTCATAATGTATATATTTTTAGGGTTTTAAAGCATGCCAAAATCACCTCAATTGGAGGGTTCTTTTGGTCAAGGGACATAAACTTTTAACTCATCGAGAACTACACAAGAAGCTTAATCTTGTTTGGAAATCTCTTGGGAAATGTTATTTTTTTGGTAAGGGTTTTTATGAATTCAAATTTGCATCTTTGGAGGACATGAGAATGCTGTTTGCGGTTGGTTCATGACAATTAGCTCCAAGTTTCTTGAGAGTGTTTGTTTGGAGTAAGGATTTTGTTCCTTTAACCATGAATATTACATCTTAGGTCAGAATACATAGACTGTCCTTGGAGTATTGTGTAGAGTATAGGAGTTTTGATGTTTCAAATCTATAATGAAGGTTGAAGTTGTGCTGCTTTTGGTTTGGGCTTAGTTTAGGTTGTTTAGAATATTTGTAAAGATCATTCCTAGTCCCTTGCACAAACTTGCTAAATCTGTTTTAAAAGAGAAAAGTGTTTTTCTAAGCAAAAAGAAAAACAATCGGTTGAAACTTCGAAATAATCAGTTGTTTGTTACTTAGCTTGTTTGAAGGTTTTAAAACTATTTTTGACTTGGTTAAATAACTGCCTAACCAATTCAACCGGTTAAAACGACTTTTCAACCGGTTGATTGTGACATTTCATAACAATTTTTTGAAAACTTGTTAATCTGTTTTGGAAGTGAATCTAAATTGTTTTGGCTCATAAATGCTGCCTAGAACGGCCTAGTTTTGAGGGCTATAAATATGACTTTTCTTTTAAAACAAAATACAGAAGTTAGATATCAAATACAGTGAGATTGAGATTGATTTTGAGAAAAGTTTTTCAAAGGTTTGCGAGATTGTTGAATAGTTGTGCACTGGTTCAAGGTCTGATCATATGAGTTTTCTGATTCCTATAAACTCAGGTGTAATCTGTTTCTTTCATGATTATTGTATTTGTTCTTTCGTAAACTTGTAAGTGTGTGGAAATACTGTAAAGTCAGAGGGTGTTCTGACTAAAGGTGTGTGTTTGCAAAGAGGGTGAGTGGTTCTTGTGATTTCAAAATCACCTCTTTGTGTTTGTGTAAATTGTAATCTGTGAGTGATTACTAGTGGAACTTAGTGGTTGTTCTGGGAACTGGATGTAGCTCAAGGTTGAGTGAACCAGTATAAAATTGACTGAGTAAATCTCTCTCTCTCTCTCACTCCTTATAAACTGTTTGTTTTAATTATGCTTTTATTGTTGCCATAAACAACCGGTTAAAACGAAGTTTCAACCGATTGAAATTCTGCAAATAGTTTCTTGTACATTGTTTGATTGCTTAATCTGTGAATTGTGATAAAGTTTCACTCTTATTCAATCTTTGCGAAAATCTTTGATAAGAAAATCACCTCTCATATTGTTTAAGCCATTAATTCTAACATATTGGACTTAAAAACCATATTTTCCATAGCAAAAGGCATAGACACTTTCTTGGCCTTGGATGATTTCACTGTGCAACAAACAACAAGTTTTTATGCTAAAGTCTTGATATTGATTTACTTTCTAGCTTTCCTAACAAAATCTTGGTGGAAAGACTGTATTATGCTTTCATTCCAAATTTGGAGTATGAAAAACTCCCTATTAAAGGATATGGATACTAGAGTTATAGAAGGATCCTAATATTAATTATGTCTTTTCTAATTCTTAGTTGTTTCTCTTTATAGAGGTGAATAACATTTATTTTGTCTTTTTCTGTTATGATTCTAGTATTTATTGATTGATTTTTTCTCTCTTTAGCTAGACCTAGAATGAGTGTACTGTTTGTATATTGTTCCTGCCGATTGACTCACTTCGCCAGTTGACTCCAACAACTGCTTTGGTCTTTCGATCTTGCTTGAGAATCGTGCCTTCTTGATCAAGAAACCTCTCACCTGCAAAGACAAAGGGGCGCCCTAGCCGCCGTTTGCACTCCGACACTCAAGTCAGTATTAGGGCAAAGAAACACCAAGTGTGTATATTAGCTTCAGTCTTAGAAACTGCGTACCTTACTAGGGTTTTGGCACCCTTTATATAGGCTGAAACTATGGTTTACCTTTGCGTCGTTACCCTTGACTAGGGTTCCTTGGAGAATGTCCTTGCGCCGCTATTCATAGAATCTTAGCGTATCTGGCACATGAACTTCCCTTAACTAGAGTGCAACGAGTGGCCGCTTGGGTACCAACTTGCGCACCTAATCTCTAGCGCCATCTACTTCGTGGGTGCCCTGAGTATTCACGTGCCATGCATGCAGCTTTCCCTGGAAACCCTAACCCTAATGGGCCTTAACGCCTCCTAGGATTATCCACACGTGCTTTGCCTTCATGCGTCATACACACCACGTGCATGGATCCCTCGTGACTTAGGCTTCCCACACATCTCTTGTCCTTAACTATTATCTTAACAAAACTCAAGGGTCCACCTCACGTGGCCCCCTACTACGTCCGAATGACCGATGTCCGATCTTCTCCCTCTATTAGCGAGGTGCGATATTGATCTCCAACATCGGTCTTAGGATAACAATCTCAAAGACTAACCAATCCCCTGGTAGGAGCGTATGGGGCCTACCTCATGTGACCCCCTTCCATTACCAAGCATTGGTGCGCAATGTCTGGTCGGGACACAAGCCCCCTAGTCTTGAGCTGTAGCTTGCTTCAGCGAAGAGACTAAATGATCGCGGCGCGTGACCTACGTGGCTCTGGGTAGCGGACATGAACATTACACTGAAGCGACGTCTCATCATTCTTCGCTGATCAACGTACACGTGTTACGATCGATGGCTGGGACTTGTTGGCGCTCGAACTTCTTCGCACATTGTTCAAAGCACTTTAACCCTTACGCTCCCATCACTGTTTCATTACTTTTACTTACACGAACCTTCCCTTAGGGTTCTGCGAAAAACTAAAAATGCTATCTTATTTTTCCTCCAAAACTCAAACCCTCGAATCCCAATATTCAAAAGGTATGATTTTTACTCCCCGATCGCTTTACCCTTTATGATTTCGTTGCTGGTAACATGATTATAACTGTCTGGGTCTGTTTATGATTTATGCATTTCTCTGTGCGTTCATTTCTACTGTTCATGCTTTGAGTCTCTTTTTTCTGGGTTTCTTCTGGTTCTATCGAGTTGCGCCACCTTCCACCTCTAAAGTTACTATTTTTCTTCTTCTTTTTAGCTTTCTTATCCAAGATGACTAAACGAGCTCCTGAACCAGCTTCTCCTTCAGATTCCAATTCCACTTCAACTTCATCCACTTTTATGACCCTCAAGACCATAGCGACTAATAGGAAGAAACAAACCTGCCACCTTCTTGTGTCTTCGGTAAGGACCATGATAAGTTCGTGCGGGTAGTGGCTTGTCACGAGGGCAAACTGGTATGCTCGAATGAAGCTTCTGATCCGGAGGGCCCCTTCTGCTTCATCTATTCCACCATTTTCCGAAGGCTGGGGCTGCGGTTACCTCTTACTCCATTCGAACGCACTCTTCTGACGGAGGTGAACGTAGCTCCCGCCTAACTACATCCCAACAGTTGGGCATTTGTAAGGGCCTTTGCCATTCTCAGCTACAGCCTTGGCCCTTACGCCATCTGTAGACACCTTCCTCTTCTTCTTCGAAGTGAAGGATCCTGGGTAGAAATTGTGGGTTAGTTTCAACGCGGTGGCTGGTAGGGTACTCTTAACGCTCTTCCAACAATCATATAAGGGGTTCAAAAAGATCTTCTTCAAAATCAGGAGCAATCAGAGGGACCCTGCCCTTCTTGATGGGTTTCCCTTGTACTGGATAGAGAAACCCATCCTTCAGAAGCCCCAAAGTCTTGAGGACCTTGCCCCTCAAGAGCATGGGGGTATGCGAGCTCCTCTCCGGATTCTCTGCCCCTTTTAGCACTTTGGAGCTACTCAAGCGTGAGTTTAGCCCAAAGAACCTTAAGGCACATATTGGTACTTCTTCGTTCCATGCTTCGTGATGGAGGAAGGCCCAAGCTCACCACACTATGAAAGCCAAGCTTCCAAGACTAGACGGTCTAGCCTATGATGAGGAGCGTCTAGACTAAAAAAGGAGCGTCTAACCCATGAAGAGGAGCGTCTAGGCCATGATGGGGAGCGGCTACATAAGGAGCGTCTAGGCCATGATGAGGATTCCTTCTAGACCGTCTAGCTTCACATACATATGGGTCAAAGCTACGGTTTTGGGAAGAGAAGACCTTTGTAATTGTTACATAAAGGCCCATTAGGGGTGCTTAGTAATTAGAGTAGTGTAGAAAGCATATTTGTGTGAACATTCTAGAAAGACCATGGAGGGGGGGTGAGCATAAAAACTAGACACACCCCTCCCCATGTGCTCATTTGTGCACCCATGTGCTTCACATTTACATTTCATTTGGCTAGCATTAGGGTTGCATTATGGTCCTCCTTAGCCTATAAAAGGAGGAGCCTACACCTTGTATTTTCAAGTTTAATTGAGTATTGTTATGCTGCCATTTTTGTGCACTAGCTTTACTTCTCCTAGAAATCTAGGCTATAAACTTCAATCCTTTCACCTTTCTCCCTTGAGCTGGCCGAACCACTCAAACATCACACTCCTCATGCACCTTCAAAGCCAACACAACTCCTAGGAGGGCTTTGTTTCACTCACCCATTGCTTCCGCATCATTTTTACTACTTTGATTCAAGAAGAACACATGAAATGCCATCACTTTGTTTTTCACTTCATTCTTGTTTGCATACTTTCCTCGTTTACTGTTTCCTGCCTTAACTTGCTGTCTTGTGTGCAGATATGGGCCTTAATAACGATAAGAAAAAGAAGTTGGCTGACCTGCTGGCCAAACGAAAGGCGACCGCTGTCGGGGAGGGCACATCAACGCCCATTGCCCCCTCGACCTCAGCCAATCCTGCCCCTCATCCAACCGAACCAGCCCCTGCTGTTGATAGGCCAGAAGGGGTAGTGGCCGTCGAAACTGATGACGAGGAGACATGCACCGGCCTTGTCTATAAAAGGTCAAGAGTAGGTGAGGCGTGGCACCCTCGACTTTTGCATCGGGTGGGACCCCGACCTTTATGGACCATGCTCCAAGTGCCTCCTCTCCACTGCCCCTTGTTGTCCGCGAGAGTGGAGGAGAGAGTGCCCCTGAGAGCCAAGAGATGCCCTCCACCTCACCACTTCCCCTACTCCTCCAACGTATATTCAGTCGCTTCCAAGACAAGGAGGTGATGAAGGGCTTAAGCGGCAATCTCCTTCAGGACCGCGTGGCCGATGGCCTTGGGGACCTCTTACTTGCCTCCAATCTTGCGCTTAACAGGGCCCAAGAGGACGAAGGCCTAAAGGTAAGAGTGGCAAAGCTCGAGGAGGAACTGTCGACCATGACCAAGATCTTCACGAATCGCGAGACCGCCATGTACTTGGAGTTGGCAAGCCTTTGCCAATATGATAAGAACACCAAAAAGGCCCTTCATGACAAGGGCCAAGAGGCGGTTGAACTAGAAGCGAAAATCTTGCCTCTTCGCACCCATGCAGTCGAGCTCGAAGAGCTGGTGGCGAAACTGAAGGACAAAATGGCTAAGCTGGAGGAGAGGGCCACTCAGCGCGAGGTCCTTCTGGGGCAGGTTGAGGGCGAGTTGGCTTAGAAGACTGAGTTGTTGGCTGAGACGATTGAGTCCTTCAAAAAGACAGAGGAGGAGCTCGCAAACAATGCCGCTGACGCTTATGGTGAGGGGTTTGAAGATGCCATCGCTCAGTTTGCCTGTGTGCATCCTGAGGTGGATCTTACCCCTTTTGGTGAGTCCAAGTGCGTTGTTGACGGGAAACTCGTGCTACGAGAATGACTTCATTTTGTAACTCTGTCTTTGTTGACAAACAAACTCTCTTTGCACGTATACCTTTATAAGTATTTATCCTCTGTTTAACTGTTGCCTTACTTGCTTCACTCCACATTCTTCCGCCCCTACTTGTGTTGATTTCGGCCAATAGCACCTTTGACCTAGACTCTCCCTTTAGGTAGCACGTTTAACTTGTATGTTGTGCGAGCGAATCCCTTACCTGGTACGACCTTTGATCAAGGGTACACTCCCCTTTTTGTTTTTGATCTTCCTCTTGCGAAGTAGGGCAATTCCATCTTCATCCTTTCCTTCCTTGGATCGACGGGAAGACCATGCTTCTGGTCAACATTGGTGAGCCATACCGCTCTTGACTTTGGCTGAAGTGTATCTTCCCGATCTTGTTCCTACATTACGAAGGTTAGGGTGGATTTAACCAGTGAGCTATGTTGTTCGACCCTGGAGTTAATACGCAAGAGGTAGCGTATGACTTCCCTTGGTGTTTCTAACCCGAGTGAACCGCTCTTTCGCGATCTCATCCTTGCTCTATAAAGTAAAGGGACAGATCTGAATAGTTGATCTCGACCTTGCTATAAAAATCAAGGAGCGAGTCCTTGACATTTGAACCATGCTTCCTTTTGCCTTGTTCAACTTACACGAGAGGGGCTTATTGGGAAGACTAAACTACCAATGCTTTCCATGTATCACTTCAAGGAAAGAGGTTCATTCAATTAGCGAACCATACTATTCTTCGCCTTGGTGAACTTACACGAGAGGGGCTTATTGGGAAGACCAAACTACCTCTGCTCTCCGTGTATCACTTCAAGGGAAGAGGTTTATTTAACTGTCGAACCATACTGTTCTCATGCTTGGTGAACTTACGCAAGAGGGAGGTCCACTTGGGGAACCATATTACTTCCACTCTTGGCCTATCACTACAAGGGAGAGGTTCATTTAACTGCAATGCACATTTCTTAACTGAATAAAATTTTATTTAGGTGACCTCGTTAAAAAACCCTCATAAGGGAAAAAGAGTGTCCCCTTAAACATGTACAATGCACAATTAAGTAAAATAAAAATTAAGATTGGTCGCGTTCAAAGTTCAAGGGATCGCACCACCTTCTAACGTTTCGAGCCTGTTTGCTCCATTCCCAAGGGCCTCCGTTACTTTGAAAGGGCTGGTCCACTTGGGAGATAACTTGTTTTCCAACTGGTACGGGTGGGCCTTTCGCATCACTAGGTCGACGACCTGGAACTGCCGAGGTCTCAGCTTGGAGTTGTGCCTGTATTCAACCCTTCTTTTCAAGGCTTCAGCCTTAATCCTTGCCTCCTCCCTCACTTCATCCAGTAGGTCCAGGAGATAACCTTTTTCTCCTCGTTCGACTCTTCGACCACAAAGTTTTGGAAACGTGGTGAGTTATCCTGGATTTCTACCGGGATCATGGCGTCCGAACCATACACCAAGCTGAATGGCGTTTCCTTGGTCGTGGACTGAGGGGTAGTGTGGTAGGCCCACACGATTCTAGGAACTTCTTCTGCCCAAGTCCCTTTGGCTTTGTCCAGCCTTCTCTTCAGACCTCTGAGCAGAACTCGGTTGGCCGACTCGTCCTGTCCCTTCGTCTGGGGGTGTTCTACTGATGCAAACACTTGCTTTATTCCCAGTTTCACACATAGCTTGCCCAATTGCTGGCTTGCAAACTAGGTACCGTTATCAGATACCAATCTCTTCGATATTCTGAAGCGGCACACTATGTTTTTCCACACGAAGTGTTGGATCTTATGGGCTGTGATTTGTGCCACTGGCTCAGCCTCGATCCACTTCGTGAAATACTCTATGGCAATCACAAGGTACTTCATCTGCCGTACTGCCAAAGGAAAGGGTCCCAGAATGTCGATCCCCCAAGTATGAAATGGCCATGGGCTGTAGATCGACCTCAGCTCCTCTGGAGGCGCCTTGTGCCAGTCAGCATGTTGTTGGCACTGTTTGCACTGCTGGGCGTACCTCGTGCAATCTTCCCTCATGGTTGGCCAGTAATACCCTGCACGAATGGCCTTTGATGAGAGAGATCGACCGCCGATGTGGCTACCACATATCCCCTCATGTAGTTCTGCCATGATGCGCGTGCATTGTTCACTGTCTACACATACTATGATAGGATGGGTGAATCCATGCCTGAACAATTTCCCATCGATCAGGGTGTACTTACTTGAATTTTTCTTGACCTTTCGCGGTTCTGCGGGTTCTAACGGGAGCATATTATCAGCCAAGTAATGTTGGTAGACTTGGTGAACTTGCGACCCTATTTCCCCAACAACCGGATATCTGCTTATTTTGGGTGTTTTCAAAGTCTCCTGTGTTAACGACCGATGGCTCCTTCTCATCCCTTCCGATGTGCTAATGTATTGAACTTCTGCCGCATTGTCCGTGGTGATTCGAGGTGTTTTCAGGGTCTCCTGAATCACCGTCCTCTGTCTGCCCCCCTTGCCCGAACTGGCGAGATTTGCAAGCAAGTCAACTCGGGCATTTTGTTCTCTGGGTACGTGGACTAATTCAAACACTTCAAATGATTCCTTCAGGACTTGTACGTATTCCAAGTATGCGACCATCTGAGGGTCTTTAACTTGGTACTCCCCTGTAACTTGGCCTGTAACTAGCAAATAATCACTCTTTGCTATCAACCCCTTTGCTCCCATCTCCTTGGCCAATAACAT
This sequence comes from Phaseolus vulgaris, assembly GCF_000499845.2. Taxonomy (NCBI): domain Eukaryota; kingdom Viridiplantae; phylum Streptophyta; class Magnoliopsida; order Fabales; family Fabaceae; genus Phaseolus; species Phaseolus vulgaris. Next base: position 28,867,982 of record NC_023750.2, on the reverse strand, counting down.
TCCAGCGATCAGGGCCTCGTATTCCACTTGGTTGTTGCTGGCCTTGAAGGCGAATCGTAGGACCTGCTCAATCAGCAACCCATTTGGTCCTTCCAAGATGACACCAGCCCCACTACACCCTGTTGGTTCGAAGAACCATCTATAGAAAGCACCCATCTGAAACCCGTTCCTTCCTGATGTGTAGCTGTCGAGGACGGTTCTACCACAAAGTCAACATAAACCTGGCCCTTGATGGGGCCTCTAGGCTCATATTGTACGTGAAACTCAAACAGCTCTACTGCCCAACGCACCATTCTGCATGCTACATTCGGTTTTTGTAAGACCTTGCGGATTGGGAGGTCTGTCATTACTATCACAGTGAAACTCTGGAAGTAGTGGCGAAGCCTTCGTGCTGAGAACACTACTGCCAGAGCTGCCTTTTCTAAGGTCTGGTATCTCATCTCTGGCCCTTGCAGTACTTTGCTGACAAAGTAACTCGGCTTCTGCACCCGATCTTGCTCTTGCAATAGAACCGAGCTTGTCGCCTTCTCCGTGACCGCGAAGTATAGGTGGAGTGGGGTACCTAACTCTGGCTTGCATAACACTGGTGGGCTGGCCAGGTACTCCTTTAGCTTCACAAACGCCTCTTCACACTCTTGGGTCCATACGAACCTGTTGTTTCTCTTCAGCCATTGGAAGTAAGGGTGTCCCTTGTCTCCTCCATCCGATACGAATCTGGACAGGGCGGCCATGCGCCCTGTCAACTGCTGCACCTCTTTGACTGAGATCGGGCTCCTCATGCCTATTATCGCAGCACACTTCTCAGGATTTGCCTCTATCCCACGTTCATAAAGTACAAATCCTAAGAACTTGCCTGCCTCAACCCCGAAGACACACTTATCTGGGTTCAGCTTCAACCTGTACTTTGTTATCGTGGTGAATAGCTCTTCCAGGTCAGCTACGTGCTGCTCCTTCTGCTGGGAGGTGACCACCGTGTCATCCACGTATGCTTGGACATTCCGGCCTAACATGGGCGCTAGCACTCTGTCCATCAGTCGTTGGTAGGTGGCCCCCGTGTTTTTTAACCCAAAGGGCATGACCTTTTAGCAATAGCAAGACATCTCTATCATAAACACGGTCTTGCATTCGTCCCTTGGGTGCATCATGATCTGGTTGTAACCAGAAAAGGCATCCAGGAAGCTGAGTAGTCTGCATCCGGAGGCGTTATCCACCAAAGCATCAATACTGGGTAGCGGGTAGGAATCCTTTGGGCAGGCTTTGTTGAGGTTCGTGTAGTCGACACACATCCTCCATTTCCTGTTGGCCTTCTTTACTAGTACCACGTTGGCTAGCCATTCGGGGTACTGGATTTCCCTGATGTGGCCAGCCTTCAGTAGCTTCTCCTTCTCTTCTCGTATGACCTGATGCTTTTCTTCGTTGAATTTTCGCCTTCTCTGGTGGACAGGTCAGACCTGGGGGTCCATGGTGAGTCGATGACACAAGAAGTCAGAGTCTATACCGGGCATGTCGGCAGAGGTCCACGCGAACGCATCAAGGTGTCGTGCTATGACCTCAGCAAACTGATCCCGCGACTCCTGGCTCAAGGACCGCCCAAGTTTTAACGCCGTCCCACCGATTTCTCTCTCCATCATACCTCCTGCGGGTTGGGGCCGGTTTTCTTGGGTGATCTCTAGGCGGGTCACTCCGTCTTCTCTTGTGGGCCTGGTAGTGACAGAAAACACCCTTCTCTTCGTTTTGAGGTTGTTTTCATAGCACCTCTTCGCTTCCTTCTGGTCAGATTTGATGGTGATCACTGCCCCCTCAAGGGAAGGCAATTTCATCTTCATATGCCTCGTGGAGGGAACTGCTCCCAACCTGTTTAAAGTTGGTCTTCCTTGTTAGAAAAGATGGCTATAAACTAAAGGGGGGTGAATTGTTTAAAGGGGTTTTCGCAAACTTTTCAAAGCTAGAATGAACTTATTTCAGAAACCAATTGATTCAGCAATTCAGTTAGCCAAAACAGCAAGCAAAAATGTAATACTAGAAAAAACAATCGGTTGTTTCTTCGAAACAATCGGTTGTTTATACCAGCAAACAACAAACAAGCTGAAATTAAAGATTTAGAGATAGAGAGATTGTACACAGTTGTTTATACTGGTTCACTCCAAACTAGAGCTACATCCAGTCTTCTCAGAAACCCTGAGGATATCCACTAAGCAATCACCACTTGATCACTTACACCACAACCAAGAGAATGACCTTGAACACCTCAAGAAACACTCTCCTTGGCCAACACTAAGATTGCTGATCTTGAACACCTCAAGAACACACAACCAATCTCAGCAAAAACACATACACGAATTGTTCAGCAGTTTACAAAGATTACACTTGTTACAGATGAAAATTTGAAATCAATACAAGTAAAATCCTATTCAGCACCTTTATCAATCTCTCAACACTTTTGCAATCTCAGAACTCTTTGAAAAACTCTTAGATCAAAACTTTGTTTCCAGATCCTTAAAACATAAAAACAGTTTTTCAGAATATATCTAAGAATATAGTTTGTTATCAAATCTTAACAAACTTTTAATTGCATTTAAAATGGATTGGTCAAAGCATTTAATGACTGGAGCGTATTCAGTTAAAGCATTTAAAGCTCAGTCAAAGAAAACAGTTTTTCTGTTATGGTTTTAAAACAAACAATCGATTGTTTCCTCGAATCAATCGGTTGTTTTTTTACTTAACAAAAACACCATTCAAAAACAGTTTTCAAACTTTCTCAAAACACCTAAGTGTAAACAATCGGTTGTTTCGCCAAAACAATCGGTTGTTTCAACTTAGTGTGAAAAACATTTTGCTTTGATAAAATTGAGATGCTAATTGCTTTGAGATTTAATCTAAGGGTTGATTACAATATTGAACTACCCCAGAACAAAGCTTAAACCAGCACAGTAGCATCAAGCAAAGCAGAGGCTTCATCATCCTTCAAAGGATTTGGATTCTTCAAAACATTGAACACCACTTGGTTCAACATTCCTAACAGTATATTATAGGTCGAGGAACAACGAGGTACCTGATGTTGGTAGTGCGTGAAGTTGCGCCATTCGTGAACGTTGTCCTCAGCTCGATGTGCCCGCGAACCTCTACCTGGTCCCCGACAAAACCATACAAACATCCGGTGTAGAGCCTTAACTGGTCCGTGGACAACTGTAACTGGTTGAAGGTCGTTAAGAACATCACGTCAACTGAACTTCCTTGGTCCACTAGGACGCGGTGCACCCTCCTTCCTGCTGTGACCAGCGAAATTACCACCTGATGGAAGAGGCCCAAGCACCACTACAACTGAAAGCCCACCACCTTGTCATATTGGGCCAATCACTAGGGCCATGGCTAGAAAGCTTGAAGAGGATTGGAACACTGCTACTGATGGTAGAGAGACCTATCTCTACATGCTCAAAGATGCCAAAGTTCCTAGCGTAGAATAACTTTTAATTTCTTGTTAAAAGTAGCATAGACTATTTCTTTTGTAATTTTGTTGAACATGCAAATTGGTACCTAAAATGCTAACCTAAGTTTAATTAGAGTTCCCTAAACTCATAATTAAACTTAGGACCGGCCCACATTAGCCCAAGGAGGAGCGTAAATTCTAGATCTACTTGCACATGTTAGATTCTAGAACTTACTTCCCATGTGCTGAATTTTAGGTGCCATTCACACTTGCATAACATTTTAATTTCCCTCTCATTTTTACCTTGTGTAAACCGGCCTCCTAAGCTATTTAAGGAGTGCCTTGGCTCTTAGTTTTGCAAGATTAATACACTTAGTGAATTGCTGCCAAATTGTGCCAATTTCACTTTTTGCTCAAAAACATCTTAGGTTAGGCTATTGATCTTCACAAATCCCCTTTTCCAAGTAGAGTTGGCCACACCACTCTCAATCCCTACCTCTCATGCACCTTCAAGGTCACCATCACTCTTAGGAGGACCTTGCTTCGTCTTCAATCCATGATGCTTCCGCCATTCACCAACAATCTTTACAAACAATGAAGGCACTTCTCCATCATTTGGTATCTAGAGCCATGGTCTTCAAGAGATAAGTGCCTTATTTCATTTTAATTTTTGTGTTCATTCAAATCCGTGTTGTTCTTTATGAATCCTTGATTGTCTTGTTGTTTTTGAGTTTATTTTTTTGTTAGAAACTGTTTTGGTTTAATCCAATCGGTGTATTCATGTTCAATTTGTTTTTGAGCTTCTATTTTGCAAATTTTGTGTAGGATCCATATAGATTTGTGTTGCTGTTCTGTTTTTGGCTTATTTTAGTCTTTATTGCAATTTTAATCGGTTCATATTGTGTTGTTGAGTCATTTTGATTTTTGAATCCAATTGTGTTTTGTCTAGTCATGTTTCTCCTAAATTGTCATCAATTCCATGTAGTGCTTTTTTTGATAATTTTGGTTTCTTGATTTGATTTGAGTCCAGTTTTAATCTGAGTTTGTTTGATCCTTTGATGCATTTTTCTTTTTAGATTTAAGTTCATATTTGTGTGCTAGATCCATACAAATTCATATACATCAATTCCATTGTGTTCTTGAAGTTTCTTCAAATTATTTTTAATTCCAGAATTAGGATCACTCAATTTTCAATTCTGTGCTGACTGATTTTTCTTATCAAATTAAAATACGTTAAAGAAAAATTATGAAACTCTAGATTTATACAGATTGATGTATTAGAAAAACAAGAAAAAAAGAATCAAATCAAAAGACAAAATAGAAAAAAAATGATAAATCAAACAAAAAGAGTGTACATCCTGGTTCCAACAGAGACGGTAATTAGACAATGTATTTGAAATCTTTATCACAATTATGTGGTGCATTGTTTTGGTGTGATTCCAGCGCCAAAAGTTTGCTAAGATCTTGAATTGCTTGTGGTTCAAATTTCAGATTCAAAATTCAAATAGCCAGCTCAGCATAAAGTTGGCCTCACCACTCTCAATCCCTACCTCTCGTGCACCTTCAAGGTCACCATCACTCTTAGGAGGACCTTGCTTCGTCTTCAATCCATGATGCTTCTGCCATTCACCAAAAATGATGGAGATCAAGATCAAGACAAAATGGAGGCCAATATTCAAGGACAAGAAGAGGTAGAGGCTCAAGTGATAGATGCTCAAGGAGTTTTTAGCCCACCTCAAAGGCTTACAAGAAGCCAATTCAAGGCATTAGGAAATAATGGAAGGTTGTTTTCTCTTTTCATAGTTTCTTGTGTAATAAAAAGTTCTTAGAGGGAAACATGAGACACCTCTTTTGTAAAAGCATTTTTAGACTTTAGTTTAGGAGCTTGGGGGGTGTGAGCTTAGGTGTGAGCTTAGAAGTAAGCGTGAGCTTAGTAGGGGGTGTGTTGTAGGAGTAGGTAGCTTCTAGAATAAGCTTGTATTTGGCCGGCCCTTGCTCCTATAAAAAGAGAGCTTGGGTCCTTCACAATTCAGAATTGAAATTGGTAATAAAGAAACTCTACTCAATTTGAGAGAGAATTGTGAGAACTTTGTCTTCTCCTTCACCTTGTCTTATCTTGAGTGCATTTGGTTCTCTCAAGTGGCGGCACTAGCTCACTTATCTTGGAGCCTTCACCATCCAAGTGGCGTGATCACCAAACCAAGTCCTTCATCTCCATAAGTTCTTCTCTTCTTCATCTTTTCATTTCATACAAAATTTCTAAACATGTTTAGCTTCTTTATGTTCAGTAATTCAGCTTAGTTTCTAGCTTTGTTCGGTTCTTTTCTGTTCTAGCTGGATTTGTGCGGTTCATTTATGTTTTTAAAGCTTTTTAATTGGTTCAATTGGCAATAGATGGATCTTACATATGAGTTTGGTGTTTGGTGCAATTTTTGGTGAGTTCTTGAAACATAGAACATTGATCCAATTATATTAAAAGTGCCTATTCTTTCTCCAACTCAAGTTGATTCCGTAGAATGTCAAAGAATCATCTCTACTTTGCTAGTGGAATCATATCAAAAAATCTCTACAAACAATAAAGGCACTTCTCCATCACCACCGGGTCATTATCATGAGGCACGACATCCTAGAGGTCGGTCTTTGTTAAGACGAGGTCGACACCGAGGATCTGGTCTACTTGCTGTACCTCCACCGCCAGCACGTCTCACGCGTACTTCTTTCGCTGGGAGGCAATGCATGCTCCCCCATGAGAATCCTCCTGAGATGGTGCTTACCTCCCCGTGGACAGGCACCTCGTGCCCCTGATCTGCCCCTGCAGTCACTTGGTCGTCCTGCTGCTCTTGAAGATAATCCTTTAAGAAACCGCTTTTTACCAACTCATCTAGTCGGTGCGTTAGGGACAAGCAATTGCGTATGTAGTGCCCATTTGCTTGGTGAAACTCACACCAAGCGTTCTTCTTGGGCCCCATCCTCCTGTCGATCTTTGCGGGTACCTTCAATTTCGCCGCTATGTTCGGAATAGCGATCAATTCCTTGAGCTCCACTCGAAAGTTATGCTTCGGGGGTGGGTCTCTTCGCGCACGCGTTCCCGTCTGGGTCCGCTCGTAGGGCTTTCCTGCCCCCTTTTTCTCCGTGGTTGCCTCGTGCACCCTCAAAGGTGGAGGTCGTGCTGCTGCTCGAGGTCGAGTAGGACCGACAAAACCTTATTTCTCGTCACTCGATCATCTGTGGCAATGTGTGCTAGCGCACAACGTCTAATCTCTGTGAATATCTTCGGGTAGAACCTTAATAGTGACTCACTGAAAGGTCCTGATAGCATTCCCTTGACAAAGGCATGTACTATCATGGCCTCATCAGTGGGCTTCAATCTTACCACTTGGACCCCAAACTTGTTCAGGTAGTCCTTCATGGACTCTCCCTGGTACTGTTTGACATCGAAAACGTCATAAGAAAGCCGAGTGGGGACCTTGTTCTCAAGGTACTGTTCCCTAAACAGTGTTCCAAATTGGTCAAAGTTGGTGATGTGTCCGTTGGGAAGGCTAACGAACCACTCTAACGCCGCACCTAACAGTGTGCTCATAAGCATCTTGCAATACACGATGTCAGATCCTCCTGTGAGCATCATCTGGGTGTGGAACGCCGTGAGATGGGCCTCTGGGTCCTCTACTCCTGTGAAGGAGACTTTCACGCCCAAATACGTTGTTGGTAACGCCATATTCATGATCGCTCGTGAGAACGGCATTAGACGTGCCCTAAGTGCTACCGGTGGGGCATGTTCGTCCGCCGTGCGCTCCCCTACCTGTTGCAAATCCCTACGCAGTTCTTCATTGGCTCTACGTAGTTCTGCGTTGTCCACTCGTGACGCCGCCACTTCTTCTTGGAGTGCATGCATCGTGTCCAAGATTTGCTGTGTGGTAACGTTGTCCCCTCCGAGCGACACAATTCTTGCGGATCTAGCAGTTGCTTGCCTCGTACTCCTCATATTTATGGAAAAGACTCCTAACGTGTTTTCGAGTGGGACCTTGATTTATCGAGCCCCACGGTGGGCACCAAATGTTCCTGTCGGTTGACTCACTTCGTCGGTTGACTCCAACAACTGCTTTGGCCCTTCGATCTTGCCTGAGAATCGTGCCTTCTTGATCAAGAAACCTCTCACCTGCAAAGACAAAGGGGCGCCCTAGCCGCCGTTTGCACTCCGACGCTCATGTCAGTATTAGGGCAAAGAAACACCAAGTGTGTATATTAGCTTCAGTCTTAGAAACTGCGTACCTTACTAGGGTTTTGGCACCCTTTATATAGGTTGAAACTAGGGTTAACCTTTGCGTTGTTACCCTTAACTAGGGTTCCTTGGAGAATGTCCTTGCGCCGCTATTCATAGAATTTTAGTGTATCTGGCACATGAACTTCCCTTAACTGGAGTGCAACGAATGATAGAGTGGCCGCTTGGGTACCAACTTGTACACCTAATTTCAAGCGCCATCTGTTTCGTGGGTGCCCTAAGTATTCACGTGCCATGCATGTAGCTTTCCCTAGAATCCTAACCCTAATAGGCCTTAACGCCTCCTAGGATTATCCACACGTGTTGCGCCTTCATGCGTCATACACACCACGTGCATGGATCCCTCGTGACTTAGGCTTCCCACATATCTCTTGTCTTTAACTGTTATCTTAACAAAACTCTAGGGTCCACCTCACGTGACCCCCTACTACGTCCGGATGACCGATGTTCGATCTTCTCCCTCTATTGGCGAGGTGCGATATCAATCTCCAACATCGGTCTTAGGATAGAAATCTCAAAGACTAACCAATCCCCTGGTAGGAGCGTCTGGGGCCCACCTCATGTGGCCCCCTTCCATTACCAAGCATTGGTGCGCGATGTCTTGTCGGGACATATATATTTAGACTATTTGTTTTGATCTCAATGGAATAATATTAGAGATATTCATTCTCATATCATTTCCCTTCCTTTTTACTCTTTTGTTCATCTCTGTTCTATTTTATATTATGTATCAATGCTCTGATCAGAGCTCTGGTTGCTACATTTATCCATGGGTGAAGTTGTTGATCCCGTACAAGATCTCTATTCACCTTACCATGTTATTTCATCAGATAATTCATTCTTGAATAGAGTTTGCTCTCTCGTCACACAACAAGAGAGGTTATAAAAATAATGATTGCTACTAGCAAATGAGGTTATAAAAACAATGCTACCATCTATGGCATAGGTGGTGAATACGGAAGAGGATATACTGCCAAAATTTGTAGTCATTATGGAAAGACAGGGCATACCATTGATACATGCTATAAAAAGCATGGTTTTCCACCTCATTTCAAGTTTAAAAATCAGAACCATGATTAGAATCATACTAATGAAGTTTTTCAGAATACAAATTTTAATAATAATGAGCAGAATCATGAAGGTTCGAAGTCAGAAGTGGACTCTCAACAAATTGGTTTTACTCCTGAGCAGTATCAAACAATGTTAGCTCTTTTACAACAGGCCAAATCCAGTGGCAATGTTTCTAGTCAAGTCTCGATTATTCCTTCTAATATGACAACACAAACTGGTAATGAGTTTATTTCTTCCTTCAATTCTTGGATTATTGATAGTGGTGCTACTCATCACATTTGTTCATCCTTAACTTATTTCACTTCATATCATCGAATTAATCCTATTTTCATCAAATTACCAAATGGAAATCAAGTGACCGCCAATTATTCTGGAAGTGTTTTTCTCATTCAAAATCATGTCACAGACGATGTTTTGTATATTCCTTGCTTCACTTTTAATCTTTTTTCAGTAACAAAATTGATTGATAAACTATCTTGTGTTCTTACCTTTGACTCTAATGGTTGTCACATTCAACACAAAAACTCCTTGAAAATGATTGGCTATGCTAAGATGCAAGATAGACTTTATATACTCAAGATCCCTTCTTACCAGAAACTTCAAATCAAACCCATCAAATCTACACACACCATCAATACTATTAATGTCAGTGCTAGTTATCTAGAAACCCTTTGGCATTTTCGATTAGTTCATATTTCAAATAAATGTATTGATGTTATAAAGAATAAATTTCCTTTCGTTAAATATAACAAATGTTTTGTTTGTGACGTTTGTCATTTTGAAAAGCAAAAAAGGCTTTCATTTCCTATTAGTACATCTAAATCAAAAAACTGTTTTGATTTGATTCATGTAGATATTTAGGGACCATCCTCAATACCATTAATTCATAGTCATAAATATTTCTTGACCATAGTTGATGACACATGGATTTTTCCTTTAAAACAAAAATTTGAAGTTGTCAAGGTTTTGGAAAATTTTGTTGTTTTTGTTCCAACACAATTTGAGACAGCAATAAAGATAATAAAAAGTGATAATGGGACTGAATTTTTCATGACTAATTTCTTTGTCAATAAAGGAATAGTACATCAAACATCATGTATCAATATTCCACAACAAAAGGAAACATGGTCATTTATTAAATGTAGCAAGAGCTCTCATGATACAATCTCATTTACCCAAAATTTATTGGTCATATTCTGTGATACATGCTGCGTATATTATAAACATGCTTCCCACACCTGTTTTAAACTATTCTTCTCCTCATGAAATGCTTTACAAAATTGAAACATATTTTAATGGATTAAAGGTGTTTGGTTCTTTATGTTATGCTAGCTCTTTGTCAACAAATAGAAGAAAATTTTATCCAAAGGCATCAAAATGTGTTTGTATTGGTTTTAAAAGGGGGACAAAATGATATATTTTGTTGAATATTCAATCAAGAGAAATGTGTGTGTCTAGGGATGTTGTCTTTTATGAACATGTTTTTCCATATCAAAGGGTTCAAGATACTAGCAGTGAAACTAATAGTCCTAACATTTATGATCAAGTTTTGTTTACTGGAGATCAACGTGTCTTGAGTCAGCCATCACAAACCATTCTTGCACCTTGTGATAATGTTGAAAATAACAGTGTTGTGAGTCACACATTGAGGTTCCAGAAGAAGTTTGTTCCCATATAGACCAAAACCTCAATGAAGATCATGGCATAAAACAAAATTATGCATAAGATCAATCTGTCCGAATGAGTACAAGAATAAAAAAACCACCCGAGTATTTAAAGGATTATCATTGGAATCTTAATGTTTCCAATACATCTTCAAGAGTTAAATATCCTTTGAATTCTGTTTTGTCTTATAACAATTTATCACCTTCTTATAAATCTTTTGTTATGTCTATTTCTTCACATGTTGAGCCAAACACTTATTCTGAAGCTTTGAAACATGACTGTTGGAGAAAAGCTATGCAATGTGAGATATCTGCTTTAGAGTCAAATCAAACTTGGGAGACTGCTCTTCTTCGAGGGATGTTGTCTTCAAAGCTGCCATAGGTTGCAAATGGTTATTCAAAATAAAATATAAGGTTGATGGGACAATTGAAAGGTATAAAGCAAGGTTAGTGGCAAAGGGATACACACAAACAGAAGGCATTAACTAACTTGATACTTTCTCTCCAGTAGCAAAGATGACCACCATAAGGTTTCTTCTTTCTCTAGCTTCTATCTATAATTGGGAATTGAAAAAATTAGAAATAAACAATGCCTTTTTACATGGAGATTTGAAAGAAGATGTATACATGGTTACTCCTCCTGGATTGACTTCTATTCCACCAGGAAAAGTTTGTAAACTAAAAAAGGCTTTATATGGCCTTAATTAAGCCAACAGAGAGTGGTTTGCCAAACTGTCATCATTTTTGCTTTCTGTGGGATATACTCAATCTATGAATGATCATTCCTTGTTCATTAATTCTTCTGAAGGATCTTTACAACATTATTGGTGTATGTGGATGATATAATATTGACAGGAAATGATAAAGAAGAGATTGCTCGAATTAAACAAGCCTTGAATCAGACATTCAAGATTAAGGATCTTCGGGATTTAAGATATTTTCTTGGTATAGAAGTAGCAAGAAGTAAGAAAGGAATAATGGTGAATCAAAGAAAATATGCATTGGAATTGTTAACAGATGCATGTCTTTTAGCCTGCAAACTTGCACTCACTCCTATTGATAATCATGAAAAATACTCTTCTACTGGAAGTGTTCCTTTCACAGATATTCAAGCCTACAAAAGATTGATTGGAAGACTTATGTATCTCACTAATACCCGACCTGACATAACATTTTATGTGCAACAACTTTCTCAGTTTCTTACTAAGCCTACAATTGCTCACTATACTGCAACAATTTAAATTCTCAGATATATTAAAGGAGCTCCAAGTCTTGGCTTATTTATCTCTTCCAACACTTCTGCTCATCTCAAAGCCTTTTGTGATAGTGATTGGGGCTCCTGCAGTGATTCAAGACAATCAGTGACTGGTTTTAGTGTGTATCTTGGAAATTCTCTCATATCCTGGAAATCAAAGAATCTAGGAACAATATCAAAGAGTTCTTGTGAAGCTGAATACATGGCAATGGCCACTGTTACATGTCAAAATCCAATGGCTAACTTATCTTCTTCAAGATTTCAAAGTTCCTTTTGAGCAATCATCTCTTTTATACTGTGACAATGACTCAATAAGATACATTGCAATAAATCCAGTGTTTCACGAGCGTATGAAACATATAAAAATAGATTGTCACGTTGTTAGAGAAAAATTAAAGAAGGGGCTCATCCATTTGCGTCCCATTTCCACCATAGAACAATTGGCTGACAATTATACCAAAGCTTTAAATCCCTAATCTTTTAAGAGTATTTGTTCCAAGCTAGGTCTCATCAATATTTGCTCCCCAACTTGTGGGGGGATATTAAAGGATATGGATACCAGAGTTATAGAAGGATCTTAATATTAATTGTCTTTTCTAATTCTTAGTTGTTTCTCTTTATAGAGGTGAATAACCTTTATTTTGTCTTTGTCCGTTATGATTCTAGTATTTATTGATTGATTCTTTCTCTCTTTAGGTAGACCTAGAATGAGTGTACTGCTTGTATATATTCAGACTATTTGTTTTGATTTCAATGGAATAATATTAGAGATATTCATTCTCATATCCTTTGCCTTCCTTTTTAATATTTTGTTCATCTCTGTTCTATTTTCTTTTGCTCTCATTGTAAGATGATATGGCATGAGATGGTCTGCAAAAAAAAATCAGCACTAAAATCTTCTAGTCAAGGTGATGCCAAAGTCGTTGCAGTTGTTGCTACAAATCAATATTAGAAGGCATAAATTAAAGGTGAAAAACATGTTTTATGTTCCTAAAGAAACCCAGGCTCAAGTGTCCAACTCTCCTCTGGATGGTTCTACAGTCAATGCTACTGCCAAGGATGTTAAAAAATCAGTGGCTAAATGAAGGAGTGGATGATCTTATTGACAACATGCCTTCTTTAGAGAACTTTAAAGAGTTGGAAACTAGTGTTGATTTGGCCTCTGCCAAGGCTCATGTGCCCTTTGCAAAGTTTTATGCTACAGAAGCTCATGAAAGTTTTATTGTTACTCTGGTTACAAATGCATGTTCTACTATAAAAATTGTTCACAACAATGTTGTTGTTCCTCTGGTTGCTGGTGTAGGTTATTTTCTTTCTCAGTTAAAAGTTGTTACTGATCCCTTTACAACTGTAATAACTCTATCGGGTTCTAATTCCATTGAGGAAGCTAGCGAGCCACGTCTTTTGCTAGACAATGTTGCTAACAGTTCTCCTATGCAATAGGATCCTGCTGTCACAAAAAATATGAAGGTTTCATCTACTCCTTTCAATAAGACTATGCCTTTGAAAAACTCTTTCTCTTCCTTGGCAGGTCTGCATAATAATTTGATAATAAACAACACCCAAGTTGAGATTGTAATTTTTAAAGTTGGAACATTGGAAACTCGCCTAAACTTCCTCAAGCAAGATCACTCTAGAGGATTCGTCCAAGGCTCACCCAAGCAAGTTCACTCCAGTGAAGTTTGATTTTTTTTCTCGTCAAACTTGCTTAAGTGGTAACTCGCTTAGGCGAGATGTCACTTAGCCTAAGTCCAATTAGCTTAAATAAAAGGCGTGAGGCATAACCCTAAACACCATTGGAAGAATAGAGAAATATAGAAAACCCTAGAGGAGGCAACCGTTAAGGAGAAACATCTTGAATCATCTTTTCTTTCTTTCGATCTCTGTAATGGCTAACATGAGTGGCTAATTATTCCCTTTGGGATTGGAAGTAATATGTTCAAACTCTTATGTATTTAGATGGTATTTATTTATAATATCCTGTTCTTGATTGATGATTAATATTTTCATTTTATTATTAAAGTATGAATGTTGATTCATGATTTTGATTCTTAAATTTGATTGGAAAGTACTTCTAAGCATTTGACCTAAATAATAATGCTTAACATATTTCATTATTAGGAACAAATTTGAAATGTTAATTTCTTTACAACATTTGTTTGTAAATGATAAGGAGTTTTTATAAATATGCGAGGAATCAATATTTAGGAGACTAACTTAATATTTTTGTGGGCGAGGAATTGATATGAATGATTTTTATATGTGCGTCAATGTTAATCAAGATGGAATACTATATGTTTTTGAAATCCCACTTTTTCCATTTGACTCATACAAATAATTTACTTTGACTTATTTATTTTTCTTGCAAATTCATGATACAAACAAGCTTAACAACAAGCTTTTACACACTTTTTTTTTTGTATCTAGTGATTGTTATACTTGTGATTTTAAATTGTTCCTTGTGGGTTCGATATCCGTCCTGGACAAATTATTATTTTTGACTCAGTTCACTTGTCGTAAAATAGTTATAAAATTTTTGGCATCGTTGTCGGGGAACAAATTTAATATTGGAGTACGAATTCCTAAATACTGTGAATATATTAATTATTTATTATTTTGAATTTTTTTAGTATTTTATTTTATTGTCATATTTGTTTAAAAATTAATAATTTCAAATTTTTTTATTTTTTTATTGCTAGTTACTCTTTGTGCTAATACTTGAATCAGAGATTGAAAAGCAATCTCAGAAGAACCAGGTGAAAAAGAGAAAAGAAGAAAAGGAGAAATTCGAGAAGAATCATTCCCTTCCCTTTGAAAATTTTCAGGAAAGCACCTATGGTTGAAGAACAACCATCACCGCTTAGAAGAACACTTGGTGATTATGTTATGCAGCATGGGCCAAAGCATTTTTCTAGTACTACAATATCTACTACCACTAAGGCCTTGAAGATGAAACTTGCACTCATCTGTCTGATCAGTACCCATCAATTTACATCAACAGACCATAAGGATCCATATACACATTTGTCTACATTCTACGAATTGGTGGACAAAATGGGCTTTCGATAAGGTGATATTGAAATTATTTATTTGCGTTTGTTTCCTTTCTAATTGGAAGGAAAAGATAAGGAATGACTTAAATCACATCCAAATCAGAGCCTAGCCACTTGGAAAAATGTTGAGGAAAACTTTTACAAAGATTTTTTCCACTATTCCGCTACATAAAAGCAAAGTTTGATATTTCTATGTTCAAGCAAGGATCAAATGAAGCCTTTGTGAAAATTCCCAAATCATGGGTTTTAAGACATTGCATAATTGATTATCTTTAATAATGGCCTCAGATCTGATACAAAAATGATTTTAAATGTTGTAGTTGATGGCGCAATGATGGTTTTTGATGTAGAACAGGCAATAAAGATTATTGATGCATTGACATCAACATATTATCAAGCCCAAAATGATAGATAGATTGAGCCAAAGAAAGGAATTTTGGACCATAATACTTCAAATGAACTCTTAGCTCAGAAGAAAATTCTAACATAGCAGATGGAAGCATTGACGAAGCATATATCTAAGTTGTCGCAAGAATTACAAGTTGTTCTTCTTATCAAAGCCAAATTCAATCCATCAAGTGTGATTTTTGTGGAGGTGATCATCCAAATGGTAATTGTTCCTTTCAAAATAATCCATATGAAGAATAGGTCCATTACATGGGCAATCAAGGAAGACAAGGTGAGTTCTTCAATAACAATAATTATCCTCAAGGTTGGAAAAGAAATCAAAATCAAAGTTTTTGGTGGAATCAAGATGTTGGTTCACCTAGCAAGCAACAGGCCCTTTTCAACAACAACAACAATTATATCCTTCAGCTTAGGAGAGAACAAGCAAATATGAGGATACCTTGGGGAAATTTATGCAAGCATCACTATCCAACCAGAAGAATATTGATGCTTCAATTAGAAGTCTGGAGACATAAGTGGGACAAATTGCAAAGTAGTTGGAGGACTCCCAGAATGGTCAATCTACAACCAACACACAAACAAATGCCAATGAGCAATGTAAGTCAATTACTACTAGAAATGGAATAGTTATAAGAAAGGTGATTGGTGACAATTTGATTGTTTGCGAGGAGAAAAAAGATGAAGAAAGAAAATTTGAGTGTGATAGAGAAGAAAAAGAGAAAAGAGAGAGAGAATGTACATATAGAAAAGAAAAAAGAGGAAAAGATTGAGAATATAAAGAAGAGTGCTCCAATTCTAGATTTACCTTATCCACATGCTCCCTTAAGGAAGAATATAGACTACACCATTGTTCACTTTAGGCAACGCTAACATGTCAATAGGTAGAAAAGTGTTTCCTAAAGTGAGTATAAGCAACATTGTTTTATTATTGCCCACTCAGTAAGATTTATTTACCTTTGCCTCAAAGTATTTAGGAAAGCGTTGCCTATTTATTTTAAGCAATATTTTATAAAATGTGGACTAGAGTGTGAGTACTTTAGACAACGTTTTTAAAATTGTAGATATGTTAAATAGTATTTTAGGCAACATTTTTTAAAATGTGGTGCTTTAACTAATATTTTAGATAACATTTTTAAAGTGATTAAATAACATATAGGTGAAGTTTTTAAATTGTGATAATTAAGTCCATGTAATCCTTAAGACTCAACCTCGTCACGAACGAACCTCGTTATTGAGCTGGAAGTCATATAGCCTGTGTTGTCACAAACAAAGATTCTTGCATATACACAAGCCTAAGTCGAAAACAAAAGAAATCTCGTATAAAACCTAAGCCAAAACTAAGACTGCTCTGAAACCCTAAGCCATTCGCTACAAATCGGTAGTGGCATTGTGTGAGTAAGATAAGCGGTTCGTTCTTCAAATTCATTCACCACAATGACGTTGCCGGAAGTAAAATGATGTGAAAAGGCAGGTTTAAGTTTTCTTCCATCCATTTTCGCATGTGGTAGGGTTTTTAGTGTCAAAATAGGATTAAAAGTCAATTTTAGGGTTTACGGATGAACTTTATTGGATTCAATATTAATTTTATGGAATTTTTTTTTGAAATGTTTCGTTCGGTAGCGTGATGCAAATTTCTTCGTTGTGTTGTCTTTTGTTTCTCTGTTGGATTTCCTTTAGCTACCATAATTGTACTACCTATTTCAAGGTTTCATAAATTTCGTTCTTGAACTTGTGTTTATTTCATTCTTCTGTGATTTTCGCATATTGAAGACTAGAAAATATGGCTACATTTTCCATAAATTATTTAGAATAATGTAACCTGAGGTTTTTTCCCCCTAATGTATCCAACTTCGAAAGTACCGGATAAGGCACCAAAACAGAATAACAACACTTTTTCATTTAGATTCAAGTGGTTATTTTAGTTCTGGAGGTGCTAGTAATTGATAATTAAAAAACATTGATTGTGATTGTGATAGTGATATGACCCCAAGGACTCATTGATATATTTCAAATCCTTGATTTGTTACCTCAAAACTTTGTTCTAAAACTAGATTTTAAGGCAACAGTATATATGAAGTTATAGACTTCAATTATTTTGCCTTGTTTTCTTTCATGTATTTGTATTTTGATCTCTTCTGCTCACAAGTTATTTTTAGATGAAAAATTTCTTTTGTTTCGAGATATATGCTATATTCTTTTAGATTTTGTCTTTTTTGTGTTGGCTGCCCATATTGGTTTTGTGTTGAGCATGCTTGTTTTTTTTTGGTTAGGGAGCATAGTATTGCACTTGCACCTAGTTTTCTTTTTATATTTTGGTTCTATTCTACACCAACACCTAATTTTTATTTTAGGTTGTTTTAGACTTGCATTCTTTGTTTTACATGGGTGTTTGATTTTGCTTGGGACTTGGTTGGTATTTGTTTTTTTATCTCTTCAGCTCACAAATTATTTTTAGATGAAAAAATTCTTTTGTTTGGAGATATCTGTTGTATTCTTTTAGATTTTGTCTTTTTTGCGTTGGTTTCCCATATTGGTTTTGTGTTGAGCATGCTTGTTTTCTTTTTGGTTAGTGAGCATAGTATTGCACCTACACCTAGTTTTCTTTTTATTTTCTGGTTTTATTCTACACTAGCATCTAATTTTTCTTTTAGGTTGTTCTTCCCCTGCATTCTTTCTTTTACGTGGGTGTTTGATTTTGCTTGGGACTTGGTTGGTAGTGCCTATGATTAAGTTTTGGACAAGTAGGGGTACATTTGGTGATAAGGACCTAAAAGAGAGTCCGCCTACTAACCAAGTCCATCCTCCTAGGAGGATGATTAGGAGAATGACCCAAGACCCAGGGCTAGGTTAGGATTCTCCAACCACTACCTCAGCACCTAGCTTGTCCCAGAGGATCACGAGAAGTAGAGCATAGGCCTTGGGTGTTGAGCATCAGTTGGTTTCATTATTTTTAATTTTAGTAGAATATGTGTTATTTAGCATAAAAAGGAGGGGTGCACTATCACTTTAGCTTGTTTTGAACTATCTTCTAGAAGATTGGGACTTAGCATGCGGCATTAACCTAGGTCAATGACCTAGGTCGCACCTTATTCCATGGCTCCTTCACTTATAAATAGGAGGTCTCCCTCATTGTATTGAGATATTGAATTTGAATGAAGTAAAGAAACTCTGCACAAGGAGCTCTTAGTGAGGCTTATGTCCTCGTAGGTTTGAGGTCTTATTTGGGAAGCTCTCAAGTGGTGGCCAACACACTCATCTTAGAAAAAGCCACCCTCCAAGTGGTGTGACTTTTCTCACCCACACCCATAAGTTTTCTCATTCCATTTCTCCATTCCATTTATGTTTTTGTCTCTTAGTTTTCTTATTTGTTGCTCTTGGGTTTAGCTCATAATTATGAGTATGGTGCATCATTTGGGAGGCCATGACAACCATTGGTGTTTACCTAGTGCCCATTTCAATTCCGCAAATTGCATCTCATCCTCACCATATCATGTTTTTAATCTTTGCCTCTGTGAAGTGAACTGTCACACTTACTTAGGTCCACACCATTAATTGCTAAAATCTCAACCTTAAGTAAAAGTGTCACCATAAATGAAAACATCTAAAAATTAACTCACATCATGTGGTATTTAGAGCTTTGGTTTTTGAGCTTATCTTGTTTAGAGTTGATTGACACTTTACTTTATTGCATCCTTAATTCTTTGTCTTTACATTCAAGCACCTTTAATTTCTTGTCTTTACATTCAAGCACATTTAATTTAAGACCTTTGCTTTCTTGCTTTTAAATTCGACATTACCTTATTCAATAACATTGTTTCGCTTTTTTAATGTTCCTTTATGTATTTTATTCTTCTTGCTTCTTTGCCTTGAGTCATATGTTCTTTAGTGTTCTAGGAGTCCTTATAATTTTGTCTCTACTTACTTGCTTTTAGTTGTGAAAGTTCATAAGTAATTAGAAACTTGTTTTAGTATAAGTAGATTTAAGTTCCAAACAAAAGATTTCAAGTGATCCATTATTTTGAATCCCAAATTTTTTGTAAAAATTGGAGTTATATGAAAATATGCATGGTCAAAAACTATGGACAAGTCATTCTCATAATCCAAGAACAAGTATAAAGAAAAAGAGAGAAGAGAAAAGGAATTTGCGCAAAATTTGTGTTCCAACCTTTCAAAGAGCAACATTTTCAAAATTTTGGGTTCATCTTGATTGACAAATTGATTTCAACATTGTGGAAATTTTATCCTTTTGCTTTGACAAATTTCTAAAGAAAGTTTCATTGTTAAAAGTTTAGTAAGTATCTTAGAGTCCTTTTGTGTGCCCTTTTCTTTCTTGTATTCCTTTACAAGTTTTGTCAAAATCTCTTTTCCCAAAATTTGGTTTACCTTTCTTGTTTTGAGTTTTTCTTGATTGTCTTTTAAAATTCCTTAAGCTTTGTTGTGGTTCTTTGAGATCAAGTGTGAAGCGCTTTGTCCTCTTTCACTTGAGAATTTTTCAACACCAAGATAGACCTTTTGTTGAGAGGATAAAATTCTTTTGAGTGCTTTGAGTGTTCTCCTCTTTTTTTTTTCTTTTTTTTTTACCAAAAGTAACGCAAACTTGAGAGAGTGTATGCTAACTTCTATTTCACTAATTGTTTGTCACTTGTGAATTATGGCTCATCTTTCTTCAGGGGAGTCATCAAAATCCCAATCTCCTCAAAAGGCATTCCTTATGGGTGAACTGGCGGCTGCTAGGAGATCCCTTGCCTAAAAAGAAGAGGAAATGAGACAATTGGAGGTGAGGCTCCAAATACTTGAATCGGCTCATGATAGACAACCAAGGGGAAGAAGATGAGAGCCAAGACGTGCTTCTAGGAGCTACCATCATTACGACAACCAAGAAGAAGAGGAGGAATGGAGATTGAATCAATTTGATGATAGGCGCCAACATGTTTCAAGACCTTCTTTGCCTTATGTAAAAGTTCCTAGTTTTAGTGGGGAAGGTGACCCCAACATTTACCTATGGGAGGCTAAAGTTGAACAAATTTTTAATGTACATGAGGTCCAAGAAGACCAAAACGTCAAGTTAGCCTCTTTAGAGTTTTTAAACTATGGCATGCAGTGGTGGCATAAGACTGTAATGAACATTGGACTTAACAAGAGGCTAGTCGTGGTCTCTTGGGAGGATTTAAAGTTATGCATGCGTGCTAGGTTTGTTCCTCCTCACTATAGGAAGGAACTCTTGTTGAAGCTCCAACGGCTTCAACAAAGAACAAAAAGTGTTGATGATTATTTTAAAGAGCTTGAAACGACTTTAACTAAAATTGACATGCATGAAAGTGAGGAGTCTAAAATGGCTAGATTTGTAAGTGGATTGACAAGGGAAATCCAATATGTGGTAGAACTTTATGAGTATTCATCATTAGAAAAATTGGTTCACATTGCCATCAAGGTTAAAACCCAACTTTCAAAGAAAACCCATTTCAAAAAGTCTCATAATGCTGGCTACTACCAATCATCTTGGAAAAACAAAAACAAAACTTCTTCCAAAACTTTTCCTTCAAATGTTGAGAAATATTCCACTTACAACCCTAGACATTCTAAACCCTCCACTTCTACACCTAATTCACCTACCAAAACCTCAAGTAGAAAGTGTTTTAAATGTTTAGGTTTTGAGCACATTGCATCTAATTGTCCTTCAAAAAGAAACATGATGGTTAAGGAAGGGGTTGTCATGAGTGATCATAGCTCACAAAGGTCTAGGTCCCCTACCCCTTCTAGATCCCCAAGGGAGGAAGAAAGTGATATTCTATGTGAAGGAGACTTATTAGTAGTGAGGCGCATGCTAGGCCAAGTTTTAAAACCTTTTGATGAAAGTCAAAGGGAAAACATTTTCCACACTAGGTGCCTCATTAATGATAAGTTGTGCTCCTTAATTGTGGATGGGGGAAGTTGTGCAAATGTGGCAAGCACAAGAGTGGTAGACAAACTTGAGTTACCTACCATCTCTCATGCAAAGCCCTATAAACATCAATGGTTAAGTGAAGAGGGGGAGATCATAATAAATAAGCAAGTCCTCACAGCCCTTTCTATTGGTAAATATAAGGATGAGGTCTTGTGTGATGTTGTCCCTACGGAAGTTACTCATATTCTTTTAGGTAGGCCAAGGCAATATGATGGGAAAACCCTTCATGATAGCCTTACCAACAAAATCTCTTTTACCTTCAGTGGGCATAAGGTCACACTAAAATCTCTCTCACCAAAAGAAGTCCATGAGGACCAACTTAAAATGAAAGAAAAGAGACATTGTATGTTAATCCAGCCAAATGTGTGTTTGCAATAAATCATATAGACTTCTTAGGGTTTGTCGTGAATTTTAAAGGGGTGCATGTGGATGAGGAAAAGGTTGTAGCAATTAGACATTGGCCCACACCCACCAATGTTAGTGAGGTACGAAGATTTCATGGCCTTGCTAGTTTCTATAGGAGGTTTGTGAAAGACTTTAGTACCAGTGTTGCACCTCTCAATGCCATAGTAAAGAAGGATGTGGTGTTTAAATAGGGCTAAGAACAAGAAAAAGTTTTTGAAAATTTGAAAGATAAATTGACTAAGGCACCCATTTTGGCACTCCCTAACTTTACTAAGACATTTGAGATTGAATGTGACGCCTCCAACATTGGCATTGGGGCTATCCTCCTTCAAGAGGGTCACCCCATAGCTTATTTTAGTAAGAAACTCAAGGGGATTCATCTCAATTACTCTACCTATGACAAAGAGATTCATGCTCTTGTGAGAGCCTTGCAAAATTGGTAACACTACCTTTTTCCAACGAAATTTGTGATCCATAATGATCATGAGTCCCTTAAGTATTTGAAAGGCCAAAGTAAGCTCAACAAAAGACATGCCAAATGGGTAGAGTTCATTGAGGAATTTCCTTATGTGATCAAACATAAGCAAGGTAAAGCTGATGTGGTTGTGGATGGTCTTTCAAGAAGACACACCTTGTTAAATGTTTTGGATACCAAATTTTTAGGATTTGATCGCATAAAGGAAATCTACAAAGATGACCTTGACTTTGCTCACATCTATCAAGAGTGCTCAAAGGGAGGACACAAAGACTTTTTCATACATAATGGCTTTCTCTTTAAAGGGAAAAGACTTTGTGTTCCCCAAGGGTCTTTGAGGCAATCTCTTGTTAGAGACACGCATGAGGGTGGTCTTATGGGACACTTTGGGGTAGATAAAACCTTAGACATATTGCATGAGCATTTCTTTTGGCCCCACATGCGCAAATACGTACATAGCTTCTATGATAAGTGTATAGCATGTAGGAAGGCTAAGTCTAAGGTGCAACGCCATGGTTTATATATCTCTCTCCCCATCCCGGACAAGCCTTGGGAAGACATTTCTATGTTTTTTACTTTAGGTCTTCCCAAGACATAAAAGGGTATGGACTCTATCTTTGTGGTAGTGGACCGGTTTTCTAAAATGGCTCACTTTATTCCATGCCACAAAGTAGATGATGCTTATTTTATAGAAAATCTCCTCTTCAAGGAAGTTGTTAGATTGCATGGTCTTCCTAGAAGTATTGTATCTGACAGAGATTCTAAGTTCTTAAGTCACTTATGGAGGACATTGTGGGGAAAACTTGGGACTAAACTATTATTTTCTACTACTTGCCATCCCCAAACTGATGGTTAGACAGAAGTGGTTAATAGGACTTTGGGTCAAATGTTGAGGTGCCTTATTTCCGGGAACCTAAGGGTGTGGGAAAATTTGATACCTCATCTTGAGTTTGCCTATAATAGGGTAGTTAATTCTACTACTTCCCACACCCCTTTTGAGGTTGTGTATGAGTTCAATCCCCTCACACCTTTTTACCTCCTTCCAATTCCCATACTTAATGAGGTGTTGTGCAAGGATGGTTTTGAAAAGACTTTTTTTTATTAAAAACTTGCACAGTTACATCAAGCTTCAAATTGAAAGGAAGGTAGGCAAGTATGTTGAGCATACCAACAAGGGGCACAAGGCATTGATCTTTGAACCCGTGGATTGAGTTTGACTTCACTTGAGGAAGGATCACTTCCCTACTCAAAGGAAGTCCAAACTTCTACCTCGCAGTGATGGTCCTATTCAGGTCATCAAGAGAGCATGGTGAGGACCTAGAAGAGATTGCGCCTACTGACCAAGCCCAACCTCCTAGGAGGATGATTAGGAGCATGACCCAAGACCCAGGGCTAGGTCAAGATTCTCCAGCCATTGCCTCAGCACCTAGCTTGCCCGAGAGGATCACGAGGAGTAGAGCACAGGCCTTGGGTGCTGAGTCAGTTGGTTTCATTATTTTTAATTTCAGTCGAATAGGTGTCATTGAGCATAAAAGGGGGGGGGTGCACTATCACTTTAGCTTGTTTTGACCTATCTTCTAGAAGATTGGGACTTAGCATGCAGCATTGACCTAGGTCAATGACCTACGCCGCACCTTATTTTCCTTTCCCATCATACCCTTCTTCCTTGTTTTCCAAGGTTCCTTCACTTATAAATAGGAGGCCTCCATCATTGTATTGACATGTTGAATTTGAATGAAGTAAAGAAACTCTGCACAAATTATGTGAGCTCTTAGTGAGGCTTATGTCCTCTAAGGTTTGAGGTCTTATCTTGAGTGATTTGGGAAGCTCTGAAGTGGTGGCCAACACACTCATCTAGGAGAAAGCCACCCTACAAGTGGCGTGACTTTTCTCACCCACCACCATAAGTTTTCTCATTCCATTTCCTCCCATTTCTCCATTCCATTTATGTTTTTGTCTCTTATTTTTCTTATTTTTTGCTCTTGGGTTTAGCTTATAATTATGAGTATGGTGCATCATTTGGGAGGTCATGACCACCATTGATGTTTACCTTGTCCTCATTTCAATTCCGCAAATTGCATCTCATCCTCACCATATCTCGTTTTTCATCTTTGTCTCTGTGAAATGAACCTTCACACTTACTTAATCACTTGGTTAAGTTTGTGTCCAGTGAGAATCTTCCTTTAGGTCCTCAAACATTAATTTCTAAAATCCCAACCTTAAGTAAAAGTGTCACCATAAATGAAAACATGTAAAAATCAACTTACATCATTTGGTGCATGGAGATTATGCATTTGGACCATCATTTACGTTTTGTTACTTTGCTCCATCACTTTTTATGTTTGTGGGACCACCATGTGTTTCGACATCATAAGGGCTTAAAAATTTTACATGCCCCGTTATATTTTGTGGACTTAGTAGAAATTTCCTTTTTTCCCATCAATTGTTTAAAGATTAATTTATACTTACTATTGTATCTGCTTTTCGTACCAAAACAATTCTAGATGATGTGCGTCAAGTATTGTGTTTCTTAAAGGCAAAGAGACAATAAGATCACCAAAATTGATAATCATACAATGTTGTAGCTAAGTTGTAATTTCTTAGTAGCATAAACAAGAGCACTGTATGAGCATGCCCATAGATAAGGTAGTCATTCTACAGCTTATGAAAAATCCATCTATTCCTAGCACTTTTGTTTGTTGAATGTTATCATATTGTAACGTGAAAACTCAGGTACCCAATAATTTTGAATTTTGAATTCCTTAACAAGTAGACATATATATTAAGTATTATAATAGGTTTTTTTTTATAAGAGAATTAAGAACCATGATTAAGTATTATGATAGATTTTTTATAATTTTGATTAGGAAAATTTATTGCATTTAATTATTGGAATTATCAACATAAATGACAACACAAATATTAGTTCCAACATAAATGACAGATTCTCGCTGATAATAATGTTTTATATTGATTGATTCATGAGCATTAGGAAGGCATTAATTTGGAATCAAATTTTTGGACACCCATCACAATCTCCAAAACAAAGACTAAAGTAGCTCGCTCAATGGACTTTAGTACCTGTACCATACGGTCCTCGGGCGTTGACCAAAGTCAACATGGTGGGACCCCGAGAGAGGGATCCACTAGAAAGTACTGCAGGGCTGGAAGGAGTTGGGAGGGTTGTCCCTAAGGGAAGCAGGACGCCTATCAGATGAGGAATGAGAGGTGGCTACTGTGGTGGTTCTCCTTCTTTTGAAAACAGGGTCATCTACAGAGTCCTCATCCTCATCAGAAGGGATGACCACCACCCCTTTGTTTTTCTCTAAGGGGGCTGGTGGAGGAGAAGCCTTGAGCGTGGCCAAAGGGATAGCCGCAATTAGGGCTGGAGAAGTGGGGGCTAGTGCTGTATGTGGTGAGGTGGGGGCAGGTACAATGTGTGGGGAAGCAGGGTTGCGAGCTGCTTATGGTGAAGCAGATGTTGGAGTGGCCTGGGCAGAAGGGATGAGAGGAGCAGTAGGAGAGGCAGGCGGAGCTCGGTGTGTAGAGGTACCCGCCTTGCCAGTGGTGGCATTTTCATGAACAGACAAGACTCCAGCTAGTCTTGCCCGTTTCTCAGCATTCAGCACCATGTCTGCACCAAAGAGAGAGCATTCAAGGTTAGGCAAACCAAAGAAATTAAAGAATTAGCACAAGTATGATTTGACAAGTAAACAAAAGAGGTATAAACAGAGCAATGCTTGAAAAAGGTTGGGAAGGGATTCCCATGCCGATATATCCAACGAGCCCAGTTGGGCTATACTCATTCTTGATGAGTTCAACAGTATTGAAAACTACCCCCAGGCTGGCCAAGACCTGACACACTGATGCTCACTACCATCTACCCCATCATGCATATACATAGTTCGCTTAGAAGGGCAATTAGAAGCAATATGTCCATAGCTCAAGCATTTAAAACACTTCTTACTAGACGATTTAGATGGTGATTTGGGCCTAGAAGTGGAAGTGGAAGGCTTAGACTCTCTAGGTTTGAAAGTAGAGTCCTTAGAAGGGATATTTGAAAAAGAACTATTTTTATTTTTCCAAGAAGAGTGGTAGTAGTTATCCTTAGAAGAATTTTTGAAAGCATTTTTCCTTGCAAGTTGATTTTCAATTTTACTAGCAAGGTGAACCACATTTTCCAAAGAAGAATATTCTTGACACTCTACCACGTCTTGAATGTCCCTTCGAAGGCCACTCACAAACCTAGCTATCTTAGCTTCCTCACTCTCATCCATATTAACTCGAATTAAAAACGTGTCTAGTTGTTTAAAGTAATAATCCACACTTTGCGTGCCTTGATGAAACCGTTGGAGTTTCAACAATAGGTCTTTCCTAAAGTGTGGGGGTACGAATCTAGCGCGTAAACAAGCTTTCAAATCGTTCCAAGAGACCACGGGCGGTCTCTTGTGTAGGTCAATGTCCATGAGATATTGATGCCACCATTGCATGGCATAGTCTAAGAATTCTAAAGATGCTAATCTAACCCGATGCTCATCTCTAACCCCATTTACATCAAAAATTTGCTCAACCTTAGCCTCCCATCCTAAGTACACATTAGGATCACTTTCACCACTAAAGCTAGGATGTTTTACATTAGGTGAATAAGGGCCAGCCACATGTTGGCGCCTCTCTTCATGGTGATGGTGCCTTGGTCGTGCATTGTCTTCATAATATTCATGAGAAGAATGAGAATGTCTTGAAGAATGCCGAAGAGGAGGATGATGTCTTCTCTCACGGTTTTGATGGACTTCCTCACGGCTTAACTCCAATCTTTGGAGCCTTGCCTCCATTTGTCTTATCACATCAAGATATTGAGCATTTGATTGTCTAGCATTCTTTAAATCTTCAAAGAGAGCTGCCTTTTGAGGTGAGCAAGGTTTGGAGGATTCTCCACTAGAAAAATGAGCCATGATCAAAAAGTACAAAAAAAACAGAAACAAACAATTAAAGAAACTTGTTAGCAAAATACAGTGAGATTTAGGTTGCTGGAAAATGCCAAAGACAGTACTCAAACCACTCCAAGAAAGTATTATGTCCTCAACCAAGCCTTTCTTGTGGAATGGAGGAGCTTCAAATGAAAATTGTCAAAGCAAACCACACTCACTTAAGAACAAGTCTCCACAAAACTTTAGAAGAACAAAAAGACAAGCAAGAAAAGGTATAAGCAAGAAAAGCTAAACCAAAACAGAAAGCAATATATGACAAACTGG
Organism: Phaseolus vulgaris; assembly: GCF_000499845.2. Lineage (NCBI taxonomy): Eukaryota > Viridiplantae > Streptophyta > Magnoliopsida > Fabales > Fabaceae > Phaseolus > Phaseolus vulgaris. Next base: position 28,840,749 of record NC_023750.2, on the reverse strand, counting down.
AAAAGAATATGAATGAAAGACAAGCAAGAAAATAAGGAACTCAATGAATAAAGAAGTCACACCAAAAGAGTCTTAGAGAAAAGTACTAGAGTAGATTTAAGAAACAAAAACAGAACTACAAGAAAAAAATGTTGTATGCAAACTGTGCTATGTTTACAGATTTAACTGGAATGATTGAAAGCGAACTGGAATGTGAAAAATTAACCACAGAAACTTCAATGTCTTAACTCAATAATGGCACTGGAATGAGGTAAAAACAGTAAGCCAATTGAGAGAAATAAATTTTTCAAAATTGCTGCCTAATTACCGTATTCTTTTCGGCAGTATTGTACACTTTTCGTATTTTATTTATCATTTTTTGTGTACTTGGAATTTTTGAGTACTTATTTTTTCTACGCTTTTGTAACACTGTGAAGAATGTAAATCCAAATTTTCACAAATTTCCAGTGAGCCAATTAATTGCAGTAAATTGAAAACAGTAGCACGTTTGTAAGAAAACAGAGTATCCTATTTAGGAATGAAAAACAGTATGATGACTAGCAAAGACATAATGGAAATTGTGTAAAGGAACTTGTATAGAATGAAAATACAAGCATGAACTCAAATCTAAAAATGAAAATGCACAAAGGATCAAGCAATAAACTCAAAAAACAGAAAAACCAAAGCAAGAAACAATCAAAGCAATAAAAGTACTACAAGAAGTAATGACAATTATGGAATAACATGACTAAGACAAAACTTGACATGATTACAAAATTAAAAGACATATCACAAGATATAACAACAAGTGAAAGGAAGCTTAAGGTCAGCTTAAGGAAGGAGAATGCCGTTCCAAAAAGCAGCCAAACTCAAATGAAGAATGAGTGCCATAATCCTTTTCACAAACACTTGGTGTAACAAAAGAAAAACAACAAAGAAACTCAAAATACAGCCTAAAACAGAATGGTAAACAACTTGAATTAAAGAGCTCTTGAAAATAAAGTGCAGCACAACTCAAAAATTAAGCAACACAAAACCTAAACTATAGATACCACATGATGTGAATGCAATAACAAGAATACATGATTCTTTGACATTCTTAGGAGCAACTTCAGTTGGTCATGAATTCGCACTTTAATTAGAATTTGATCAATGTTCTAATTCAAGAACTCACCAAGACTTTGCACCGAACCAAAGCTCACATGGAAGTCCATATATTGTCAAATGGAATCAAGCAACAAGAATTGAAGAACAACAATTGAAAACCGAACAGAATTGAAAGATATAACTACTGCACCGAACAGAAATTGAAGACTAAGCTAGAAAACACAAACTTAAAGGGTGAAAAAGGATGAAGAACACTAAACATTGTAAACTACCAATTGAAAATGCAAGAGATGAAAGAATGAACACTTATGGAAATGAAGCTTGCTGGATTTGAGACTTTGGAACTGCATTCACGCCACTTGGAGTCTTGTTCCAAGATAAGTGAAAGGTTGCCGCCACTTAAAGCTCACCATTGGCACACAAGATAAGGCAAAGGAAGAAGAAGACAACAAGACTCACAATTTCTCTCTAAACTTGAGTATAGTTTCTCTACTTCTAATTTCCAAATCTGATTTGTACAAGGGTAGCACCTTTATTTATAGCCTATAAGGTGCTGAAATGCTAAGCTAATCAAATGCAAATGTGCCCCCTAAATTACACTCAAATTCGGCGCCAACTAAGCATGAAGGAAGTGTGACTTTCCTTCCTAGTTTGGCACCTCCTAACTCATATCTACACTCCCCCTAGCATCCCTTACTAATTTCACATCTATTAATTAATATTCACACCCCTACTCTACACAATAGAAATAAGAAGAGTCATCTTTTGATACTCTTGTCCCAAAGCTCTTGCCATCCTCCTAGTGATTCGTTGGGCTTGGGCCCCTTGTTAGGCTTGGGCTTTATGGGCTTGAGCGTCCTCTACTTGGTTTCCATCACACACCTCGCAATCAGCTGAAGATAACTCATCCAAGGTCTTGACCTTCTTGAGTTTTAGTGCCCCCACCCAGTACCTTTGGCTTCATTCCCTCCCGAATGCCCTTCCTTTGAAGTCCGGTTCACTATCTAGGTGAGCTCTCTAGTCAGCGACGGAGGTTAAGGAGGAGGTCTCGGCGAGGAGTTTGTCGGAGGCCCAGGGGTACAAGGGTTTGTAATTGATGCTAGGTGGTGGAGGATTGGCAGTGACTTTAGTCCACACCATGATGAAGGGAAGCTAAGAAAAACAAAGAAAGGAAGAAACAAAGGTTCCGCTAGGGGAAAACTACGGTGCGAAACGAGAAGTTCAGAAAAACCCTATTCTAGCGAAAAACCTAGAAACAAGGAAGCGAAGAAGATGCAGAGGAAGATTCAAAAATAAAAGAAATATAAACAGTCCCAGGCAGTTTATCAATACATGAAATCAAGAGTAAAGAGCAATCAATGCGTAAAAATCATACCTTTGATGGTTGATCAGCGAAAGTTTCGGTTTTTGTAAGAAAGGAATCAGAGAAGCTCAAGGAAGAAGATGAAGAGTGTAAGAACAAGTGCAAGTGATGGAACAGTGCCTGGAGCGCCCGATTTTGAAGGACTTAATGTAAACTTGAGAAGCGCAAGCGACGTTAAGTCCCAGCCGCACGATTGGGCCACGTGTCTGTTGATTACAGTATGAACAAGAAGGCGTCACTTCAGTGCACTGTGCCTGTCCTGTCACAGGATGCCACGTAGGATGGTAGGGCGAGGCCATAGTCTCTTTGATGAACAAGTTGTCAGCTCGAGACTGGGGGGCTTGTGTACCGTACAGTCCTCGGGCGTTGACCAAAGTCAACATGGTGGGACCCCGAGAGAGGGATCCACTAGAAAGTACTGCAGGGCAGGAAGGAGTTTCTTTAAGGTCCACGACCTCGGGCGTTAATCGGCCTCGGGCGTCGCCCAGGCTCAGCATAATAAAGGCGCCTGGGAAGTTTGGCAGGCCAGGGAAGTGTCCCCTCCTGATACCCACAGGTAAGGATAACCGTGGAGGAGGCGGCACAGTAGAAGGCGACAGAGTAGGAGGGGGCACAGTAGAGGTGTGGAGGCCTCGGGCCTCGGCACCCCAGACAGTAATAATACATAAAGAAAGGTGGCTTTCAAGCCATACCCCCAGTACTACAAGGGAGAAACCCAACTCACGAGGGATCCGTGCATGAGGTGTAGGGACGCGGCGATACGCACCACCGTTGGAAAGCCACTGGGACAGAGACGACCCTTGAGAGGGTCACATGCCAGATGGTGATCTGCATGCGTGACACGTGAAGAAGGCAGGGAACTCCCAAGGCGGATGACTCAGAGAATGGGCACATGAGTTGGCACCCATGCAGTCACCCCTGTGCGAGTTGCACTTCGACAGGGCAACCTTACACATTGAGAAGGCGCGACTTGACCGTCGGAGTGAAAACGGTCGCGAGGGCACCATTTGTCTCTCTGTTTCAGGTGTTCACGACGAAGGAAGGAGAATGTTGGAACAGAAGCAAAGAGGTTCGTGAAGCGCAGTTTGTAGAGACGCACGAAGGTGTTCGAGTCAACCGGCGGGAACAGTACCATTGTTGCACCTCTCAATGCCATAGTAAAGAAGGATGTGGTGTTTAAATAGGGCCAAGAACAAGAAAAAGCTTTTGAAACTTTGAAAGATAAATTGACTAAGGCACCCATTTTGGCACTCCCTAACTTTACTAAGACATTTGAGATTGAATGTGACGCCTCCAACATAAGCATTAGGGTTATCCTCCTTCAAGAGGGTCACCCCATAGCTTATTTTAGTAAGAAACTCAAGGGGACTCATCTCAATTATTCTACCTATGACAAAGAGCTTTATGCTCTTGTGAGAGCCTTGCAAAATTGGTAACACTACCTTTTTCTAACGGAATTTGTAGAATGACTTCTAAAGGGAAGAATATCAAGAGCAAAGTCAACCTTTGTACCTACACTTTTCAATTGTATATCTCTTGCAGGGTTCTTTGAATGTCAAGAGACATCCTTGGCAAATGCATACTAGTTTGTCAAAAGAAAAAATTTAAGAATAAAGAGTATGTGTGTTTTCATTTCTCAATTATGTAAGTGTGCCATGTGACCAAATGAACATCTCAAACTCTTCTTTTTGGGTGAATCTATTGGGGTTCTCTGTGCAAAGGTATGAACAAATTGCATACTGCATTTTCATCATTTTAAAAGGTAATTTTTGGTTATGAAAAATGTTCTTTTTGTTCTCATAGTAAAACAACCGATTGTTTTTCCTCTAACACCTTTATATAATGCTGCTGAGTTTGCTGATGCTTGATTAAACCATTCCTCTTTTTTAAATCTTGCTTTTGGACAAATATACATTGAATGTGCCTCAGAATCTGATAATAAAAGATTATATCCACTTGTTATTTTGAAATGTTCTATTCTTGAAATGTCAACATTGTTTGTACTGCTGGACTTGTGTATTATCATTCTGATTTCTGATTTGTACAACCTTTCTCATTGTCTATGTGTGAGAAAAAATAGGGGGAGAAGTCTATGCTTGATTTGGTTGTATAGATAGCTTTAAAACTATGCACTATGTTGTTGTTATTCTGTACTTGAAAGAACTTGAACACTTCACTTTTTCTGGTTTTTCTACTAATGTTGTATATGCAGAAAACCAGTTTGTGTGTGTCTTGTTATCTTGCTGCTATACTTGCTTTGTATATGCATCAATTCTGTGTTGCAGGACCTTTCAAGTACAGGTGCTATGATGAAGAACAATTAAAGTGATGCTTATGGTTCAAGAGCATACACCTCACTCAAATTCTTGACAAGTCAAAATTCATGACCTATGTAAAGTAAGTTGTATATGTTCATCCTATGCTCTTGGCTTCATAAGACCAAATGAAATTCTAAACATGCTTGAGGTAATGCAAAGGTATAAATGTATTTCATTATGCATTTCCCATCACTTTGAAAAATGATTTGCTTTGAAAAATAACATTTTCTTGCTGTCTCAAAAAAACAATCGATTCTTTTACCTCTGTCACATTTGAATAAAGTTGTTATGATTTCTTATGCATGATTACAACTGTTTCTTTTCTTTCATAACCCATTATGATTAAAATATGTATTATTTATGACTCTAAATTAGATCATAAAGATATATATTCTTTGTTTTCCTTAAAGTTCAAAGCTTTTTTATGAATGGCAACAACATTGGTGGTCATGGGGTTGATGAATATTTGTGAATGTACCTTTGGAACATCTGGAAGGTTTTCTTTTAACAGAAGAGAGAATATTTCTACCATATCCACCTCTTGAGCAATCAATTGACCAACTTGAAGATAAACCTTTTTGAAGTACTTCATTGTTGGGTATTGCTGGATGAAGAAAAGATAGGCGGTGAAAATGTGGTCTCCTTGCTAAAATATCTGAAGTCTATGGTACTTTGATTATGCTGTTGTCATAATTCTGATACACCATAGATTTTTGCTGCTATTCTGATATGGTATCACAGGTTTGTTGTTGCAATGGTGCTGCTACACACACTGGTATTCTTGTTTTTCTTAATTCTGTTTTAACCCCTTCTTCTATTCTATTTGTGAAGACAAATAGGGGGAGAATTATATGGTTTGTATGCTGCTAAATATCTGATTTAAAACTGGGTTTGTCAGCTACTGTATAACTCTGATTTTGCACCTTGTTTTCACTAGTTTTCACACTGATTTTGCTGGTTTTCCTTATGAGAATCACCTAGTGAAAACTAGTTCTTGGTGTTATTGATATATAAATATGATTACTTCTGGTACATGCACAAATTATGTTTTGCAAGTACTAACAAATTCAAACAGAACATCACAAGCACATCACAAGCAAACCAGTTATTTGTCTTTATCAAATAGGGGGAGATTGTTGAACAAGATGTTTTGATGTCTCCAAATCCAAGTGGAAAGCTTGAAGACCTTGTTGTTGTTGTGTGTGTGTGTCTAGTTGTTTGAAACTTGTTAGTTCACTCCTTAAGATGATCCAAGTTCATTTGAATCTTTAACCTTTTGAAAATATGGGTTTTATAAAAGGTTGTTGAAATTTCAATAGGTTCAAATTTCAAATCAACAGGTTGTTTTACCTTAGTAGTTTTTGAAAAGGTTTTGAAAAGCTTGACTTTTCTTTCAAGTCAATTCAACTGATTGTTTCGACAAAACAACCGATTGTTTTTCTGAAAACTTTAACAAAATTCTGTTAAGTGGTTTAAATATGTTTTAAATGATCCTAACTACCTTGGCTCTTTTACTAAATGTTTTTTACCACTTGGTTGGTCTATATAAAGGTGGTTTTACGCTTCTAATCTTGGAGTAAGAAAAATAGTTTATCAAAAACAGTTTTTCTAAGATTTGAAAGAGCTTTGGATCATTCTTAAGTGTGTGGAATAGGATTGGGTTGTAATTCTAAACTTTAAGCTTTGTAATACCCAGGTGTATTCTATTCCCTTCTTCCTTGACTATTGTATTTCGGGTTTGTGTTGCCAAGGAGTGTTGTGTGTTCTTGAGGTGTTCAAGATCAACACTCTTGGTGTGGTTTGCCAAAGGTAGTGTGTTTCTTGAGGGGTTCAAGGTGACTTTGGTGTGTGGTGTTTGTAATATGGTTTTGATTGCATAGTGATTTACCCAGTGGTTTCTAGGGACTGGATGTAGCTCTTGGTCTAAGAGTGAACCAGTATAAATCTGTTTGTGTGATTCTCTCTTTCCCTGATCTCACATATATATGTTTTAAGTTCTTCTTATTAACTGCTGATAAAAATAACCAGTTGAATCGCAAAAACAACCGGTTGATTTTCTGGAAATCAACTAAAACAGCATTGTGCATTGCTTTCCTTAGTTTTTTTCTATGTGATTCTTCATTGACCTTCATAATACCTTCAAAGTTTGCGAAAATATTTTATAAACAACTCACCCCCCCCCCTCTTGTTTAAGGTCATATATTCTTACAAGTCTAGTCTTATCTTTAACAATCGTAGACGCTTGTTTGTTGCTCTGATAATTTTAATCAGTTAATCCTGCGTTTTAATCGATTGTTCTTTTGCTGTTGCACCCATGGTTTGTTTTTTCACTCTGGTTTGGCTGTGAAAAGTGTTTTATGGTGCTCTAACCTTTGGCAAAGAATACTCTGTGTTTTTCTTCTTTTATCTGTGACTGCAGGTGATGATTAAATTCTAAAAACAACTCCTCAAAGCAACCAAAGATTTGTCTCCATCAAATAGGGGGAGATTGTTGAAGATCGGAGCTTTGATGTTTCAAATCCAAGATGAAGCTTAAAGCCTTGCTGCTTTTGGTTTGGCTATAGTTTAGAGTGTTTAGAATTTATTTAAGACCAGTCTTAGTTGTTAAGCAAAGCCTGTTTTCATCTTTTTTAATGATTAAAGTGTTTTTCCATGCAAAGGGAAAAACAACTGATTAAAGTTTCGAGACAATCGGTTGTTTGTCACTTAGCTAGCAAAGGAGTTTTTGAAACTGTTTTTTGAATCAGTTGTATAACTGTCAAAACCATTCAACGGTTAAATCGCAGTTTTAACCGATTAAATGTGAGTTTTCATAACAGTATTTTGAAAACTTGTTTTAACTGATTCAGTTGTTCAAATCTGTCTTTAATGATAGCTTTTCAAAGGTTATGAATATAGCCTTCCTTGAAATGTTTGAATGATGACAAAGAGAGAAGTTTTATACTCTGATTTGAGATTGATTTGAGAGATTACCAACTGTTTCTGAAAAGAAGTTTTCCATGTTTAGCAAGATTGCCTTTGTGCTTTGCTGTGGTTCAAGAACTGATCATAGGCTTCCCGGTCTTTTGTAATCTAGGTGTTTTCTACCCTTTCTTAGTTTCTTGTAATTGTTCAAATTACATTCTATAAACGTTGTTGTGAAATCCTATAAAGTCAGTGTGATTCTGGCTTGAGGTGTGTGTTGTGTGCAAGGAGGGTGAGTAGGCTTTGTGGGATTCAAAGTCACCTCTTTGTGTGTGGTGTTTGTTGTAATATGTGATTGATTACATAGTGAAATACTTAGTGGTTTGACTGAGGACTGGATGTAGCTCTGGGATTGAGTGAACCAGTATAAACCTTGTGTGTAAATGTCTTTATCTCTTCTCTTCATAATTGTTTGATATGTTGTCATAAACAACAGGTTATTTCGTATTTTCTACCGGTTAATATTCCTGCCTTACAAACTGCTTTTGTATCTGTAACATAAACAACCGGTTATATCGTGTTTTTAACCGATTAAAATATTGAAACTATTTTTCTGAATCTTTGCTTAATTGACTTTCTAAATTCCTTATCTATGATTGCTTGATTAAATTTTCATTCTTAATCATATATTTGCGAAAAAGGTTTTAGAAAGAATTCACCCCCCCCCCCCTCTTGTTTTAGCCATGAAACCTAACAATTGGTATCAAGAGCAAGGTTTTTGAAAGTTATTCTTGTTTTGATTTTAAATCTTTTTGAAATGGCTGAAAAGTTTTCTTTTAAAGAAGGTGCTTGTGTAAACAAACCACATTTATTCTGTGGTATGAATTATGAACTGTGGTGCATAAGAATGAAATTCTTTGTTGAATCTATAGATAAGAAAATCCGAATTATAATTACAAATAGCTATCTCATGCCTATATCTGAAATTGTTTCTCTTGAAAGTGAACATCTTGATTGTGTAGCTATGAACATCATTGTATCTGCACTTGATTCTAATTAATTGCTCAAGGTTTCAAAATGTAGTTATGCCAAAGAAATGTGGAATATCCTTGAAGAGTATCACAAGAATCCAAGGAGTGCCTTGATGGACAAAGGAGAATCTACTGCTGAATCTTTCTCCTCAGAATCTAGAAAGGAGGATTGTCTTATGACAAAAGGAGAATCAGAATCGAGTCAAGAAACAAGCACCTAGGCAATGGTATGAAAGGCAATGGTATGAAAGGCTAAGTGAATTTCTGCTGTCTCAAGGTTATAGTCGTGGCAATTCAGATAAAACTCTCTTTCTAAAGAAGAAAAGTGAAGATATCATACTTGTGCAAGTCTATGTAGATGATATTATCTTTGGATCCACAAATGAAGAGATGTGTGAAGACTTTGTGAAAACCATGAAAAGTGAGTTTGAGATGTCAATGTTAGGAGAAATGAATTTCTTCCTTGGTCTACAAGTTAAGCAACTCAAGGATGGGATTTTCATAAGCCAAGAAAAATACTGCAAGGAACTGCTCAAGAAGTTTGATATGAATCAATGCAAAGCAATCAGCACTCCTATTTCAACAAGTTGTCAGCTGGATCAAGATTCTGCAGGAAAATCAGTGGATCAAACGAAATATAGGGGTTTAATTGGTTCCTTATTATATCTAAATGCCAGCAGGCCTGACATTATGTTTGTTGTATGTCTATGTGCTAGATATCAATCTGATCCAAAGGAATCACACTACAATGCAGCAAAGAGAATTCTGAAATATTTGCAAGGATCTAAAGATGTTGGATTGTGGTATCCTAACAAGGTATCTTTGAATTTGATTGGTTTTTCAGATTCTGATTTTGCAGGCTGCAAAGTTGATAGGAAGAGCACAAGTGGGACTTGTCACATGCTTGGATCAAGTCTAATCTCTTGGCATTGCAAGAAGCAAGCTTGTGTTGCTCTCTCCACAGCAGAAGCAGAATACATAGCTGCTGGAAGTTGTTGTGCTCAAACCTTATGGCTAAGGCAGCAGCTAAGTGATTTTGGTATTCTGTTAAATAACATACCTATAAATTGTGATAATACAAGTGCCATAAATCTTTCTAAGAATCCTTTCATGCACTCAAGGACTAAGCACATTGAAATTAGACATCACTTTCTAAGAGAACATATAGCTAATGGAACATGTGATATACAATTCATTGGTACTGAATTTCAATTAGCTGATCTATTCACTAAACCACTTGCTAAAGACAGGTTTCACTTTCTTTTAAATGAATTGGGTATTATTAGCTTGAATTGTCCTCTGCAGTGAAAATTTCAATCTGTTGTTTTATGTTTTAACATGTTTCGTTCCCTGTTTCAGAAATCACAGCTGTGACTAGGAAAGAGAAAGATTTATTTTTCTCTCTCTCACTTTATTATTGACTGCTTTTACGGTTATTGACCAGCAGACCCATGCAAATCAATGTGTGGGTATCCTAACTAATTGGATTTTGTGTAGATGCAACAGATTTGATGTACCAAAATCAGGTTCCAAGATATTCTTACGTGAATCCACACCTGAACCTGCTGCACCATTGGAATAAAATCTGTAGCATATCTGTGGGATTTGATTTTTCTTCAAAATTCATTATTTCCAAAATCTGATTACATTGCCCTGAATTAAAATTTGTGCTTTTCAATTTTGGTTTAATAATCCTATATAAACCTAGCACAATTTAGCTCGTCCCTCACACCATCTCACTTGCACTATAAGCTGTCCAGGTGCACATTGCTTCACCACAGGTTTTGTTTCTGCTTTTGAATAATAATCTGTAATGTCTTTCTTCTAGAATCGTATGGTAATATATTGATGCAGGGAAAAACAGATTAAGCATGGCATCCTCCTCACATAGAAAGAAGAAATCCAAGGAGCAATCTCAAAGCAGCCAAGGTATCCTGGAAAACTGGTTTGCTGGAGATTCAGAGGCAATGACAAGGTTCATACATGAGACTGGCAGGAAGCAAATCAATGTACCCAAGCTGCTTGAGTTCTCATGGCTGAGAGAGGAGAATTTGATAGAAGCCAAAGACCTACTCAAGCATCAAAAGCTGAAAGGATTTCTGGAGATGAATGGAAATGTTTATCCAAATCTTGTGAAGGTGTTTTACTGCAACCTTGAACAGGATGGTAAAAATCTGGTTTCCCATGTAAAAGGAGTGAAGCTGAAGATCACTAGGGAAATCTGGAGCAGTGTGGGTGGAATCAAATATTCAGGACTGAAAGTGAGCAAAGGAAACACTGCTGGAATTCAAGGATTCAACAAATTGCAATTTTATAGAAGCTGTGTGAGGAATCCCACTGAACCAGTAGCTAGGTATCACGCAGGTAGCCTAACTCTAATTCCTAGACTCTTAGCTCATATAATTGCTTGGCAGCTTACCCCTAGAGGAAGTAATCATGTTGTACTTCATGAGGAAGACTTGATACTGCTGTATTGCATCATGAACCAGCTTAAGGTAAATTGGGTAAGTACTATGGTTGAAGATATGCTGAAATCTGCAAGACTACCTGATTATCGTCTTCCCTATGCAATATTTGTGTCAAAACTAATTGATCACTTTAAAGTGGACACTACCAATGAAAGGAATGACTCTATTAAGGCTGCAAGTGAAATAGATAACTCCACACTCATGAAAATGGGATTCTATAAGGATGAAGATGGCTGGGTTTTTAGAAGAAATGCTGGACAGAGGGCTGAGCAAGAAGCTGCTCCTCAAGGAAATGAAGAAGAAGAAAATGTTGATGGTGTGCAACACATGGACGAATCACCAGTACATTCTGCTGAACATGAAGATGTTGCTGCCACTAGTCAGAATGCAATAGTTGCATATGAGGCACCTGAGTACAGGGGTGAACCTCTGTCTATGTTTGAAAGACAGGTGCTAAGCAGGCTGGACATACTCACAGATGAGCAGAAGGCACACTATGAGATGACTTACGCCAGGTTTCAACACTTGGATGATCAACTTGAAGGAGTTCAAGTGCAGCTAGCTGAGCTCTATTACAACAACAAGTGATCCTATTTCTAAGTCTTTATCTTTTATATGTTGTTGAACAATTTGGGATTAATCTGTACTGTTTTTTTTCCTGCACTGGTTTTTAGTTGTTTTGTGGTTTGTAATGAACCTCTATGGTTTGTTGGTTTTATTTGAACTGTTATGTATGGCTATTATTTTTCTTTGGTATTTTGTGCTCCCATTCTATTTGATGAATCCAAAGGGGGAGAAGAATAGCCTGGTACAGGTTCTGCAGATGATATTCACAGGGGTTGCTGATATGATTCAGATGTTAAATCTGCAGGTATATCATTTCTAAATTTGTTTGTTCTGCTTTAACATCTGTTTTCTTTGTATATAGTTCTGTACAGGTTTGGTCATGATCTTTCTTCAAAGCTGTGCAAAGCAAAGGGAATTTGTCTCCATCAAACAGGGGGAGATTGTTGAAGCTGGAGGAAGCTTCTTCCCTACCAAGGCTTGATGTGTGTTTGATGAAGAAAATGGCTTGTGTGCTTTGAAGATTGTAATAGGTTTTTAGATTCATTTGTAATTAGGCTTGTAAGTGTGTATGATTGCCTTTTGCTGTATAACCTATCCTAGATGCCTAACCAAGTTTAGATCAAGCACATGATGTGGTTAAATGGTTTTTGAAAAGCTTTTTAAAATGATTTTAAAAGTTTTAAATCAGTACACAAATAAATCTGTTTTATGGAGAAAGAATCTGTTTATTTCTTCTCTGTTAAAAGGCTTTTCTAAATTTCTGTTAGGGCACCAAGGGAAAGCTCAGTTCGTTATTTCAGTTAAGCTGAGCTGGCCTGTTTGTTATACTTTAATCTGTTTTACTGTGAAAGAACAGGTTTATTCTTTGGTCTGCTGAAAGATTTTTCACAAGTTAGTTAGGGCACCAAAGGTACAACTCAGACAGTTATTTCTGTTAGCTGAGTTGGCAGTTTTTCACAAAATAAATCTGTTAAGTTCAAAAATGAATATGTTGTTTTCTTAACTGCTTTTCAACTGTTTTAGAAAAGAAGTTAGAAACTGTTTTCTATATAAAGAAAAGTCTCTCTCACATGAATAAGTGCTGAGGAATTACGCTTTTGACAGAGATCAAACAATTTCTATGTGAGAAGAAGGATTGAAAGAGTTTTTGAAAGGTTTTCCAAAGAGATTTTCAAGTGTGCTTGTTCTAGGAAACCTTTGATCTTGGTGAAGGTGCTGGTGCAGTTCTGCAGCAAATTGAACTACTGGTTTTGAGTTCTTGCATCTTCTTTTCAGGTGTAATCTTTCCTTTATTCTGTTTTGTAAAGGTGTAAGTGTTAGTCACTCCTTGATAGGGTTTCTTGGAGTGCAAGGTGTGCTGAAATAGGGTTTTTCAGCATTGTGTGTGTTGTTCTTGTAGTGTTCGAGAACTGCTGTGTTTGTAAGTGATTGGTACTGTTTTAGTGAATTCCACCTTGGGGTAAGGTGAGACTGGATGTAGCTCTGTATGAGTGAACCAGTATAAAAACGTGTGTACCTTGTATTCTCATCCCTGCACTCATTTCTGGTATTTTGCTTAATTCTGTCAAGAACTAAATCTGTTCTTTTGAAATTGAATCTGTTAATTCTGGGTTTAAGTGAAAACTGTTCTTCCTGGTTTGCTAAAGTTTTCTGATCATAAACAAGGTTGCTGCATATAATGGTTTAAGTGAATTGTGAACAAACTGTCCATTCATTAAAACCTGAGAAAGGATCATTCTTCTTGAAATCTTGTGTTGTGTAATTTTGGTTGATTTCTAAGTATAGTTGTATCCTTCATCCTCACAATATTAAGCTGATCTGGTTCTGTTATAATTCTCTGTTGATCACAATTTTACATTGAACAAAATTCAAATTGTGTCAAGACTGCTCTAAAGAATCAATCTGTTTCATGTAAAAACAATCTGTTCTTTTTGCCTCTGGAATACTGAAAAATTGTGTGTTCTTGCGAAAATTTTATAAGCTCAATTCACCCCTCCCCTCTTGAACTTAGACACTAATAGACCCAACAAAAGTTACTGTAAAATTGTAAAACCGTTCAAGAAAAAGTTTTATACCTTATGAAAACAATTGATATTATTTCTAAAGGGAAATCAAATTTTGAGAATGTACTAGCTTCTCAACAGTATGTTTTTGGGAAATCAGGTTTGGGTTTTAACCCACAAAGCAAAAACTCTAGCTTTTCAGAATCTTTTTCAAACCTTACGAAAAATCAATCGGTTAAAAGTACGAAACAACTGGTTGTTTGTTTCTACTTCATGAAAAAGGGACATTCTGTTCGAAACAACTGATTGCTTTTCCTCTGACATCTTTTTGTAATGTTGTCAATGTTTGCTTATGAATGGTTAAACCTATTTTCCTTTGAATCATGCTTTTGGTGGCGCCAAATGATGGATTTCCTATGAGCTCTTCTTGGATGTTTGTTGAAGATGGTGCGGAAGCTTAATGGAAGAGATGAACAAGGTCCTCCTAAGAGGTGTGGTGACCTTGAAGGTGCATGAAGAGTGTGGAAATGGGGAGGTTCGGCCAGCCCCTTTGAAGGTGGTGAAATGAAGATTAAAACCTAGAAGCTAGGCAAGGAGTAATGTACGGCACTAAATTGGCAGCATAACAATACTCTATTCAATCTTGAAAATACAAGGTGTAGGCTCCTCCTTTTATAGGCTAAGGAGGACCATAATGCAACCCTAATGCTAATCAAAATGAAATGCAAATTTACATCACATGGAGCACATGGCCATGTGGAGAATCCTTCTAGAAAGTGACCAAATCTTTAGCAAATCTAGGTCAAGTCTCATGGAATCAAGTTTATGCTATTTACACCACAACTAATACTAAGCTATCCTTAATGGGCCTTCCTGTAGCATATACAAGTTGCTTCTTCTCCCATCCATAGCTTGGCCCAAGTCTCACATTCATAGCTTGGTCATGGACCTAGTAATAGGTCCTAGACGGTCTACCCTTCCTTCTAGACGCTCTCCCTTTAGACGCTCTCCACCTTGTGCTAGACGCTCTTCACTTTGGCCTAGACGCTCCTTCCTTTGGCCTAGACACTCTTGGTTTGGCTTTGGATGCTCACGTCTTGGCTCTTGTCTTTTTATATGAGGTTGTGCTTGGCCCTCTTCCATCATCCCCTCCCTCTTGAAAAGGATTTGTCCTCAAATCCAATGCTTTTTCTTCAGCTAGCGGAATGGCTGTGGCTGGATGGTGTCCATCATCTCCTCCTTCTTGAGAAGATCTATCCTCAGATCTACAGACTTGATCTCGAATAGCAGCCTCTTGCTTCGTCAAGGTGTGTCCTCCCAGATCAAATGTCAATCTATGGGAATCTTGAAACAAAGTAAAGGAGTTAGTGTGAGCATTTGGAGAAAACTTAATTGTGTGAAGTTGCCATTTTTGCTTTTCTTTTGTTTTTGGCAACTTCTCACAATATTTCCCTTTTGATGGTTGTATGTGTCCTCTAATCCTCTTATGTTTTCTAAAATTTCCAATAGTAGTTACTTTTCCCTTAGGCATAATTCCTTTAGGAGGTGGTAACAACTTTAAAAGGGCAAGAGGACTATGTTCACATACAACTTCAAATGTAGAAATATGAGTAATCTTGTGGACTACTCCACTGTATGCATGCTCAATAGGAAAAGGATTCTTATCCCAAGAATTGTGGGTGTCCCTCATGATTTCATGAAGCATAGAAGGATGAGCTATGTTTTCAAATTTTGGAGCTCTATCCATCACTATTTTTTAAGATAAATCATGGAGACTTGTCACTTTTCTTAGGAAGAGTTTATCCACATCCATGAAAAAGGAATCAAAACCTTTTGTTGTCCTAGGGAGCTCTAATATAAAATTTGTGTCTTCCCAAGGATCATTTACAAAAGGTGAATTCTTGATAAAGTACACCAGAAACCCTATTGATCCGTTCTTGAATCACATCAAAGCTCAAAGGCAATCTTGCTAAAACTAGGTAAAAAAACCTTTTTCACAAACATTTGGTAATCTCTCAAATTAATCTCAAATCAGAGTGTAAAAGTTCTCTTGTTCATCGATCATTTTACGTTTGAAAGAAGATTATATTTATAACACTTGAAAAGCTACCGTTGAAGACAAATTTGAATAACTGAATCAATCAAAACAGGTTTTCAAAGTACTGTTATGAAAACTTACATTTAATCGGTTAAAACTGCGATTTAACCGGTTGAATGGTTTTGGCAGTTATACAACTGATTCAAAAAATAGTTTCAAAACTCTTTTGCCAGCTAAGTGACAAACAACCGATTGTCTCGAAACTTTAATCGGTTGTTTTTCCCTTTGCATGGAAAAACACTTTAATCTCTAAAACAAATTGGAATAAGCTTTGTTTGAGAATCAAGACTGATCTTACAAAGATTTTAAACCCCATAACAAAACTTAAACCTAAAACACACACAGCTTTAGGGTCCATGAGGATTTGACACACCAAAGCTTCCCATCTTCAACAGCTTTTACTCTACACTTGATCTTTTTTAAAAAAAAAAAAATTGAGGGCAATCCTTTGGTTAAACTCATTAATTTGTCTGCGATTACTTTTTCTATATGGATCTTATGGAGAATCAGAAATCATGCTTGTTTGCAACATAAGATCTCTCTTCATGCTACCATTGCTTCTATTAAAGAATCTATCAGGTTTGCTGGGAATATCTCGAAAAATTTCATGAAGAATGATGTTATGGACTATGTTCTTAAATTGTTTGGGATAAATATTAGATGTAGTAAAGTTCTAATAGGTGCATGCTTTCATCCGGTGGAGTTACTTTGGTGGAGTTGCGGAAGCTTTAACGGATTGCTCATGGATAAGGCTCTCACATAGAGATCACGAGTGCCTTGGAGGTGCAGGACAAGTATGGAGGTGAGTGGCTCGGTCAACTCACTTGGAAGATGAAGGTTGAAGACTAAACTTGCCTATCCCGGAGAGGAAGTACACAAGAGTGACGAATTGGCACAAAAATTTGGCAGCAATTTCACTCTATGATTAATCTTGGTTTTTACATGAGGTAGGCTCCTCCTTTTATAGTAATGGAGGACATGTTTCATATGGATCATGTGGAGGTAGTCGTGCAACACATTTAACACATAGAGCATATGTTAATTGTGTACTCTTTTACCTTGCTTCAATCGGCCTAGGTTAGTTTAGAGGTTTTAGAAACTCTAAATTAACCTAGGTTGATTTTATGTGCCAAAATTAAATTCTAAGAAAATTTACAGTAATTTCCTATTCTAATTTTGACAGAAATTAAATTCTACTCTATACTAAGCACATCGCTTTTGAACATACAGAGGAACCTTTCTCTGCCATCAGTAGCAGTGTTCTAATCCTCTTGAATTCTTCTAGCCATAGCTCTTCTTGTAGTTGGCCCGGATCTTCCATGTGTTGGGCTTGAGCTGAGGCTTGAACTTGTATTTGGGCTTGGGCTTGGGCCTATGCCATCAAGTTCTCAACTTTATTCAAGTGGCTTGGAAATTTTCATCTAATGGTTGGCTCAAAGTGAATACGGATGGTTCTGTTAGGGGATCTCCTGGTTGTGCTTCTTGTGCAGGTATTTTCAGGGCAATATCGGTGAATTTGTGGGCAGTTTTTCTACTTATTTTTGTGTTCAGTCCTTTTTGTTTCTTGAGTTTATGGGGGTTATTCTTACTTTTTAAGAAGCTAAAAAAATAGGGTTCCATTACCTATGGCTAGAAAAGGACTCTTCTTTGATTTGTGATGCTTTTAAAGACTATCTCTCGGTTCCTTGATCTCTCAGGAATAGGTGGAAGAAATGCCTAGGTTCTTTTGAAAGCATTGATTTTAAAGTTTCTCATATCTTCAGAGAAGGAAACCATTGTGCATATAATTTAGCTAAGCTATGTTTCCTTCATCAACTTGATTGGGTTTGGCATAGTAATTTTCCTCCTAGTTTGTATCTGGAGTTTTTACACAATAGGTGTAAAACTCCTATATTTCGTATGATCTAGTTTTTTTTGTCTCTTTCTTTGTATGAGTTTTGGTCTAGTTCTCCTATAATGATTTGTAATTTTCTCTTTTTCTTTCTTTTAATAATATTTTTTCATGTAATGACAAATGATTGTTGGAGTCTGGAGTGTCATCATAACAGAGATGTCAAACTTCATAATGATGTTTAACATAAAGTTTTTTTTTAAAAAAAAAGCAATTTGTTAAATTGAAACAAAAAATTACGAATATTTTATAAGTTTGACTTACTCGTGTTAATATGGTATGAAGAGAATGACATTATTGAAATTATGTATCCAATTTTTAATATATACCTTTAACATTCATTCATTTTATTTCTTGATTTCTGAATGAATTGTAACTTTAGAAATCCAAAGACAATACAAGAAAATCATGAAATAGAAACCAATTTTTAGAGACCAAAATAATTAGTTGCAATAGTAAATAATTTAGAAATCATTTTAGAAACTAAAAAAAATTGGTTTCTAAATTAGTTTCTAAATTGGTATCTAATTAGCAACCAATGTTTTTGCTACCAAATTTAGA
This sequence comes from Phaseolus vulgaris, assembly GCF_000499845.2. Classification (NCBI taxonomy): domain Eukaryota; kingdom Viridiplantae; phylum Streptophyta; class Magnoliopsida; order Fabales; family Fabaceae; genus Phaseolus; species Phaseolus vulgaris. Next base: position 28,822,459 of record NC_023750.2, on the reverse strand, counting down.
AACTAAATAATTGGTAGTTAAAACCTTGGTTGCTAATTAGATACCAATTTAGAAACTATTTAACAATAATAGAAACTAATTTAGAAATCATTTTTTTCTTAGTTTTTAAAATGGTCTCTAGTTTAGTTACTATTGCAACTAATTATTTTGGTCTCTAAAAATTGGTTTCTATTTCATGATTTTCTTGTAGTGAGACTTTCAATGTGTTGTAGTAAAATTATGTAGAAACCTACAACTTGTTGGAGATCCCACATTGACTAGAGATTAAGACATTTCACAGTATATAAGTGGGTGCAAACCTCACCTTATAAGTCAGTTTTAGGAAGTTGAGTTAGGCTTAAAGTCCACTTCTTAATATGGTATCAGAGTCATTTAAAGCCTATCCTAGAGAGTGTTCGTTGGGCTTATCAGGTCACCTGCTATCGAGCCGTTATCGGACCACCCATAATATATAATTCCACATCGACTAGATATTAAAACATTTCATAGTATATAAGTGGGTGCAAACCTCACCTTATAAGTCGGTTTTATGAAGTTGAGTTAGGCTTAAAGTCCACTTCTTAATACAACTCAAAAGTTTATAAGTTTATGAAAGAAGAAAGACATTAAAATTGTTTTTGAAGTATAAAAATAGTGTACTTGTACAATCTGTGCCGACCCGTCTTCAGGCGTTGACCAAAGTCAACACGTGGTAGGACCCACCAGGGGCTCCAAGAAGAAAAGTCAATATGTTGACCGCTTTGGGTGTTTACAGGCCTTGGGCGTCGCCAGGTTCGGGCGTCGCCAGCTTTGGGCATCGACCATTGTAGGGCCTCGACTGTCATAGGCGTCGCCCACCTCGAAGGCGTAACCAGTTGTCCTTAGAACGTGCTTTGGCCTAAATGGTGCCACCCCCTGATACCCACAGGTAGAAATGACTGTGGAGGGGGCGGCATAGAAGGAGGCGGCACGGTAAAGGCCTAGAGACCTCGGGCCTCGGTATGTAAGGAAGTGAGCATAGCTGAGAAAGGTGGATTTAAAGCCACACCTTCAATACCAGTAAGAAGAGCCCCAATCCACGACTTATCCGCACGTGAGGTGTAGGAATGCGGTAGAACGCACCACCGCTGATGCCCTCTAGAGCAGATACGACCTGTAAGAGGCCATGCCCCAGAGGGGCGTCTACATGCAGGGTACGTGAGCAACTCAGGGGACTCCCAGGGGAAGTGACTCAAAGACGGGTGCATCAGTTGGCTCCCATGCAGTCACCCCTGGGCGCGCCAGCACTCCAACAGGGCTACCGCACGCGCTGGGATACTCCTAAGTCTGGAATGCAGCGTCGTGAGGTGCGCTCGTTAGTAAGCTTAAGTCAGAGAAGCCACGTGGCAGAAACACGGGCAAAGGTATATAAGGAACAAGAGAAACAGCATAAGGTACGTTTCCCAGATACTCTGTCATTTGGCAAACTGCACGCACTTGTGAACTTGAGAGGGAATAGGAGAGAATTCAGTTACGCACTTCCAAGAGGACGGTTGTTGCCCTGTTCTGATACGGAGGTGCACGGTGTTTTTTGCCTCGTTTACTGACTTGAGCGTCGGAGTGCAAACGGTCGTGAGCGCGCCATTTGTCTCTTTGTTGCTGGAAATCTTCACGGGAGAAGGAGCAGGTTTGAAGGTTCGCGTTCCACTGTTCGAAGAGACGCACGAAGGTGCTCAAGTTTCTGGCAGGAACATTTGGCGCCCACCATGGGGCCGAGAAGGCTCCTTCGCCCCTCAACTAGGGGGATCCACTCGCCTTAGACCTCGACTGGGGGGGCTTGTTCCCGTATGCCAATACAGTCCCACATCGCTCAAGAATCGAGGCCAAGGGTAGTTTATATACTTCCTCCTCCCTCACCCTTCGAGGCGCCTTTTAAGGACAAAATCGTGACGGAGCACCAATCTCCAAAGCGGACAATACCTCAGATGCGGTGATTGACCCTAGCGATGTTGTCCAACGACTTGAGGTTGGAACAATGGCGCCCACCGTGGGGCCGATCTAAAACGATTGTCCCACCGCAAGAGGTCTGAGTTTCGAGGTTGCTAAAAGTAAGGATTGTGAAGGTTATCAAGATCTTGGCAGGTTTCACCGAAGATCTTGAGGTTGTGTTTGGTTTTCACAGAAGTTCTTGAGGTTTCGTTCGGTTTTCACCGAAGATCTTGAAGGTTTGTTGAGTTTCCATCAAAGAAGGTTCTAGAATCTGTAGAAACCGTCCAAGATTCTTCAAGAAACGACGAAAATGAGGAATACTAGATAGAGTTCAACTGCAAACGAGGGAGAAGGGAGCCTGGCCTTGTAATAGGTCATGGAGATGATGCAAAACCTCCAAGAATTTGTGGCTGCATCTAGAGTTGAGCAGGAGCGAATCCAGATGGATTTGGTAGCCTCGCAATCGATGAATGAAAAACTGCGCCGCGAGTTGTGCAGTCAGGCTGAGAATCGCAAGGTTGGGGAGCGCGAGTGCTTTACGCCTCCCAGGGAGTTTCCCATGCCTTTCTCGCAGGAGATCATGGACGTAGCCATACCAGCTACGTTCGTGGGCCCGAAGGTGGTTTTCACGAGCTCGGAGCATCCTGAAGCTCACCTCACTGTGTTTCACACGCAGATGATGCTAGTAGGTGATACTGATGTCGTCAGGTGCAAGCTGTTCATAAGTACCTTCATGGGAACAACAATGGAATGGTTCATCAGTCTCCCTGATGGCCACGTCACTTTGTTTGCGCAATTGATCAAGTTGTTCAGGGAACAGTAGTAAACCGCGCCCCTCCTCCCAACTCTTACGATCTTTTCGACGTAAGGCAGTACCAGGGGGAGACGCTGAAGGAGTTTGTTAACAGGTTTGGGGCACAGGTGATGAGGGTGAGCACCACTGATGAGTCAATGATAGTGTATGCGTTCAGGAAAGGGATCAGCTCTGAACCTTTTAGCGAATCGCTCATAAGCAGCCACCCCAAGACATTCGCAGAAATTAGGCATCGTGCAGTGGCGCACATAGCAGCTAAGGGGGAGGTGAATGAGAAGCGTGCCGGCGCTGCACCAGCACGCTCGCGAGCACCATCGCGTGCCCCCCCCCCCCCCTCTGAGGGTGCACGAGGCCACAACGAGCAGGAAGAACCAGGGAAGGAAGCGGCCTTATGAGCCGAGGAAGCCTCAGGACAAAGGGCATGTCAAGGAGAATAGGCCGGCACGACACAACTTTGTCATAGAGCTGAGGGACCTAATCACTATCCCAAACATAGCGGATAGGCTGAGAGCACCAGGAAAGATTGATAAGGTGTTGGGGCCTCACAAGGACGCATGGTGTGAGTTCCACCACGCGTTTGGGCACACCATCAACAACTGCCTAGCGCTGGCGCATCAGCTGGACGAGTTGGTGAAGTCTTGTTTTCTTAAGGACTACCTGGCGGGGCAACCAGGAGCAGAAGCCTTGGCAGCAGTGGCAGAGGCCCAGGCCCACGAGATGCCCATCCACGGGGAGATCCACACCATCTCTGGTGGATTCTCAAGTGGGGGGGGTGCACGACGTCACAGCGTAAGAGGTATGCACGCTCTGTGATGTCCGTAGCTGGGCAGGTGGCGGCGGATGACCTAATGGACGTTGACATCACTTTTACGAGGGCTGACCTCCACGACGTCGTCCCCCACGACAACGACCCCGTAGTGATTTCAGTTGTAACTGCGGGTAGGAAAGTGCATAGAGTTCTCGTGGATTAGGGAAGCTCCGCAGATGTGATGTTCTGGTCCACGTTCAACAAGCTGCAGTTCTCCCCTGATCTGTTGAGGCCGTATACAGGGTGCTTATATGGCTTCGCTGGGGATCAAGTTGAGGTGCGGGGGTACCTGGAGCTGAGAACGACATTTACGGATGGCACCACATCTCGTACCGAGAGCATCAGGTACCTGGTTGTAAACGCCAGTTCAACCTACAACATCTTGTTGGGGAGGCCTGCACTGAATAGGCTAAGGGTAGTGGCCTCCACGCGGCATATGAAGCTGAAGTTATCGGATCTTAGTGGCAGGGTGATCGTGATCAAGTCAGATCAGGAGGAGGCCCGAAAGTGCTATGAGAATAACTTAAAAACAAAGAGGGGCGTGTTCGTGGTGACGGAACGCCCGAGCCATTGGGAGATGCCCATGGAGGTAGAGCCCGCGGAGGCGCCGCCCAAGGAGTACATACATATGGGCAGGACGCCTGTCGAGGCGGAACCCATGGAGGAGAAGCCCGCTGGGGCGGATCCCGGGAAGGAGGCGCCGGTAGGTGGCGTGGCTAGAGAAGACGGCGGTTGTGGCGTAGCCCGTGCGGAGGACGCCCGAGAGAGACGACCAGAGCCGGTTGAGAACGTGGTCGAGAGGCAGATAGGTGGCAGAACATTTCCTTTGGGGTGACGCCTAAGCCAAGAGGAGCAGGACCAGGTGGTAGCCGTCATCTCGCGCCACCTGGACGCCTTTGCATGGTTTGCCTCAAACATGCCCGGCATCGACCCGGATTTTATATGCCATCATCTCACCATGGACCCCAAGGTTCGTTCGGTACGACAAAAAAGAAGAAAGTTTAAAGAGGAGAGGCGCATCGTCGTGCAGGAGGAGACGAGGAAGTTGCTGATCGTCGGTCACATCAGGGAGATCCAGTACCCTGAGTGGCTGGCCAATGTGGTCCTGATGAAGAAGGCAAATGGGAAGTGGAGGATGTGTGTGGACTTCACGGACCTGAATAAGGCGTGCCCTAAGGACTCGTATCCTTTACCCAGCATCGACGCATTGTTAGACAGTGCTTTGGGTTGCAAGATGCTGAGTTTCTTGGATGCGTTTTCAGGGTACAATCAGATCAAGATGCATCCCCGTGACGAGAGCAAAACGACATTCATGACCAAGACATGTTGTTACTGCTATAAAGTGATGTCGTTTGGGCTGAAGAACGCGGGCGCCACCTACCAGAGATTGATGGATAAGATCCTTGCAACCATGTTGGGTAGGAATGTGCAAGCCTATGTGGACGATATGGTGGTGACCTCGCAGGAGAGGGAGTGGCACACAGCTGATCTGGAAGAGTTGTTTGCCACCATAGCCAAGTACCGCCTCAAGCTGAACCCTGAGAAGTGCGTCTTTGGGGTCGAGGAAGGTAAGTTCCTGGGATTCATGCTCACTGAGCGAGGGATAGAGGCAAACTCCGATAAGTGTGCAACAATCATCGCCATGAGGAGCCCAGCCTCAGTGAAGGAAGTGTAGCAGTTGACAGGGTGCATGGCGGCCTTGTTGAGGTTCGTGTCTGCTGGTGGAGATAAGGGCCGCCCGTATTTCCAGTGCCTGAAGAGGAACAGCCGCTTCGTGTGGACAGAAGAGTAAGGCAGCATTCCTCAAGCTGAAGGAGTACCTGGCAACGCCTCCTGTATTATGCAAGCCACGGACAGGCGTGCCCCTCCGATTGTATTTCGCAGTGACGGAGTGGGCCATCAACTCTATGCTGGTTCAGGATCAGGTGCAAAGGCCTATATACTTCGTGAGCAAGGCCCTGCAGAGCCCGGAGACGAGGTATCAGTCTTTAGAGAAAGCAGCTCTGGCAGTGGTGTTCTCTGCCAGGAGGCTCCGCCACTATTTCCAGAGTTTTACGGTAGTAGTAATGACAGACCTCCCCATCCAGAAGGTATTGCAGAAGCCAAATGTCGCTGGAAGGATGGTTCACTGGGTGGTGGAGCTAACAGAGTTTGATATAGTATACGAGCCTAGGGGGTCCATCAAGGGACAGATCTATGCAGACTTCGTGGCAGAGCTCTCAATAGGAGGCACCCAACAGGAGGTGGGTCCTGATTCCCAGTGGGCTTTGTCATTGGATGGATCCTCTAATCAGCAGGGAAGCGGGGCTGGGATAGTCTTGGAGGGGCCCAACGGGGTATTAATCGAGCAAGCCCTGAGGTTCGCCTTCAAGGCAAGTAACAACCAGGCAGAGTTCGAAGAGATCGCAGGAATGCTCTTGGCCAAATAGATGGGCGCGCGGAGCCTTTTGGCGAAGAGTGACTCGCTGCTGGTCACGGGGCAGGTGACTGGAGAATATCAAGCAAAGGACCCGCAAATGGCTGCGTATTTTAGGTACGTCCAAGTCCTGAAGGGGGCGTTCACGGCGTTTGAGTTGGTGCACGTCCCAAGAGAGCAAAATGCCCGTGCTGACCTGCTCAAGCAAGAGGGGAAGGCAGAGGACAGTCATCCAAGAGACCCTCAAGGCGCCGCGAAAGTTTGTAGCAGATAACAGAGTGGACGTCCTCCAGATCATTGTATCCAAGGGAAAGCCGGAGAGTCATCGGTCCTTGACTCAAGAGACGGCTAGAGCCCCCAGCGTAAGTGTCTATCCGACCTCGCCAACAACAGGGGATCTCATGCAAGTGTGCGCCCTGGAAGAGGGAGATACGTGGATGACACCTTACAGGCGCTACCTTGCAGACGGGATCCTCCCGGTAGAGCCAGAAGAGGGCAAGAAGGTGAAAAGAAACTTTGCAAGGTATACCCTGGTGGATGAGATGTTATTCAGGCATGGGTTTACACACCCAATCATGACGTGTGTGAGTGGAGATGAGTGCACAAGGATAATGTCTGAACTCCATGAAGGGATTTGTGGAAGCCACGTGGGGGGAAGATCATTGGCATCCAAGGTAGTACGTGCGGGTTTCTATTGGCCAACTGTGAGGGAAGATTGTGTCAGATACGCCCAGCGGTGCAAGCAATGCCAACAGCACACCGATTGGCACAAGGCACCGCTAGAGGAGTTGAGGTCCATATACATTCCGTGGCCTTTCCACACCTAGGGGATCGACATCTTGGGCCCTTTCCCATTGGCGATAAGGCAAATGAAGTACTTGATAGTAGCTATTGAGTACTTCACGAAGTGGATAGAAGCAGAACCAGTGGCATAGATTACTGCACATAAGGTACAGCACTTTGTTTGGAAAAACATTGTGTGTCGTTTCGGTGTACCGAGGCGCCTGGTCTCGGATAACGGAACTCAGTTTGCAAGCCAGCAGTTGGGGAAGTTGTGTGCAGAGGTAGGCATCAAACAAGTGTTCGCATCAGTTGAACACCCCCAGACGAATGGACAGGTGGAGTCCGCGAATAGAATTTTGTTGAGAGGATTGAAGAGGAGGCTTGAGAGGGCCAAAGGAGCTTGGGCGGAGGAAGTACCAAGGATAGTGTGGGCTTATCATACCACGCCTCAGTCCTCCACCATGGAGACGCCGTTCAGCCTAGTGTACGGGTCAGACGCTATGATCCCAATGGAAATTCACGAGAGATCACCGCATTTCCAGAACTTCGTGGTTGAGGAGTCCAACGAGGAGAAGAGGGTGAACTTAGATCTGTTGGACGAGGCCAGGGAAGAGGCGAGAATAAAGGCTGAGGCAGTAAAGAGAAGGGTGGAGCACCAGTACAGCTCCAAGATGAAGCCTCGCCAGTTCCAGGTGGCGAACCTTGTCATGCGCAAGGCTCATCCATATGAGTTAGAAAACAAGTTGTCTCCCAAATGGACCGGGCCCTTTAGAGTAACCAAGGCTAAGGGGAACGGGTCGTACAAGCTTGAAACTCTGGAGGGAGGCCCCATTCCACGCACCTTGAATGCAGCTAATTTGAAGTTTTATTTTAGTTAAAGACTTGACGTAGTACACAGTTGAGGGGACACTCTTTTTCCCTTTCGGGGGTTTTTTAACGAGGTCACCCGAGTAAAACCAGTTTGAGCATACATTGTCTTAAGTTTTCCTTATTACGATGTAAAGAAACGCTAAGAAGAGATAACGCGGTTCAGTAAGAAACGAACCCACCACCCTGGTGTTTAGACATCTCGGGGGGAGACGCGGGGGCGCCCGCCTCGAGCATGGGCGCCAGGGACAAAAAGGAAGTTTGGAGCAGTGGAGAGCCAAGGACCTTGGTGCAGATACACGCCAGATAGGAGTCGCGCCATCCTTCGGGAAACCTTCTCCTTGGGCGTAATCACCAAGTCCCTGGTCATCTTGATGTTTAGACACACCGAGGACGAAACGGCCCTGCCTTCCGGCAGGCCTCTCCTTAGGCGTGGGCACCAAGTACACTGACCGCCTTGGTGTTTAGACACACTGGGGACGAAACGGCACTGCTTCCCAGCAGGCCTCTCCTCAGGCATGGGCACCAAGTGCAAGAGATAAGGACTAGTTGCCTTGGTGTTTAGACACATCGAGGACGAAACGGCACTGCTTCCAGCAGGCCTCTCCTCGGGCGTGGACACCAAGCACAATTTTTGTCCTGGTGTTTAGACACACTGAGGATGAAACAGCACTGCTTCCCAGCAGGCCTCTCCTCAGGCGTGGGCACGAAGTGCAAGAGATAAGGGTTGGTTGCCTTGGTGTTTAGACACATCGAGGATGAAACGGCAATGCTTCCAGCAGGCCTCTCCTTGGGCGTAGACACCAAGCACAATTTTTTTCCCGGTGTTTAGACACGCTGAGGACGAAACGGCCCTGCTTTCAGCAGGCCTCTCCTCGAGTGTGGGCACCAAGTACGAGTAAGTAGGCTTCGGCCAAGATAAGTCCTCCTTCACCTTTGAACGATGTCGGGGCCAGTAGCACCTTCGGAGACAGATGCCTCAGGACCACGGAGGTCAAGCGAAGATTAAGTCGAGAAATTCCCACGAGTTAGGAAGCAAAAGGAGTCAGGGAACAAGAGAAAGGTATGCACTTTGTCTTAGTAGAAAAGATGAGAAAGAAAGGCACGTGCTGCCTATAGTTCGTAAAGTAAGTAAGCAGAGCGAAGTAAGTCAAAGGTAAGCAGCAGATACACCTTTGAAGAAGCAAGTAAAAACAATGGTCAACACAAATATAAAGTGTAGACACATTTTCCAAGCAGTAAAAGAAGAGAAGCATAAGCGAGTATATGAAGATAAAAGGTCTTTTGTTGGCGGCCTCCTTAGCTTTTTTAGCCTCCTTCAGGGTTTCCTTGTTGGTGACTTCTAGGTGGAACCATCGACGCTCTTGGGCCTGAGTCTTCTCTTTTAGCAAGGCCAGCTCGTTTTCAAGAGCCAGGCAGTCGTTGGCTTTTGCCTCAGCTTGTTCTCGCCATGAGCTGGCGTGAGAAAGGTATTCCCCGAAGGAATAGGTAATACCTTCCTCCACGACCTTGCCAGTCGGGCCTCCTAGCGTCGCCTGGTGCAGGAAGCCCCTCAGAAAACGTTGGACCGGTTGGGGAAGCTCTGGGGCCGGCGCAGGAATAGGTGCGGGTGCGGACTCAGCCCCATCCCCCAAGGCCAGTTGATGAGGCGGTGAAGAGGCACTTGGGGGATGCTCTCTCAGTGACTCAGCACCATGGTTGGAGGAAGAGTGGGAGGTGACAACCTTGGTGGTCCTCCTCCTCTTGAAGACTTGCCCATCCTCGGTGTCCTCTTCGTCCTCGGAGGGAATCACCACCACCCCTTTGCCTTTGTCCAGGGGGCTGGTGTGGGTGCGGTTTCGACCATGGTAAGGGGAATGGCAGCGATGGGGGGCTGGAGAGTTAGGAGTTTGGGTGGCATGTGGGGAAGGAAAGTCTTGGGAAGGTGCTGACGTTGGGAGGGTTTGAGTGTGGGATGTTTGGGAGGTTGGACGAGTAGGCTCAGGTGCTGGGTGTGTGGAGGCATCAGCTCCTTTGGATGTGGTCTTGCCCCGAGCTGCTAGGGCCTTGGCAAGCTTCGTTCTTTTGCTCACATCTATTTTTGAATTTGCACCAAAGAAGCAAACAAGCATAGGTTAGACACAGACTAAGTCAAAGCATGAAGCATAATCAGATACACTATGGGGACCTAAAGCAGACAAACAGTTCACAAATTGACAAGAGTAGACACTAGCAGAATCAGAAATTGAAGAGGGTGAGTGGGGAGTAGTTCCCTTACTAAGGTATTGGGTGAGGGCTGCAAAGTCATATTCTCGTGCTATCAACTCAGCAGTGTTTAAGACCCCCATGCTAGCCAAGACCAAGCACACCTCTCGATCGGTAGAGGGTATTTCATCCAGGGATTTGGGCTTGGTCAATCCTGACTCCTTCACCCAGTATAGAGAGAAGCCGTCCATTGCTGTGCGGTCGTGGTCAGTACAGCACACTCTGAAAAACTTCCCTCTCCATCCCTTATAGGATTGTTGGAACAGGGATAGAAGGATTCTCCCGGCGATGCCGATGAAGCTGACCCAGAGGCTTTTCCCTTGTTTTATGACCTCAAAGAAGTGGAGGAATATGTCTACAGAAGGGGGCTGGCCAAAATATCCAAAGAGGATTCCAAATGCCTTGACGAAGGCCCAGCTATTGGGGTGTAGCTGGGTAGGGGCGACGTTTATTTCGGTGAGGAGCTCTCTCTCAAACCCCGAGAAAGGAATACGCAGACCTATGCATTTGAATACGGTCTGGTAGAAGAAGAAGAAGGCCTCCCCATCGTTTGACCGATCGTCCACACAAACGGGCTCACCCGATGTGCAAAGACAAACGGATATGTAGGCGTCATGCCTCTTGCGAAGGCGCTGAATTTGTAAACGCTTGGGTCGCCTACATGGGCCCGCCAATCAGATAAGGAGGTTAAGGTCGAGGTCTCAGCAAGAAACTCGTCAGAGGCCCAAGGGTACTAGGATTTGTAGTTGATGTTGGGAGGTGGAGGGTTGGCGGTGGTTTGGGTATGCGCCATGATGCAGCAAAGAAAGCTGAGCAGAAAGAAGAACAAGGGTTTAGTAAACAAAGGGTCGTGGTGTCGAAATGGGAGGAAAACCCAGAAACCCCTACCCCCGCGAGAAGATCAGAAAATAGAGGAAATGAAGGAACGAGAGGAAGGGCATAAATGCAAGAATTTAAACCGTCCCAAGCAGTTTACAGTACAGAATAGTAAGATTAAAGGGCAAGCAATGGGTAAGAATCGTACCTTTGATGAATTGATTGTTGAAAGGCGCGAGCTTTGTGGGGAAGGAATCGCAAGAGCTTCAGGAAGAAGATGAACAGTGAAGAATTGAGTGTAAGTGATGGAACAGTGCTCAGAACGCGCATTTTTGAAAGATATAACGTAAACATTGAGAAGCGCTAGCGACACTCAGCCTCAGCCGCAGGACTGGGCCACGTGTCGAGAGATTAATGCGCCACTTAAGTTGTCACGTCACAAGCACAAGAACGTCCCATCACCAGAATGCCAAGTAGACGGTAGGGCGAGGCCTTAGTCTTTTCACTAAAAACAAGTTATCAGCTCAAGACTGGGGGGCTTATGTACCGACCCGTCTTCGGACGTTGACCAAAGTCAACATGTGGTAGGACCCACCAGGGGCTCCAAGAGGAAAAGTCATTATGTTGACCACTTCGGGTGTTTACAGGCCTTGGGCGTCGCCAGGTTCGGGCGTCGCCAGGTTCGGGCGTCGCCAGCTTTGGGCGTTGACCATTGTAGGGCCTCGATTGTCATAGGCGTCGCCCACCTCGAAGGCGTAACCAGTTGTCCTGAGAACGTGCTTTAGCCTAGATGGTGCCACCCCCCCGATACCCACAGGTAGAAATGACCGTCGAGGGGGCGGCATAGAAAAAGGCGGCACGGTAAAGGCCTAGAGGCCTCGGGCCTTGGTATGTCAGGAAGTGAGCATAGCTGAGAAAGGTGGATTTAAAGCCACACCTTCAGTACCAGTAAGAAGAGCCCCAATTCATGACTTATCCGCGCATGAGGTGTAGGAATGCGGCAGAACGCACCACCGCTGATGCCCTCTGGAACAGATACGACCTGTAAGAGGCCACGCCCCAGAGGGGCGTCTACATGCAGGGTACGTGAGCAACTCAGGGGACTCCCAGGGGAAGTGACTCAGAGACGGGTGCATCAGTTGGCTCCCATGCAGTCACCCCTGGGCGCGCCAGCACTCCAACAGGGCTACCGCACGCGCTGGGATACTCCTAAGTCTGGAATGCAGCGTCGTGAGGTGTGGTCGTTAGTAAGCTTAAGTCAGAGAAGGCACGTGGCATAAACGTGGGCAAAGGTATATAAGGAACAAGAGAAACAACATAAGGTACGTTTCCCAGATACTCTGTCATTTGGCAAACTGCACGCACTTGTGAACTTGAGAGGGAATAGGAGAGAATTCAGTTACGCACTTCCAAGAGCACGGTTGTTGCCCTGTTCTGATACGGAGGTGCACGGTGTTTTTTGCCTCGTTTACTGACTTGAGCGTCGGAGTACAAACGGCCGCGAGCACGCCATTTGTCTCTGTGTTGCAGGAAATCTTCACGGGAGAAGGAGCAGATTTGAAGGTTCGCGTTCCACCATTCGAAGAGACGCACGAAGGTGCTCAAATTTTTGACAGGAACACAATCCAAGAGTTGATTGTTCAAACAAATAGGATATCGATGAAGATATTCAAAATACTAATTGTTCAAACAATGTCTAACACCCTCATTAGAGTTTATATTCAATAGGATATATATTTTTTCATGATCATATTTACGGAAACACCCCCTCAAAGCATGGAAATGATCTAGACCAAATAGTTATCAACTAATAAATAAAATCCTTGTGCGTAATAATCTTCCAAATGAAGAGAACATGTTTGTTAACTATTTCTTTATATACAGATATCGATGAAGATGAGTATTGAGAGGACATGGATTCAACTGATATGTACATATTTATTCCGTTATCATAATTAATTTAAAAAATCAAGTATTATTTATATTTATACTTGTTTTTGTCAATGCGAGAATTTCGATTTTACTCATCAAAATCGAGAGAGATTCAAAAAAATATCCAAGAGAACAAGTTAATTTTTTATTTTTTTTATAAAAAAGAAAACAGTTTAGTACTTTATGAGAAAACAAAAAATACCTTTCTTGACTTGATTATAAGGGGTTTGATTCTCATGTGGCCTTCACTTGAAATAGGAATAGAGAGAAATGATATATGATTTAACTACAACCACAGGGTGAGGGATTAATCTTGTACCAGAGATCAAATGAGAAGATATTATAAGAAACAAAATATTAATATTTTGGACGAATTTAATCTTCAAAACTCGGAAATTATAAATGATATGGTATACAAGTTCTGGTAAATAAAGGTGTACTAAATCAAGTAAAAATTTTCAAACAAAATAAAAAAACTATAAATTATAAAAGATTATATATAAAACTATTTTATAATTTCGAAAACATATTAGAAAAATACCTTATATTTATGTTTTAAGAGTATTTTAAAAGAAATTGGAAAACTAAAATTCAGTATAATCTAAACTAAAATACGTAAAATAAAAGGTAATTAGCCAATAGGAAATTTGAACTTGGAGGTTATGTTGAGAGAATAAATCTGGTTTCATATGAAAGGTTTAAGTATAAGCAATTCGAGGCGAAGATATTTATATAGCTTGATGCTATATGAAATATAGAGGCAATAACATGATGAAGTGTTAGACATCTTGGATAAGGTTTTATATGAATGTGTGTGGTTTCGGTCAAATTAATCATTTTGATATTGTACAACACTTTTGGGAAATATTTACAAAAAAGGTAAATTTAATATCATATGGGAAATTATGTGAAGCCTGAAGTTTCTGTTATATGGTCCCTATTATATGGTCCTTAGATAGGTGATATTTACTGGTCCTTAGAGAGGTCATATTTTCTGGTCCTGTATCACATGGTGGACATAAACTCAAGAAATTTCTATTGTTACAGGGTGGACATGTATGGTGGAGCAGAAAATTGATAGCTATATTATTATGAATATTGTAAATCCTTTAAAATATGAATATATTAACACTCCAAGAAAAAAAAAACATATTATTTTACATCGTTAAAAAGTTCATATTAACAACGAAAAATTGATGCTAATTAGTAAATGAAATTAGTAAATGAGGTCAAATTAGGTCGTATGTAGATTCTAAAATCATAGATATTAATTTACTAGTGTTGATTTTTTTAAGGTTAAATCTATAACATTGGTTATGTTATGTTTGTAGAGTTTTTTTTTTTATCAGCAATCAAGAATATATATATATACACACAAGAATCACTTCAGGGGTGATTCAATAAGGAACCTAACCGCATAACACCTTTCAAACAACTAAGAAACAAAGCAGCTCCTGACATATCCAGACAATAACCTGACAAAAACTACCTTCAATATCCTACTAAAGCGAATATAGACAAACCAAAGGGGCGAGACACCAATCAGAAAAAGAAAAACTAGCTGTGAGAAACTTAGACGTGAGCCAAGCTCAAACCTTCAACTGAGCCAAAGAAAAGATTTCAGAAAAATCCAGAATTCTCTCATTAAAAACTATCTTATTTATATGATGCCAAATTTCACTGACCATCGCTATCCATATATTATCCAACACGATATTTACCGACTCCAGAGCATTACACAACCTGAACTGCAAAAAGTGTGAGTAAGCATGAAAATGAACAATCGTCGTAATGCCTAACCACCACGCATAACAAAGATACCACATGAACCAAGATATCCTACAATCAAAAAACAAATGAAAATATTCCTCCTTTTTTTCCCTGCAAAAACTGCCCAAACCGTTTCTGACTGCAACCCCGCGCTTGAGTAAATTAACCTTGGTTGCAATCTTATTTCCCAGCATTCTCCACCAAGTCATCTAAGTGGAGGACAAAGTCTTAATCCTCCAAAAGAATTTAAAAATCCCAGAGCGGTCCCTTCCTTGACCACCTCTTAGAATCCTATATGTTGAACTAACTAAGTACCTGTGACTTAAATCTTCTAACCAAATCCACCTGTCAGCTTTCTCCAAGATAGGGCACAAGTTGTGCACTTCCTCAAAAAGCTTCTTTAGCTGGACCTGCTCCCAATCAAAAAGGTTTCTTCTCCACCCCAAAGACCATTCCCACCCAATGTTTGTCCGAGATCCACAACTATCCAACGACTTTTCTTTCTCAGTGATTAACGAAAAAAGCCTTGGGAAATTAGACTTCAAAGGATCATTACCAGTCCACCGGTCTATCTAGAACCTAATAGACTTTCCGTTACCAATTTCCCATTTTAAACAATCTCGAAAATTGTTACCCCACTTCTCAAGCTACCAAATCCTTTTCAAATCTTTCCACCAGAGGGAGTCATAATAACTACTGTTGTCCTCTTTCAAATTCCTCCAGCCGCCATATTTAGATTCTAGAACCTCCTTCCACAAACCCCCCTCATTAGATCCCAACCACCAAATTCACTTACTAAGCAAAGCCAAATTGAAATCCTTGACATTGATCACACTAAGTCCTCTCTCTCTCCCTTCGCCTCACAAACTTTTTTCCAAGAAACCCAAGCGATCTTCCTCCCATCGGAACCCCATTCCCAAAGAAAGTTCTTCTAAATACTTTCAATCTTCTTCATCACTCCTGCAAGCAACCTAAACATCGACATATAGAACAAGGGAATAGACGAAAGAACAAACTTGATAAGACAAATCCTTCCAGCCATAGAAAAATTCCTACCTTTCCATCTCCCCAGTTTGGATTTGATCCTATCCAACATACCATCCCAAAGAACTTCCCTCTTGTGACAACACCCAATTGGAAAACCCAAATATTTAAAAGGAACTTTCATAGTATCATAGTTAAGAATTGCTCAAAACCTTGAAAAGAAAACGCGTCGACCCCCACTCCACCAATTATGCTTTTCAAAAAATTCACCTTCAAACCCGAAGCTAGCTCAAAGCAATTTAAAATTGCCTTAACATTGAACACACTTTTAGAATTCAGAACACAAAAAAAAAGTAGCATCTGCGTATTGCAACATATTAACTCTAACCTTCTTACTCCCGACCTCCCAACTATCGATCATTCCCAACGAGTTAGCATTCCTAGAAACTTTTGCCAGACCTTCCGCCACAATTAGAAACAAGAAAGATGTGAGAGGATTACCCTGCCTCAAACCCTTTATCGGAAAAAATTCCTTTGTTGGGCTACCGTTAACAAGAATTGATACCGAAGCAGATTCAAGGCAAGATTTAATCCAAAGGATCCACTTATCGCAAAAACCAAGCCTTCCTAACATGTAGTAAATAAACTCCCACTTCACCGAATCATAGGCTTTCACATAATCAACCTTGAAGAAAACGCAGCTCTTAGCCTCCTCAAGCACCTCGTTGGCGACGAGAACACTGTCCATTAAACCCCGACCTTTGAAAAAAACCTGGTTGTCTTGAATCGGTGATCTTGCTTAGCACCTTTTTCAAACTAAGGGAAAGAAGTTTAGATACAATCTTGTACAGATAGCCAACCAGAGAGATAGGTCTGAAATCCCCAAGTGACTGGGAGTTATCAGACTTAGGAATCAAACAAATAAAGGAAGCATTTGACCCCCTAGGACAAGAACCAGAGAAAGAAAAATCCTCTACAACCGAAAAAATATCCTTCTTAATCACCTCCTAACTATGTTTAATGAAACTGAAATTAAACTTCTTGCTTAAACAGATGTTGCTATGTTCGGCCAATAGACTCCTCCTCTCCCCCTACCAACCTCCTCAAGAATGCCTTCATCATCTCGATCATCCAAAAACTAAATCTTCTCTTTTAATTCTCTCCCCCTTCTTCCTAACTGCATTAAAGTCCCCAACAACACACCATACTCTGTTTGGCTGACTCTCCCTCACTTCACAAATCTCATTCCATAATACTTTCTTATCCTTTAGTGACCTTTGATAGTAAACATTCACAACTGTAACTTGCACTCCACCCTCAACCTTTTTAACCCCTTCAATAACCGAAAAATATTTCCCGTTAAAAGACCTTGTACTGGCCAAGACCTCGGTCATCGGCGCCAGAGAAAGACATCGGAAATCGGACATCAGTGGTTTGATAGTAATGGTGGGCCACGTAAGCTACACCCCACAAACAGAATGAGTTAATGAGTTAACACCCGGATACCAAAAAGACCTAAGTCACGAGAAGATCATGCATGGGGTGTGTATAGTACATTCAGGTACGGCACAAGCAAGTGTTCCCTGGAGGCGTTAAGGCCTGTTAGGGTTCCGATTTCCAGGGAAAGATTGCATGCATGACAAGTGAATACTTAGGGCACCTACAGAACAGATGGTCCCGCGGCGCTGGAACATGGGTTGGTACCTTGGCAGCCATACTATTAGAAAGATTGCACTCCAGAAGAGGCAAGTCTTGTGTCGCGGCTGCGCTAAGCTTGTGCAACGCGTCACAGGATGCCTCACCAGTGAACCCTAATTCTACTTAAGGAAAGAACCTTGAGGGATAGGTAAGTTGACCTAATACAACCTATATAAAGGGTGGTAAGAACCCTAAAAAAGGTATGTCGTTTCTAAGACTGGAACTTCTTTACATATTTTACTGTTTCTTAGCCCAGTACTGACTTGATCATCAGAGTGCAATCAACAGGTAGGATCCCCTCTGTTTCAGCAGTGCCACTCTCAGCTACCTAAAGAGAGACAGCGGAAACCACCAGGAGATAGGAGAAGTCACCATCTGCCTTTGAAGTCAATGGCGGCTGAGTCAACCGACGAGAGCATTTGGCGTCCACCATGGATTATGGAAAACATCTAGTCCAAATAGTTATCAACTAATAAATAAAATCCTTCTGCATGATAATCTTCCAAATGAAGAGAATATGTTTGTTAACTATTTCTTTATATAAAGATATCGATGAAGATGAGTATTGAAACAAATATGAGAACATGGACTCAACAACTGATATGTACATATTTATTCCATTCTCATAATTAATTTAAAAAATTAAGTATGATCTATATTTATACATGTAGTCAATGCTAGAATTTCGATTTTACTCATCAAAATCGAGAGAGATTTTGATTTTAAGGGATTTGATTCTCATGTGGCCTTCACTTAAAATAGGAATACAGAGAAATGATATGTGATTTAACTACGACCACAAGGTGTAATCTTGTACCAGATATCAAGTGCGAAGATATTATAAGAAACAAAATATTAATATTTTTGTACCGGTACGGGGAGAGATCGGGACCCACCCGGCTGCCCGATGCCGTGTCAGCCTGACCGAAACCATGAGAACCTGGCCAAGACCTTTGAAGACTTGGTAGACCGGCCGTAGACCGAGACCTTTGGAGACTTGGCCGAGTGGCCGAGACCTTAGAAAACTTGGCCGAGAGGTCGAGACCTTAGAAGACTTGGCCGAGAGGTCGAGACCTTAGAAGACTTGGCCGAGTGGTCGAGAGGACGAGACCTTATAAGACTTGGCCGGGAGGCCGAGAGACCGAGACCTTTGGAGACTTGGCCGAGTGGCCGAGACCTTAGACGACTCAACTTAGACGGCCGAAGACCACAGGTATTTGGCCGATGACCGACCCTTACCATGGGAATTGGCCGATGACCGAACCCCATTACAACTAACGCTCAAACCGAGATCAGTGAAGCTAATCCATCATCAAGAATTAGGTAATGCAACCCTAAGCGGTATTCACCTCGATAAACGGGCCCAACAAGGTAGGCCCACTAGAATAATATAAATAGCACGCATTTCAAGGAGTAAGGTATGTCATTATTACTGTTCACCTACCTGAGAGCTAACCACCCGCTTTACTGACTTGAGCGTCGGAGTGCCTTCGCAGGTACCCCCACCATCCGGTGTTCACCCGACGACCGAGTCCCGAGTGCCGAAAGATAAGCAGAAGGAAGAGAAGGATCCCAGTTCATTACTCAACCACCTGCCCGACCGAAGGAAGGAGAAGAAGACTTCAACAGTTCTCTAGGTCCCATCTCCCTAGCAGGAACAATTGGCACCCACCGTGGGGCCGAGGGAAACTAGCTGAAGGAAAAAAGTAGATGGTTTCAACAAGAAGCATGGAAAGAATGACTGAAGCCGACCAAACAATGCTGCTGCTGTCTCTCCAGAGGGAGATGGCCAAGATGCGAAGAAAGGCCGAGGAGGCCGCTCAGAAAAATGAACAAGAGCTGCAAGTTCTCCGCAGGGAGAACGAAGATATGAGAAAGAAGCTGGGGGAGGGAGGACCTTCTGTCATACCGACGAACGTGGTTGGCAAGTCCTACACCTCTCCCCCCAACCCGGATGTGGCCGAGGGGACGAGAGGCCGACCCCCTCCCCGCGAGACTGAAATGGGCGACGAGTCGTGCCTAATCAGGTCCACCCGGACGACCCTGACGGCCGACCCGAACCGCCGTCACCCCTTTACAAACAACATCATCGAAGTCCCACTTCCTGAGAAGTGGAAGGGTTTCAACCGAGACCGATACGACGGGTCGACCGACCCGGACGAGCATATGGACGCCTACACCACCCATATGAGTCTCTACACCTCGGACGACGCCGTCTTGTGCCGGGTGTTCCCCACATCCTTGAAGGGTGCAGCCCTTAGCTGGTTCACCAAGCTCTCACCCAACTCCATAGATAGCTTTGCCACGCTCATCGCAAAGTTCGAAACACAGTTTGCGACCAGCCGGCCGCACCACCTGACCTCAATCGCCCTGGTAGGCATCCGCCAGGAGAAAGGAGAGTCACTGAGGACCTTCGTAGATAGGTTCAGCAAAGTGGCAATGAGCATCCGAAATCTGAGTCCGGATGTCTCCATGCACCACATGCTGACGGCCCTGCGCCCGGGGCCCTTTGCCGACAACCTATGCATGCAGCCGGCCGACAGCCTGGACGAGCTGAGAAAGAGAGCCGCTAAGTACATGCAGCTGGAGGAGCTAAGAGAGTTCCGCAACAAGGCCCGTGCCGAGGCCGGTGGAGAGAGGAAGGAAGAAAAAGACCGACAGGCTCGGCCGATACAGAGAACGGACCGGCGCCGGGAAAACCGAGACCGACCGATCCGTTTCTCGAGGTATACACCCCTAACGGCCGAGCGGGGAAGGATTCTGGACGAAGCCCTTAACGCCG
The DNA here is from genome assembly GCF_000499845.2 of Phaseolus vulgaris. Classification (NCBI taxonomy): domain Eukaryota; kingdom Viridiplantae; phylum Streptophyta; class Magnoliopsida; order Fabales; family Fabaceae; genus Phaseolus; species Phaseolus vulgaris. The sequence continues at coordinate 28,802,598 of NC_023750.2, read as the reverse complement.
AGCTGATCCCTCCCCCAAGGAAGGTGGCCAGCCCAAATAACGCCGACCGGAGGAAGCAGTGTCGGTACCACCAGAACACCGGACACTCAACCGACGAGTGTCAAGCACTTAAGGACAAGATAGAGGAACTTATCCAGGCTGGGCATCTCCGCCGGTTCGTCAGGAATGGCCGAGACCCACCAGGCCGGGCGGATCCTCCCAGGCGGACGAGGTCACCTCAGCGCGGCCGAGAAAACCAAAACAACAGAGGCGACCGGCAACCCGCAAGGGCCGACCCCCCTCGAAGGGACGATCCCCCAAGGGAGGGCGATAGGAGAGGTAACCGAGAGGTTATCAACACCATAGCCGGCGGTTTCGCCGGGGGAGGAAGCACAAACAACGCCCGGAAGAAGCACCTCCGGGCGGTACACCAGGTAAACGCCGTGGCGTTCCGACCAAGGATGCCACCCATCACGTTCACGGACGAAGACTTTAAAGGCGTGGACTACCGCCAGCAAGACGACCCGATGGTGATAGCGGTCGACATAGATCGATTCACCATAAGGAAGACCCTCGTGGACCAAGGAAGTTCGGTAGATATCCTCTACTGGAAAACTTTCAAGGCCATGAGAATGACCGAGGCCGAGATGATGCCATACGACGACCACGTGGTAGGATTCTCGGGCGAAAGGGTGGGTACCAAGGGGTATATCGACTTGTACACCACCTTCGGAGAGGGGAAGAACACCAGGACCATCAAAATTCGGTACCTGGTCATCGACGCCAACACCTCCTACAACATCCTCCTAGGCCGGCCATCCATCAACCGGCTGATGGCCATAGTATCAACCCCTCATCTCGCAATGAAATTCCCTTCGAAGAGAGGAGACATTCTCACGGTCCACGTGGACCAGAAAGAAGCACGGGAATGCTACGCCGAGAGCCTCCGGGTGGAGCCTCTAAGGGCAGATACCTCTCCCCTTCGGGCGAGAAAGTCCTCCCGAAAGGACCGCTCCCCCAGGAAGGACCGGCCCCGGGAGACCCAGCCAACCGTGGCACTAGTAGACCTTGATCCCCGGGCAACCGAGGACAGGCTAGAGGCAAGAGAGGAGCTGAGGAGAGTCCCCCTCCTCGACGAAGAGCACAGCACGGCTGTAGGGACAGCCTTGGCGGCGGCCGAGGCCGAGGTCATGCACGCCGCGCTAAAAAAGAATGTCGACATGTTCGCATGGACGCCGGCCGACATGCCGGGAGTAAGTCCGGATGTCATCACCCATCGGCTGTCCATATTTAAGGAAGCCCGTCCGATCTCCCAAAAGAAGAGGGACTTGGGCGACGAAAAACGACTCGCAGCGAAGGAGGAGGCCGGCAAGCTCCTGTCGGCCGGATTCATAAGGGAGGCCCGATACACGACATGGCTGGCCAACGTTGTCATGGTTACCAAGCCTAACGGTAACTGGAGGATGTGCGTCGACTACAGAAACATCAACAGCGCATGCCCGAAGGATACCTACCCCCTCCCAAACATTGACCGACTGGTGGATGGGGCGGCCGGCCACAAAATTATGAGCTTCCTGGACGCTTACTCTGGCTATAACCAGATAAGCATGCACCCGCGGGACAAGGAGAAGACGGCCTTCATGACGGCCGATGCCAACTACTACTACGAGGTCATGCCGTTCGGCCTCAAGAACGCCGGGGCAACCTACCAGCGCCTCATGGACAAAATTTTCAAGGGTTTAATAGGCCGGGCGGTAGAAGTCTATGTGGACGACATAGTTGTGAAGTCCGTCTCGTTCGAGCAACATCTGAAGGATCTGGACGAGGTCTTCAAGGCCCTAAGGGGGGTCAACATGAAACTCAACCCCGAAAAATGTACTTTCGGGGTGGAGGGGGGAAAGTTCCTAGGCTTCATGCTCACCCACCGAGGGATAGAGGCCAACCCCGACAAATGCCAGGCCATACTCAGCATGAGAAGCCCGAACACCGTGAAGGAGGTGCAACAACTCCTTGGGCGGCTGACCGCCCTCTCTCGATTTGTCCCCCGCTTGGCCGAGAGGACGAGGCCGATCGTTCAGTTGCTCCGTAAAGGCAAAAAATTCGTCTGGGACGACCAATGCGAGGAAATCTTCAAAAAATTCAAAGAGTTCCTCACATCTCCGGCCGTCATCCAGAAGCCGAGACCCGACGTCCCAATCCTCGTATATCTAGCAGTCTCGGAAGAAGCAGTCAGCGCTGCCCTGGTGCAGGAAGCCGAGGGCGAGGAGCGACCCATATACTTTGTCAGCCGAACCCTCCATTCGGCCGAGACCCGATATCAGATGATTGAGAAGGTGGCTCTCGCACTCGTCCTCACGGCAAGACGGATGCGCCCCTACTTCCAAAATCACTCCATAACTGTAAGAACCGACTACCCTATTTTCAAAATTTTATCTAAACCGGACCTTGCAGGGAGGATGATAGGATGGTCGGTCGAACTCTCCGAGTTCGACATACGTTATGAGCCGAGGGGCGCCATCAAGTCTCAATGCTTGGCCGACTTCTCGGCCGAGCTGACACCACTGCCCACCCTCTCGGACGGTTGGACTCTCTACGTGGACGGCTCATCAAATAAAACAGCCTGTGGAGCGGGAGTCGTCCTGGAAGGGCCGGGCGACCTCCTCCTGGAACAAGCCCTCCAGTTCGGATTTCGGGCGACCAACAATCAGGCCGAGTACGAGGCCTTGCTGGCCGGGCTGAACCTAGCTTACGACATGGGAGCGCGCGAGGTTACATGCAAAAGCGACTCCCAGGTGATGGTCGGCCAAGTCAACGGAGATTTCGAGGTTAAAGAGCCTTTGCTGCAGCGGTACTACCATGCGGCCAAAAACAGTATCGCCCGCTTCAACAAAGCGCCCTTGCAACACATACCGAGGGAGGACAACAAAAGGGCCGACATCCTGTCCAAGCTCTCGATCACCAAAAAGAAGAGCCACCAGAGGTCAGTCATACAAATATGGCTGAGACACCCTAGTGTGACGGAGGCCGAGGCCGAGTGTCTGGCTATCGAAGAAGAAGAGGCCGACGCCGAAAACTGGATGACACCCGTCATCCAATATCTAACGGTCGGCACATGCAAGGCCGGCCAAGAGAAGGCGATGAAGCAGCAATGCGCCCGGTACACCATGATTAACGAAGATTTGTATCGGAGAGGCTACTCGACCCCCCTGCTAAAATGCATCACCAACAAAAGGGCCGAGTACATCCTGGCCGAGATCCATGAAGGAATCTGCGGGAATCACGCCGGGACGAGGACGATGGCTGCCAAAGTTTTGAGGGCCGGCTACTACTGGCCGACCATTCAAGGCGACTGTGCCGAATATGTGAAGAAATGCGCCAAGTGCCAAGAGTTCGGCCCCCTCCACCACACCAGGCCGGAAGAACTGCATAGCATCATCTCCCCATGGCCGTTCGCCATGTGGGGGATGGACATTATCGGGCCATTCTCCCCAGGGAAGGGGCAGACCAAATTCCTCCTGGTGGGAGTCGACTACTTCACCAAATGGATCGAGGCCGAGCCCCTCGCCTCCATCTCGGCGAAGAATGTACAAAACTTCGTATGGAGGAGCATAGTTTGTCGATTCGGCGTCCCACACACAATAGTAACTGACAATGGCCGACAGTTCATCGACCGAGGCCTACAATCCTTCTATGACGACCTGGGCATCAAGTCCGTCACAGCCTCGGTGGAACACCCACAAACCAATGGGCAGGCCGAGGCCGCCAACAAGGTCATACTCAACGAGCTGAAGAAGCGTCTGGGCAAAGCAAAGGGCCGATGGACCGAGGAGTTGATCGAGGTACTTTGGGCGTACAGGTGCACTCCCCAAACTACCACGCAAGAAACGCCCTACAGCCTGACATACGGAACCGAGGCCATGATCCCGGTAGAGGTGGCCGAGCCCACCATACGACGGCAGATGTTCGATCTCACCCTAAACGAGGAAAGCCTAGCGGTCAACCTTGACTTGGTAAGTGAGCTTCGTGACAAAAGCAAGATTCGGGAGGCTGCCTGTAAAGCCCGGGCGTCCAGACGGTACAACACCAAAGTACGGCCGAGAGGTTTCCAGAAGGGTGATCTTGTCTGGAGAATGCGCAGCGACGCAAGAAAAAATGAAGGGAAGTTCTCATCCAACTGGGAGGGACCCTTCCGAGTCCGAGAAGTTGCGCAGGGAGGGGCTTATCATTTAGAGTGGCTGTCAGGAAAAATTGTACCGAGGACGTGGAATGCCACGCACCTCAAGTTCTATTACAGCTAAAATCAATAAAATCACGCACTTTTTCCTCACCCAACCAGGGGGGTTTTAACGAGGCGTTTTCATCAAAAGTGTTGGAAATATCCTACCGAAAGTATTGGCCGAACGCCCACTTGCTCGATTAACATCGCAAGTGCCGGCCCGCCGACCGCCCACTCGCTCGATTAACATCGCGAGTGCCGGCCCACCGGACGCCCTCTCGCTCGATTAACATCGCGAGTGCCGGCCCACCGGACGCCCGCTTGCTCGAATAACATCGCAAGTGCCGGCCAACCGAACGCCCGCTCGCTCGATTAAACATCGCGAGTGCCGGCCTACCGACTGCCCACTTGCTCGAATAACATCGCAAGTGTCGACCAACCGGGCGCCCGCTCGCTCGATTAACATCGCGAGTGCCGGCCCACCGACTGCCCGCTTGCTCGATTAACATCGCAAGTGTTGGCCTACCGACCGCCCGCTCGCTCGATTAACATCGCAAGTGCCGGCCCACCGGACGCCTTCTCGCTCGATTAACATCGCGAGTGCCGGCCCACCGGACGCCCGCTTGCTCGAATAACATCGCAAGTGCCGGCCAACCGAACGCCCGCTCGCTCGATTAAACATCGCGAGTGCCGGCCTACCGACTGCCCACTTGCTCGAATAACATCGCAAGTGCCGGCCCACCGGACGCCCGCTTGCTCGAATAACATCGCAAGTACCGGCCTACCGGACGCCCGCTCGCTCGATTAACATCGCGAGTGCCGGCCCACCGACTGCCCGCTTGCTCGATTAACATCGCAAGTGTTGGTCTACCGGACGCCCGCTCGCTCGATTAACATCGCAAGTGCCGGCCCACCGGACGCCCGCTTGCTCGAATAACATCGCAAGTGCCTGCAAACCGAACGCCCTCTTGCTCGATTAACATCGCAAGTGCCTGCCTACCGAATGCAACATTCGCATATAGTGGCCGAACGCCCTCATTCGCAAGTAAATGGCCGATCGCCCACATTTTCAGATGCTCGAATTTTACATTCGCAATTAAATGGCCGAACGCCCGCTTGCCCGATTAACATCGCAAGTGCCGGCATGCCAAATGCCCACTTGCTCGAGTAACATCGCAAGTGCCGGCCTGCCGACTGCAACATTCGCGTATAGTGGCCGAACGCCCTTATTATACTTACTCGAATTTCGACGATCGTAGATATTGCCGATCGCCCTCATATCACTCGCTCGCATTCAATGGCTGATCGCCCTCATTCGCAATTAAATGGCCGGTCGCCCACATTTTCAGTTGCTCGAATTTTACATTCGCAATTAAATGGCCAATCGCCCACATTTTCAGTTGCTCGAATTTTACATTCGCAATTAAATGGCCAATCGCCCACATTTTCAGTTTCTCGAATTTTACATTCGCAATTAAATGGCCGATCGCCCACATTTTCAGTTGCTCGAATTTTACATTCGCAATTAAATGGCCGGTCGCCCACATTTTCAGTTGCTCGAATTTTACATTCGCAATTAAATGGCCGATCGCCCACATTTTCAGTTGCTCGAATTTTACATTCGCAATTAAATGGCCGGTCGCCCACATTTTCAGTTGCTCGAATTTTACATTCGCAATTAAATGGCCGATCGCCCACATTTTCAGTTGCTCGAATTTTACATTCGCAATTAAATGGCCGATCGCCCACATTTTCAGTTGCTCGAATTTTACATTCGCAATTAAATGGCCGATCGCTCACATTTTCAGTTGCTCGAATTTTACATTCGCAATTAAATGGCCAATCGCCCACATTTTCAGTTGCTCGAATTCTACATTCGCAATTTAATGGCCGATCGCCCACATTTTCAGTTGCTCGAATTTTACATTCGCAATTAAATGGCCGATCGCCCACATTTTACTCATTTGAATTTTACATTCGCAATTGAAGGGCCGACCGCCCATCTTCTTGGGAGACCGATTGAGTAAAATTTTTATGCCAAACTGATAAAAGAAAGTTGGACGATGCATTAATAAACAAGAAAGACCGGGCGATACATCAAAAAGCAAAATAAAAAGGCCACACCCCGGCCTGGGAGGAAATTAAAAACAAGAACAGGCCACACCCCGGCCAAGGGTAAAGCCTAGTCTTGAACTTCCACGCAATCTCCCTCCTCAACCTCGGCCTCCCCCTCAGGGGTCCCGGCCGCCTGAGCCTCCAAAGCCCCCGCCTCGGCGCTTGGAATCAACCGACCCTGGTGAACTTCATAGTCCATGTTAAATTCACCAGTGGCCGGCGGTCCCCCATAAAGAAAATGGGCTTGGCGCACGGCTCGGTCGAAGCACTGCTTAAGCAGCTCCTCCGACTCGTCGTAGTTCCGGTCGAGTTCAGCCTCAACTTGGTCCTTGGCAGCTTGGAGGGCGGCCAATTCAGCGGCCGAGGACGAAAGCTTCTCCTCAGCCACCTTCTTCACCTCGACAGCTTCGGCTACCGCCCTCGAAGCCTCCTCTTTGGCCAAGGCCAAAAGCCGTCTCGCCTCGGCGGCATCTTTCTCAGCGAGCTCCCTCTTGGCAGCCTCCCGGGCGGCACTGGCCGAGAGGTCTTCATTGGCAGCCAAAGACCGCTTCAAGTTCTCGCGCGCCTCGGCCAGATCCTGCTCCAACCGAGAGGCATCCTCGGCATGTTGACCGTGACCTTCGATCCCTTGCTCAACAAGGACAATGGACCGGCACATAAGCTCCAGCCCACTCTTCAGCAGGTCCATGGGGCCGACCGACCGGATCGACTCCTGGGTCCCCTCAGGGAGAGCCACGCGAACCCTACGCGTGAACTTGTGACTACCCCCTAGAAGATCTAGGGCCGAGATCGGCGGTCGATGGCCACCAGCTGAAGCACCGGATGCCTGCTCCACGTGCCGAGGGGAGAGAGAGCCCACCTCGACTATCTCTCGGCGGGAAGGAGGCGGCGTCGGTAGAGAGCCGGGTGAGCGGTAGGTGGTGGCAATGTTACCACCATCCCTCGTCCTTTTCTTGGACTTGTGGGAAGGGCCGGCCTGTTCCCTCTCAGCAGCAGGGGCGGCAGGAGCGTTTGCAGGAAGAACGTCGATGCTTCGACGTCCCTTTCTGCCTGCCGCCCTCTTCCGGTACTCGTCGAGGACGCTTACGCCGGCTGGTTTCTCGTTAACCATCGTAGCTGCAAACCAAAAAACACAAGTTAGAACAGCGAAACTAAATATACCGACCGACACAACAAATGACGAGCCCGTACCCCTAATGGCCGCCCAACGCGCCGTCTCGGTATATGCACCGATTAGCGATCGGCAGGGAAGCTTCCTTGGGAGTGCGTCGAAGAAGGAGAGAATTTCTACCTCCTCCTCACTCCCCATCGGCCTCGGCCAACTCTTAAAATCTTTGGGCTTGGAGGTCCAATATAGGGGGAACCGAGACCGACCAGCTCGGTCAAAGAAAAAGGCCGTTGCTTCAGGCCGAATGACGACCTTGACAAACCTCTCCTTAAACCGCTTATACGAAACCGCAAAAGGATCAAACAATACATGCCCCGGCCGCCCGGCCAAAGAAAGCCAAGAGGAGAGACGGCCGGGGTGGGAACCATAATAACAAAGAAAGGAAGACGGGGTGGGGCGAAGCCGTATGGCGTCACATAGCAAGCGAAACGCTTGAAGGGACGCCCACGTGTTTGGGTGCACTTGGGTGGGTGCCACGTTGAGCGCCCGAAGGACGCCCATCGTGAACCTATCGAAGGGAAGGGACACGTGAAGATCAGAAAAGAAACAGGTGTACATGTAAAAGAAAGGAGGACCGGTACCAGCCCGATCCATACACACCCGCTCGACCGGCTCGCAAGGCAAGATCCTAAAGTAGTCTGGATCGCTAGAGCCGTCAGAGTCCTCGCCCGCTTTCAAAACCGGATACTTAGCCAAAAACTTGGCCACAGACTTTTCGGTAGCATAAGTGGACGAGAACTCCGCAACCTTAGGATCCACCCAACTAAGATCCACTAGCGGGACGGCCGTCGGGATACATTCCGGCCGGTCAATGACACCGGCCGGAGGAGAGACTGGTCGACCAACGATGACGGCGGGGGAAGAGTCCGACCGGTCAACAGCGTTAACCGGGTCATCCCCCCTGACCACCTCTACCATGGGAGGCGCCTCAACCACACCAACCGATAAAGGGCCGGCGGTAGAAGATGAAGAGGAAGAAGAGGAAGGAGACGACCCAAGGGTGGAAGAAGAATGGCCAGACGAAGAGGAAGTAGGCCGAGACACGATCGACATCACTAACCTTTGAAAAACGAGGTGAAGCTTTGCAAAAAGACCGAACGGTCACTCAGTTCTCAGAGCAGTGGGCGAGGGAAGGCTCAGCTATCAGACAAACTCACTCAGAAAATGCAAGGTCTCGACACTGTTGGAGACCCCTATTTATAGGGCCCATGGGCCTCGGAATTCGAAGCGTCGAATCAATCTCAACCGTTAGATCTCTTAGATCCAGCGGTTCACAATACTTCCCGCCCAAAAAACCCCTCATTAATGCCAATCATATCACGTCACCAAGGGTCATGTCACGCCGCCCAGGTCACGTCACACCTCGAGAAACGAAACAACCGCACGCCCTAGGAAGACCGGCCGAGTCCCATTATTGAAGACTCATCGGACATAACTCACGCGTCTGCCCTTGAGCCTGGGGGGCAAGTGTACCGGTACGGGGAGAGATCGGGACCCACCCGGCTGCCCGATGCCGTGTCAGCCTGACCGAAACCATGGGAACCTGGCCAAGACCTTTGAGGACTTGGTAGACCGGCCGTAGACCGAGACCTTTGGAGACTTGGCCGAGTGGCCGAGACCTTAGAAAACTTGGCCGAGAGGTCGAGACCTTAGAAGACTTGGCCGAGAGGTCGAGACCTTAGAAGACTTGGCCGAGTGGTCGAGAGGACGAGACCTTATAAGACTTGGCCGGGAGGCCGAGAGACCGAGACCTTTGGAGACTTGGCCGAGTGGCCGAGACCTTAGACGACTCAACTTAGACGGCCGAAGACCACAGGTATTTGGCCGATGACCGACCCTTACCATGGGAATTGGCCGATGACCGAACCCCATTACAACTAACGCTCAAACCGAGATCAGTGAAGCTAATCCATCATCAAGAATTAGGTAATGCAACCCTAAGCGGTATTCACCTCGATAAACGGGCCCAACAAGGTAGGCCCACTAGAATAATATAAATAGCACGCATTTCAAGGAGTAAGGTATGTCATTATTACTGTTCACCTACCTGAGAGCTAACCACCCGCTTTACTGACTTGAGCGTCGGAGTGCCTTCGCAGGTACCCCCACCATCCGGTGTTCACCCGACGACCGAGTCCCGAGTGCCGAAAGATAAGCAGAAGGAAGAGAAGGATCCCAGTTCATTACTCAACCACCTGCCCGACCGAAGGAAGGAGAAGAAGACTTCAACAGTTCTCTAGGTCCCATCTCCCTAGCAGGAATAATTTTGGAAGAATTTAATAAATGATATGGTATACAAGTTCTGGTAAATAAAGGAGTACTAAATCAAGTAAAAATTTTCAAACAAAATAAAAAACTATAAATTATAAAAGATTATATATATAACTATTTTATAATTTCGAAAACATATTAGAAAAAGACCTTATATTTATGTTTTAAGAGTATTTTAAAACAAATTGGAAAACTAAAATTCAGTATAATCTAAACTAAAAAACGTAAATAAAAAAGGTAATTAGCCAATAGGAAATTTGAACTTGGAGGTTAAGTTGAGAGATTAAATCTGGTTTCATATGAAAGGTTTAAGTAGAAGAATTTAGAGGCAATAACATGATGAAGTGTTAGACATCTTGGATAAGGTTTTATACGAATGTGTGAGGTTTCGGTCAAATTAATCATTTTCATATTGTACAACACTTTTTGGGAAATATTTACAAAAAATGTAAATTTAATATCATATGGGAAATTATGTGAAGCCTGAAGTTTCTGATGCTGAAATTAGGTCCCGATTATGTGGTCCTTAGATAGGTGATATTTACTGGTCGTTAGAGAGGTCATATTTTCTGGTTGTATGTATCACATGGTGAACATAAACTCATGAAATTTCTATTGTTACAGTGTGGACATGTACACTGGTGGAGCAGAAAATTGATAGCTATGTTATTATGAATATTGTAAATCCTTTAAAATATGAATATATTAACACTCCAAGAAAAAAAAATTAATATTTTACATCGTTAAAAAGTTCAGACTAACAACGAAAAATTGATGCTAATTAATAAATGAGGTCAAATTAGGTCGTATGTAGATTCTAAAATCATAGATATTAATTTACTAGTGTTGATTTTTTTAATGTTAACTCTGTAACATTGGTTAAGTTATGTTGATGCTAGGTAGATCATCAGGATTTTTAAAACCATATAGGTTAAGCCATGTAACTGTTGGGTATGAAGTCAAGACCAATTGGGTTGGGTTGGGTTGACTAGGCACCATGTTTAGTAGGTGGGCTTAATTATTGTGTCCCTTTTATAATCTCTATTTAAAGAGATCATTGTACTTGTAATTGGTGTGCAACAGGATAGAATGAAAACCTAATAGTTGTCCCTGTGGATGTAGGTTGCAGTTGGCGACCGAACGACGTTAAATCTTGTGTTGTTTATTTTTCTGCAGTTAATTTGTGATTGTGTGCTTCTTCCACGTGCGTTTTTCCCATCAAGTGGTATCAAGAGCTTTGGTTCGTTTACACATTAGAGATCCGATCAGCAGAAATTAATCGACGAGACGTGAAAATTGCGGCTACAGTAGCGTCCCAAAGTTAGGGTTTCACAGTGCCCCAAAGCTAGGGTTTCGTAGAGGCGGCAGCAACATCCCAAAGTTAGGGTTTCGCAGGGGCTGCAACAGCGTCCGAAGGCTTAGGGTTTCACAGCGGTGCAAGGAGGAGGCTCCCAGATCTGCTTCACAACAGCGGTGACCAACGACGGCAGTGGTGCAGAGTGTCGGTGCAGTGGGGACTGCGACCAGGTCTGTTGGTGAGTGATTTTGGGTGGTGCAATTTTTGTGTTCTTGATTTAAAAAAAAAAAAAAGATTGCCAAGATCTGAAATTAGTTGTACCGAGTATCTCGTCTAGTCATTTGAGATGGCAGAAGAAGGGAAGTTCCGAATTGAAAATTCGATTGTACAAATTTCAGTTGGTGGAAAATGCAAATTGAGGATTTGCGAGTTTAGTTACTGAGCACATCAATATGATCTTATCCAAACTTACGTCAGTGGGCATTAAGTTCGATGATGAAGTTCAAGCTTTACTACTGCTATTGTTTTTGCCTGACAGTTGGTCCGGAACGGTTACAACAGTTACCAGTTCAACGGGATCAGATGGATTCACTTTTGAGAAGATTCGTGATCTCATTCTTGACGAGGATGTCCGAAGAAGGAGTTTTGAGGAATTATCTAATGAATCGTTGTATGTCATCAGAGGTAAGAAAAATATCAGAGATAGTTGGAGCAAGAACAAAAGAAGGAGTCAATCAAAGAGTCGGGATTGCTCAAGTGTAACATGTTGGAACTAGAAGGAGGTGGGGCATTTCAGGAATCAATGCCCAAATGATAAATAAGTCAACATTGCAAAAGACTTCGCGGACGAGGACCTTTTAGTCTGTTGCGCGGAAAGCAGTGTGGATTCCTGGGTCATGGATTCTGAAGCATTGTAGAATCTAGTTATTGGAGACTTTGGAATGGTAAGACTAGCAAACAATAGAACTCTTGATGTTACGGGCATGGGTGACATAGTGTTGAAGACACCAGTTGGTTTCTGGACTTTGAAGGATGTCAGAGTTGTTCCAAGCTTGAGGAAAAGTTTGATTTCTGTTAGGAAGTTGGACGAATAGGGACATGAAGTGAAGTTCAAAAATCAACAGTGGAAGGTCGTCAAGGGAAATCTTGTCATGGCCTGCAGAAGAAAGAGAGGTTTGTTGTATATAGTCATATTACCGTGTCTGAAGGAGTGACCAACCCAGTTCAGAAGATAAACAAAGTCCGGTTCGCAAAATCTCGTGGGCAGAAGAGGGTTGTCTTTACAAGAGAGAAACCCAGAGCCACAGGTCAAATTCAGGATGAACGAGCATGGAAAGGTTCAGGTAGACCAGTCAGAGGTACTTGTGGCAGTGGGAGCACGGGTTCTGCTTCAGCTGAGGTTCCTAGACGACAGTGGGTTAGGAGAACTAGTATTCCAGCGGTTGAAACTTCTCCAGAAAATTTCTTGTTGAATATGGAGAGTGTTTGTTCTCAGGTTGTTCCAGGATCCAGTAGTTCCTGTAAGTGGGAGTCGGTAGGAACAGAGAACGGGTCAGTGACTGACGTGTTAAAACTCAGGGGAGTTTTAACGAAGTCTTCAAAACATTGCTCACCAAGTGCTCGCCAGAATTACCCTTAGCATAGCTAAACATATACTAACCAGTTCCAGTATCAGAACTGTGCAAACAGGCTTCACACAATAAATTTCCAGCAGAGAACCTGCACACCTCAACACCTCTGCCTCTGCTTCACCCTGCCCTGTTAACCTGTTAATCCCTACTCCAAGCCGTTTGGTGTTCCATAGGATAACCAACGCCCATTTGAGAAACACTCCTTCAGTGGCCTACGTACACCCTCTACATCAGCAACTTTGTAAGCAGAGGCCAGGGTTAAGTAGCCAATCTGAAAAAGAATACCCAAAGGGAGAGGTCTCATACTTCAGCCTTAGCCACACTTGTAATTGAGCTAAGTGGAAGGTTTCTTCAGCATCGGGTACTCCTTGTTTAAAACCATCCTTGTTTAAAAACAACCAGGTTTCTTTGGTCCCATATACACCGGACTATAACAACCCATATTCCCTTCCAAACCTGATTCTTTTTGGTTGTGCAGTGAGAAAGGTGAAAGCTCTCAAAATGGACTGAGATGTCCTTATGCTGGACAGACAAGATGCCTATCCATCTAAGGCACAGAGACGTAGATACATTCCAAAAACAGATGCTGAGATGATTCTTCTGCTGTATTACATAGCACGCAAAGGGAAGAGGTGACAGCCACACCTCTCCGGCCGGATGGGATTGTCAAAAGTTGGAAGTCTTCCTAGCAGGATCCTCCATGCAGTAGACAACGCTTTGGGCATCGCTTTAGCATTCCATAGGAGAGAAAAGACATCGTTCACCAAGCCATTATTTTGATTACATAAGCGGACTTCACTGAATAAACACCATTATGATCCCCTTTCCAAACTATAGCATCCTTGGTTCCCTTACTCAAAATCTTCCCTGTAATGAGATCAAGCAGTTCTCCCTCCATAGCGCTTTCCCAGCTGAATCTAGGTCTTCTCCACCTCAACCGCTAGTTCCACTCTAGACCCTCCCAAGAACCAACCACAGCCACCGTCTTTCCTTGATCCAGAGAAACAGAATAAAGCCTTGGGAATAAGGTTTTAAGTTTTGTGTTCTCCACCCAGGCATCCTCCCAGAATCTAACTTTGTTCCCATACCCAATTTTCTAAGCAGCAGATTTTTGAAACAATCCCTCACTTTCTCCCTCATCACATGCCCTGGATATATCTCTCCACCACCAAGAGTGTGACTTACTACTTTCTTGGCCTCTATCTGCACCAACACAATATTTAAAAGATAAAATCTCTTTCCAAATCCCTTTTTCCTCACTCAAGAGCCTTCATTTCCACTTCGCTAACAGGGCGCAATTGAACATTCTAATATCCTTGACCCCCAAACCCCCTTCCTCCTTAGGTTTACACACATTTGCCCAACTAACCCAAGAGATATGCTTCTGATCGTCACCCCATGCCCACAGAAATCTCCTCTGAATGCTAGCGATTTTGTGACACACTGACATCGGTGCTTTAAAGAAAGAGAGGTAGAACAGAGGTATGGAAGTTAAAACTGACTTAATCAGACAAACTCTACCTGCCAGAGATAGGCATTTCCCTTTCCAAGCACTGAGTCTAGCTTTAACTTTGTCCACAACTGGTTCCCAGAAATGCAACCTCCGAGGGTTGCCACCAACTTGCAACCCCAAGTATATAAAAGGAATCTGCATAACTCCACAGTTAAGAGTTTTTGCATATAACTCTAACGAGTTATTTTCTACCTTGATACCTGCCATTTGACTTATGGAAGTTAACCTTGAGGCTTGAAGCCAATTCAAAAACCCTGAGAATTGCTTTAATTGTGAAGATATTGGAGAAAGAATCTTCACACATAAACAGATTGTCATCGGCAAACTGCAGCATGCAACATTCGATCTCAGCTATCCCCACCTTCACTCCTCTTAACACGTTCGCCTTTAGAGCGTTACGCACTAGACCAGCCAGACATTCGGCGACAATAAGGAATAAAAACGGAGCCAAAGGATCTCCTTGTCTCAGGCCTTTGGATGGTCTAAACTCCCCCGTTGGGCTACCGTTAACCAACACCGACACAGTTGCCGACTCCAAACAGTCTTTCACCCACTTGATCCATTTACAATGGAACCCCATCCTATACAACATATCCAGTAGAAAGCTCTACCGGACCGAGTCTCACGCTTTCTCAAAATCCACCTTCAGAAAAACCTCACTTCTCCTCCTTCTCCGCACCTCCTCAATCACCTCATTGGCCATCAGTATGCTATCAAACATACCCCTTTTTGTCAGGAAAGCAGACTGGTTTCCATCGATAACGAGAGGTAAAACATCCTTGATGCGGCACGACATCGCTTTCGTGATGATCTTATACAGAGCTCCCACAAGAGAGATAGGTCTGAACTGATCAATCATAACGGGATCCTTCACTTTAGGAACAAGAGCAATAAACGACGCGTTGCAACCCTTCAGAAAACTCCCTGATTCTTGGAAATGAAGTACAACTTCCATAATGTCCTCCTTTAGAACCTCCCAATTACTCTTTATGAAGTTGAAATTAAAGCCATCTGGACCCAGGCTTTTGGAACCCTCACACATCCACACTGCCTCCTTTATTTCCTCCTCCGAAAACACTTCAACCATACCCAAGCTAACCTCTTCGGGGAGAGATTGAAAGTCCACGGCTTCAAGCCTAACACCAAAATCGGGAGTGGCCATGAACCTTTGCTCAAACACTCGTTTCGCTTCCCTGCGCACAACATCCGGTTCTTCACACCACTGGCCATCTAGTTCTACACCTTTAACTTCATTCCTAAGTCTTCTCCACCTGATAAGCGAGTGATAGAATTTGGTATTAGAATCCCCATGCTTAAACCAGTTGGATCTAGCTTTTTGCCTGTAAAAGGATTCCAACTTCTTTTCTAGCAGCCCTTTTTGACTAAGGAGATCCATTCTTCTTAACTTTTCAGTTTCCAGCAAATCACGGTTAGTATCCTTTAAGTCTAACATCTCAATCTCCTTCATGATCGTCCTCTTGTTCTCCTCAAGATTCCCAAAGACACTCTTGTTCCATTCTTTAAGATCACCCTTCAAGAGTTTAAGTTTATCTTTGACTTTGGAAATGCCATTTCCCTGCACCTCATATGAGTTCCACTTCTCCTTCACCAACTCCTTGAAGCCTGGTTCTAATAACCAAGCATCGATTGTTTTGAAAGGTTTAGGACCCCAATCTTTAACCCATGATTTCACCACAATGGCACAGTGATCCGAGACCTCCCTCATTTGTACATATTGTTTACTCATCGGCCATACTTGAAGCCATTCTTCGGATACCAAAACTCTATCTAATCTACTATTTGCAGACCCATCTGATTTAAACCAACTAAACTTCTTACCTACGATGGGTAGATCCACCATCAGATTCTTTTCAATGAACTCATTAAAGCCTCTGATCTCCTTCTTTTGGCTAGCATTTCCTCTAACTCCTTTCCGCTCTTGTACACACCTAACAGCATTGAAATCACCACAACAACACCATACCGAACTTTGGTGCGTCCTTCTAAAAGCTGATACAGCATCCCACAGAGCAACCCTGTCACGTAGGAAACAAGCAACATAAACATTAACAATGACGCATAGGCAATTCGATTTAACATTGTGACCCACAACAATGATGTACCCTCTTCCTATAGCGTGAGACAAATATACGAACACATCTTTATGCCACATTGATAGCATACTCCCAGCTCCGTTTACACCTTCATTAAGCACCCATCCTACCTTATTATCCCCCCATAGAGCAAAGCACCTACTATCCGAGAACTCCGTAATTTTAGTTTCTTGCAAACACACAAACTCCGTACCCTCCTTGGCTATGATATGCTTAAGGTACTTGGCCACCACGCCGTCGACTCCTCCCTCTGCCCCTGATGCGCGTATACCCCAATTACACAATTGGATCTGAGAACAACTTTCAATAAGTTGGGCCTCAATGTGTTTGGGCCTGTGCCTAGGAGAGCTAAAACTCTCCACCGCTTCTACTAAGTTTACCAGAGAGTTGTGAATAGCATCACAAACGTCTCTGACATGTTGGGTATCTGGCGTCGCTGTTTTTTCTGCTACAGCACCCTGCACACTCAATAGCCTTTAGTGAAAGAGGGTTCCCTTTTCTCCTGACAAAACTCAAGACCTTCTAAGGGTACCTTTTCAGGTGCCTTATTTGTTTGATTCGTTGACCACCCTCTCTCTTCCCCACCAGATTTCTCCGGCCGCCAACACCTTCCTCCGCCAATCCCATCCTCCTCATTGCTTAATTTTGCAGACAAGAGAGAGTCTTCAACGTATGATTCTAAAGAAGAAATACTGTCCGAGGAGCCATCATAGTCGCACACACACTTGCATCGGGGATCTTTTCCGCCATTGTTAGCTAACTCCTCAACAATGGTGATATTGTACATTTTCCCATTAATTCGGTAGTCCTTGGTTAGCTCTGCCTTACAAGATTTTAACAAACGCACCTGACAACGGGCGTATTCGAGACAGTCCCATGATAGTGTAGCTTCATCAATGTCCACCAACGTTGCTACTTCCCCCACTACTTTGGACAGACACTCCTTACTCCACAGGTGAAAGGGTAGCCCATAACACCTTACCCATGCTCGTTTGTATCCTGCTACAACCTCCTCCGACCATGGTTTAATGTCTTCAAAAACTCAAACCAATCATTATAGAGTTTAACGTAGTCTTCCATTCTGCCCTCTGCCTTGGGTGTTAAGAGAACGAGATTGTCACCCATATATTTCTCCTTGAACATAGTCATCCCCCCTAACACATTCTTCTTGCAGCATGTCGAAACTAACCTCAGTCATTAAACGACCAACCATACTGTTAGACATCCATGGCAGAACAAGCGTCTTAGCCGTAACACTAGGGCCTCTCCAAAGATCTTGTACGGGTCTTCTTACTGCATCTGCATACGATTGTTTATCCTTACCCTTCTTGTTACCATCCTTCCCTCCTTTTTCCCTCCACACTTCCTCGTGCTTACTCTGATGATAAAAGTGACCACCGCTTCTAATCACTCTACCCGAAGGGACAACACTGCTTTTACGCGCATACCCATCTCCTTTAATATGATGGTAGGTTAACGTGCAGTTTCATTTTACCGATATAGCAACGATCTAACTCCCTCTCCTTTAATATGATGACTATGGTTCGTGTATAAGGTGATGGACTAACAAGCATATCAATAAAAATATTATTTAAAAATTAAAATTAAAAATTTTAAAATTTTGTGGAAATTGATATTATTTGTCGATCGGAATTCAAACCTTCTATATTGAATTTTAAACTACAGCAGGTTCAGAATTTTTGAGTGAGTTACAGTGTTTTTCTTTACTTTGATTTGGAAAAGTTTTATCTTTTTATATAAGCTGCATTTAGATTGGTTTTCAGTCCAATATAACAAGTCGTTCAGTTTTAAAAGTCTTTTATGTTAAAAGGAATTTTTCTATAATTAAAAAAATTAAATATATATATATATATGTTGAGTAAAATCCAAAATTGATGGAATAGCTAAATTAATTCAATTTAAATACATTAATGACATGCAATGATCGCCTCCAAATAAAAATAAAAAAACACTAATATATTTTAATGTACAAAATTTGTCTCAAGAATATAAACACTTAAAAACAAATTACTCACAAAGTTGGAATTTAAAAGAATTCGTAACATATTATATTCAAATACTATCAAAACAAATTTATAAAATATTTGTGTATCGTCCCGTCATCGGGCGTTGATCGAAGGTCAGAGTCAACGCATAATGAGAGCCCCTCGAGGGACTCAAGGAAGAGAAGTCAACAGGTCGACCGCTCGAGTCATCGTCAATAGGAGGCGTCGCCCAAGTGAGGTGTCGCCCAAAGTGAGGCGTCGCCCAAAGAGAAGCATCGCCCGAGGGAGAGAGGCGTCGCCGGAGAGGCTTCGGGCCTCGACAGTCCAGAACAGTAGTAAGGAGAAGAGAAAGGCGGCTTCAAGGCCGCAAGTCTAGCACCAGAAGGGGATGCCCTAACTCATGAAGTATCCACACCACTACTGGGATGCCCTAACTCATGAAGTAAAATCCAAAATTGATGGAATAGCTAAATTAATTCAATTTAAATACATTAATGACATGCAATGATCGCCTCCAAATAAAAATAAAAAAACACTAATATATTTTAATGTACTAAATTTGTCTCAAGAATATAAACACTTAAAAACAAATTACTCACCAAGTTGGAATTTAAAAGAATTCGTAACATATTATATTCAAATACTATCAAAACAAATTTATAAAATATTTGTGTATCGTCCCGTCATCGG
Organism: Phaseolus vulgaris; assembly: GCF_000499845.2. Taxonomy (NCBI): domain Eukaryota; kingdom Viridiplantae; phylum Streptophyta; class Magnoliopsida; order Fabales; family Fabaceae; genus Phaseolus; species Phaseolus vulgaris. Next base: position 28,783,598 of record NC_023750.2, on the reverse strand, counting down.
GCGTTGACCGAAGGTCAGAGTCAACGCATAATGGGAGTCCCTCGAGGGACTCAAGGAAGAGAAGTCAACAGGTCGACCGCTCGAGTCATCGTCAATAGGAGGCGTCGCCCAAGTGAGGTGTCGCCCAAACTGAGGCGTCGCCCAAAGAGAAGCATCGCCCGAGGGAGAGAGGCATCGCCGGAGAGGCTTCGGGCCTCGACAATCCAGAACAGTAGTAAGGAGAAGAGAAAGGCGGCTTCAAGGCCGCAAGTCTAGCACCAGAAGGGGATGCCCTAACTCATGAAGTATCCACACCACTGCTGGGATGCCCTAACTCATGAAGTAAAATCCAAAATTGATGGAATAGCTAAATTAATTCAATTTAAATACATTAATGACATGCAATGATCGCCTCCAAATAAAAATAAAAAAACACTAATATATTTTAATGTACTAAATTTGTCTCAAGAATATAAACACTTAAAAACAAATTACTCACCAAGTTGGAATTTAAAAGAATTCGTAACATATTATATTCAAATACTATCAAAACAAATTTATAAAATATTTGTGTATCGTCCCGTCATCGGGCGTTGACCGAAGGTCAGAGTCAACGCATAATGAGAGCCCCTCGAGGGACTCAAGGAAGAGAAGTCAACAGGTCGACCGCTCGAGTCATCGTCAATAGGAGGCGTCGCCCAAGTGAGGTGTCGCCCAAAGTGAGGCGTCGCCCAAAGAGAAGCATCGCCTGAGGGAGAGAGGCGTCGCCGGAGAGGCTTCGGGCCTCGACAATCCAGAACAGTAGTAAGGAGAAGAGAAAGGCGGCTTCAAGGCCGCAAGTCTAGCACCAGAAGGGGATGCCCTAACTCATGAAGTATCCACACCACTGCTGGGAGACCCTGGAACAGATACGACCCGTGAGAGGGCCATAACCAGGGGAGAACCACGTGCATGGTACGAGAGAAAGGTAGATATACCCCAAGGCAAGTAACCAGTGATTGGGGCACATGAGTTGGCACCCAGAACATCAACCCACGAGCCAGAAGCACTTCGCAAGGAAGAGGGCTCACACGATAGAATAACCCTAAGTTGGGTGACGGCGCTGTAGGACCCTCTACACAGAATAAACGATCAAGTCAAAGGGACACGTGGCAAGGCACACGTGCTCATTAAAGGTTTCAGTGAAAGTTTGTCAAGGTACGCGTTAATTCAGTTAAGATTCGAATGTTCCAAGGAATGTTTTTATACGCTTTCAATGCGCTTTAACACGCTTTAAAGATTAGAGGTGTATAAAAAGGGACCTTGGGGTATTTGAAAGGAGAGAGAGTTTTAACCTAAATTCACACAGATACACAGAGGAGAAAAACCCTAGTTGTCTTCGCGGCGCACTCACAGTGAGCACAAGGCAATTAGGGCAACACCATTCTAGTTCACAGTTTTTAGTCACTCAGCACAGTTTCTTCAACCACCTCCCAAGGGTGTGTCTTTGATGTTTCTCGCTAGCTGACTTGATCGTCGGAGTGCAAACGGTCGCGAGGGCGCCCCTTTGTTCACTTCTTTTCAGGTAGTCACAGACGGAGCAAAACAAAGGTGCCTAGCTCGCGAGGATATGCCATGCGCAAAGACGATCCCGGTCAACCGGCGGGAACATTTGGCTCCCACCGTGGGGCCGATATAAAACGTCAGTCCCACCACACACGTTTCACAGTTCCAAAACCCGGATAAGTTGAGAAAGATCCAGAAAGCCATGACCACAAGATCTCCGCGCTCCAGGAGCGAAGAGATGACCATGCAACAACTTGTGGGCATGGTGCAAGGGCTGCAAGAAGCAATGGCAGCCGCAAGAGCAGACCAGGAACGTATGCAAGCGGATCTCACAGCCTCTCTGGCGAGAAACGAGGAACTCCATCGTACGAACGAGGAACTACGTCGCGATGTAGACGAGCCTGAGACTGCCTCCCCACTTAGGGAATTCACCACACCGTTCTCACAAGCGATCTTAGGAACAGCAATCCCCAACACGTTCATAGGGCCCAAGGTGACCTTTACAGGAAAGGAGGATCCTGAGGCGCACCTCGTGACGTTCCACACACAGATGATGTTGGTCGGAGGCTCTGGCGCCGTAAATTGCAAGCTCTTTATGAGCACTTTAACCGGAATGGCCCTGGATTGGTTCGTCAGCCTTCCAGAGGGTCACGTCACGTCCTTTGCTCAACTCTCACGACTATTTAGAGAGCAGTACTTAGCCAACAGGGCCCCAGCCCCGGTCTCGTACGACCTTTTCGACGTAAAACAATTCCAAGGGGAGACCCTGGAGGAATACATAAGTCGCTTTGGGGCGCATGTGGTGAAAGTGGGTACCACAGAAGAACCCATTATTGTGTATGCATTTAGGAAGGGGGTGCGTCCTGGATCCTTTAGCAAATCGCTCAACCGCAGCCGCCCCAAGACTTTTGCTGAAGTAAGGCGCCGGGCGGTAGAGCATATTGCCTCAGAGGACGAGGCGTACGAGAAATGCACTATTACTGCGCCCGCGCGACCAAGGGCACAAATGCACACTCAACCCGCCAGGGTCCACGAAGCTGCCACGGAGAGGAGGAACCCAGACAGGAAGCGCACCTACGAGGCAAGAAGGGCCTCGCCAAGGGGCCGAACCGAAGGAAGGAGGGAGGGAAGTAGACCACTGAGGCACAACTTTGTGGTGGAGCTCAAAGACCTCATCGTTGTGCCCAACGTAGCGGACAGATTGAGGCCATCAGCGAAGTCTGACAAAGTCCTGGGTCCCCACAAGGAATCATGGTGCGAATTCCACGAAGCATTTGGACATCACATTAACAACTGTTTGGCGCTGGGCTATCAGTTGGATGAACTCGTAAAGAGTGGCTTCTTAAAGGATTACCTCGCAGGGTCCGCGACAACAACGACCACAGCAGTACCAGAGGAGGGCCAGGCACACGAGATGCCAGTCCATGGGGAGGTTCACACCATTTATGGTGGATTTTTTGGAGGGGGCCCACTGCCTCTCAACGTAAAAAGATTGTGAGGTCAGTGAGTTCAGTTGCAGAAGAATTCCCGGACGATCCTTGGGAATCAGACCTCGTGTTCACAAGGGCTGACCTACGGGATGTCGTCCCGCACGACAATGACCCCGTGGTCATCTCAGTAGTTACAGCAGGAAGGAGGGTACATAGGGTTCTCGTCGACCAGGGCAGTTTCGCTGATGTCATGTTCTGGACGACCTTTAACAAGCTATAGTTGTCCCCGGACCTCTTGAGACCCTACACCGGATGCTTGTACGGATTTGCAGATAACCCAATGGAGGTACGTGGGTACTTGGAGCTGAGGACGACGTTCACTGATGGAACGGCGTCGCATACCGAAAGCATCCGATACCTGGTGGTTAACGCTAACTCAGCCTATAACATTTTGTTGGGCAGGCCTGCCCTAAACAGGTTGAGGGCAGTACCTTCCACTCGCCACATGAAGATGAAGCTGCCAAACCTTAGTGACAAAGTGATAGTCATCAAGTCAGACCAGGAAGAAGCCCGAAAGTGCTATGAGAATAGCTTAAAAACAAAGAGAGGCGTGGTCATGGTAATTGAACGACCACCCGCCTCATGTTCATTAGCAGAGCCAGAATCCATAGAAGAAGCGATGCCTGGGGATGACGCATGCACAAATGGAAGACGCCTTGACGCCTCGCCTATGGAAGAAGAGTCAGAGGAGGCGACGCCTATGGAAGAGGACCCATGAACGAGTCTCGCCCGGTAAACGCGCAGCGTGAACAGCCCCAACCAGAGGACCACGTGGTGGAAAACCAAATAGGAGGAAAGGCGTTCAAATTAGGACGCCACTTGAGCCGGGAAGAACGAAGAGAGGTAACGACAGTGATCTCACGACACCTAGACGCGTTTGCATGGACCGCGACAGACATGCCAGACATCGACCCAGATTTCTTGTGCCATCGCCTTACCATGGACACCAAGGTCTGCCCTGTGCGACAGAGACGGAGGAAGTTCAATGAGGAGCGATGCCTCGTCGTGAAGCAAGAAACTCAGAAGCTACTAAACGTGGGGCACATCAGGGAGATACAATACCCTGAGTGGCTAGCCAACGTAGTCCTAGTCAAGAAAGCAAATGGGAAGTGGAGAATGTGCGTAGACTTCACGGATCTAAACAAGGCATGCCCGAAGGATTCATACCCCCTCCCCAACATTGACACGTTAGTAGACAGTGCCTCGGGCTGCAAGATGATGAGTTTCCTGGATGCGTTCTCAGGTTACAATCAGATCAAGATGCATCCTCGGGACGAGAGCAAAACGACGTTTATGATAGACACATGTAGCTACTGTTACAAGGTAATGCTGTTTGGTTTGAAAAATGCAGGCGCCACCTACCAGAGATTGATGGACAAAATCCTTGCACCAATGCTAGGAAGAAACGTGCAGGCCTACGTAGACGACATGGTGGTAACCTCGAGCGAAAGAGGGCGACACGCAGCTGATCTGGAAGAATTGTTCACCACCATATCAAAATACCACCTGAAGTTAAACCCAAAGAAGTGCGTCTTCGGAGTAGAGGCGGGAAAGTTCCTAGGATTCATGCTCACAGAAAGAGGGATAGAAGCGAATCCTGACAAATGTGCAGCCATAATCGCCATGAGGAGCCCAACCTCAGTGAAGGAAGTTCAACAACTGACAGGGCGAATGGCAGCATTATCGAGATTCGTATCAGCTGGTGGGGAAAAGGGCCACCACTACTTCCAATGCCTCAAGAGGAATAGTCGTTTTATGTGGACAGACGAGTGCGAGACAGCGTTTATCAAGCTGAAGGAGTACTTGGCGACGCCACCCGTGCTCTACAAGCCACGGGTGGGCGTCCCCCTTCGCCTATACTTTGCAGTAACAGAGTGGGCCATTAGCTCTGTACTGGTCCATGAACAAGACCAGGTACAGAAGCCCATATACTTCGTAAGCAAGGCCTTGCAAGGCCCAGAGTCAAGGTACCAATCGCTAGAGAAGGCAGCACTAGCAGTGGTATTCTCAGCACGAAGGCTTCACCACTATTTCCACAGTTTTACGGTGGTAGTAATGACGAACCTTCCCATCCATAAGGTACTCCAAAAGCCAGACATGGCCGGAAGGATGGTACGCTGGGCAGTGGAGTTGTCAGAATTTGACATTCAGTACGAGCCCCGGGGATCCATCAAAGGCCAGGTCTATGCTGACTTTGTAGCGGAACTTTCACCAGGAGGAGATCCTCAAGAGGTGGAATTAGGGGCACAGTGGGTGCTCTAAGTGGATGGATCCTCCAACCAGCAAGGGAGTGGCGCTGGAATAATCCTCGAGGGGCCTAATGGGGTCTTAATTGAGCAGGCTTTACGCTTCGCCTTCAAGGCAAGCAACAATCAGGCAGAGTACGAGGCGTTGATTGCGGGGATGCTTTTGGCTAAAGAAATGGGTGCTCAGAGCCTCTTGGCAAAGAGTGACTCACAATTGGTCACAGGACAAGTAACAGGGGTATACCAAGCAAAGGACCCCCAGATGGCAGCATATCTAAGGTACGTCGAGGTGTTGAAAAGAGCCTTCGTTGCGTTTGAGCTGGTACATGTCCCCAGGGAGCAAAATGCCAGAGCTGACCTGCTCGCCAAGCTGGCCAGCTCAGGCAAGGGGGGGGGGAGGCAGAGGACCGTAATACAGGAGACCCTCAAAACGCCGCGAAAATTCGTTGCAAATAATAGGATGGACGTCCTTCATGTTAGTACGACAAGAGGAAAACTAAGGAGTCATCGCTTGTTAATTCAAGATACGGTGAGGGCACCCTGCATCAGTACTTACGCAGCCTCGCCAGATGAAGAAAGGAGTGTACAAGTGTGTGCTGTGGAGGAAGGCGACACGTGGATGACCCCTTACAGGCGATACCTAGTGGATGGAATCCTCCCAGCGGAGCCAGAAGAGGGCAAGAAGATTAAGAGGAACGCCACCAGGTACACCCTGGTAGACGGGATATTGTTCAGGCACGGGTTTACGCACCCCATCTTGACATGTGTAAGCGGCGAGGAGTGCACCAGGATAATGGCTGAGCTCCACGAAGGTATTTGTGGAAGCCACGTGGGAGGAAGATCCTTGGCGTCCAAGGTAATACGTGCAGGGTTTTTCTGGCCAACAGTAAGAGAGGATTGCGTGCGATACGCCCAACATTGCAAGCAGTGTCAGATGCATGCTGATTGGCACAAGGCGCCACCAGAGGAGCTGAGATCCATATACAGCCCATGACCTTTCCATACTTGGGGGATTGACATCCTAGGCCCATTCCCATTGGCGATAAGGCAGATGAAGTATTTAATCGTTGCCATCGAATACTTCACTAAGTGGATAGAGGCCGAGCCAGTAGCGCAGATCACCGCGCACAAGGTACAACACTTTGTTTGGAGGAACATTGTGTGCCGTTTCGGAGTGCCAAGGCGTCTTATTTCAGAAAATGGCACCCAATTCGCGAGCCAACAGTTGGGGAAGTTATGTACAGAAGTGGGAATCAAGCAGGTATTCGCATCAGTCGAACACCCCCAGACATATGGGCAGGTCGAATCAGCAAACAGAGTTTTGTTGAGAGGGTTGAAGCGCAGATTAGAGAAGGCTAAAGGGGCATGGGCAGAGGAAGTGCCAAGGATTGTATGGGCTTACCACACCACGCCTGAATCCTCTACCATGGAGACACCTTTCAGCCTAGTATACGGATCAGATGCCATGATCCCAGTAGAGATACACGAAAGCTCGCCCCGTTTCCTAGGGTTCGTGGCGGAAGAGTCCAACGAAGAAAGGAGGGTGAACCTGGACCTGATAGATGAAGCTAGAGAAGAAGCAAAAATTAAGGCTGAGGCCGTAAAGAGAAGAGTGGAGCGTCAATACAACTCTAAGGTGAAGACACAACAATTCCAGATCGGGGATTTGGTTATGAGGAAGGCTCACCCTTACGAGATAGAAAATAAATTGTCTCCCAAGTGGACTGGACCGTTTTGAGTGACCAAGGCCAAAGGGAATGTTTCGTACAAGCTAGAGACTTTGGATGGAGGCCCCATCCCATGTAGTTGGAACGCGACAAATTTGAAGTTTTATTTCAGTTAAGATTTTGTAAAGGGGCACTCTTTTTCCCTCTCGGGGTTTTTTAATGAGGTCACCCAAATAAAGAAAAGGACATTGAGATATATTTGCCTTAGTTTTTCCTTACATTATAAAATCAAAGATCAAAGAAAAAGACAATGTTGGTGTCGCCATGGTAAGGCGTCGCCAAGATAAGACGTCGCTCGAACAAGGCGTCGCCAAGATAAGGCGTCGCCAGGACAAGGCGTCGCCAGGACAAGGCGTCGCCAAGATAAGGCGTCGCCAGGACGAGGCTTCGGCGAGAAAAGATATCACCTAGAGAAGGCGTCGCTAAGATAGCGATGCAAAGATGAGGTACCACCAGGGCAAGGCGTCGCCAGAAGTAGGCGTCGCCACCAGATAATCAAGCGAAAATCAAGCTTGGAGCAAGATAACAGGTATGCCAGTATAAGTTAAAATCCGGGCGCCTAGTCCTTGAGTAGGGGTTAAGGGATTCCTTCGGGACGCCCCCTACTCAAGTAGGAATAGCTAGCCCCGGTACCAAATGAGTTAAAATTCGGGCGCCTAGTCCTTGAGTAGGAGTTAAGGGATTCCTTCGGGACGCTCCCTCCTCAAGTAGGAATAGCTAGCCCCGGTACCAGATGAGTTAAAATCTGGGCGCCTAGTCCTTGAGTAGGGGTTAAGGGATCCCTTCGGGACGCCCCCTCCTCAAGTAGGGATAGCTAGCCCCGGTACCAGATGAGTTAAAATCCGGGAGCCTAGTCCTTGAGCAAGGGTTAAGGGATTCCTTCGGGACGCCCCGTCCTCAAGTAGGAATAGCTAGCCCTGGTATCAGATGATAGATATAAGTTAAATCCGGGCGCCTAGTCCTTGAGCAGGGGTTAAGGGATTCCTTCGGGACGCCTCCTCCTCAAGTAGGAATAGCTAGCCTCGGTATCAGATGATAGATATAAGTTAAATCTGGGCGCCTAGTCCTTGAGCAGGGGTTAAGGGATTCCTTCAGGACGCCCCCTCCTCAAGTAGGAATAGCTAGCCCCGGTATCAGATGATAAATACAAGTTAAATCTGGGTGCCTAGTCCTTGATCAGGGGTGAAGGGATTCCTTCGGGACGCCCCCTCTTCAAGTAGGAACAACTAGCTCCAACGTCTGATGCTCAGAACAGTTTAAAGTCCTCAGTGCATCCGGGGAAAGGGGAGTACCCCTGGGCAATGTGGAGGCACCAGAGAAAGCCCTCCTCACCCTCGAGTGAGTTCAGGCGAGAACAAATTAGAAGACCTCTTTGCTTAAGCAAATGGAGGCAAGATTGAAAGTCCTCAGTGCAGAACCAGGCCAGCAAAGTTTTAGGCGTTAACATAGAAATGTGCATGACACTTAGCAGTTCAGGCGAACGACATTTCAGATATTAAGATTGCCCCAAGCCACTGCCCAGTAAGTGATCTTGCATTAAGTGTTATCGCTACGAACTAATAGTTTGTTCAGTTAAGTTGATTTTCACAGGATTAAGCACCAATGGGTGCTAAGTTGATTTCTTTAAGGCAAGAGTTAGTCAGTTATAACAGATGATTACACAATAGATAAAGGCGGAACCATGTGCACATTTAGATGTATTGAAGCAGTTTGGACTAGAGAAAGGTGGGTGGTCAAGAAGTCAACATAGTCGCTGTTTTGTGGAAGTGGCGTTCGGCAGTAGACATAATTGGTTGTCGCCAGGTTGGTGTCATCGCCGTGTTAGATAACGGAAGATCAGGTGGTCTGGCATCACCGTAAGAAGCACATCGCCGGATTCCCCAGTAAACTCAGTTGAAGCTGTTGGGGGTTCAGACGAGGAAGTTCAAGCACGTGAGGATCCCTCACAGATACGAAGGCCGAGCGAAGTTCTAAGTGAAAATATCAAGAGAAGGGTATGCACCGCAACTCAGAAGGGAAGAATGAAGAGAGAAGGTCGCGTGCTACCTAAAGAATTGAAGCGAAACGATGAAGAGACGTGCCAAAGGCAAGTATCAACTATGCCTTTGATGTAGGAAGGAAATAAGATAAAAATGCAAGAGAAGTGCGAAACATATGAAGAAAAAGTTTAAAATAAGCAAGGATCAAGAGTAATAATTACAGACAAAGTTCGCAACAGTCGCAAAATAAGCAAAAAAGCAATCATATGCACGCCAAACATTGAGTCGAAACGCAAAGTGAGGCTATTCTTCAGGGGCCTCCAAAGGCACGAGCTTGCCATCAACCACTTCGTTCAAAGGGCTGCACCCAGTGACGTCGATGCCCGGGTTCGCGCAGGCAGCTTGAACAAGAGCCTCAGCAAACCCTTCGGCAAAACTAGCAGCAGACTCCCTAAGCAGCTTTTCCTCATCAGCCTTGAAATTGGCAGCTTGGGTAGTCATTTCCTGGCCCTTGGAGCCCAAGGCAGCCGACAACTCTTGAACCTTGGCCTGGAGGGTGGCATTTGCAGTGGTTAACCGGGCGCATTCGTCAATTTTGGACTCGAGCGCAGCCTCAGTTTTCCCCAGTTTTTGCTCCCGATCCACGCACTGGTCCTCGAGTTTCTTCTGGTAGGCTTTCGAAGTTTCTGCAACCGCTTCAAGATCAACAATTTTTGTGCGAAGAGGGACCACTTCATTAAGAAGCTTCGCTTGGGTTTGGGCCACCTCGTGCAGCCTTTTGTTGGCCTCTTTCCTGCCCTTTTGTGCCATCCTCAGGGACTCTTTGTAGGCACCCTCTTGACGCCCCCAGTGGGCGGCCAACCTCTCTTTCTCCTCTTTGAGCTTCTCTTGCCCCTCTTTCAGAGAAGCAACTTCCTTCTCCAGAGCTTGGAAGGCAGAAGCTTGGGCGATCTTGGCCCTGGACTGTTTGTGCCAAGTGTAGGCACAAGACATGAAGAGGCCCATGTAATAGTACATGCTCTCCCTCTGAGGCTCTTCAGCTTGGCTACTAGCAGATCCCAGGCTCAGAAACCCCCTCAATGACTCCTGCATGGGAAGAGGGAGTTCTGGGGCAGGGGGAAGAACGTCCACGGGCTCAGCTTCGAACCCCCTCTCCTGATTCACTGATTGGGGAGGGGAGGTAGCGCTCGGTGGATCCTCCCTTAAGGACTCCGCCCCATGAGAAGAGGAAGTGGCGGAGGTGACCATTTGAGGGGCATGTTGGGTCCTTTGTCGTTTGAAGACTTGCCCCTCAGCAGAGTCCTCATCATCAGAAACAACCTCCACCACCCGCTTGCCCTTGTCAAGGGGGGCTGAGGAAGCACCCGCCTCAACCAGCGCGAGAGGCATGGCGGCGATGGGAGGTGGAGAGCTTGGAAGTGGACGGGGAGAAGCTGGGGTTGTTGGATTCGTTGGTGTTGTTGCAGGTTGAGGTTGGGGGTTAGGAGAAGATGGAGGTGCGGAAGAGGTTGAGGTTGGAGACGCCAAATGATGTGATTCCACTAGCCATATAGAGAAAGGTTCTTGACCTTCTTAGGAATCACCTTGAGTTGGACATTATAGAGGCACTTTTCTTAGAGTTGGATCATTTGTTCTAAGACAAGAACTCACCAAAAACTAGTACCAAATCCCAAACTCATTTGGATGAACCAATTTTAGTCAAATTGAACCAAAAAAGAGGAGAAACTAAAAGGAACCGAACAGAATTGAAATTAAAAGGCAAGAATAGAACATAGGTGCTGGAAAAACAGAAAAACCGAACCAAAAAACTCAAGAACACAAGACAACATGAACAATTGAAAGAGAAGAAAGGAAGGAGAAGAGAGTGCTCATGAAGATGGAAGAATGTTGGATGATCTCGCCACTAGAAGTGTGGAATGCTCCTAGATAAGAGTGATGCCGCCACTTGAGGACTCCATTGATCCATCAAGATAAGACTAGAGAAGAAGGCTCCAAAAGCTCTCCAAAGTTCACTCAAAATTTGAGTAGAGTTTTCTTAGATTAATTCCCATATGAATTTTACAAAGAGAGCACCTCTATTTATAGCCTAAGGTGCTGAAAAGTAAGCTACACAAATTCAAAAAACTCCCTCCTAAAAAGCTTCTAGAATTTGCGCCTAAAACAAAGCATGAGGAAGGTGTGATCCCTTCTCTCACTTTGGCACCTCCTTATTTACTCCTACACCTATCTACTAACACACCCCCCCTAAGACTCTTAACTAAAGACTAAAAGATGCTTTAACAATAGAGGTTTCTAATGTTTCCCTCTAAGCACCTTTTTAAACAATATTTATTTAAAACTTGGCTTTGCCCTTCATGGGATGGTCTTTGGGCTTTTGTGGGCTTTGGCCTTCTTGGGCTTGGGCTTGGGCTTTATCTTTTGCAAAGATTAACAAGAAAAACTTTAAATGTGAAGGCGAATGATCTTGTTCTTCATTATAAAAAGCCACCTTTAGTTGATTCTTTAGTTGAAGCCCCATCCTTGGACTTCAGCACTTGGGCCAGTCGCAACCATCGTTGCCTATCCATTCTAGAATCTACACCAAGAAAGACAAGTATAGCAGAAGTTAGGCACAGGCTAAAGTTATAACACAAAGGAGCAGACCAATCAGGCATCAAGCAGGAATTCAACAGAAATAAAGGCCAGAAAGCTACAGAGAAGAACATTCATACTTATGTATTTTTCTAAAGCGTCGGTGTTGAACTCCAGGTTTATCAGGGTGGCGGTGTCGAAGCCCCCCACACTGGCCAAGATCTTGCAAGCCTCTCGATCGTTCGAGGGCAATTCGTCCAGCGACTTGGACTTCATGGTCTTGACCTCATTCACCCAGTACAGGGGAAAACCGTCAAGGGCAGAAGGGTCGTAATCAGAGCAACAAATTTTGAAAAACTTGCCCTTCCACCCCTTGAAGGATTGTTGGAAGAGAGAGAGGAGGACCCTCCCAGGGATGTTGCTGAGGCTCACCCAGAGACTCTTACCCTGTTTCTTCACTTCAAAGAAGTGTAGGAAGATGTCAACGGAAGGTGTGCACCCGAAGAAGCCGCACAAAACACCAAAGGCCTTGACGAAAGCCCAGCCATTTGGGTGCAGTTGGGCTGGGGCGATGTTAATCTCCGTCAACAGCTCCCTCTCAAATCGGGAGAAGGGAAGACGCATCCCGATACGCTTAAAGACAACTTGGTAGAAATAAAAGAAAGGGACCCCGTTATTGGCCCGCTCATCCCCACAAACAGGCTCCCCTAGAGCGCAAGGAAGCACTGCAATGTCATCAGCATGCCTCTTCCCGAAGGCACGATGGTTGTAGGTACATGGTTCCCCTACGTGGTCGGTCCCTCCAAGCTTTAGTGGACACTAAGCTTGAGCACTCGTCGAGCAGTTCGACTGGAGCCCACGAGTAAAGGTCTCTATAGTTAACGTTGAGGGGTGGAGGATTGGCTGTTGTTTTAGTACGAGCCATTGGCGAAGAGACTGAAGAATAAAGATGAGAAAAAGTTTTAGCAAAAAAGGATAGGAAAGGGGGAAGAAACAAAAACCTTACAAGAATCCCTACCCGCACGAAGGAGCTCAGAAAAGGGGAAGAGGGAATAGGAACAGAGAGATGCGAAAGAGAATACAAGAGATACGAGGAAAATAAACAGTCACAGGCAGTTGTATCAGTACGAAAGTTAAAGGGAGGGCCAGTGATGGAGAAAAATCATACCTTTTTGAGTATCTGGAGATTCGAGGATCGAAAACGCGAGAGAGAAAACGAAGATTGCAGAGAGAGTTTGGGGAAGATGAACAGTAGAGAAAATGCAAGAGGTGAATGAAACAGTGGATTAGAGCGCGCGTTTTCGAAAGATGTAACGTTAACTTGGAAGCGCAAGCGACGCTCGCCCTCAGTCGTTGGATCGCACCACGTGTCAAGAGATTAAAACATAACGTAAACGTCGAACACGGAGAACGTCGCGTAAGATCTCCCGAGAGTGTCAAATCAAACTGAACAAAGGAATGTCACGTCAGCAGGGAATGCCACGTAGATAGTGGGGGCGAGGCATTTCTCTTTTCGTTGACCAAAGATCAGAGTCAACAGGTTGATTGCTCGAGTCATCGCCTCGTGCAGGCATCGCCTAAGTAAGGCGTCGCCTAAGAAGACAGCTCGGGTCATCACCTCGTACAGGCATCGCCTATGTAAGGCATCACCCAAAAATGCACACCGCCTATTTTCCCAATAAACCCAGATTAAAGCCGTTGAGGGATCAGGTGAGAAAGCTCAGAGATATGAGCATCCCTCACAGGTACTAAGGGCAAACGAGGCTGTGAGAAAGGGAATCAGGAGGAGAATATGCGTCACGACTCAAGGGGAAAGAACGGAGAACAGAGGAGAAGGGCACGTGCTACTTAAAGAGTTAAGGTCGAACACAAGAGAGGCGAGTGTTGAAGGCGACGCACGCGGTATAACAAAGAAAATAAAAGCGGACGCGAGCAAGCAAAAATAAATCGGGTAGCGTTTAACATAAAGAAAAGCGTAAATCCAGAGTTATGGTTACAGATAGAGTTCATAACAGTTGCAAGCTAGGTGAAAAGATAATCATGTACACGTTCTAATGTTCGCACGGGAAGCAAAAACAGGTCACTCTTCAGTGACCCCCGGAGTTTGAGCAATGCGATGAAGAAACCCCGTCCTTGAATCTCAACCCTGGGCCGGCAGTGACCTTTGTTGATCGTTTATCTTCGAACCTATGCAAAAAAGGGACAAGCACGGTAAAAGACGGGCACAAAACAAAGCACTTCAAAACAAAATCATACAAGAATCCAACGAATGCAAGGAATAGGAAGGTCATAAGGGAAGTCTCCCGCACATATGTATTTTTCCAGAAGCTCGGCATTATATTCTAGGCTTATCAAGGCAATCGCATCAAAGCCTCTAGCACCCGCCAGGATCCGGCAAGCCTCCTGATCCCTCGGAGACAACTTCTTAAGAGGCTTAGATTTCAAGGCTCGGGCGTCCTTCGTCCAATACAATGGAAAGCCGTCCAGAGCAGCGGCACAAGGTCGGAACAGCACACCTTGAAGAACCTGCCTTTCCACCCTGTGAAGGTTTGTTGGAAAGGGGTCAAAAGGATCCTACCGGGAACGTTGCTGAGAGTCACCCAGAGGTTATTTCTCTGCCTCTTCACCTCAAAGAAGTGAAGGCAGATGTCTACAGAGGGTGCACATCCTAGGAAACCAAACAGAATGTCAAAGGCTTTAACGAAGGCCCAACTGTTAGGATACAGTTGGGCTGGGGCAGCGTTCATCTCCGTTAACAGCTCTCTCTCGAACCTAGAAAAAGGAAGGCGCACGTCGACACGCTTAAAGACCACCTGGTAAAAGTAGAAAAAGGGGACCCCATCGTTGGCCCGCTCGTCTCCGCATACCGGCTCCCCTAGGGTGCAGGGAAGCACGGTGATATCGTCGTCGTGCCTCTCAAATACGGGATTTCAAAGACCCAAATATTACAGTTGAGGCGCCAAAAGACGCCAAAAGGGGGCCGTGCGATTGAGCCACATGTCATAAAATCAAGGCATGACCTGGAGAGTCACTTTTCTCACTCAGAGAATATCACATCGTCAGAGTCCTCGAGGGTACGTAGCGCCGACGGTGCAGAAAATGTCACGTCAACCAGTCAGGGAGTGACACGTCATCAAGATATCGCAAGGGCAAAGGGGCGAGGCCTTAGCCTTAGTCTTTTCGCTGAAACTAGTTTCAGCTCAAGACTGGGGGGCTTGTGTACCGTCCCGTCATCGGGCGTTGACCGAAGGTCAGAGTCAACGCATAATGGGGTCCCCTCGAGGGACCCAAGGAAGAGAAGTCAGCAGGTCGACCGCTCGAGTCATCGCGAATAGGAGGCGTCGCCCAAGTGAGGCGTCGCCCAAGTGAGGCGTCGCCCAAGTGAGGCGTCGCCCAAAGTGAGGCGTCGCCCAAAGAGAAGCATGGCCCGAGGGAGAGAGGCGTCGCCGGAGAGGCTTCGGGCCTCGACAGTCTAGAACAGTAGTAAGGAGAAGAGAAAGGCGGCTTCAAGGCCGTAAGTCTAGCACCAGAAGGGGATGCCCTAACTCATGAAGTATCCACGCCACTACTGGGAGACCCTGGAACATATACGACCCGTGAGAGGGCCATAACCAGGGGAGAACCAGGTGCATGGTACGAGAGAATGGTAGATATACCCCAGGGCAAGTAACCAGTGATTGGGGCACATGAGTTGGCACCCAGAACATCAACCCACGAGCCAAAAGCACTTCGCAGGGAAGAGGGCTCACACGATAGAATAACCCTAAGTTGGGTGACGGCGCTGTGGGACCCTCTACACAGAATAAACGATCAAGTCAAAGGGACATGTGGCAAGGCACACGTGCTCATTAAAGGTTTCAGTGAAAGTTTGCCAAGGTACGCGTTAATTCAGTTAAGATTCAAATGTTCCAAGGAATGTTTTTATACGCTTTCAATGCGCTTTAACGCGCTTTAAAGATTAGAGGTGTATAAAAAGGGACCTTGGGGCATTTGAAAGGAGAGAGAGTTTTAACCTAAATTCACACAGATACACAGAGGAGAAAAACCCTAGTTTTCTTCGCGGCGCACTCACAGTGAGCACAAGGCAATTAGGGCAACACCATTCTAGTTCATAGTTTTTAGTCACTCACAGACGGAGCAAAACAAAGGTGCCCTAGCTCGCGAGGATAAGCCACGCGCAAAGACGATCCCCGTTAACCGGCGGGAACAATTTGATCTTTTAAAATAAAAGAAATATATAACATAAGATTGTTTTGAATCATACTGACATATTTAATTAAATCAGTTAATAAATAATAATAATAATAATAATAATAATAATAATAGAGATTTTTATGTAAATTTTACGAAATTTTTCTTAAACTAATGTAATTTTGTTTTGATTTTTTTTAAATAGGTAATTTTTTCTTTATTTCTGAAATGGACAAGTCAACACGGTAAACAAGTTTAATAAAACTAAACAAGTTTAATAAGAAGAAATAGTCAATGATAAATATATATATTTTTAAAAGTCATATATGTGAAATACGATTTCACTCACATATATTTTTAATATTATAACATATTTTAATATATTAAATTTTAAAATAAAAAAAATCATATATCTGAAATACGATTTCAATTAGATTTAGTAAGTTTTAAATATTATAATATATAATAATATATGAATTAAAAGAATGTATATAATATATATAAATACTTTTAAATATTCTAACATATAATAATTTTAATATACATTTTTTTAGTTTTTAAAATAAAAATAAAAATGATAGAAAATTATATTAATTTAATTTATTATATATATATATATATTATAAATGGAGAACATTAACTCAAAATTTTAATTGTTATATAAAGCAGAAAAATAGTACAAGGGTCTACATTATACTATTGTTTATATAAACAATTTACTCTATTGTGACCTTCATTCTTACAGTAAGAGCATTTGTTTGGCTTATTTAAAAGTGGTGCATCCATTTCATTATGTATATGATTAGTTGTTGGTCTGCCTAATTCCTTACGGCACATGTGGGGATCTGTGATGAAATTCGGTCACATATAAGTAGACCAATAATCTTCATTTCGAATTGGATGAAATTCACCTTCATAAGCCTTCAAAATATACTGCAGACTATAGATATGATCAACGATAATAGAGAAGTCAGAGAGCTTGAAACTCCCCACAATCACACCACCAGTCATTAAGTCTTATTGTGTAGGACAGAGGTAGGTGTCGTAATTGGGCAATGGGTATCTCTTGAACATCAAACTCTGGATTTTGTCTATTGTAGCTTTGGACATGACACATAACAGATTGTTGTTTATTTCTTCATTACAAGGCAATATTATCTTCTGGATATTAATGGCCAACTCGTAACATGCACTTTATTTCCGTCCCTCGTTCAACAAATCAAGAATTGGTTCTTTCAAAAGTTGTCTTCACAGGGGCACATATGGGTAATGATCGGGCTCCCTTTAATACAGAGTTCATGCACTCAGCTAAATTTGTTGTCATGTGGTCATACCTCCTGCTTCCATCATATGCTTGTGTCCATTTTTTCAAAGGTATTTGATCTATCTAGGCAAAAGCTTGTTGAAAGTGTGATCTTAGAGCCGACAACTTTCCCTGAAAAGTTGGTTGTTTCATTTCATAACCTATAAAAATGTAAGAGATTAAATGATTGAAAGTGATTATGTTGCAACAAGAATAATCAATATAAGTGAATTAAATTAAGATAAATACTCATGTTTATAAATTGTCTCTTCTCCTGGGCATTCTTGAACTTCTTATTGAAGTTAGATGCAATGTGGCGTATGCAATATACTGATAGTAGACCATGTCCTTCCCAAGAAATTTTTGAAGATTTTAATGCTGATAAAATGACTTTTCCTCTTTTAGTTATCATGCAGATATTTTGTTGCGATATGACATGTGATCGGAACAGGAGGAAGAACCAGATCAATGCTTCTTTTGTTTCACCTTCAACTATTGAAAAAGCTAAAGAGAATATGTTTCGGTTGCCATCTTGACCAATTGCAATTAGCAAAGTCCTGTGGTATTTTTCGGTCAAGAATATTTTGTCAACTTGGACTACTGGCTTGCAGTAATTAAAGTCATCAATGCAAGGCTTGAAAGCCCAAAATACACGTTCGAATATATGTAACACAAGTTGTCTTGAATACTTTCTATAACAAAAGGCCGAGTTACATATTTGAAAATTGTCCCAAGGACACTTTCTTGAACCACTTGCAACCATCTTGGAAAATGATCATAAGATTCATCCCAGTCGCCAAATTCCATGGGAAACGCCTTTTGTTTTGCCATCCATGCTTTTTTATACGTTACAAAATAACCATTACGACTTCTAATTTTTGCAATTAAAATTTTCACAGGAATGGATGGGTTTGCTTTAATGAAATTGACCACTATAGTTGTCATTTTCTTGGAGTCCAAATTTACGTGATCATCAGAAAGAGTGGTTGACAAACATGTGTGGGGTGCTTCAATTTTTTTGATCTCCCATGTATCATGGATTTTACTGAAGGATGCTCTAAACCGCTATTGACATCCATTATTGTAGTCAATGTACTGGGCTACATATTGATCCGTCTTTGACTCCACGACAACAAATGTGTACCTTCAGCTATGTGATATTCTTTGATGGCAACAAAATTAGACTCTTTTTAGGAAAAATCATCCGCTCAGAAAGGTCATATTGAATTATTTGTCTAGATCGGTTATTGAAATCACTTTGCTAAAGTGATGACATTGTGAAACCACCATCTTCAGGTAAATCATCAACATCGTCATCTTCACTAAACTCATTAATAATATCTCTGATTACGGGTTCCTCCTAGGTGTCAACAGAATTGTCCCAATGTAAAAGGGATTCATCTACCACATGCAACTTGTAATTAATATTGTTATTATAAAGTGCATGCAATGAGTGTGAATACTTAGAAAATATATGAATACAAAGTTTAAAGTATTACCTTGTCAAGATGAATATACAAGACAAGTTCTACTCCAATCGAAACTTCCCACAAAGATTTCTTTCCTAAACTGTGAAATAAGTTTGATGATTCTGTGGTTTCAAGAAGAGTTCCTTTCATTGGTTGTTTGCTTTCAATATATATATATATATATATATATATATATATATATATAACATAGTTACGAGCAACTTTTAAATTATTAAAAAGAATTCAATAAGTTTTCCCATCTACTTTCACTCAAGTTATTTGTGCTTGTAGTGAACTGTGCTTTCTCTCAATTCATGCTTTCAGTGAATTATGCTTACACATAATTCAGTTGTGCCATCAAATTGAACAAAGCAATGAACCTCTGCCATCAAATTGAACAATGCAATTTAGTTGTGCCATCAAATTGAACAATGCAATGCAATTGTGCAATCAAATTCAATCATTGAATGGGGGACCACAAGTTCAAGTTGAACTCACCAATTGGGGAAGGCGAGTTTCAAGTGAAATTGCCAATGTGGTGGACGAGTTTCGCTTGAACTCGCCAATGGTGAATACGAGTTTCAAGTGAACTTGCCAACATGGAATACGAGTTTCACTTGAACTCGTTTTGCCATTTTCCTTTAGGTGTTTTCCTTCACTCATTTTGGATTTTTCCTTCATGTGCTTTCCTTCATGGAATTGTTTGGTTCACGTGAGAATCTCGGCTGAATTTGTAGGGAATCACCCCGTCATAGGTGAGTCAAACACTCTATCATGCTTTATTTAAAAGTTTGGTGCTTTAGCATAGATACTAAATAATGTTTCTTATTCGTGAAAGCAAGACATCGTGAATGTGTTACTTGAATGTGTTAGATTGCATTCAAATGCATATAAATTGGTGTGTCAGTTCACAAAAGCGTACCACCATTTCCTTCATTGTTGCCTCCTCTTTGTGATTCAAGAGATCAAGAGTTTAGCTTGTGCCTTATACTACTTATTGTCTGGGTGTCCATATCATCAAATAAGTATTAAACTTTTTTTGTTAACTTAGAAGTCACGGTATTTAAGAAATTTATAACTTTCATATATTTTTATTCTTTAAGCTACCAATGGAAGCCAATGCACGACTACCATCTTATATGTTCCTTTTGCAGCTGCAACATAAACATGTGACAAAGGCTTTGTGGGAGAGGAACAAAAGACTAATAAGGTCTAGACGACATTCCACCTAGGTTCTCAAACATTCTGAAAAAATGTCCGAGTTCAAAATTTAATTGAACATGCTTGGTTTGGACACATACTAACATTGAACAACATTGACATAAATCGTCATCTACTTATCACATTAGTCAAAAGGTGGAGAACTGAAATGCACACCTTTCATCTACCACTTGGAGAGAAGACAATCACCTTAGAAGATGTCGTTCAACTTGAACTCCCAATTGATGGGGAACCTGTTACAGACATTATTAGTGGTGACTTGTTATCTCTTTGTGAGACATTGTTGGGATCTGTGGCACTAGAAACTGTGGTTCAAGGAAACACAATCAAGATATCTTGGTTCAATAGTTATTTTCAGGACTTGCCATACGATGCAAAGGATATTATTATTACGCAACATGAACGAGCACACATACTAACATTAATTGGGAGTTTATTGATGCCTGACACATCAGGCAGTCGGGTTCATTTGATGTATCTATTATTACTGGCTGACTTGAATAATGTATCAAACTTTAGTTGGGGGTCAGCTTTGTTGGCGTGTTTGTATCACAGTATGAATTATAATCAAGATAATATCGGAGGGTGCATGTTGCTATTACAGGGTTGGGCATGGGACCGAATTACCAGCTTTTCACCAAGCTTTGAGCCATTGAGTGTTGAGGACATCGTTGTCGAGGTTGGATTTTGCTTGCAAGAAGGTTACTACTTATTTTATTCCTTTGTATATTAAAAAACTTCATATTAATTATGACATGACAAACATTGATCGTAGGTGGACTCAGAATTTCATCGATCAAACACGAGTGCGATAAGCGTGGTTGAAATCCGAAAAATGCTAGATCAGCTACAACCAAAATAGGTTATCCTTTTCGTCCTCCAACAACTAAATTCTTTCGAGTAATCCAACAAATTAATAATGTTATTTCCTATTGTTGACAGTTTTTGTGGACTCTATATCGGCGGCCTCAAATTAGTGGTTTAATTACAATTGATATGGCATTTGTAAGTCGGTCGGTTGTGTCTTTAATCTATTTTGCAATTGACCAATTTCATCAAGCAGACCGGGTGATGCGACAATTCGTGTATTGTCAACTCATTCTACACGATCCATGCAACCTCGATGAAGTGCACAAAAAAGACATGCGTGGGAGAACAAATAGGTATTGGCCACAGTATCACCAGAGGGAGTACCACTCCACGAAAACCATTTAATTGAGGCAGTACCAATCCACAGAAACAACCATTTGCATGATAAATCAACTTACATGCAATGGTACATCACTCATACCATTCACTATGTCCCACCTATAGACACATGCAAAGTCGATGTACATTTAATTTGTATCCCATTTCATATTGTTACTTTTTAAAATTCGTACATTAATTATTTTTTTAAAATTTGTACATTAATTATTTTTTAAACAATAGTACGATATGTCACTCGATAATCAACCACACCATTTCGAAGGCTACCCTCATCGTGTTGGATCTTCATCAAATGTTGCACAATTTGGATAACAAGTTCAATTTCAATCTACCCACAATCAACATGTTTGCCCAATTTCCCTACCAGCAAGTGTCATCAACTTACACCAATTTTTCATTGTAGGAAAATATTTTTTTTTTCTGAATCCATTGCTGATGTTTGGTACTTTAACAATGACATCACGCTCCGTATTTCATCCAGCTCCTACCATGGATTGTCATCAACCGACAGTGCCTTCAATGGGGTATGAGATTCCATCTGACGACAATGAAGAAAAAAACAATGATGATGAAAGGCCACCTCCACTTAGACAAAATCTCATAAATAGTTCGTTCATCTTTAAGTTGCTAAATTATGTAATTTTTAAATTAAATTGTCATGTTTGTGTGTTTTCACTTAATATCAGACTTTAATGTTCTTCTTAAAGATATTCATTTTCGTTTAACATTATTCGTTTTAACTGTCCGATTAAGTTTTTATTTATTTTTTAAGAATTCAAAATAATTTTAATATATTAAAAACGAATAAAATTATATTATATTTTCTAATTATATATAATAAAAATCTGTATTTTTTAAATATATATAATAAAAAATAACTTTTGAAAACTTATTTAGTTAAAAAAATATAATTTTCTTTAAATATATATAAAAAAAATTATAATGATAAATTAAATTTATCTAATTTTAAATTATTATTATATTTATTTTAAATACTAAAAAATTATATTAAAATTATTATATATTAAAATATTTACAACGTATTTGTGTATACTATATATATTTTTCTAATTTTATATATTATAATATATTATAAGATACAATTATAAAATTGTATTTCACATATACGATTTCTTTTATTTTTTCATTTTTTAATTTAATATATTATAATATTAAATATATATATATATATAATACTATTTTTATACATATATAATTTTATTTTTTTAAAGATGTATGTATGATTGGCGATTTCACCTTATTAAACTCGTCTACCGTGCTAATTTGCTCAATTTAAAAATGAAAAAAATGTGCATTTTAAATGGAAACAAAATTGTACAAGTTTAAGAAAAATTCCAAACTTTAGGTACAGGTAGAGATGATAATGTGGGTGGGCCATGCACGGTAGCACGCAGCCTACTACTAAAAAGTGTGGGGCGAGTTCATTAATTTAGTTTGCTGACCCATTTAAGTCTATTTTGCATAATTCGTAGTCTACGCAAGTCACTCTAGGACGGGACGGGTTGACCTGCATAAATAAAAAAAAAAAAATTATTTTGTAAAAAAAAACATATTTCACTCACTCATTATTGCATTGTGATCTTTATTTTATTTTATTTTTAAAAAAATATACTAAAAAAATAATATTTTATTTTAATCATATAAAGGAGTTAATATTAAGAATGAAGTGGATCTAATTTTAAATGAAATATTTAAAATTTGTCAATAAAAAAATAATATAAAGAAGAGATATCAATAAGATAGATAAAAAATTTATCATTTTCATTAAAATATTTTGTGGCAAAACTGTGATAAAATATTCTTATATATTTACATACAGACAAAATATATGATGCACGCAATTGAAAAATGCAAACATGTTATTTTTCGGTTTATGTATCTCATTGGAAAACGTCGCTTCTGTTCACCGGTCAACTCCGTAGGATTTCTCTGAGGAAACTTCTCCAAGAAATGAACACAAAAACACAATGGATTGATTCGTAAGAAAAAAAAATATCAAACACAGATTGAAATTGTTGTTAACACTACTGCAATCAATGTTGCATTACATATATGAGGATTTGGGAAAAAAATTTGACTAGATGATCCGATTAATGAGCGCACCTACCGAACTACTTTTTGCACAACCAAAAAGATTGAGAAAAATTTGGAAAATTTTCAAAATTGATTTTTCAAGTAACTCTAAGAAAATTGCTAATGATCTAATAACAATTTAAAAAATCAATTATAAGAATAAAAAACACTCACGAATTTGAAACATGACTAAACATTGACCCAAATGTTAAGATGCCTTATTTTCGGGAACCCAAGGTGTGAGAAAATTTACTTCCTTGTATTGAGTTTTCTTATAACCGAGTAGTTAACTCTCCTACTTGTCACACCCCTTTTGAGGTTGTGTATGAGTTTAATCCCCTCACACCCCTTGACCTACTTCCTGTTCATGTACCTGATGAGGTTTTGTGCAAGGATGGTAAAACATCTTTTATTAAAAACTTGCACCACCATCAAGCACCAAATTCAAAGGACGGTAGGCAAGTATGCGCAACATGCCAATAAGGGGCACAAAACATTAAAGGATCGCTTCCCTAATCAAAGAAAACCCAAACTCCTACCACGTGGTGATGGTCCCTTCCAGATCATCAAAAGGATCAATGATAATGCTTATGACTTAGATTTACCTGATACGTATCTAAGGAGTCACTATTTTAATGTTAGTGATCTAACTCCTTTCTCTGCAGGTGTTGCAAATTCGTGGATGAATTCTCTCCTACCCGGAGAGCAGGATGAAGACCTGAGAGATAGAGCATCCTCTGACCAAGCCCAACCCTCTAGAAGGATGACCTGGAGCATGACACAGGATCTAAGGTTAAGTCAGAACCCACCACTAGCCAGTGCTTCAGAGACCATCATTCCTCAGAGAATCACCTGGAGCAGAGCCCAAGCCATGGGAGCTGAGCACCAGCTAGTCTCTTTGTTTTTAATTTCAGTAAGTAGGGTACATATAGCATAATAGGGGTCTATTTATGAAACTGGGCTTGTGCCAAGTCCATTAGGGTTAAGAGGTAACCCTAGCTTCTAGAAGCTAAGACTAAGGGGCGACATTGACTTAGTCAACCCCTAGGTCGCCCCCTTCTTCATTCCTTTTCTACCTCTCTCCCATCTTGCCCACCAAGGCACCCAATCCTATAAATAGGGTGCATTGCCTCATGTATTTTCACCTAGATTTTGAATATAGTAAAGAAAATCTACTTGAGTGATTAGTGAGCTTAATGTCCTAAATGATTTTGGGTCTTATCTTGAGTGTGTGAGCATTTTAAGTGTCGGCTCTTTCTACACTTATCTTGGAGTTTCCACCCTCCAAGTAGCGTGATCATCCTCTCCATTTCTCCATAAGATTCCTTCACCTTATCTCTTTTCCATCATTTCATCACGCAATTTACCATTCCTTTCTATGTCTTGCTTATGTCTTTATCATTTGGTCATCTTCATTCATCATTTAATCCTTATGTTCTTTCATTTCCGCCCCATTCATCATAATCACCATATACTTGTGTTTTTCCTTTTGTCCTCTAGAAGTGAACCTTCACACGTACTTAACCACTTGGTTAAGTTCGTGTCCAGTGAGGATCTTCTTTGGGTTCTCACCTTGCATTACTAAAAATAAAAAATCATAAACAAGAGCAACCAATAAAAATGTGCAATTCTAAAATCAACTCACATCACTTTCTTTCTTAGTCAGTTCAAAAGAATGTTAAACAAACTTTATATAAACCTAATTAAGGAGTAAAAGTTGTTAGATAAAAAACCAGAAGTAGTTGGAAGCATTTAAAAACAGTTTAAAACACTTGACAAAATTGTGTTATAAAAACAACAAGTTGTTTTTTAAAACAATCGTTTGAAATAATTTTCCTGTTAAGGTTTTCATAAAAACAACCAGTTGTTTTATTGATATAACCGATTGTTTCTGTTTGAAAATAAAGACAAAACAAGGACAACTTTTCCAAATCATTTTGAAAAACACTAAGTGTCAAATAACAAGTTGTTTCGACAATTCAACAGGTTGAAAAACTTGCCTTAGCCTCAAAACCTTGAGTAAAAGCTTTTTCAACGGGTTGATTTGAAAAATAACTAAATAAAATTTTCTCACCTTTAAAAAAAACATTTCTTTCATAAGAGATAAAGATTCAAATGAGCTTGGATCATTTTAAGGTCTTCAAGCTTTCCACACAGATTTGGAGGCATCAAAGCATCTTGCTCAACAAGTCCTATTTATAGGGAAGGCAAACTTGGATGGCAAGTTTCACAAACCATAAGCCTAACCCTAACTTGTGGTGTAAGTTTCCCATAAGTCTCATAAGTGGCACCTAGGGTTAGGTTATTAAATGTATTCTATCAATGGCCAAAATACAAGGCCTAAAATAGATCCTTGTGCTACTTTACACAGAATACAAGGCCCAAAATTAAATCTAGTATACTTTTTACATATATTTAAGAGGCTAAAAAATAGAATATCTTCTGCATAGCTTAATAATCCTCTCTACTCTTAACCTGAGTTGTGGTGGCTATATATGTTGGGATGATCCTCCATCAACTCGAGCATCATTAGTCCTTGTACCTGTAACCTCCACCCACTTGGAGACATAGTCCACGACAAGAAATATGTATATAATGTTAGAATATATGGCCTTAAACAAGAGGGGGGGGGGTGATATGTTTATAAGAGATTTTTGAAAACTTTTGAAGGTTTAATGAAACTCAGTGAAGAAATCTCGAAGAGGAACCAAGTTAGCCAAGAACGCAATCTGTTTTAAAGTGCAACACAAAAAAACAATCAGTTGTTTCTTCGATTCAATCGGTTGTTTATACCAGTAAAGATTTAAGCAACTTAAAAACAAAATTTAAAAGAGATCAGTGAACGATAAATGCACACAAGCAGTTTATACTAGTTCACTCTTACAACAAGAACTACATCTAGTTCCCAGAAACCACTGGGTAATCCACTAAGCAATCAAAACCAGATTATAAACACCACACACCAAAGTAGTGACCTTGAAACCCTCAAGAAACACACTACCTTTGGAAAACCACACAAAGAGTATTGATCTTGAACACCTCAAGAACACACAACACTCTCTGCAATACAACTACAGAAATACAGAAAATAAAGAAAAAATATTACACCTGATCAAAGTACAACTGAAAAGAATACAATTGCAATCCTATTCCACTCTCACTTGAAAATCCAAAGCTTGATGTGAATCTTGAAAACTTGAGATCAAATTTGTCAAACAGAATTTGTCAAAACTGTTTCTTACTCTTTAGAAACATACAACAAACTATATATACTTCCAAAGATTGGTTAAAAAACATTTAATGAATGAGCGTATTCAGTTAGAAATCATTTAAGACAAATTCACCAATCAAAACTGAATTCTGTTAGGATTTTCAAAGAAACAATCGGTTGAAAACACGAAACAACCGATTGATTTGATTTTACAGAATCTAACAGAGTGGCCTCTCTTCATGCAATAAAAACATATATAACAACCGATTGTTTCGATTTTTCAATCGGTTGTTTTTCTAGCAGTTTTGAAAAGGACTTTGAAAACTTATTTTGCTTGCTCTATGGATTAAAACCTAAGCCTGCTTTTCCAAATACACAATTTTGAGATGCCAAGACATTCTCAAAGTTGGATTTACCCTTTGAAAGCTTATTCACAGTTTTCACAAGGTAGTGAACCTTATTTTCAAGAGATTCACAATTTTCACAAACAATAGAGACACACTAGCAAAAAGAGTTCTTGTAAAGCATTTCAAGATTTTCAAAATCATTTTTTGAATTCTATAACTCTTCTTCAAGTGCCTTGACTTTATTTTCAAGCCAGTTGTTCAACATTTTCAACCGGTTGTTTAAGAGAGCCAATCGGTTAGCTTCCTCATGAGTTTCTTTAAAAGCTTGAAGCAATTGACTATAGTTTTCAGCATTTAAAGAAGTACAAGAACTTACACTACTTACATCATCTTCTCTTTTGGCCATCAAACACAGATTGGCTTCTTTTTTATTTTGCTTTCTTTTCCTTCTTGCTTGACTTCTTCTCCTTGCTTTCTTTATTTCATTGTTTCTCTCACGAGTTGCTTTAAGTGTATCCCACATATCCTTAGCAGATTCACATTTTGAGACCCTGAAAAACACTTTAGAATTTAAGGCAGAGGTGAAAATATTTTGTGCAATGCAATCAAACTTTGCTCTTTTATTTTCAGCATCAGTACATTGGGACCAATTTTTTTCAATAAAAACATCATCCTTTTCAAACTTAGAAAAAAAAAAGCCATTTTTAATTGCATCCCATATTCCTCTATCAAGATATTCAACAAAGATTTTCATTCAAACCTTCCAAAACTGATATCAAACCACAAGACAAAGGTGGTTTGTTAATTGAGGCACCCTCCCCAAAAGGTAATTTTTCAACCATAAAAAAAATATTTTTAGGATCAAACTTGAGTATTTTTCAACTACCAAGCTCTTGATGCCAATTGTTAGAATATATGGCCTTAAACAAGAAGGGGGGAGGGGGGGGGGGGGGTGAATTTTTTATAAAAGATTTTCGAAAACTTTTAAAGGTTTAATGAAACTCAGTGAAGAAATCCAGAAGAGGTACCAAGTTAGCCAAGAACACAATTTGTTTTAAAGTGAAACACAAAAAAACAATCGGTTGTTTCTGTTGGGTTTAATAGTGCCAAAGTTCAAGAGGGGGGGTGAATTGACCTTTTAAAACTTTCTCGCAGAAACAGTGTTTAACACAGTTTTACAGAAAATAAATCGATTTATGTGAAAATGAACAGATTTATTTCAGCACTGTTTTTGTTTGAAACGCTTTTAATACAGCAAGGTTAATCACAAGACTATGCAGATAGATTTCCCAGATGCACACACACAGATATCAGAATGAAAAACAGTGAAACACAAAACAACAAACTTTAATTTCAAGCAAATGATTAAGGTTCAATTGATAGTATGCTAATTAATTGAGTGACCTTTGCAAACAACCTGTTCTAGTGGCTTTTAACAGATTATGAGTGTTCTTCTTGATGTCAAGCAATTTTCCAGAAATTAAGAATAATGGATCACAGAACAGCAAGCTTCAACTTTCAGCAATTGTTTAAGGTTCAATTAATAGCTTTAACAGTTTCTTGAGCAGCCTATTACAGTCAATGTGTTCCAATGGCTTTTAGCAGATTATATATGTTCTTTATCAGATTCAAACAGCTTTTTCAGAAATCAAGAACAGTATGCACAGTGCCCAGAAAGAACAGATTTATTTTCAATTGAACAAATTTATTTCTTTGCTGTTTTACCAATTATGCAGAAACGAAATTGCAGAGAGTGAGAGAGAATGAACACAAGCAGTTATACTGGTTCACTCAACCTGAGCTACATCCAGTCTTCACCAACAACAGGTGGAAATCACTAAAACACAGTACAATCAAGTACGCTTCCCACTGTTCTTGAAACCTACAAGAACTTAGGTACTCTTTGCTGAAAAAAACCTATTTCAGCTCACACACACACCCACTCTCCAAGAACACCTATCAAGAAGAGGGTTCAACCAAACTATTACAAGTAATAAGAAGTGAAACGACTACACCTGATTGAGGTAACAAAGATCAACCTTAAACCAGTAGGCAAGATTGCTAGAACAGTAGCTGCACCTCACACCAAGCTTTTGGAACCAAACCAAGAACAAGCACTTTGTGATTTTTGAAATCTTTGAAGAACAAATGTTAATCCTTTGTAAACCTTTGATTCTCTGCTGTAAAACTCGTTTTTGCAAATGTATGAATTGTTGAATTGATTCTGAACTCAGAAAACAAGTTTGCATTTTATAGAGAACCAGCTTATAACAGATATTTGAAAAACAGTTAAAGCTGTTATAAAATGAACAGATTGAAAATAAAATGAACAGATTTATTTTCAAAAAGCAGTTAGAGAATCTGTTAAGTGAGGAGACTTAGTCAGCCATTCTGGTGCAGAGATAAAACTGAAAACGTTTAAGCTTGTCATGGCACCAGAGAGAAAAAGAATCTATTCATTTACAGATGAACAGATTTATTTTTCAAAACGAAAACAGAGAAAGTTTAACTATTTAAAACTCAGTCGTTTTGAAAAGAAGAAGACTTAGTCAAAATACCTGATGCACAAAATCTAATTTTTTTCAAGACTTTAGCCAAGGCATCAGTGAAGAAAATGAATCTGTTTATTTAGAAAAGAACAGATTTATTTTTATGCAGTAAACGTGTTTTTGTGTAAAACATGTGAAAAACAGTTTAGGAAAACTTATGCTTGTTCTTAACACATGGCCAGTGGTTATGAGGTGAGTTACTCAGCAAAAAGCCCACTCTTAGACAACCTCTAAGCACTAACAAAGACATACTTAAAGCAAAGCAAAAATACATGAAATGTACATAAAAGTCTTCATCAAACACTACATATAGGTCTTCATCAAACACAATTTTGAAGGGGCAGCAACCATCTTCAACAATCTCCCCCTGTTTGATGGAGACAAATCCCCATAGCTAACCTCATAGCATTGTTGCTTTAAGTACCTGCACTGCACCAGATTTTAAACCAGAAAAAAACAGCAAATAGCAACATTGCATAACATGCAGAATCGGTTTAAAAATGCAGGATTAACTCCCTGTTTCAGCTAGCTTCACCTAGCATGGTGAGCTATTTTTCTCCCCCTTTGGATTCATCAAACAGCATATAAGCATAGGGAATAAAGGGATATAAAGCAGAAACCACAATCATAATAGTTTAGAAACAAAAGACCAAATAGTTCAACATTACAGAAACTTTAAAACTGATAAGGAAAGCATTAAAAACAGAAAAACTACTGATCCTTGTAGTAAAGCTCTGCAAGTTGTGCCTGAACTCCTTCAATCTGATTATCAAGGTGTTGGAACCTTGCATGAGTAGTCTCAAAGTGTGCCCTTTGTTCTGCAGACATGACATCAAGACGGTACAGCACTTGCCTCTCAAACATAGACATTGGTTCTCCACGGTATTCTGGACTTTGATAGGCAACTATGGCATTTGCAGCAACTTCCTCATGTTCAGATTGGGTAGCAGGTGAGTCATCATCCATAGCAACAGCTTCATCCTCATCCTCATGTTCTGCTTGAGGGTCCTTCTCCTTGAGAACCACCCACTTGTCTTCCATTTTGTGAAAACCCATTTTGGTGAGAGTTGAAGTATCAATCTCACTTACAGCTTTGATAGGGTCATTTCTCTCATTTGTAACATCAACACCAAAGTAATCAATTAATTTGGAAACAAGAATAACATAGGGAAATCGGTAATCAGCCAACCTTTTTTACTTGAGCATGTGTTCATTGACAATGAACACCCAGTTTACCTTAATCTGGTTCATGATGCAATATAGGAGAATGAGATCCTCTTCATGTAAGACAGCATGGTTTGTCCCTCTTGGAATTAGTTGCCATGCTATGATGTATGCAACTAGACGTGGAGTGAGGTTCAAATGCCCTGCATGGAACCTGTTTATACTCTCTGTAGGATTCCTCATGCAACTCTTATAATATTGCAGCTTGTTGAATTCTGAAATTCCACTGGTATTTCCTTTCCCTACTTTTAGTCTAGTATATTTTATTCCAGCCACAGAATTCCACACCTCACTTGTGATCTTCATCTTGGTCCCTTTCACATAAGAGACAACATTCTTCCCATCCAATGTGAGGTTAGTATAAAATACTTTAACCAAGTCAGGATAAACATTACCCGTTAATTCCAGCATCTTTTTCAGTTTCTGGTGCTTCAACACAGCCCTTGTTTCTACCAATTTTTCAGATTTCAGCCAGTTGAAATCCAGCACCTTGGGTATGTTGATCTGCTTCCTGCTTGTCTCGTGAATGTAGGCATTGATGCCTTCTTCATTTTCAGCGAACCAACCTTCTAGTACACCTTGAGAAGTGGTTTGCTTTCCCCTGCTTTTCTGCTTTTTGCATTGCCATGAGATCAAGCTTGATCCAAGCAAATGACAGGTTCCACTTGTGCTCTTCCTGTCAATTTTGCAACCTGCAAAATCTGAATCAGAATAACCAGTTAAGCTTAATGAAATATTACCTGGATACCACAAGCCAACTTCTTTAGTTCCTTGCAAATACTTCAAAATCCTTTTGACAGCATTGTAGTGTGATTCTTTAGGAGCAGATTGAAACCTTGCACACATGCACACTGCAAACATTATATCTGGCCTGCTGGCAGTGAGATACAGTAGTGATCCTATGAGTCCTCTATATTTGGTTTCATCAACAGAATTTCTAGCTTCATCATGATCCAAATGACAGCTTGTTGAGAAGGGTGTGCTGATTGATTTACACTTGTCCATTTCAAATTTCTTCAGCAGATCCTTGCAATACTTAGCTTGACTTAAGAAAATGCCATCCTTGAGTTGTTTGACCTGCAAGCCTAGAAAATAGTTCAACTCACCCATCATTGACATTTCAAACTCACTCTTCATGACTTTCACGAAAGCTTCACACAATTCTCCATTGTTTGATCCAAAGATGATGTCATCCACATATACTTGGACTAGAATTGAGTCATCTCCTTTCTTCTTAATGAACAAGGTCTTATCTGATGTGCCTCTGTCATAGCCTTGTGAGGTGAGAAAATCACTTAGCCTCTCATACCATTGCCTAAGAGCTTGCTTGAGTCCATAGAGAGCCTTTTGGAGTTTGAACACATATTCTGGATGTTGATGGTCTTCAAAACCTGGTGGTTGTGAGACAAATACCTCTTCATTTATATAGCCATTTAGAAAGGCACTCTTCACGTCCATTTGAAATAGCTTGAACCCTTTGATGCAGGAGAAGGCAAGCAGCAGTCTAACAGCTTCTAACCGAGCCACTGGTGCATATGTCTCATCATAGTCTATTCCTTCTTCTTGATTGTACCCTTTAGCTACAAGCCTAGCCTTGTTTCTGGTGATCACTCCATGCTCATCCATCTTGTTTCTAAATACCCATTTTGTTCCAATCACATTCATCTCAGGTATTCTAGGAACAAGAGTCCAGACCTCATTAAGAGCAAACTGATTCAGTTCCTCTTGCATAGCTAAAATCCAGTTGCTGTCCTTGAGAGCTTCCTTCAAATTCTTGGGTTCAACTTGAGATACAAAGGCCATTGCTTCACAGAAATTGTTCAAGGATTTTCTAGTTGACACTCCTTTCTCAATGTTCCCAATGACAT
This sequence comes from Phaseolus vulgaris, assembly GCF_000499845.2. NCBI lineage: Eukaryota > Viridiplantae > Streptophyta > Magnoliopsida > Fabales > Fabaceae > Phaseolus > Phaseolus vulgaris. The sequence goes on along the minus strand of NC_023750.2, from coordinate 28,751,375 downwards.
TATCAAGGGTTAAGTCTCTTGGGGTTTTCCACTCTTTTGGCAAACCTGCAGCTGCAGTAGATTCTTGTATAGCATGTGTATCAGCAGTATCAAAATGAATCGATTCATTTTGATTTAAAACAGATTTAAATTCATTACTGTCAGGTTCATCAGCAGTTTTAGATATGCTATGATCAGTTTCATCAAACACAACATGCATTGATTCTTCTACTATAAGCAACCTTTTATTGAAGACTCTATATGCATGACCATTCAAAGCATAACCAATGTGCACACCTTCATCAGATTTAGCATCAAACTTACCAAGATTTTCTTTGCCATTATTCAATACAAAGCATTTACACCCAAATACTCTAAGGTGACTCACACTAGGTTTTCTGCCCTTATACAATTCATATGGGGTTTTCTTAAGAATTGGTCTTATTAAGGTCCTATTTAAGACATAACCTGCAGTATAAACAGCATCAGCCCAAAAATACTTAGGAAGCTTAGATTCATTTAACATAGTTCTAGCAAGTTCCTCTAGTGATCTATTTTTCCTTTCAACTACACCATTTTGTTGGGGTGTCCTAGGGGCTGAAAAGGTATGAGCTATCCCATGCTTCTCACAGAACCTCTCAAACTTAGCATTTTGAAACTCTCCCCCATGATCACTTCGAATTGATTTAATGCAGCAACCATTTTCATTTTCCAGAATTTTTGCTAATCTCTTAAAGGCAGTGTAAGCATCATGTTTATGTGCAAGAAATAAAGTCCATGTAAATCTAGAGTAATCATCCACAACAACTAAAGCATACAAATTTCCAGCCAAGCTAGCAACTCTAGATGGACCAAATAAGTCCATATGTAACACATCCAATGGATTTTTGGTAGAGACAATATCCTTTAACTTGAAAGAGGATTTGATTTGTTTACCTTTCACACAAGCATCACAAAGCCTGTTGTCCTGAAATTTAATGTTAGGCAAACCAGAAACTAAATCTTTAGATTTCAATTTATTCAAGTGATTTGTGTGTATGTGAGCTAACCTCCTGTGCCACAACCAAGACTCATCACTTCTGGACAGCAAACACTCATTTGAAGGGTTAGTTTCCATGATATTCAACAGATAAATGTTATTCACTCTCTTACCAGTAAACAGTACCTTACTAGATGAATTACTTGAGATTGTGCAGCCATTTGACTCAAAATTCACTTTGTATCCTTTGTCACAAAGCTGACTTATGCTGAGAAGACTATGCTTAAGTCCTTCTACATACAGCACATTCTCAATGGTTGTTGAGCTCCCTGTTCCAACAGTTCCTCTGCCCAAAATCCTCCCTCGGTTATTATCACCATAGGTTACATGTCCTTCTGCTTTGAGCTTTAGGCTGGTGAACTTAGTAAGATCTCTAGTCATATGCTTGGAACAGCCACTGTCCAAGTACCACTGGTTTTTCTTGCTTCCAATCTGCAAAACAAAATAAAAAATATACAAATGGTACCCTTTTCAGTATAGGGTCCAACACAGATTAACACCTTCTCTTTGGTAGCCATTTTGCTAAGTTCTTAGGCACAAGATGTTTTCTAGCAATGCAAGACCTAGATGTATGACCAGATTTCATGCAGTAAAAACAAGTTACATGAGATGCCTTTTTGCCACTGTTAAAAGCTGAAAAAACTGATTTTGCTGGAACAAAAAAACTTGAAAGCTTTTTGACATTGGTTGTATTTCCAGGGGTATAACCAAGTCCATTCTTATTGAAAACAGCATTCTGTGATCCAAGGAGAGACTCAAGGTTTTCTCTTCCCTTGGTGAAATTGGAAAGGGTTTTCAGCAAATATTCCACTTGTTTTTCCAATCTTTTGCAGTTTTCACAGTTTTTAATAGAGGCATGCAAGCAAGTCAGTTCAAGGCTTACCAAATCTGTTTTGGCCTTATGCAATTCTTCCTCAAGTGTTTTTACTTTAGGTGCAAGCACATTATTTACCTTTTGCAGCTTATTGCATATTACAGCTAGCCTATTGGCTTCATCATGTGTTTCCTTGAAGGCAGCAAGCAAATCATCATAGTTATCAGAATCAGCAGAAAAATTACTTACTGATTCAGAGCTTGACTCCTCATCCTTCATCATGAAACACAGATTGTTCTCCTCATCTTCTGTTGAAGAGCTGCTGGTTGAGGATACTTCATTTTCCTCCCATGAGATGTAGGCTCTTCTTCCTTTGCTCCTTTCAAATTTCTTGCTGGCAGATTTGTCCTTAGTTTGATTGTCTGGACAATCTGTTTTGATATGCCCTGTTTTGCCACATCCAAAGCAAGTATATTTAGAGGAATTTAAATCATTGGGTTTAGGATACCTTCTTTTCTGCTGGTTCCTATTTTTGCTTTTCTTCCTCAGAGATTTGCTGAATCTTTTTGTAAGAAGGTTGATTGTATCATCATCTTCAGCATTTTCCTTTTCTTCCTTGATCTCATCCAATTCAGTTGCTTTCAGTGCCAAACCTTTGGGTTTTCTCTCTGTTGTTTCCTGTTCTTTAAGTCTTTTAAGCTCTAGCTCATGCTCCATCAGCTTTCCAAACAGTGCAGCAGTTCCCAATTTTGACAGATCACGACTTTCAGAGATAGCTGTCACCTTTGGTTGCCAGCTTCTGTCGAGGCACTTCAATATCTTTATGTTGAGCTCCTCTCTATCAAATTCTTTTCCCAAGCCAGTGAGGTGATTCACAATGTGGGTGAATCTTTTTTGCACATCAGCAATGTTATCTCCGGGTTGCATTCTGAACAGCTCATATTCTTGGATGAGTGCATGTTTCCTTGACCTTTTTACATGCTCAGTCCCCTCATGAGTCACTTCTAAGACTTCCCACATCTCCTTAGCTGACTTACATTGAGATATTCTGAAGAACTCGTCCATTGTCAATGCAGAAGTTATGATATTCTTGGCCACAAGATCATGTTGAGCCTTCCTCCTTTCAGTCTCATTCCACTCTGATCTTGGCTTTTCAACTTGTTCATCTTTGACAATCTGCATTGGCACATAAGGTCCATTGACCACAGCTTCCCAAATTAATGCATCAATGGATTCCATAAAAATTCTCATTCTAACTTTCCAAAATGCATAATTCAATCCATTAAACATAGGTGGTCTATTTACAGCAGAACCCTCAGCAAAAAGCACATTAAACTCAGACATTTTTACAAACAAACTTGATTAAACTACAAGTCCTAGCTCTGATACCAATTGTTGGGTTTAATAGTGCCAAAGTTCAAGAGGGGGGTTGAATTGACCTCTTAAAACTTTCTCGCAGAAACAGTGTTTAACACAGTTTTACAGAAAATAAATCGATTTATGTGAAAATGAACAGATTTATTTCAGCACTGTTTTTGTTTGAAACGCTTTTAATACAGCAAGGTTAATCACAAGACTATGCAGATAGATTTCCCAGATGCACACACACAGATATCAGAATGAAAAACAGTGAAACAAAAAACAACAAACTTTAATTTCAAGCAAATGATTAAGGTTCAATTGATAGTATGCTAATTAATTGAGTGACCTTTGCAAACAACCTGTTCTAGTGGCTTTTAACAGATTATGAGTGTTCTTCTTGATGTCAAGCAATTTTCCAGAAATTAAGAACAATGGATCACAGAACAGCAAGCTTCAACTTTCAACAATTGTTTAAGGTTCAATTAATAGCTTTAACAGTTTCTTGAGCAGCCTATTACAGTCAATGTGTTCCAATGGCTTTTAGCAGATTATATATGTTCTTTATCAGATTCAAACAGCTTTTTCAGAAATCAAGAACAGTATGCACAGTGCCCAGAAAGAACAGATTTATTTTCAATTGAACAGATTTATTTCTTTGCTGTTTTACCAATTATGCAGAAACGAAATTGCAGAGAGTGAGAGAGAATGAACACAAGCAGTTATACTGGTTCACTCAACCTGAGCTACATCCAGTCTTCACCAACAACAGGTGGAAATCACTAAAACACAGTACAATCAAGTACGCTTCCCACTGTTCTTGAAACCTACAAGAACTTAGGTACTCTTTGCTGAAAAAAACCTATTTCAGCTCACACACACACCCACTCTCCAAGAACACCTATCAAGAAGAGGGTTCAACCAAACTATTACAAGTAATAAGAAGTGAAACGACTACACCTGATTGAGGTAACAAAGATCAGCCTTAAACCAGTAGGCAAGATTGCTAGAACAGTAGCTGCACCTCACACCAAGCTTTTGGAACCAAACCAAGAACAAACACTTTGTGATTTTTGAAATCTTTGAAGAACAAATGCTAATCCTTTGTAAACCTTTGATTCTCTGCTGTAAAACTCGTTTTTGCAAATGTATGAATTGTTGAATTGATTCTGAACTCAGAAAACAAGTTTGCATTTTATAGAGAACCAGCTTATAACAGATATTTGAAAAACAGTTAAAGCTGTTATAAAATGAACAGATTGAAAATAAAATGAACAGATTTATTTTCAAAAAGCAGTTAGAGAATCTGTTAAGTGAGGAGACTTAGTCAGCCATTCTGGTGCAGAGATAAAACTGAAAACGTTTAAGCTTGTCATGGCACCAGAGAGAAAAAGAATCTATTCATTTACAGATGAACAGATTTATTTTTCAAAACGAAAACAGAGAAAGTTTAACTATTTAAAACTCAGTCGTTTTGAAAAGAAGAAGACTTAGTCAAAATACCTGATGCACAAAATCTAATTTTTTTCAAGACTTTAGCCAAGGCATCAGTGAAGAAAATGAATCTGTTTATTTAGAAAAGAACAGATTTATTTTTATGCAGTAAACGTGTTTTTGTGTAAAACATGTGAAAAACAGTTTAGGAAAACTTATGCTTGTTCTTAACACATGGCCAGTGGTTATGAGGTGAGTTACTCAGCAAAAAGCCCACTCTTAGACAACCTCTAAGCACTAACAAAGACATGCTTAAAGCAAAGCAAAAATACATGAAATGTACATAAAAGTCTTCATCAAACACTACATATAGGTCTTCATCAAACACAATTTTGAAGGGGCAGCAACCATCTTCAACAGTTTCTTCGATTCAATCAGTTGTTTATACCAGTAGAGATTTAAACAACTTAAAAACAGAATTTAAAAAAGATCGGAGAAAGGTAAATGCACACAAGAAGTTTATACTGGTTCACTCTTACAACAAGAGCTACATCCAGTTCCCAGAAACCACTGGGTAATCCACTAAGCAATCAAAACCAGATTACAAACACCACACACCAAAATAGTGACTTTGAACCCGTCAAGAAACACACTACCTTTGACAAACCACACAAAGAGTATTGATCTTGAACACCTCAAGAACACACAACACTCTCTGCAATACAACTACAGAAATACAGAAGATAGAGAAAAGGATTACACCTGATCAAAGTACAACTAAAAAGAATACAATTGCAATTTTATTCCACTCTTACTTGAAAATCCAAAACTTGATGTGAATCTTGAAAACTTGAGATCAAATTTGTCAAACTGAATTTCTCAAAATTGTTTCTTACTCTTCAGAAGCATAAAACAAACTATATATACTTCCAAAGATTGGTTAAAAAACATTTAATGAAGAAGCGTATTCAGTTAGAAATAATTTAAGACAAATTCACCAATCAAAACTGAATTTTGTTAGGATTTTCAAAGAAACAATCGGTTGAAAATACGAAACAACCAATTTATTTGGTTTGACAGTTAAGTCAACCAAGTCAAACCGCTTTCAACCTTTTTCAAAACCTCTTAAGAACAAAACAATCGGTTGATTCGACAAAACAACAGGTTGTTTTTCCCTTAGTTGAAAAACATTCCATTTTAAAAAGGTTTCAATTCACATTAGTTTTAGATTCAACGAAAGAGTGGATTACACTTTAATCTACCCAGATCTCACCCACACACAGCAGCAACACCAACCTTTTATCAAACACCTTGGATTTGGATTCTTCAAAGCTCTTGATCACTCTTGATCAACATATAAAACAAACAAAAATAGGGAATGGTCCATAAAATGTACACACCAAAGACTTCACAAAATAACATAGGCTATTGGGGCAACAGATAAAGGTCATCTCGTACATAATACTTAATATCACTCTTAAGTTTTTCTCTCTAGGCTTTAGTAACCAATGATGGGAAAACATAAGCAACAAGATAATTAACATATTGAGTTGATTATAATGATATGTTTTCTCTTGTAGTAAATCACAAATTCATTAAGATGTTGTTAGCCATGATTGTTGAGCTTAACCTTAAGCAGGAACAAATGGACTTTAAGACCACATATGAACTAACTAGAAGGATTTGAGGTAGGAGACAAAAAATATTATGTCGGTAAGTTAAACAGATCCTTGTATGGTTTGAAACAATCCCCAAGGAAATGGAACAAGTGTTTGATGAATTCATCACAAGAATTGGATTTGAATGTAACAAGTATGATATTAGCATTTACTTCAAGTTTCTAGAAGGAGTTCGTTTCATAGTATTGTTGTTGTATGTAGATAACCTTTTAATAACAAGTAATAATAAGCCTAAGGTGCAAAAGGTTAAAACTGAGCTTAACAAGGTTTTGATGAAGAACCTTGGAATTTCTGGAAAGACTTTGGGGATTGAACAATCTTCTAAGAGGAAAAATGTTATGTGGATGGTACTTCAAATGCTAATATAGTTGGTTTTTCTATGTATGCGATGGTCTGCACATGCCTTGATATATAGCCTATGATGTGAGTATTTTTAGCAGGTTCATGTCAAATCTTAGTCGAGCTAATTGCCAAACTCTTAAATGAATTCTTTGTTACTTGAATGGATCGCTTGGAAAGTTCTAGTTTATGTTGGAGTTAGAAAATCTTCTAAATATGTTCTCATAGAAGGATTTGTTGACTCAGGCTTTATTAGGTGTTTGGGAACCAAAAGTCTCTCACAAGCTACGTGTTCACTACTTATGGTAGTACTATAGTTGGAAAATCAATCTAAAGAAGGTAGTGGCTTTGTTAACCACTAAAAAAAATTACATTGTCATTATAGAAGTTATGAAGGAAGCCTTATGGTTGAAGGGTCTAGCCAAAGAGCTGAAGGTGCAACGACAAATTGTCACTGTGACAATAGCAACACAATATAGATGTTTAAGAATAAAGTATACCATGAAACCACTAAGGATATTAATGTTAAGTTACATTTTAGAAAGGAGAATACTTGAGTATTTGTAAAGGTGATGAAGGTTTCAACATATCATAATCCCTCTTATATGATTAGGAAGGTTCTGCTAGGCAACAAGTTCTTTCATTACTTATATTTTATCCAAATGATTGACGATGGAACTTGTAATGGGCTTAGTGGCAGAAAATGACTGTTGCTTGGAGGATTTGTGCTAAACCAAGATGGAGATTTGTGAAGATTAACTTAGTAAAATCTTGTCTAAAGGTTCCTAGGTCATCTAATTGTGTAAATATTCCAATGTTTTATACACAACTTCTATCGTATGTGGTATATGGTCTCAATAGATTATTTAGTCTCTTAGTATCTACTAAGACATGGATGATATGGTGAAACCATCTAAGTGACTTTCCAATTTAGTAACGATAAGCATTGTCACATGTCTTCCTCATTAGTATAGGCGTGTTTCACGTGAGTTAGTTATGACAATATTGCAATATACAAATATGACTTTGTATCATCAGATGATACTAATGTTTCAACTGTTCTTTAGTGAGAGTTTGTCGTGAGAGAATTGTAATATCAAATTATAATAAATTCTTTTGTAGACATAGATTGAAGTTAATCAAAGCATATTAAGTTATGTATGTGATTGTTTTTTTTCTCTTTCTCTTACATTTACTTTTTACCTATTACATTTGCATATTTCTCTGTTATCGTATTTGTTTATATGTAAACGCTCTATAGTAATTTAACTGAATAAATTTCTGACAATAGATTTAGACCCGATAGTAATGAATATTTATATTTCTAGAGATAAGGATAGATTCAATAATAATAAATGTTCTTACTTGTTTCTCCATGTTAAACTTATTTTGAAAATATTAAGTTAGAAGTGTTTGTGAGTATTTTTGAAACTCTATAACATATAAATCATATATAATGGTATAAAAATCCTTTATCATTTCTAATACATGTTAATTATTCATAGCTCAGATTACACCAATCTCACACCATATAGCATCAAACTATGAATGATTTGGAATCATAACTATAATCACAACTTTAATTTTTTTTTAATTTCACAACTTTATTCTTTTTTAATTTTAAATTATGACTATGCGTGTCAATTACATATTTTGAGAAATCATTACATATTTAAGAATTATCACCGTTCATTAAAAAAATAATTAAATATAAACTAATATTAGATATAAAAATAAATTAGTTACTATAGAATAAATTAGATACTACATCTATAAATTAAAAATTAAGAATCTAATAATTAAAAACTTAATAGTAAACGTTAAATATCAACACAGTATATACATTTCTCATTTTATTCTCTCATGAGGAAATCAAAGAAAGATACATGGGAAAGGTAATTGATTAAGCTAACACAATGCAGTAAAAGATCAAGAGCACACATAACATCAACATGCCCTTATTTCTGCCAAATGGAAGGACAAACAGTATTATAAGTTACATTATTATTAAAGATTTAGATTCGAGGCTTGGCCAAAACATAGAGTGGATTCTTCTTATGCTGAGCAAGCCCTGGCAACATTTCTGTATCAATGTCTTCTTTTCTCACTCCTTCTGGTAATTCCCAATCGAAAGAATTTAGAATATTAGCAAGAATAAGATTGAGTGAGGCAACAGCCATAGGAATACCAGGACAAATTCTACGACCAGCACCAAATGGAATTAACTCAAAATCATGGCCATGAAAATCTACAGTACTATCTAAGAACCTTTCGGGTAAAAACTCTTCTGGGTCTTTCCAAGACTCAGGGTCTCTATGGATTGCCCAAGCATTAACAAACACTATTGTCTTGGCTGGAATTTCATAACTACCTATCATGCATGCTTTATTTGTTTCTCTTGCCACAAGTAGTGGTGCTGGTGGATACCGTCTGAATACCTCTTTTATCACAGCTTTCAAATAGGGAAACTTTTCAATATCATCTTCTTCTAGAAATTCTTTCTTACCTCCCAAAGTCCTAATTTCTTCTTGAACTTTCTTCATTACTCTTGGATTATGTAGTAGTGCAGTCATAGCCCACACGGTTGTTGCTGCAGTTGTATCCGTTGCTGCTACAAGCATGTCCTGCATAGGGAAAGCACCCATTTGCTATTGTTTGAAACGAAAATAATATTATTAATGCACAAAAGGCACCCATTTGTGATTGGTCCTAAAGACATTGTGCAAAAGAATCTTTCAAATATACTTGTCATTGTGACAAATTAATTGCGGCATGTAAAGTTTGGAAGACATTTGCAGTGCTTGCTGCCATGTACATCCTAATTGTTAGGGCATAATAGTTCAACGTGCATTTTTCCTCGACACGTATATGTTTCTAAAATTAGTGATTTTTGCTACAATATTCATGGGCTTCTTCTATGTAGTTATAGCATTGTTCAAAGGTGTTTGGCATTCGATCATTCTCAATGCGTTTGAGTCCAGAACGGGTATTGTAGAAACATTAGTATTGGAACATTCTTCTGCATATTGAGTATGATTTGATGACTTATTGAAAATTCTATAAGGTCTAGATGAAGATGACTCATTTTTCCGAAGGGTAGAGATTTAGAGGGCTTGATTTAGATAGATTGATTCAGAATCTATTATTTTCCTAATCTACATTTATATGGTATTAGGTTGTAAATGGGTTCGAGTAACTAAATACTCCTATTCAATATATTTTTTTATGATAAAAATAATTCCAAAATGTTTCCATAACTCAAATCCCAAAGAAATTAGCAACATTCAATAAAAAAAATGTTAAAATGAGTTTAATTTTCGAATGCACATTTAGTGGAATGTTCAATTGAATTTAACGGTAGGTTCGTGGTGAGATTGCAGGTTTTTGTGAAGGCTTCGACGTCCGAATCTGTCGACGTGCTGTTGTGGTTGCGTTCTTGGAAGTTATTGGGAGTTTGAGAGTTTTTAACCGATTGATTGCTGGATCGATCGTTTGCTGGTGAAGGTCTTGTTCGCTGAAGTTTGGTTTGCTGAATTTTCATGAGAAAGATGAGAAGCAACCGTTCAAGTCCCGTTGTGCCAGTTGCTGCAGAAGGCGCCATGACCATGGCGCAGATGATGGAGATCATGCGTGCGCTGCAGGCGAATGTGGAGGCATCGCGCATAGAGCAAGCGAAGATGCATGAAGACCTGGTAGCCTCTCAGGCCAGGAATGAAGAGCTCAGCAAAGTAACTGAGGAGTTGCGTCAAGCTCTTTAGGAGCAGAGAGGACGCCCAGTTGTTGAAGAGGTCGCGCCGTCGTCGTCACCGTGCGTTTTCCCAATGTCGTTTGCTCAAGCGATCACAGACACGCCTATCCCTGCGAGCGTAGTACCTGTGAAAGCTTCTTTCACCGGCGTGGAGGACCCTGAGGCACATCTCACTACGTTCCACACGCAGATGATGCAGTCAGGAGGCTCGGATGTTGTATATTGCAAGATGTTTGTGAGCACGCTCCAGGGAACAACGTTGGAATGGTTTGTGAGCTTGCCTACAGGTCACATAACCAATTTCCAGCAGTTTTCGAAGCTTTTCGTCGAGCAGTACATTGTGAACCAGGCGCCACCTAGGGTGTCTTATGACCTGTTCGACATAAGGCAATACCAGGGAGAGTCCCTCAGGGACTATTTGAATCTTTTTGGAGCACAGATGGTCTGCTCGCCTGCTAAAGACGAGGAGATGTTGGTATACGCCTTTAAAAAGGGCGTGCTGCCGGGACCCTTCTGTGAGGCGCTGATTAGGGCTCACCCCGCCACGTTTGCTGAAGTTAAGCGACTTGCGGTGGCCCACATCGCCGAGAAGAGAGGGAGCGTGGCCCCCGCTAGGCCGCGAGCCCAGACTAGAATCCAGCCGCAGAGGGTGCTGGAGACGATGGCGGCGAAGAAGGATCAAAGGACTCGCCATCCTTATGATCCGAGGAAGAACAAGGGAAGGGGCCCAGGACGCCCCAGGGAGTATAATCGCCCACCAAAGTACAAGTTTGTCATGGGCTTGGCGGATCTGATCGCCATTCCCAACATAGCAGCTAGGCTTAAGGCGCCTGAGAAAGTGGGCGACAAGGTGTTAGGACCAAAACCAAACGCCTAGTGTGAGTTCCACCAGAGTTTTGGTCACACTGTTGATTCATGTTTGGCCTTGGGATACCAGCTCGACGATCTGGTCAAGAGCGGGTTTTTGAACAATTACCTGCTGGACAAGAGGACGGGAGGTGCATCGAGCTCCCAGCCGGCGGGTGGTGAGGTTCAGCAGCATGAGATGCCCACTCATGGCGAGATCCACACCATCGCTGGAGCATTCTCGGGTGGTGGATGCACTGCGTCACAGAGGGGAAGAAATACGCAAGGTCTGTGATGACGGTGGATATGTTCGAGGATCACTCGCCAGATGTGGACATCACGTTCACAAAGGAGGATCTTAGGGACGTTGTGCCTCACGACAACGATCCCATAGTCATCTCGCTTGTCACGGCGGGAAGGAAAGTTCACCGGGTATTGGTGGACCAAGGAAGCTCGGCGGATGTAATGTTTTGGCTGACTTTCACGCAGTTGCAACTACCCCTTGACTAGCTAAGACCCTATGGAGGGTGCTTGTATGGGTTCGCTGGCGATCAGGTGGAGGTCAGGGGGTACATCGAGCTAAGAACAACATTCACGAATGAGGTGGCCTCGAGGACGGAGAAAATCAAGTACCTCGTTGTGAATGCCCCCTCAGCATATAACATTCTGTTGGGGAGACCAACCCTCAACAGAATAGGGGTTGTGCCTTCAACCATGCGCATGAAGGTTAAGTTACCCTCAATGGAGGGGGTGGTGATCACCATCAGATCTGACCAGAAGGAGGCGAAAAAGTGCTATGAAAATAGCCTCAAGAATAAAAGGTCAATAAGTTACATCACCACAACGCCGCCTCCCGGTGTGAAGCCCAGGCCAACCGAATGGCGAGTTGTTGATGCGGCGATGGAAGTGGCCACCGGAGGCGATGTCACCATGGTGGATGCTGAGGTTGAGGGAGAGAGCGCCGGACGGGAAGAAGAAGCGAGGAACCGCCCAGAGGAAGCGAGGGAATCGGGAATCGCCAGGAAGGTGATCGCCAGGGAAACCAGAACCAAACCCGTCGAGGAGTGGCTCGAAAGGGAGATTGGGGGAAAGGTCTTCAAGCTGGGAAGATCTTTGGAGGTTGAGCTCCAAGACCAGATCGCCAAGGTGATAGAACGACATCTGGATGCTTTTGAATGGTCTGATCAGACATGCCGGGAATTGACCCCGACTTCTTGTGTCACCATTTGGCAATGGACACACAAGTCAGACCAGTGCGGCAGAGAAGAAGGAAGTTCAATGAGGATAGGAGACAGGCGATTAGGGATGAAACGCAGAAGCTCCTCGCCGCAGGCCATATCAGGGAGGTCCAGTACCCTGAGTGGTTGGCTAATGTCGTACTGGTGAAGAAGAGCAACGGGAAGTGGCGCATGTGCGTTGACTTCACTGACTTGAACAAGGCCTGTCCAAAGGATTCGTATCCTTTGCCGAGCATAGATGCCCTGGTCGACAGTGCAGCAGGGTGCAAGTTGCTGAGTTTTCTGGACGCCTTCTCGGGGTATAACCAGATAAAGATGCATCCTATGGATGAAGAGAAAACTGCCTTCATGACTGAGAGGTCGTGCTACTGTTACAAGGTGATGCCTTTTGGGCTGAAGAATGCGGGGGCCACGTACCAAAGATTGATGGACAAGGTACTTGCACCAATGCTGGGAAGGAATGTGCAAGCATACGTATATGATATGGTCGTGACCTCGTTAGAGAAGAGCAAGCACGTCTCGGATCTGGAGGAGTTGTTCACCACGATTGCCAAGTTCAGATTAAAGCTAAACCCCGAGAAGTGCATTTTCGGTGTGCAGGCAGGGAAATTCTTGGGTTTCCTCTTAACTGAGAGAGGAATAGAGGCTAATCCTGATAAGTGCGCTGCCATCTTGGCGATGAGGAGCCCGGCTACCGTGAAGGAGGTGCAGCAGCTTACAGGTCAGATGGCCGCCCTGTCTCGTTTCGTATCAGCTAGTGGAGAGAAGGTGATGGAAGAGGGCCAAGCACAACTTCACAAGAAAGATAAAAGCCAAGACATGAGCATCCAAAGCCAAACCAAGAGCGTCTAGAGCTAAGGGAGGAGCGTCTAGGCCAAACGGGATGAGCGTCTCAAGGTGGAGAGCGTCTAGGCCAATGAAAGGAGCGTCTAGGACCAAATTGCAAAGCCCATGGCCATTTTCTTACATGATTCAAGAAGACCTTCATGAAATTTGCCATCATTTGGTATCATGAGCTTGGGTTCTTGAAGATGAGTTGCTTTTGGTCTTTTCATTTTTAGTTCTTCTTTATTTCATGTTGTTCATCTTATTTCCATAATTGTCTTGCTGTTTTTTACATTTTAATTTGTTTTGGTGTGCTATTTGGAAGATCCAACCGGTGCACTTTTGTTCAATTGATCTTGAACAAATTCTTGTGCAAATTGTGATAGTATTCCATACACCTTGAGTTGTTGTTTTTCTTTTAGGAATTTGAGTCTTTATTGCTTTCTTATTTGGTTCGTATTATGCTTTTGAGTCTTTAATTTCTGAATCCATATATGTTTTGTCAAGTCATGTTCATCCACAATGTCAACAATTCTTAGTAGTCCTTTATTTGGCTTGATTGTTTCTTGATTTTGGGTATCTTTAATTGCTTTGAATCTGCTGTTCTTTGATCTTTTGGTGCCTTTTTAATTTTAGTTTGAGTTCCTATTTGTGTTTAGATCCTACACAAATTCTATTTCACAAATTCTATTGTGTTTAAATTTTGGTATCTTGCTGTTTTTTGTTTCCAGTTTCCAGAATCCCTTGTTTCACATTTTCTGTGCTGGCTGTTTTGTTCCAGGAAAATATTTTCACTCATAGGAAAATTTTGATTCTATGGAATATGCAATTTTGAAGTGTTATAGAAAGGACAAAAAAAGAATTAGTCCAAAAGAATCAACAGAAAAAAAATGATAAATCTTTTAAAATCAGTGTGCAAATCTGAGGCGCTACAGCTGGCGTAACTGAACACCAAAATTGCAAAATTTATTAAAACAAATTGGTGCACGCGTTTTGAGTGATTCCAAAGCCATATTTTAGCTAAGATCTTGAATATCTTGCATATCAAATTTCAGAATCATATCTTAAAAACACAGCTCAGCATAAATTGGGGAAAAACACGTTTCTGGCCCACAACATTTTCCAGTGGTGCTGTTTTTTTTTTTGGTCATCTAATTCTAGTGTCATTCTTAGGATTCTTTTGTGTGCCTACCTTTATTTTGGTACCTTTTATTTGCTTGCTTAATATTTCTTGGACCTCTTTCTAGTTGTCATAACCTAACTCCTTTTGGTGGTACTGTTTTATTCAATTAAATTGTTTCTTGCTTTTGTTCTTTGACCTCTAATTTGGTGCTGGAATTTATTTCTCCTTTGGTGCTTAATTGAATGGAAACTTGACTTGGGTAAGGTCTAGTCTTTTGATAGGTGCTGGAATTGGAGAATTAAGACCTTCATTCTAAGGGGAAACAAAGTCAAGGCAGAATCAAGTTTTCTTGAAAAACACCACAAACACTTGGAGGGTCAACAAGGAAGTGCATTTAGCAAAAAGAGGATCAACAAAAGTTTTTCTTAATTTCCTTGCAACTTAATTTGTGTTAATTACCTCTTAATTATGTTATTAGACGGTGAGTGTGTCTTCAAGGGCTCTGAGTGTCCAAGAAGCCTCACCTAGGGTCGACTAGTATAAAACTCTTTAATTAGCAATTGTTAATTGTTTTTAGTTGTTTCTATATTTCTTAATTAGTAACGCTTTGTATGTGTGGTTGTTTTAAGCTTTGTTAAAACCGTCTAGCTTTGTTAGTTAGCATACATTGTTTTCCTTGCATTAAAAAAAAAATCTGATTTCTACAACTTGATTGTGTTTAAGTGGTTTACTAAGAGAAAGTTTTGTGTGAAGCATTAAGGGATAGTCTTTGGCTAAGGCAAGGCTTGGTACTTAAGTAGTCCATTGTGACTCACCTCCCTTACCTGGAAGACTACCTTCTTTGACTTCCCTAAATTTTCATAAGGTAAAATACTTGTATACACAAAGTTTTAGTCATGTCTTCTTCTCATTCTACAAAGTCTATTGGAAGTGAATTAAAATCTTTAAAAACTCTTTTGAAAGAAGTTTCACAAACAGTGCAATCAATTGCATATAGACAATTGGAGAGTGAGACTAAACTTAATGTTTTGACTAAAGCAAAGGATGAGAAGTCTCACATTCTAATAAAATTACCTTCTCATGCATATATCTCTAAAGATCATGATTCTTTTGGGGAGGGAAGCATTAGAGTAAATGATTATTATCAAGCACCCCCTAGAAGACATAGAAGAGATAGAAAAGAACAAGAAAACCCAAGAGAGGTTAGGGTAGACCAACCCCATTTCCATGGAAAAGAAAATATAGAAGCTTGCCTAGATTGGGAAATGAGGGTAGAAAAATTGTTTGCTTCCCGTAAAGAAAGAAAGGAAAGAAAAATACAAAAGAAGAGAGGGGAAGTCGAAAGGGAAGCTAAAGAAAAAGAAGAAAAAGAAAAGCATGAGAAGACCCTTGAAGAACAAAAGGCGTGGGAGAAGAGTGTTCCTTCCCACAAGGTCATTCAACAAGACCAAAGATTTAAAAATACCTTTGAAAATATGTGTCTTGTTGAACAACCTCGAAGCCTTACCTTTTGTAAAGGAACACTTGCAAGCCTAAGTGAAAAAGAAGAGTCTTTAAAAGAAGCTTGCATAGATAAAAATGAAATAGATTATTTCTCATATGTGCTAGGATATCACCAAGTGAATGTCAAGTTTTTTATAAGCATCTACAAAAACAAATTTTTATGTGAAGTAGGGCCTAAAGAAACTTGTCATGTCTTATTGAGACAACCATTGCAAAGTGTACAAATCCTTATAAACAATGGTTGTCACAACGAGACTATCCTTACACATAAGAGAAAAAGTCTTCATGAAGGAGAACTCATGGGACAAATTAGAGTTGATAAAACTCTAGAGCTTTTAAAAGGAAAACTTTTGTCCCCCATGAGAAAAGAAGTTCAAAGACATTACCTTAGGTACAATTCTTGTTTTCAAACTACACCCAAGGCAATGTCTCATGAACTCTATACTCCTTCACCTTTTGCAAATGATCCTTGGGAAGATATAAATTTCATATTAAAACTCCCTAGGACAACAAAAGGTTGTGATTCAATCTTCATGGTTATGGATAAACTCTTCTTTAGAGAAGTGATACATCTTCATGGTTTATCTTCAAGCATAGTGTTGAATAGAGTTCCAAATTTCGCAAACCATGATTTGAGGATTTCCTTTGGAAAACTTGCAACTAAGTTGCACCCTTTACATTCTTATCATCCTCAAACACATGGTCAAAATACATTTGAAAACCTAGCTCCTTCTACTATGCCTAGCATAATCATCAAGTGCACACACAACTCTAGAGATGAGCAAACATACCATAAAGTACTTCACAAAACTACTTATTTTTCTACTTTTAAAGTTATGTGTGGCCTAAATCATCTTTCTCCTTTTAGGTTGTTACCATCTCCTATGGGATTTATGCCTAAAGAGAAAGTAACCACAAATGAATATTTTAAAATGCATACGATGATTAGAGACCACACACAACCATTACAAGAGAAACTTTGTCCAAGGTTGCCAAAACCAAAAGAAAAACAAAAATGGCAACCTAGTAAAATTAAATTGCAAACTAACACCCATGCTTTATTTGATTATTTCTATAGGTGGACGTTTGATCCAGGAGGACAAGCTTTGGCGAAGCAAGAAGCTGCTATCCGAGATCAAGTCTGAAGATCTGAGGATAGGTCTTCTCAAGAAAGAGGAGAAGATGGACACCATCCAGCCACAACCATTCCCTTAGGAAGAAAAAGCATTGGATTTGAGGACAAATCCTTTTCAAGAGGGAGGGGATGATGGAAGAGGGCCAAGCACAACTTCACAAGAAAGATAAAAGCCAAGACATGAGCATCCAAAGCCTAACCAAGAGCGTCTAGGGCTAAGGGAGGAGCGTCTAGGCCAAAGGGGATGAGTGTCTAGCTCAAGGTGGAGAGCGTCTAGGCCAATGAAAGGAGCGTCTAGGACCAAATTTCTAAGCCCATGGCCAAGCGAATCCATGCAGATTTGTTTATGCTACATGAAGGCCCATTAGGGGTAGCTTAGTATTAGTTGTGGTGTAAATAGCATAAACTTGATTCCATGAGACTTGACCTAGATTTGCTAAAGATTTGGTCACTTTCTAGAAGGATTCTCCACATGGCCATGTGCTCCATGTGATGTAAATTTGCATTTGATTTTGATTAGCATTAGGGTTGCATTATGGTCCTCTTTAGCCTATAAAAAGAGGAGCCTACACCTTGTATTTTCAAGTTTATTGTGAGTAAAGTTATGCTGCCATTTTGTGCCATGCTTTGCTTCTCCCTAGAACTCTAGGCTCTAAACTTCACATCCTTCACCTTTCCTTGGGCTGGCCAAACCTCCCAATGATCATACACATCATGCACCTTCAAGATCAACACCACTCTTAGGAGGATCTTGCACACACACCTCCATAGCTTCCGCACCATTTTCTTACATGATTCAAGAAGACCTTCATGAATTTTGCCATCAGAAGGGCCATCCGTATTTCCAATGTTTGAGGCGAAACAACAAGTTTGTCTGGTCGAAGGAGTGTGAAGAAGCCTTCGTGAAGCTTAAAGAGTACTTGGCGAGCCCGCCGGTTTTGTGCAAACCCTTAGTAGGAACCCCTCTCAGGTTGTATTTTGTTGTGACTGAGAGGGTGGCGAGTGCGGTGCTCGCCCAAGATCAAGACCAGGCTCAGAAGCCTATTTATTTCGTCAGCAAAGTGTTGCAAGGCCCGGAGGTAAGGTATCAGGCGTTGGAGAAAGTTGCACTGGCTGTAGTATTTTCGGCGAGGAGGTTGCGCCACTATTTTCACAGTTTTACAGTGCTGGTGATGACTGACTTGCCCATCCAGAAAGTCCTGAAGAAGCCCAATGTAGCTGGGAGAATGGTGAAGTGGGCGGTGGAGCTGTCGGAGTTCGACATCAAATATGAGCCCCGAGGACCGATCAAGGGGCAGATTTTCGCTGCTTTTGTGGTCGAGCACTCGTCAGAAGCAGCACGAGTTGAAGGGGACGACTTTCGTTGGGTGCTTTCGGTGGACGGATCGTCAAACCAGCAGGGTAGCGGTGCTGGAGTCATTCTAGAAGGAACCAACGGCGTGCTGATAGAACAATCCCTGAGATTTGCTTTTAAAGCCAACAACAATCAAGAAGAATATGAGGCGCTGATCGCCGGAATCTTGTTTGCTAAAGAGATGGGGGCTAGGGTGCTGATGGGCAAGAGTGACTCGTTATTAGTCACGGGACAAGTAACAGGCGAGTTCCAGGCCAAGGATCCACAAATGGCGGCTTACTTGGAGTATGTGCAGAAGTTGAAGAGTTCCTTTGTCTCATTTGAAGTAGTGCATGTGCCCAGAGAGCAGAATGCCCGAGCAGACTTGCTAGCCAAGCTCGCCAGTTCGGGCAAGGGGGGTAGGTAGAGGACAGTGATCCAAGAAACTCTGAAGACGCCTAGAGCATTTGTGGCAGACCACCTAGTTCTTCAGATAAGCAAGTCGACGGAAAAAGCGGCGAGGAGTCACAGGTCCTTGACTCAGGAGACCTTGAGATCGCCGAGAATAAGAGCATGTCGGGGGGAGAGGGTGAACATGACGCAGGTCTGCGCTACGCATGAGCCAGACACATGGATAACACAGTACCAGCGCTGCCTGGCAGATGGCCTTCTCCCGCTGGATCCGATGGAGGCTAGGAAGATAAAGAAGAACTCCAGCAAGTTCACCATGATAGATGGCGAGCTGTATAGGTTTGTGTTTACACACCCACTCCTAGAATGTGTGCACGGAGAAAAATGCACTAGAATTATGGCCGAGCTCCATGAAGGGATATGTGGAAGTCACATCGGGGGTCGAGCTCTGGCTGCAAGAACTCTCCGTGCAGGTTATTACTGGCCAACGATGAGGGAGGACTGCAAGAAGTATGCACAGTGTTGCAAGCAATGTCAGCAGCACGCCGATTGGCACAAGGCGCCTCCAGAAGAGTTAAAGTCAATTTATAGCCCTTGGCCGTTTCATATGTGGGGACTTGATATTCTGGGACCTTTCCCATTGGCGATCAGGCAGATGAAGTACTTGGTGGTGGCGATTGAATACTTCACCAAGTGGATCGAAGCAGAACCAGTAGCCCAGATCACCGCACACAACATCGAGAGTTTTGTATGGAAGAACATCGTGTGCCGGTTTGGTGTGCCTAAGCGCCTGGTGTCAGACAATGGGACTCAGTTTGCAAGTCACCTACTGAAGAAGTTGTGCGAAGAGGTGGGAATACAACAGGTGTTTGCATCCGTCGAGCACCCTCAGACTAATGGCCAAGTAGAGTCTGCCAATCGGGTGTTGCTAAGAGGTTTGAAGAGAAGGCTAGAGAAAGTTAAGGGATTGTGGGCTGAAGAGGTACCCCGCATAGTTTGGGCGTACCATACCACCGAGCAGTCAGGAACCCACGAGACCCCGTTCAGCTTGGTCTATGGATGTGATGCAATGATTCCAGTGGAAATCCAGGAGAGCTCGCCGAGATTCCAGAATTTCGTGGCGGAAGACTCGAACGAAGAAAGAAGGTTGAATCTTGATTTACTAGATGAGGTCAGGGAGGAGGCAAGGGTAAAGGCTGAGGCAGTGAAAAGGAGGATTGAGCGAAGGTATAACTCGAACGTGATGCCAAGGCAGTTTAGAGAGGGCGACCTGGTGATGAGGAAGGCCCACCAGTACGAGATGGAAAACAAGTTATCGCCTAAGTGGACAAGACCGTTCAGAATAACCGAGGCGCTCGGGAACGGCGCCTACCGCTTAGAGACGTTGGAAGGAGGGGTGATTCCTCGCACCTGGAACGCCACACACCTCAAGTTATATTACAGTTAAAGCTTTGTAAGTAAAAACGAACATGAAGAGATTTGCAAGCTTTCTGTTAAAACAGTTTGAAGGGGGCACTATTTTTTCCCTAAGGAGGGGTTTTAATGAGGCCACCCAATAAAGAAGAGTTTTCAAAGAGTTTAAAGCTTCTAAGATTGCATGCTTGTTGTTTCGAAAGTTTTAGAAAAAAAACCTTATCACTCGTATGTGATTCAAGGCAAGTTTAAAGTTATACTGCATGTTTTCTAAGTAAAAGTTTTAAAGTCCCCATCGTTTTTTCGGTGATTGGCGGCATCAGTAAAAGTTTTAAAGTCCCCATCGTTTTTCGGCGATTGGCGGCATCAGTTAAAGTTTTAAAGCCCTCATCGTCTTTCGGCGATCGAAGGCACCAGTGATGACTAAAGACCTTAGCGTTCTCGTGCGTTTGGAGGCAAGAAGAGAAAAAGACCTCCTCGCCCTCGAGCGAGTGCAGGCGAGAAAGAGTAAAAGACCTCCTCGCCCTCGAGCGAGTGCAGGCGAGAAAGAGAAAAAGTCCTCAGTGCATCCAGGGGGAGGAGATGTACACCCTGGGCAAGTTGAGGCACCAGAAAAAGTCCTTCTCGCCGTTGAGCGAGTTCAGGCCAGAGAAAGTCCTTCTCGCTGTTGAGCGAGTTCAGGCAAGAAAAAGACCTTCTCGCCGTTGAGCGAGTTCAGGCAAGAAAAAGTCCTTCTCGCCGTTGAGCGAGTTCAGACCAGAGAAAGTCCTTCTCGCCGTTGAGTGAGTTCAGGCAAGATAAAGTCCTTCTCGCCGTTGAGCGAGTTCAGGCGAGAAAAAGTCCTTCTCACCTCAGAGTGAGTTCAGGCAAGATGAACTGAAAAGTCAGGGGTGTTCGTGACCTTGAAAATGGCGGGAAGGGAAGGAAAACGCCTTTCCCCCTTTAGGTGAAACATCAATATTGACTTAGTAAGACCAGAGAAAACTTCCACGCGTGTAGGCGGTGTGAGGGCAGATAAAATCCTTCTCGTCCTGAACGGGTTCAAGTATGGCGTGAAGGGTGAAAGAGGTTTAAGAGATAGCTAAGGTAGGTTCAAAGAGAACACCTCGCTATCCAGTTCTTTGTTCTGAAACTCAGGGAGGTAGAGAAGGATCCGAAAGGCGCCTTTACCCCCCAGATGAGGGAACAATAGTCAAGCGATGAAGGCAAAGAAAGCTTACATCGCCAGAACCCTATGGCGATCAGAAAAATTCCAGGCGATGACAAGGGTAAAGGCTAGCCTTGCCGGGCAGATCAGGTAAACTGTATTGTGATACAAGTTTAAGTTAAAACCTGCTGCCTAGTAAGTAACTTATTGCCTTAAGTTTGCAAGTTGTGTTAAATGTCATCGTTTGAGAGTTAATAGTTGCTCAAATTTTACTTTGAGTTAACAGTTTGATAAATTGTTATAAGATTAACAGTTTGCTCGAGTTCAAAGCAGTGAACGGTTAAGCCCGAGGAATCGCTAAGTTAATTTGTTTAAGCGAGTTCTACCGGTTATGTTGGTTAATCACACAGCGAGTAAGAGGCGTTTGAGGCACGATATTAGAAAACAA
Source organism: Phaseolus vulgaris (assembly GCF_000499845.2). Classification (NCBI taxonomy): domain Eukaryota; kingdom Viridiplantae; phylum Streptophyta; class Magnoliopsida; order Fabales; family Fabaceae; genus Phaseolus; species Phaseolus vulgaris. The sequence continues at coordinate 28,729,562 of NC_023750.2, read as the reverse complement.
CATCTTAAGCAGAAGGAGTTATATAAAGCAATGTCAGTTCAAGTACATACGAAGAAGAATTACATATAAAGTTCTTACAAACAGAAATAAGCACCAAGTTTCAAAAAACAAGATGATGGAGGGAGGCGATTAATCTTCAGAGGGCACGATCTTCCCATCCACCACTTCGTTGCAGATTGACACCATGGAGAGATCGAGCTCGGGATATTGGCATGAGACTTGCTCCAAAGTGGCGTCGAACCCGGCGGAAAGGACTTGGGCGGAGCTTTGCTCGAGCTCTTGAGCTTGTTTCTTCAGCTCGTCAGTTTGCTTCTTCAGCCCTTCAGTTTCTTCACGAGCCCGAGCAAGCTCTTCAACAACCTTTTTGTTTTCCTCCCGAGCCTGGGCCAGCTCTGCAACAATCTTTGTGTTTTCCTCTTGAGCTTTGGCGAGCTCAGCCTTGGTGTCGTCCCTCTCCTTCTCGACCTTCCTGAGGAGGACCTCCCGATCTGCCGACCTCTTTTCAAGGTTTTCCACCTTGGTCGCATCTGCTTTCATTGCAGCCTCCAAGTTGGCCACCTTGAGCCTGTAAGGTACAAGCTTGCTCTCCAGCTCAATTTTCTCTTGGGCTTGGAGGTGCAGTTTTTGGCGCAGATCGGAGGCCTCCTTACGCGCGCCCCTTAGTTCAACGTCCATGGCGTCCTCCAGCCTTGAATGGTCGATTTCCGCCATCATCACATTGCAAGAGAGCTTCTCCGCCTCCATCCTTATCAGGCGGTTTGACTCCTTAAGCGCTGCATTCTCATCTTGGAGCTTCTTGCTCGAGTTCTTCACAACCTTCGTTATAATTGAGGGGAGATCCTCTGCCATCATCTTCAGTTTGGCTGAGAAGGGTCCCCAGATCTCTTCGATGGAGGGCGGAGGTTTGAAGTTGTTGCTGGTGGAGGTGCTGGAGGAGCTTGGTGCTGACTTTCACCACCACCCTCTTGAGTTTGAAGGGTGAGGGGGGTTTCTTGGCGTGGTGGTGAAGTCGGAGACTCAGTTATCAAAATTGGCGAGTTATGGCCACCCTCATCTCCTCCTGCTGCAGCCCCAGCGATAGAGGTGGTTGAAGGAGGACCCTCTCTAGCAGATACAAATGGCGTGGAGGCGCTTGGAGGATTCTCAATAAAATTGGGGTCGCTGCTTTCAACCACAGGGGGCGTGACAGCCAAGGGTATTTCTTGGACTGGTTGTGTTGGAGCTGGAGGTGAGGGCGGTGTTGGATTTGGAAGTGCAGGTGGTGAAGAGGGAGCCACCCTTGTTCTTTTGGTGACAAGGCCATCTTCAGTCGCCTCATCATCCTCTTCTTCTTGTACCACTTGAGGAGTTTTCCTCTTTGGCTTCCTCAAGACAAGCTTTTTTCTTTGTGGGGTGGGTAGTGCCTCCGAAGGAGTTGGACCTTGGGGAGGAGTTCTGCCCTGAGCAACGACGATCTCCACTACCGAGTTGGGCACGGTTTGAGAGCCCGTCGCCAGCTTGTGAGATCGGGCGATCGCCCTCAGTTCAGCTAGTTTACCTTTTCCCAACATGAAGTCGGCACAGGGTAGAAAATAGATGAGTAAGCACAAAAGTAGAAGCAAGATATACAAGTATATGCACGTAGGAATAACGCAAACAAGTGGCACATGGATTCAAAATCAAGACCAATACAAAACAAGCATAACGCCAAAGGATGGAATGGTAGAAACGCTAAGTTGCTTCCAGCACAAAACAAGAGTCTTGGTGCTGGGGTAGGGGCTGACCTATGTGAGCTTCAAGTTGGCCCTCGGAGAACTCGAAGGAGATGATTGAGGCGGTAGGGAAGGTGATGTTGGCAACTGCTACGCTCTTCCAGAAAAGGCAGAGATCTTTGTCTAGCTCGCCCATGTTGTCGGGACTCCTTGGCCTCCTGAAGCATTCCTTGGAGTCTTTGTTCCCCTTGTGTACCCAGTACAAGGGGAAACCGTCGAGCAGTGAGGGGTCTTGCTCGTTTGGGCGCACCTTGATGAACTTTCCTTTGCAGTCTTTGTAAGATTGCTGGAAGATTGAGAGGATTGACCTCCCAGCAATCCCGTTTAAGCTAATCCAGAGGTGGTCTCCGGGATTCTTTGCCTCGAACAGGAAAAGAAAGACATCTACTGAAGCCGGCAGCCCCAGGTGTGCGCAGATGATTTGGAACGCCCTTACAAACGCCCAGCTGTTGGGATGAAGCTGGGCGGGGGCGATATCGAGCTCGGTTAGCAGCTCTCTCTCTAAGCGAGTAAAGGGAAGTCTGAGCTTCACTTTCTTGAAAAAGGTGGCGTAGAGGAAGCAGAACAACTCGCCGTTGTTCCCTTTTTCGTTCGCACAGATCGGCTCATCCGGGAAGCAGGGCAGCACGGCCACCTTGCTATCATGTTCCTTGTGGAAGGAGAGGTCAGACTGGTCTCCTTTCCTTAATCGGAGCACGCCCAACTCCGTGTTTATTGAAGAAGTCTCTTTTAACAAGAGTGGGGTGGCCCAAGGGTAGAGTTCCTTGTAATCTTTTGAAGGTAGGGAGGCTCCTCCGGCGATCGGTGGAGTTGCCTTAGCGGGGTTGGCGTGAGAAGAAGCAGGCCTCTCAGCCTGGTTAGAAGGAGCATCAGAGGCTCGTGGTGGATTGCGCGCTGGTGGAGGATTTGCCCCAGGAGCAACCCTACGCGCTTGGGGTGGAGGGTTTCGCGACGAAGAAGGAAGGTTCGCGGTGGATTTTGTGTGAGCCATCGCAGGAACTGCAAAGGAAAATGAAAGGGATGAAACAAAGCCAACAGAACGACTCGATTGAGAACGAAGAAGACAGAGCGAACGAACAAGAGTTCGCTGGGATGAACGTGACGAAGAACGAAGCCCTAAGCTACGAGAGAAGGAGAAAAGGAAAAAACAGCCCACAACGTATGCTTGAGACAGATAATGGATGATGCGAATCGGTTAAAATGCAACAAATATCAACAGAAGAAGTAAAAGGGGTACCTTTTCGTGATCGGATGAGCGTTGAAGAGAGTTGGAGATTGAGAGAGTTGAGAAGCTTCGTGGGTTCGCAGAGAAAAACTTAGAACGTTTGAGAGTGCAGAAAGATGATGGAACAGTGGAAGTGCAAGGGGTTTAAGGGTTTTTCGAACGTTTTCGGAAGCGCAAACGACAGCTGAAGATGACCGTTGATGAAGCCACGTGTCGAGAGATTAGAAAAAGGGGTTTGGTGGAGCGTCAGGAAAGCAGAGGGTACGGACGTTTGGAATTTCGTGCCAGCGCCACGTAGATCGACGGTGATGTGACCTCTTAGTCTTTTCGCTGGACAAGTCTCCGCTTAAGACTTGGGGGCTTGTGTACCGACCAGGTAGTCGGGAGTGATGACGTGGCAGCAAGCGATAATATAGGCGTGTTGAACGGAACACCTAACTGACAGAAGGGAAGGACATCGGGAAGTCTGTGTAGTCGCCAATCGTTAAGTTGGCGTGCTCCGATCTCTAGCATATATAAACCGGCGGTCACCGGGCTTGTGTCGTAGTCGTCGTATGTGAGCTTAGGCGACCAAGTGGCCAGAGATCGCCGAGAGGGGGACATCGCCGAAAGATCAGGAAAGCTTGTTCAAGGCTTTCAAAGGGCACAAGTACGAAGGATGAAGTTATCAGATGATCATTCCCTAGCCAGAGGTTGAGGCAAGGGAACAGTTTACCAGAACATGCACGATGAGCAAGTAATGCAGATCGTGATAGCGGCAGGCGAGACCACAGAGAAGGTGTGCATGGTGACACCCCGTGCTCGCCACTAGAAGAAGATCGCGCTCCAAGGCAGCTATGCACCGAGTTGCTCCCCGCCTGAGTAACTTAGTCGAGCAGCCTGGAAAGTAGAAGTGACGCTCAAGTAGAGGACACTCCAGATGATGACACGTGTACAGTTGGATGCAAGCCACGTGTCCAGAGGTGTAACCGTCAGGAGAGAGAAGATGCACATGTATATAAGGAACTCTTAACAGATTCTAAGGTACGCGCGTTTAGAACACTTCTTTACGCTTTGAGAACACTAGAGTATGCTGAGAGAGATTTTGCACGGTTCCTTGAGTTTTAGCTTTTCTCTCTTAGAGTTTTGGTGATTCTGTCACTAACTTGAGCGTCGGAGCGCGATCGGCCAGAGCGGCGCCACTCTGTCTTTTTCAGGTTCTTGAGGAGAATCGAGGTGTGAAGGACGGAAGCTAGAGTGGTGCAAAGCCGATCCAGAGGAAGATACCTTTGACGTGGCAAGACTCTTGCATTTTGGTCAACCGGCAGGATCAGTTTTCATGAGGTTAATCAATTGAGTTTGACTTGTTTAGTAAGTCTGAAGGTTTTAGGCTGGTATATGTATAAGGGTTGAACCACCCTGAAGTGGTCCCTATTTATTTACTTGTTATTGCCGATAAAAAAAAATACTAAAATTAGGGTTAAAAAAAAACTTCTACCTTCATTCATAATAATAAGTTCCTATATAAGGGTTTTGAGGTCATGGGTCTTATCATACTTAAAAATAAAGTAAAATATAAAATTGGAAAAACATTAAATAAAATGGCAGAATAGTAAAATCATGAGCTAACTCAATATAAAATCTTTCATTGGGTTGTATTTTTTGGCGTGGTACTTATATAATTACTCTTTCTAACAGCGACCTTCTGTAAGGTTGGTTTTAGAATATTCTGTGAGCACATATACAGCCAAACACCATACTGATGTGAGCACATGGGGAGTTATTTTCCAAGCAGATATTGGTCACACCAAAGTGCCGTAACAGTTATGGTCTTCTGATGTGGAAGTGTGTAGAAGGGGTTCTGCACATCTTAGGTAGACTAAAACAAGCATCGTATCTTTATCTATGCATTTTTTGTTAACTTTGTCATTGATATGCTAATGTTTTTAAGTTATTGTAAAAGGGGCTAACACACAATCTGAACAATTGATTTTTCTCTTCGATCATGCCTTTTTTTTCTTCTTCTCTTGTAATATTTGGGTTTCTATTTTTGTTAGGATTTCACGTAAAAATTCTTCAACATTCAAATGAGTATTAATTAGTGTTTAAATGTAATTAATATTATAATAATAACATATATTTACTTAAATTATTACGTCTATTTATATGTAGTATTTCATAGGTCTCTACGGTTAGACCTAAATTAAAATGTATATCACAATTAATATATATTATATGATTTTTTAATGTTTAATTACTGTTGATACATATTTTAATTAATACATTAGTACCAACGTGTTATGGGACCATTACACCCTGAAAATATAGAACACATTAGTTCTAGACGATTTTGTATATGTATTCTTCAATACTCAACTTATTTAATTTATCCTTTGGTTTCTTTTATACAAAATATCATCAAACACCTATATTATATATATATATATATATATATATAATATTATCAACAAAATCATTATGCCTTTACGTGTAATGGAGTGACTTAATGCTGTCTATTGATTGTGTAGATAATAGTCTACTTTGCCATCTCTTCCAATTCTACCCAAACAAAACTGTGGTACAAATTTAATATTTTTTTTATCATCAAAAAAATAATTTTTTTTGTAAAGGAGGTACTGGTACCTCAACCCATGTACAATAACCAATAAAACTAAAGCTATTGGTTTCTAAAGAAAAACTTTACAACCAGCTCTCTGCCAAATTCAAAATAGTCTATAAGACCATTGTGTGGAGGCTCCCTCAATACACGCACACCAGCACCTTTCCATCCACATTCTTTATGGCTACATAAAGATTCATGCATTGTGGTTGCATAAACTCTCATGCACCGCTAACCAACTTAACACGTGCCACCTCTTAAGCAAGCCACCACCAATATCCTTAGAAAAAGGCTTTAGATCATATGGCAGGAAGCTGCAAAAGGCCCTTAACTACATGATGTGTGTACCGTCCAGGTAGTCGGAATTGATGACGTGGCCGCAAGCAATAGTATAGGCGTGTTGAACGGGACACCTGGCTGGCAGAAGGGAAGGACGTCGGGGGGTTCGTGTGATCGTCAGTCGTTAAGTTGGCGTGTCTCGATCTCTAGCATATCTAAACTGGCGGTCACCAAGTTTGTGTTGTAGTCGCCGGGTGTGAACCCAGGTGATAAGGCGATCGGAGATCGCCGAGAGGAGGACATCGCCGAAGCATCAGGAAAGCTTGTTCCAGGCTTTCGGAGCAAAGGATGAAGTCGTCAGATAGTCGTTTCTCAGCTGGCCAGAGGTTGAGGTCGGGGGATAGCTTACCCGAGCATGCACAGTGAAGTAAGTAAAGTAGAGTATAATGGCGGCCGGCGAGACCACAGGGAAGGTGTATATGAAGACACCTGTACTCACCACACAGCAGAGATCGCGCTCCAAGGCAGCTACACGCTGAGTTGCTTCCTGCATAAGTAACTCGGTCGAAAAGCCTGAAGAGTAAGAGGTGACGCTCAAGTCAAGAATGCTCCAGATGGTGACACGTGTACAGCTGGATGCGAGCCACGTGTCCAGATGTGTAACTGTCAGGAGAGAGAAAGTGCGCAGGTATATAAGGGATCCTAACGAACTTCTGAGTTACGCGGGTTTTAGAATACTTCTTTTACGCTTGCGAGAACTTGAGTACGCTGAGAGAGAACATTGCACGGTTCCTGAAGTCTTAGTTTTCTCTTAGTATTTTGGTGGTTCAGTCGCTGACTTGGGCGTCGGAGCGCGATCGGCCGCAGCGGCGCCGTTCTGTCTTTTGCAGGTTCTTGAGGTGAATCAAGGCGAAGGACGGAAGCTAGCACGGTGCAAAGTCGATCCAGATTTGATGAGGGAAGACTCTTGCGTTCTGGTCAACAGGCAGGATCAATGTGTAACAAAACACCAACAACATATAGGCAAAAAAGAGATTTATACCCTTCGTTGAACTCCACCACTTGGCTTCCAATTCCAGGCTCTATTCACAAACCTATTTCAACCTCCAAGCTACACGGTTACAAAAGGATAAGAATTGCCCTGACGTGCTTCTCCTTATTGACATAAAACCTAGCTCTACTTTTTCTACCTTCCAGGATCAGAAAAACCCCTGCTCCCTCACTAACACCCCTACAACCAAGTGCTCGTTGAACTACACAAACGGACTCTGCTGGGAAAGCACTTAGCTGCTTCACATCTGAAAAGGATTTACCTTCCAAACACATGAAGTAATCTCTACTACCAAGGTTTATTGCTTCCATTTTAACACAAACCCAACACTGCTTACATATATATTGACTACAGCTCCATCGCTTATTTAACAACCAACACGACCTGGATCTTCTTATAATGCAACAAACAGTTGACTGCCATTGCTGCTCTGAATAAAAAAGAATACAGGCACCCTGTTGTGGTTGTAAACACTAAAATGAGCATAAATCTACCATCCCACTTACCCTTGCTCGAACCAGCAAACTTTGCTCACCAAGTGCTCGTCAGAATTACCCTTAGCATAGCCAAGCATATACCAAGCCTTTTTTTTCTTCTTCTCTTGTAATATTTGGGTTTCTATTTTTGTTAGGATTTCACGTAAAAATTCTTCAACATTCAAATGAGTATTAATTAGTGTTTAAATGTAATTAATATTATAATAATAACATATATTTACTTAAATTATTACGTCTATTTATATGTAGTATTTCATAGGTCTCTACGGTTAGACCTAAATTAAAATGTATATCACAATTAATATATATTATATGATTTTTTAATGTTTAATTACTGTTGATACATATTTTAATTAATGCATTAGTACCAACGTGTTGTGGGACCATTACACCCCGAAAATATAGAACACATTAGTTCTAGACGATTTTGTATATGTGTTCTTCAATACTCAACTTATTTAATTATATAATATTTTTTTTAGTGGGTAGCTGGCCTTATCATGTGAAACTTTATAACTTCTTTTTTTAAGTTACCTTTGCAGGAATTGGTGTTGCTCCAAAAGTTTATTTGGAGTAAAGATTTTTGTAGGGTTGGTTGGAGTTCAAATATGATGTGTTTGATCTGGATTGTGATTTATGCTATGCTGTAAATTGTATTGTTTAAATCTTTGAACAAGTATATCTTTGTTAGACGTTTTTTAGCATAAACTTTTTTCGTTTTGGTATGGGTACTGTGTAATCTAAATTTGGATTTTCCTGCTCTAGTTAAAAACATGATAGAATTTGTATAAGGGTTGGGACACCCCTAATATGTCCTTTTTTAATATATTTATATTTTTTGCCCAAAATAAAAATCCAACTTATTTAATTTATCCTCTGGTTATAATTTTCTTTTATACAAAATATCATCAATTATAATGACACGAAACCCCTATATTATATTATATATATATATATATATATATATATATATATATAAAATTGATTGTCTAGATAATAGTCTACTTTGTCATCTCTTCCAATTCTATCCAAACAAAACTGTGGTACAAATTTAATATGATGACTATGGTGTGATGGACCAACAAGCATATCAATAAAAAAATATTATTTAAAAATTAAAATAAATTTTTTTATAATTGTGTGGAAATTAATATTATTTGTTGATTGAAACTCAAACCTTATATATTGAATTTTAAACTACAACAGGTTCAGAATTTTTGAGTGAGTTACAGTGTTTTTCTTTTCTTTGATTTTGAAAAGTTTTATCTTTTTATATAAGCTGCATTTAGATTGGTTTTCAGTCCAATATAACAAGTCGTTCAGTTTTAAAAGTCTTTTATGTTAAAAGGAATTTTTCTATAATTACAAAAATTATATATATATATATATATATATATATATTTTGAGTAAAATCCAAAATTGATGGAATAGCTAAATTAATTCAATTTAAATACATTAATGACATGCATCTTGGCCCGAGTTGATCTCCTTGGTGGAGTAGTATTCATATTTGCAGTGGGTATAATGAGCTCAGTAGCAGTATTGCAATTGTCAAAAAAAAAAAAATCATAATTTGAATTATAAGATTGTGGAAAAGGCAGAGAGACAAATTGTTGGGACTATCATTTTTATCATCTTTCAAATTATATGGAAAGAGATTTTCATAAAAGACAGTGTGTCGTGAGATCTCAATTTTATGATTTCTAAGATTAAGAAAAAGGTAACATTTAGTATGAGGTTGAAAACCTAAAAAAATACTAGATACAGATTTGTCATCAAGTTTCTTTTTGTGAGAAATAATAGTGCTAGAGTAACAAAGACAACCGAAAACATGCAAAGAAGAAATATCATAAAGAGAGCCATGTAACTTTTCATAAGGAGTCATGTTTTGCAATAAAGGGGTTGGAATACAATTAATGAGTAAAACAACATGCAAAACAGCAAATTGCCAAAAAGTTGGGGGTAAATTGGCTTGAAAAGGCAAAGCACGTGTAACGTTAAGAATATGTTGGTGTTTACGTTCGGTAATACCATTTTGTTCCGGTGTTTCAACACAAGTTTTTTTATGAATGATGCCTTTAGAAGAAAACAAATTAGTCATGGCAAACTCAACACCATTATCAGAACGTATAATTTTGACAGTTGTGTGAAAATGGTTTTCAACATAAGATAAAAAAACTAACTATGTGGGTTCTAACTTCAGATTTCGTACACATAGGGATTACTGAAGTATAACGTGAAAAATCGTCCACAATAGTTAAAAAATATCGAAAACCATGCATAGAAATAACAGAAAAAGGGCCCCAAATATCCATATGTAAAAGATCAAAGATATGAGAAGTATTGGAATGACTTAAAGAGAAAGAGAGTTTTCTTTGCTTTGCTCTATGGCAAGTATCACACACCTAAGGGTTTTGAATAGAAATACATGGGTATATAGATCTCAAAACATGCAGTCTTTCATTAGAAATATGTTCCAGTCTATTGTGCCACACATTAACATCCTTAGAAACACAATGGATAGAAGGAATGTATCTGTTTGTGACATTTCTTTGAAAGATAAAAGAATGAAAAATATACAAGCCATTTTTGGCCTCAACTATACCATTCTTCTCTTTCGTTAAATTGTCCTATATCACACAATCCTTAGATGAGAAAATCAAATGACAGTTCAAATTTAAAGCAAGTTTAGATGCAGAAATAAGATTGAAGGTAAACCCATGCACATATAGAACATCAGTAAGGTAAAATTTATTACTAAAAGCCACAGTTCCAGAACAACTAGTATAAAACTAATGACCATTCGGAAAACTAATATGGACAGGTTTTATGATTTTATATGATGTAAAGTCAGATAAACAAGTGCAAACATGATCAGTAGCTCCTGAATCTAGTATCCAAGAACCTTTAACAGTAATGTAGAGATTAAAGAAGATAGCATTACCCGTTGAAGAATCTTTTTTTATCTTTATTCACAGCGAAGGAGCCCACTTGATTCAACTATACATGGGGCTGGTTCGCAACACTATTGATGGAATTTTGCTTGATCAATGTTGATAAAACTTGATATTGTTGGGCTATGAATACAGAGGGCATGTCCCCATTTAGTTGTTCTTGTTGACAAATTTCAGAAGAAACATCATCAGTTACATTAGCATTGAGTAAAGGAGTGGTCCGGCTATTAGGTGGGTTATAAACCAGAGGGAAACCATGTTTCCTGTAACAAGTATTAATGGTATGATCATTCTTGCCGCAATGAATACAAATCTTCCTATTGCCACTAAACCTAAAATTTTTATTTTCTTGAATGGGGAACCCCACCCTTTTGAAACAAATATTCTCAAATTTTCCACAGAAAGAGCAAGTAGGAGCATAATTACGATATTCAGTATCAGGAAGTTACTTGCTAATTGGCGTTCTTGCTGAACCACTAAAGAAATTTTTTTAGAAATAGGTGGTACCGGTTCCATAAGGAGTACGTGCGATCAAATGTTGTTGAATTGATCATTAAGCCCACGTAGAAATTGCATAGCTTGGTCCTCACATTTTCTTTTACTGATATCAGAAGCTACAGAGCAAGTACACTTAATTTGACAAACAAGTCGTTCTGACTCAAAGAAGATGCTTCAGATTGCAAATCAGAAATCCTAGAGAGATCACCTTGCGAATATCTAGTTTTCAAGTTGTTACAAATATCGATAACTACATCCATCCAAATAATGCTTTGTCTAATTGGGAGAGATACCGAATGTACTAACCACGAAACAACCATGTTGTTGCATCTGATCCGAGCTGAATGTGTAGATTCGTTTGTTGGTGGACAGTGGTGAGTACCCAAAACGAATTTCACCTTATTCTTCGCACTCAGCGCTGTTATGATGGACCTGCTCCAGGAATGGTAATTCGTCGAGTCAAGCACTAGCGAGACCAATGAAGCTGCTGGATTCTCACCAGGATGGAGATAAAGGTGCTAGTGGAGGGTTCCAGCGTAGGTGTATTTGTTCTCGTTGTTCGCTCTTCTGCCATTTCGCTAAAAGAAAACAAGAAACAGATCGTAAGCACATAAAAGATGTTGAATCAAGTGTGTTCAAGCTTTGAAGAATCCAAACCCTTTGAAGGTTGATGAAAGGCTGGATGTGCTTGTTGTTGCTAAGCTGTCTTTATACAGGATCTGGGGTAGATTTTATGTGTAAATCCACTATTGATTGAATCCAAAGCATAAGCATTCTCAAACCTTTTAATTGAAAAGTGTTTTTCAAACTACGTGAAAAACAACTTGTTGTTTTGTCGAAACACCCGATTGTTTTATACTTAGGTGTTTTTAGAAAGGTTGAAAACTGTTTTTGATAGTTGACTTGCTGTCAAACCAAAACAACCGATTGTTTCGTGAAAATAACAGATTGTTTGTTTTGGGACCATAACAGAAAACTGTTTTGTGCTTTGACTGAGCATTAAATGATTTTATAACTGAATACGCTCCAGTTTTAAATGCTTTGACCAGTCTTTGAAAGCAATAAATAGTTTGTTAAGATTGTGTAACAAACAACTGAGTTTTAATCACAAAAAAACATATTTGAGTTTTTCACTAATTTTGCTTTTGAAAGAGTTAGAGATTTCTTTGAGATTGCTGGATCAAAGAAAGTGTGATATAGGATTTTCATCTTGTATTGATTTCAGATCTTTTCTGTAACAAGTGTAATCCTCTGTACTTTGAAAGAAACTATGTGTGTGTAGCTGAGAAGTGTTGTGTGTTCTTGAGGTTGTCAAGATCAACATTCTTAGTGGTGTTGTGCTGAAGCCAAAGGAAGTGTGTGTCTTGAGGGGATCAAGGTCACTTCTTTGGTGGTGTTGTAAGTAATCTAGGGTTGATTACTTAGTGGATTCCCCAATGGTTTCTAGGAAGACTGGATGTAGCTCTTGGTTAAGAGTGAACCAGTATAAACCTCTGTGTGCATTCTCGCTATCCTTAAACTCTTTAATTTCAGTTTTATATTTGAAAACTGGTATAAACAACCGATTGTTTCTGCGAAAGAACCGATTGTTTTTCTAGTGTTGTGCTTATTTGCTTTGTGTTTTGGCAAACTGAATTCTGATTCAAGTGTTTCTCGAAGTAATTTCATTCTAGACTTAAAAGTTTGCAAAAACCCTCTTTAAACCATTCACCCCCCCCCCCTCTGTAGTTTAAAGTCATACATTCTAACAATTGGCATAAAGAGCTTGGTTCTTGAAATTTATTCAAGTGTGATCCTAAAATTGTTTTTAAATGGCTAATAGACTACCTTTTGGGGAAGGTGCTTCAATCAACAGACCACCTCTGTTTTGTGGTTTGAACTACCAATTTTGGAAAGTCAAAATGAAAATCTTTGTAGAATCACTTGACAAGGGTATTTGGGATGCAATTGAAAATGGCCCCTTTGTTCCAAAATTTGAAAAAGATGGATCTTCCATTGAAAAACCTTGGTCTCAATGGACTGATTCTGAAAGTAAGAAGGCCAAATTTGATTGCATTGCTAAAAACATAATAACTTCTGCCTTGAATTCAGATGAATTTTTCAGGGTCTCTCAATGCAAATCAGCAAAGGAAATGTGGGACACCTTGCAGGAAACTCATGAAGGTACCAATGAGGTGAAAAGAGCTAGGAAGCATACTCTAATCCAAGAGTATGAAATGTTCAGAATGCTCAAGGGTGAGACAATTGCTGAAGTTCAGAAAAGGTTCACGCATATCATCAATCATCTCATGAGCCTTGACAAAACCTTTGAAAAAGAAGAGCTAAACATCAAGATCCTCAAGTGTCTTGATAGGTCTTGGCAACCTAAGGTAACTGCTATATCTGAATCTAAAGATCTAACATCATTGAGTATGGCTTCTTTGTTTGGAAAGCTTAGGGAACATGAGTTAAAAATGAATCGACTCAATGTTCAAGAAAGTGAAGACAAGCATGTAAGGAGTATTGCCTTAAAAGCTGTCAAGCACAAAAGCAAGCAAGAATCCAGTGATGATAGTGATGAAGAGAACCTTAGTTTGCTATCCAGAAAGTTTAGCAAATTCTTGAAAAGGAACCGCAACAAAGACAACAACAAAGAAAGGTATGGAAACAAAAAATCCAATGATTTTAATTCCAATAACTATACCTGTTTTGGTTGTGGTGAGCAAGGGAACATAAAGGCAGATTGCCCAAACAAAGAAAGGAAGGAGAAGAAGTCAAGCTACAAAGAAAAGAAGGGAAAGACAAAAAGGGCCTACATAGCTTGGGATGAGCATGAAATCTCCTCATCAAGTGAAGAACAAAAAGCAAACATATGTTTGATTGCTGAAGAAGATGATGAGTCTTGCAGCTCAAGTGAGGTAAGTTAATGTGCTTCTTTAAATGAAGAAAATTATAGTGAATTGCTTGAAGTTTTTTAAGAAACACATAATGAAGCTAATCGATTGGTTCTTTCAAACAACCGATTGAAAGATCTTAACAGCTGGCTTGAAAAGAGAATGAAGGCACTTGAAGAAGAGCTGGAAAAATCTAAAAGGGATTTTAAAAATCTTGAAACACATTTCAAAAACTCTTCTTGCAAGTGTGACACTCTCATTTGTGAAAATTGTGAAAACCTTGAAAAGAAAGTGCATTATCTTGTAAGTATTGTGGATAAGTTTTCTAAAGGAAAATTCAACTTTGAGAATGTCTTGGCATCTCAAAACTGTGTTTTTGGAAGAGCTAGATTAGGCTTTAATCCACAAAACAAGCAAGATAAGTTTTCAAAAAAAATTTTCAAGAAAGCCAGTAAAACAACTGATTGTTAAGTCGAAACAATCGATTGTTACATGCTTTTATTGCATGAAGAAAGGCCATTCTGTTAGATTCTGCAAAATAAGAAAATTTTCGGTTCCCAGAGGCTTTATGAAATGGATTCCTAAAGGTTGTGAGGTTTCAAAAGAAAACAGTAAACCAAATGACCCAAATTTGTAAGGGGACCAAACCTTGTTGCTTGAATTCATGTTTATGCAGGGAATCTAGAGGAATATGAAGAACTGAATCAACTAATCAAGTTCTTAGAAGGAAAAGAATAACATTGAAGCTGAATCAATGTTATGTATCAGTCCAAGGCTCTCAATAATCAAAAGAGTATGCTTGATCAAAAGGCATATAGCTCATTGAAGGAACATCACAAAGAATAAGACATTCCTTATCTCTATCTTTAATTCATTTTTTTTTAAATTCATATTCATGCTTAATATCTCTCTTAAAATGTTCAAATACATCTGTTTTGAATTCTTTCTGCTCATGATTAAAATTTTAAAATCTGTTTTACTGCTGCAGAAAAACAACTGATTGTTTCCACGAAACAACCGATTGTTTTATGTCTGACAATACTGTGAAGGAATGGATTTAATTTCTTTTTGATTTTTGGCTGTTGTAGATCACAATTATGAAAGAATCCTTGGTCAATGAAGCAGTGTTGAAAGCTGATTATGTTCTGAAGGAAGTTACAACATGTCATAAAGGAATATATTCCAAAATCTTGAAAATTAAAGAGCTTTTATGACTAGTCAAAAATCACATGTGAGGATCATGTAGTTTTCTGCTTTTTCTGACGTTTTCTGTGCAGGTCTTGGTCAAGTCCTTTCTCTCTGAAAAACTGAAACCCACTCACGTCATTGAATGCAGTATGGTTCTGTTTCTTCTTTAAATTTTGTTGCAGTTGTTCTCTCTCACAAGAACAACCAATCGAGCCATCTCTTGCAACATCTCTTGTTCTTCTTGTATGAGTTTTCTTTACCCCTTTTTCTGCTGTCATGGAATCAACTCCTCCTACATCAAAGAGGGTCAAAACCAGAGCAGTGAGGTCTGGAGGGAGATTAGAGGGCTGGTTTTCTGGAGATAATTAGCTCATTGAAAGGTATAGGTTTGAAACTAGCTTAAAGGTGATAAACAACCCCAAAGTTGTTTCCTTTCATTGGCTGAAAAGTCAAAAGCTAGATAATGTGAGGAAACTGCTCAAAGATCAATCTCTAAGAAGGTTATTGGAGATGAAGGGGAACATTTACCTTGATTTGATTCGGGTGTTCTACACCAACCTCAAGTTTGAGGGAAACAACCTTGTTTCTCATGTGGAGGGGGTTGACATGGAGATCACATATGATATGTGGACTGTTGTTGCTGGTCTGGAGTATGCTGGCCTAAGAATCAACAAGGGAAATCTGGGAGTAGTGGAGGATTTAAACAAAGTCCAATACTACAAAAGTTGCTTGAAGAATCTGGGAGTTGTTCGGTTGGAGGCTTAAAGCTAGATGAGAGATTGCTTGCTCTTATTGTAACTTGGATTCTTACTTCAAGGGGGAGCAATCATTTTGTTCTTACAGAAGAAGAACTTGTGTACATCTACTGCATAATGAAGAAGATCGGAATCAATTGGATCCACATCATCAAAGAGCACATGCAAAAAGCCATGAGGTTAAGTGATTATCACTATCCCTATGCTGTTTTGATCTCTAAATTTCTGCTTTATTTTGAAGTGAGTCTAGAACATCAGACATCTGAGTTGGTTAAGTCAACTCAAGAGATGAACAATGGCTCTCTTAGCAAGATGGGATTCACCAAAATAGGTGGCAAATGGGTGAGCAAAGATGGTGATCATGGTGCCTCTTCAAGTGTTGTTGCTGCTGAGTTTGATGAAGAAGATCAAGCTGCTGACATGGAATTTCATCAAGAAGAGCAACCTGAAACCAATCTAGGTGCTGGAACCAGTGCAGGAAATCAAGGAGATGAAATGTCATCCATGTCTTCTTTTAAAAGATACATGGTAAATACGCTTGATTTATTTGCCGAGAATCAAAGAAATCTTCATGATTTGTGTGTAAGCAACTTCCAAAGCATAGATAACAGGTTCAACAACATGGATACACGGTTCATGACCTTGGATGAACAGATAAAAGCTGTTCAGAATCAAATCTTTGAACTCCAGTATGGCAAGGAAGATTAAAGGAAAAACAACCGGTTTAATTGCTTCTGTTTTAAATTTCTCTATGATCTGGAACAATTATCTCTTTATCTCTTCTTTTTGTCTATTTGTGAATACAAATAGGGGGAGATTTAAGCTGTGTTGTCTTTCGTTATCCTTTAATTTATGCAAAACTCTATGTCGTTTATGGATGTTTAAGTAAGCCTTATTTCTGCTGGTTTTAGAACTCCTGCTGTTTTTACTCTAACTCTATATCAGAGATACTGTGCTTTTCTTAAACTTTGTCTTGCAGGAACTACTTCGGATTCAATCAAACCCAACACAAGCAACTAGGGATTTGTCTTCATCAAATAGGGGGAGATTGTTGAATCAAGTGTGTTCAAGCTTTGAAGAATCCAAACCCTTTGAAGGTTGATGAAAGGCTCGATGTGCTTGCTGTTGTTGAGTTGTCTTTAGATAGGATTTGGGGTAGATTTTATGTGTAAATCCACTCTTGATTGAATCCAAAGCATAAGCATTCTCAAACCTTTTAATTGAAAAGTGTTTTTCAAACTAAGAGAAAAACAACCTGTTGTTTTGTCGAAACAACCAATTGTTTGTTTTGGGACCATAATAGAAAACTGTTTCGTGCTTTGACTGAGCATTAAATGATTTTATAACTGAATACGCTCCAGTTTTAAATTCTTTGACCAGTCTTTGAAAGCAATAAATAGTTTGTTAAGATTGTGTAACAAACAACTGAGTTTTAATCACAGAAAAAAATATTTGAGTTTTTCATTGATTTTGCTTTTGAAAGAGTTAGAGATTGCTTTGAGATTGCTGGATCAAAGAGAGTGTGACATCTTGCATTGATTTCAGATCTTTTCTGTAGCAAGTGTAATCCTTTGTACTTTGAAAGAAACTATGTGTGTGTAGCTGAGAAGTGTTGTGTGTTCTTGAGGTTGTCAAGATCAGCATTCTTAGTGGTGTTGTGCTGAAGCCAAAGGATGTGTGTGTCTTAAGGGAATCAAGGTCACTTCTTTGGTGGTGTTGTAAGTAATCTAGGGTTGATTGTTTAGTGGATTCCCCAGTGGTTTCTGGGAAGACTGGATGTAGCTCTTGGTTAAGAGCGAACCAGTATAAACCTCTGTGTGCATTCTCTCTATCCTTAAACTCTTTAATTTCCGTTTTATATTTGTAAACTAGTATAAACAACCGATTGTTTTTGCGAAACAACGGATTGTTTTTTTAGTGTTGTGCTTATTTGCTTTGTGTTTTGGCAAACTGAATTCTGATTCAAGTGTTTCTTGAAGTAATTTCATTCTAGACTTAAAAGTTTGCGAAAACCCTCTTTAAACCATTCACCCCTCCCCCCTCTAGTTTAAAGCCATCACTACAAAAAACAGTGTATATTGTGGCGGTTATTTTCGTATAAAGTGGCGTTTATAACCGCCACAATATACGCGTGTGGCGGTTTCCCAAACCACCATAGAACTGGCCGGCACAAAGTTTAATGTGGCGGTTTCACACTACTCGCTGCAACACCCGCCACTTTAACACTATGTTTAAAGTGTCGGTTTTTATATATAAGTAGTGTCAGTTATAACTGTCGCAATTTAATTCATTGATGAAGATTTCAGCACCATTAGTAGGGTATAATGTGACGTTTTTAACTGTCGTAATTTTAATTCTAAATAAATAAATTTTATCCAGCTCTTTTTTATAAAAATTTTTATATTCTGGTTTGCACAATTAAATAAACATAATATATTTTCATAATAAAAAAATAAAATACTAATAAAATGAAATAATGTATAAAGTTATAAGCCTTCATTCATTGCATTGAAAATTAAAACACATATAATATTGTTTAAAAGTTGATATACATAATTGAAAATTGAAACACAAATAATTATTCAAAAGTTGATACATAACTTCAAATTAAAATACACATAATTGTTCAAAAATTGGTACATAATTTAAAATTAAAACACATTGTTCATCCCCTTGATCCTGTTAATTGATTAGGTGATGGAGCACCGCTTCGAGTATCTGACGCCTGAAATAAATAATTTTAAGTTAATGATTTTTAATGTTTATAATTAATTATAAAATAAAAGACAAAATTATAATTATAAAAAAACACTATAATCAAATTAAAATATGCTTAAGAACTCCAAGAAAAAATGATATCATCAGCCAGTTTGGAAGTCATTAAAACAAATAGGCAATTTTGAAAAATTTGAAACATCATCCATTAATTAATATCTAATATTTAATACAATTTTATACACACGCACACAAACTTGGGCATCAAATGAAAGTAGAAACACATACCCAAAAATTAAGTACAATTTTGTAAGATTATTATGATCAACCATGAAATGCAGGCAAAAGGTTGAAAATTTAGTACCTTGAAAGATTTTCACTTGCCGGGAATTGCATTTTTTCCTGTTTTTTTGTCTGCTTGAGCTCCAAGTGTGCGCTAAAATTGCGATTGGTTTGGCTGATGAGGATGAGTTTCACTAGTTGCAACTGAATCTTTATAAATGGAAAATGGAGTTGCTCGAGTCCTGCATGAAGAGAGAACAATATGATGGACATTCATCAAGAATTCTAAAGAAAAACTCATAGGATTTGAGAAACCCTTCACATTAGAAATGCCTATGGAAAGGAAGGAAATGTTGCGAGTATTGAGTTAAAATTTCATATATTTCTCTACAAGAGAAAAATGTAGTGTGCAATTCAAAAAATAACTATCACATGGCAAACTCCAACCAAATAAAGCTAAAGAAACAATCATATTACGTATCATTCCTATCATTCTTGGCAGAAAGATCACCAGTTGTTATCAAGGCGGACAGGGAAAAACCTGCAACCACAGGGAAAGATGTTCAGAATTCAAATTCATAATTTTGAGAAAAATGATTGTGCACCAAGTAATGAACTCACGATTTTCTCGAGTGCCAAGAACAATTCTAAAGCTACGCGAGGGTGCTAGTTTTTCTACTGAATCCTAGACAACAAAAGAATATAGTAGATAGATCAAAAGATCCTTTTACAACTATAACAGTTTCAAAGAAGCACTCAATTGGAACACCACATACATCTTTAGTTGTTGTTGGCCTTGCCAACGAGTGTGCAAGAAATTTTCTATAAGCAGCCTTCAATTTATCATCTGGTTATCATTCTGAAAAATGGAGCAATCAAATAAGGTACAACATGCTATAACTAACTATTATCAAACAAGAAAATGCTTCATTCCCCGGCTCCAAGAGATTAGGGTCTTTACCTGGATATGTCAAGCTGAAAGCATGGCTCAAGATTATAACATTCATAAATAACTGACAAAGCGCAACTATACAGCAAAAGCACAAGCAAGATAAAATTTTGAAAACTGGTATTCACTTTAGTAACATATAAGGGTTATGAACCTACATAATCCACAAAAAATCTCCCAAACCCAACATTCTGCCAATTAAGTGCGATCTTTCCTAAAGCATAACCCATACCCAATTGAGTGTTATTCTCCTTTTATTTTCCAAAGGATATTAAACAGTAGAATTATGAGGAAAAGAATCTGTAATTGCATATCTCCAATGGAGTCAACAGACATCTTCACTCCACACAATGAGCACCAAGCTTTATTATCCTATGCTTTCTTTTGAATTTTACCTCACCAACTCCTTTCATAAGCAATATTCATTTCCTGTTTCTTTCAAGTTTAGGAATTTACACTTCTAATAATGATTGTGTGAACAAAATGAAAGCACACGTTAAAAATAGAATTGTTTATCTCTTTAAAAATGTCCTGAAAGCCAAAATCAATTCATATTGCATACATAAATAAATTGGAACTTTTCCTTAGTTTTATAATTTTCTAGTGATCCTAATGTATATTTAGATTGGGAGGCTAAGTGTGAACAAATATTTGAGATCCATGAGATCCAAGATGAGCATAAGCTTAAGCTAGCCACCCTAGAGTTTAGTGATTATGCCATGAAATGGTGGCATGGAATTGTGAAGGACATTATCTATCACAAGGGTCCTCCCGTGGACTCTTGGAACTCTTTAAAGGATCAAATGCGCGCTAGATTTGTGCCCCCACATTTTAGGAAAGACCTCATGTTGAGACTCCAACGGTTTCAACAAGGCACGCTAAATGTGGATGAATATTATAAAGAGCTAGAAACGCTTGTGCTTAAAATTGAATTAGAGGAAAGTGAGGAAGCTATGATTGCTAGGTTTGTGAGTGGTCTTAGGAAGGATATTCAAGACATTGTTGAGTTACAAGAGTATTCATCATTGGGCTCTTTAGTTCATCTTGCAATGAAGGTGGAAGCCCAACTTGCTAAGAAAAACTCTTTCAAAAATGCTTCCAATGATGGATACTACTCCAAGTCTTGGAGAAACAAAAATTCTTTTTCTAAACATCCTTCCAAAGATTCTTCTTTCAAACCCAAGGATCCTACGCCATCTACTTCTAGGCCTAAATCCCCAATTAAATCGTCTAGTCAAAAGTGTTTTAAATGTTTGGGATATGGTCACATTGCTGCAAATTGCCCTTCTAAACGAAGTATGTACATGCATGAAGGCATTGTAGTTAGTGAGCATGATTCCAATTCACCTAGGCATTCTTCACCTTCTAGACCATCAAGTGAAAATGAGAGTGAAAGTCCTTGTGAAGGTGACTTATTGATGGTAAGACGTATGTTGGGCACAATTCCAAAATCTTTGAATGATACTCAAAGAGAAAATATTTTTCACACCCGATGTCTTATCAACAACAAGTTATGTTCCTTGATTATTGATGGGGGAAGTTGCACTAATGTGGCTAGTACAAGAGTTGTGGAGAAGTTAGCCTTACCCACTATCTCTCATACCAAGCCCTACAAATTACAATGGCTTAGTGAAGTAGGTGAAATCATGGTGAATAAACAAGTTCTCATTAACTTTGAAATAGGAAAGTATAAAGATGAGGTTTTATGTGATGTTGTGCCCATGGAAGCTTCTCATCTTCTTTTAGGAAGGCCTTGGCAATATGATAGACATGTTTTACATGATGGCCTATCCAATACAATGTCTTTTTCCTTCCTAGGGCGCAAGGTTATATTAAAACCCCTCTCTCCCAAAGAGGTTCATGAGGACCAAATAAAAATGAAAACTAAAAGAGAAAATGAGAAAGAAAAAGAAGTAAGTACTACACCGAGTCACACCATTTTCTCCTCTAAATCCATCATGTTGACTCGTGCTATACCTCAAATGGACCCTCCAGGGTCTTCTTCTTCTTTATCTTTTTCATTACCCAAGGTTCCTATTTCAACACCACCTTGGTTAAAATATGTTAGGGATGATTTTTTTTTCATACCTCCTAATGGGTTTCACCATTTAAGAGGTCTTTTTCCCAAAAATATCATCATTCCCTAACACATTTTTCCAACTTGGTCGATTTGTAGGACCTCCTTTTCTGCAATCCCTTTGGTTCCATCTGCTAAGTCATGTATTCCTTTTTCTTACACTTTTGATTGTAAAAGTAAACTGACTTTGTTATATGAAGGGATTCAGAATTCGTGGGCGAATTCTCTCCAACTCGGGGAGTATGATGAGAATCAACTAAAGGTGGCTTTTTATAATGAAGAACAAGATCATTCGCCTTCACATTTAAAGTTTTTCTTGTTAATCTTTGCAAAAGATAAAGCCCAAGCCCAAGCCCAAGCTCAAGAAGGCCAAAGCCCACAAAAGCCCAAAGACCATCCCATGAAGGGCAAGGCCAAGTTTTAAATAAATATTGTTTAGAAAGGTGCTTAGAGGGAAACATTAGAAACCTCTATTGTTAAAGCATCTTTTAGTCTTTAGTTAAGAGTCTTAGGGGGGGGGGGGTGTTAGTAGATAGGTGTAGGAGTAAATAAGGAGGTGCCAAAGTGAGAGAAAGGATCACACCTTCCTCATGCTTTGTTTTAGGCGCAAATTCTAGAAGCTTTTTGGGAGGGAGTTTTTGAATTTGTGTAGCTTACATTTCAGCACCTTAGGCTATAAATAGAGGTGCTCTCTTTGTAAATTTCAGATTGGAATTAATCTAAGAAAACTCTACTCAAATTTTGAGTGAACTTTGGAGAGCTTTTGGAGCCTTCTTCTCTAGTCTTATCTTGATGGATCATTGGAGTCCTCAAGTGGCGGCATCACTCTCATCTAGGAGCATTCCACACTTCTAGTGGCGAGATCATCCAACATTCTTCCATCTTCATGAGCACTCTCTTCTCCTTCCTTCCTTCTCTTTCAATTGTTCATGTTGTCTTGTGTTCTTGAGTTGTTTGGTTCAGCTTTTCTATTTTTTTCCAGCACCTATGTTCTGTTCTTGTCTTTTAATTACACTTTTGTTCGGTTCATATGTTTGCTAATTCAATTCTGTTCAGTCCTTTCAATTTTACCTCTCTTTGTTGATTCAATTTGACAATATGTGGAGCATCCAAATGAGTTTGGGATTTGGTACTAGTTTTTGGTGAGTTCTTGTCTTAGAACAATGATCCAACTCTAAGAAAAGTGCCTCTATAATGTCCAGCTCAAGGTGATTCCTAAGAATGTCAAGAATCATTCTCTATATGGCTAGTGGAATCACATCATGTGGTATCATGAGTCTTAGGTTCTTCTTGCTTAATTGTTGAGTTGTGTGCACTTTAATTTCAAGAGCTCTTTAATTTCTTGCAATTTAAGTTTCTGTTTTAGATTTTTACTTGAGTATTCTTGCTGTTTTTCTTTTACATCAAGTGTTTGTGAAAAGGTTTATGGCACTCATTCTTCTTATGAGTATGGTTGCTCTTTTGGAATGACATTATCCTTCCTAGAGTTTACCTTAAGCTTCCTTTCACTTGTTGTTAAATTTGTGATGTGTCTTTTAATTTTGTAATCATGTCAAGTTTTGTCTTAGTCATGTTATTCCATAATTGTCATTACTTCTAGTAGTACTTTTATTGCTTTGATTGTTTCTTGCTTTGGTGTCATATAATTTTCTGAATTGATATTGATCCTTTGAGCATTTTATGTTTTAGTTTGAGTTCATGCTTGTATTCTAGACTTATACAAGTTCCAATACATCATTTTCCATTATGTCTTTGCTAGTTCATAATTCTGTTTTTTTTGTTCCTATTAGGATTCCTCTGTTTCTGAAAGAAGTGCTTACTGTTTTTCCTTATTACAATTGATTTACTCACTAGAAAATTCTGAAATTCTGGATTTGTGATATTAAAGGTGTTAGAAAAGAGTAGAAAAAAGAATCATTCAAAAATTCAAAGTACACAAAAAATGATAAATAAAATAAAAAAAGTGTACAATTCTGCCGAAAAGAATACGGTAATCTGGCAGCGATTTTAAATTATTGAGTTAACATCTTGAAGCTTCTGTGGTTTAAATTTCATAATCCAGTTCGCTCTACATCATTCCAGTTAAATCAGTGAATATCAAGCACAGTTTGCCTTTTAAAAAAAAATAAAAATTCCAGTAGCTAATTTTTTGTTTTCTTCATCTACTCTAGTGCTTTTCCTTAAGTATTCTTTTGTGTGCCTACTTTTCTCATTGAGTTCTTTATTTTCTTGATTGTCTTTCATTCTTACTCTTTGATTTTGTCTTACACATAGTTTTCCTTTTGCAATTACCTTTCCTTGCTTATACCTTTTCTTGTTTGTCTTTATTGTTTCATTGGTTTTGTGGTGGTTGCTCTTGAGATTGGTGTGCTTGCTTTGACATATTTCATTTGAGGATTCCAAGGCCTCAAGATCAGATTGGTGCAAGAACATTATTTCCTTGAGAGTGATCTCTTTTTCAGCCTCATTTCACTTCGGCAGTTTCATTGCCAAAGCTCACTGTTTTTGCTAATTTTTAACTTGTTTGCTGTTTTTGTGTGTTTGCTCTTTTTAATTACAAATGGCTGGATTTTCAAGTGATGCATCCTACAAGCAGAATTCTCCTTCCAAAGCTTCAATCCTTGGTGAATTACATGAAGCTCAAAGAACCATTAGACGGTTGGAGGAGAAATTGCAAAAGATGGAGGTCCAACAAGCTAGACCATCTCCTTCTATCCATGATGGGCATCATTCTCATAGACCATCTTCAAGAGCCTCTTCAAATGATTTTGGCCGTGAAGAAGAGCATAGGAGAAGGAGGAATCCACCACAATTTCATGGACAAAGACCTCATCATCAAGGAGAAAGACATCACTACGGCAATGGTTACTACCAAGATGCAAAGGCTAGGCTACCTTCGGTCAAGCTTCCTTGTTTTAATGGCTCTAGTGATCCTAATGTATATTTAGATTGGGAGGCTAAGTGTGAACAAATATTTGAGATCCATGAGATCCAAGATGAGCATAAGCTTAAGCTAGCCACCCTAGAGTTTAGTGATTATGCCATGAAATGGTGGCATGGAATTGTGAAGGACATTATCTATCACAAGGGTCCTCCCGTGGACTCTTGGAACTCTTTAAAGGATCAAATGCGCGCTAGATTTGTGCCCCCACATTTTAGGAAAGACCTCATGTTGAGACTCCAACGGTTTCAACAAGGCACGCTAAATGTGGATGAATATTATAAAGAGCTAGAAACGCTTGTGCTTAAAATTGAATTAGAGGAAAGTGAGGAAGCTATGATTGCTAGGTTTGTGAGTGGTCTTAGGAAGGATATTCAAGACATTGTTGAGTTACAAGAGTATTCATCATTGGGCTCTTTAGTTCATCTTGCAATGAAGGTGGAAGCCCAACTTGCTAAGAAAAACTCTTTCAAAAATGCTTCCAATGATGGATACTACTCCAAGTCTTGGAGAAACAAAAATTCTTTTTCTAAACATCCTTCCAAAGATTCTTCTTTCAAACCCAAGGATCCTACGCCATCTACTTCTAGGCCTAAATCCCCAATTAAATCGTCTAGTCAAAAGTGTTTTAAATGTTTGGGATATGGTCACATTGCTGCAAATTGCCCTTCTAAACGAAGTATGTACATGCATGAAGGCATTGTAGTTAGTGAGCATGATTCCAATTCACCTAGGCATTCTTCACCTTCTAGACCATCAAGTGAAAATGAGAGTGAAAGTCCTTGTGAAGGTGACTTATTGATGGTAAGACGTATGTTGGGCACAATTCCAAAATCTTTGAATGATACTCAAAGAGAAAATATTTTTCACACCCGATGTCTTATCAACAACAAGTTATGTTCCTTGATTATTGATGGGGGAAGTTGCACTAATGTGGCTAGTACAAGAGTTGTGGAGAAGTTAGCCTTACCCACTATCTCTCATACCAAGCCCTACAAATTACAATGGCTTAGTGAAGTAGGTGAAATCATGGTGAATAAACAAGTTCTCATTAACTTTGAAATAGGAAAGTATAAAGATGAGGTTTTATGTGATGTTGTGCCCATGGAAGCTTCTCATCTTCTTTTAGGAAGGCCTTGGCAATATGATAGACATGTTTTATATGATGGCCTATCCAATACAATGTCTTTTTCCTTCCTAGGGCGCAAGGTTATATTAAAACCCCTCTCTCCCAAAGAGGTTCATGAGGACCAAATAAAAATGAAAACTAAAAGAGAAAATGAGAAAGAAAAAGAAGTAAGTACTACACCGAGTCACACCATTTTCTCCTCTAAATCCATCATGTTGACTCGTGCTATACCTCAAATGGACCCTCCAGGGTCTTCTTCTTCTTTATCTTTTTCATTACCCAAGGTTCCTATTTCAACACCACCTTGGTTAAAATATGTTAGGGATGATTTTTTTTTCATACCTCCTAATGGGTTTCACCATTTAAGAGGTCTTTTTCCCAAAAATATCATCATTCCCTAACACATTTTTCCAACTTGGTCGATTTGTAGGACCTCCTTTTCTGCAATCCCTTTGGTTCCATCTGCTAAGTCATGTATTCCTTTTTCTTACACTTTTGATTGTAAAAGTAAACTGACTTTGTTATATGAAGGGATTCAGAATTCGTGGGCGAATTCTCTCCAACTCGGGGAGTATGATGAGAATCAACTAAAGGTGGCTTTTTATAATGAAGAACAAGATCATTCGCCTTCACATTTAAAGTTTTTCTTGTTAATCTTTGCAAAAGATAAAGCCCAAGCCCAAGCCCAAGCTCAAGAAGGCCAAAGCCCACAAAAGCCCAAAGACCATCCCATGAAGGGCAAGGCCAAGTTTTAAATAAATATTGTTTAGAAAGGTGCTTAGAGGGAAACATTAGAAACCTCTATTGTTAAAGCATCTTTTAGTCTTTAGTTAAGAGTCTTAGGGGGGGGGGGGGGGGGTGTTAGTAGATAGGTGTAGGAGTAAATAAGGAGGTGCCAAAGTGAGAGAAAGGATCACACCTTCCTCATGCTTTGTTTTAGGCGCAAATTCTAGAAGCTTTTTGGGAGGGAGTTTTTGAATTTGTGTAGCTTACATTTCAGCACCTTAGGCTATAAATAGAGGTGCTCTCTTTGTAAATTTCAGATTGGAATTAATCTAAGAAAACTCTACTCAAATTTTGAGTGAACTTTGGAGAGCTTTTGGAGCCTTCTTCTCTAGTCTTATCTTGATGGATCATTGGAGTCCTCAAGTGGCGGCATCACTCTCATCTAGGAGCATTCCACACTTCTAGTGGCGAGATCATCCAACATTCTTCCATCTTCATGAGCACTCTCTTCTCCTTCCTTCCTTCTCTTTCAATTGTTCATGTTGTCTTGTGTTCTTGAGTTGTTTGGTTCAGCTTTTCTATTTTTTTCCAGCACCTATGTTCTGTTCTTGTCTTTTAATTACACTTTTGTTCGGTTCATATGTTTGCTAATTCAATTCTGTTCAGTCCTTTCAATTTTACCTCTCTTTGTTGATTCAATTTGACAATATGTGGAGCATCCAAATGAGTTTGGGATTTGGTACTAGTTTTTGGTGAGTTCTTGTCTTAGAACAATGATCCAACTCTAAGAAAAGTGCCTCTATAATGTCCAGCTCAAGGTGATTCCTAAGAATGTCAAGAATCATTCTCTATATGGCTAGTGGAATCACATCATGTGGTATCATGAGTCTTAGGTTCTTCTTGCTTAATTGTTGAGTTGTGTGCACTTTAATTTCAAGAGCTCTTTAATTTCTTGCAATTTAAGTTTCTGTTTTAGATTTTTACTTGAGTATTCTTGCTGTTTTTCTTTTACATCAAGTGTTTGTGAAAAGGTTTATGGCACTCATTCTTCTTATGAGTATGGTTGCTCTTTTGGAATGACATTATCCTTCCTAGAGTTTACCTTAAGCTTCCTTTCACTTGTT
This sequence comes from Phaseolus vulgaris, assembly GCF_000499845.2. NCBI lineage: Eukaryota > Viridiplantae > Streptophyta > Magnoliopsida > Fabales > Fabaceae > Phaseolus > Phaseolus vulgaris. The sequence continues at coordinate 28,701,949 of NC_023750.2, read as the reverse complement.
GTTAAATTTGTGATGTGTCTTTTAATTTTGTAATCATGTCAAGTTTTGTCTTAGTCATGTTATTCCATAATTGTCATTACTTCTAGTAGTACTTTTATTGCTTTGATTGTTTCTTGCTTTGGTGTCATATAATTTTCTGAATTGATATTGATCCTTTGAGCATTTTATGTTTTAGTTTGAGTTCATGCTTGTATTCTAGACCTATACAAGTTCCAATACATCATTTTCCATTATGTCTTTGCTAGTTCATAATTCTGTTTTTTTTGTTCCTATTAGGATTCCTCTGTTTCTGAAAGAAGTGCTTACTGTTTTTCCTTATTACAATTGATTTACTCACTAGAAAATTCTGAAATTCTGGATTTGTGATATTAAAGGTGTTAGAAAAGAGTAGAAAAAAGAATCATTCAAAAATTCAAAGTACACAAAAAATGATAAATAAAATAAAAAAAGTGTACAATTCTGCCGAAAAGAATACGGTAATCTGGCAGCGATTTTAAATTATTGAGTTAACATCTTGAAGCTTCTGTGGTTTAAATTTCATAATCCAGTTCGCTCTACATCATTCCAGTTAAATCAGTGAATATCAAGCACAGTTTGCCTTTTAAAAAAAAATAAAAATTCCAGTAGCTAATTTTTTGTTTTCTTCATCTACTCTAGTGCTTTTCCTTAAGTATTCTTTTGTGTGCCTACTTTTCTCATTGAGTTCTTTATTTTCTTGATTGTCTTTCATTCTTACTCTTTGATTTTGTCTTACACATAGTTTTCCTTTTGCAATTACCTTTCCTTGCTTATACCTTTTCTTGTTTGTCTTTATTGTTTCATTGGTTTTGTGGTGGTTGCTCTTGAGATTGGTGTGCTTGCTTTGACATATTTCATTTGAGGATTCCAAGGCCTCAAGATCAGATTGGTGCAAGAACATTATTTCCTTGAGAGTGATCTCTTTTTCAGCCTCATTTCACTTCGGCAGTTTCATTGCCAAAGCTCACTGTTTTTGCTAATTTTTAACTTGTTTGCTGTTTTTGTGTGTTTGCTCTTTTTAATTACAAATGGCTGGATTTTCAAGTGATGCATCCTACAAGCAGAATTCTCCTTCCAAAGCTTCAATCCTTGGTGAATTACATGAAGCTCAAAGAACCATTAGACGGTTGGAGGAGAAATTGCAAAAGATGGAGGTCCAACAAGCTAGACCATCTCCTTCTATCCATGATGGGCATCATTCTCATAGACCATCTTCAAGAGCCTCTTCAAATGATTTTGGCCGTGAAGAAGAGCATAGGAGAAGGAGGAATCCACCACAATTTCATGGACAAAGACCTCATCATCAAGGAGAAAGACATCACTACGGCAATGGTTACTACCAAGATGCAAAGGCTAGGCTACCTTCGGTCAAGCTTCCTTGTTTTAATGGCTCTAGTGATCCTAATGTATATTTAGATTGGGAGGCTAAGTGTGAACAAATATTTGAGATCCATGAGATCCAAGATGAGCATAAGCTTAAGCTAGCCACCCTAGAGTTTAGTGATTATGCCATGAAATGGTGGCATGGAATTGTGAAGGACATTATCTATCACAAGGGTCCTCCCGTGGACTCTTGGAACTCTTTAAAGGATCAAATGCGCGCTAGATTTGTGCCCCCACATTTTAGGAAAGACCTCATGTTGAGACTCCAACGGTTTCAACAAGGCACGCTAAATGTGGATGAATATTATAAAGAGCTAGAAACGCTTGTGCTTAAAATTGAATTAGAGGAAAGTGAGGAAGCTATGATTGCTAGGTTTGTGAGTGGTCTTAGGAAGGATATTCAAGACATTGTTGAGTTACAAGAGTATTCATCATTGGGCTCTTTAGTTCATCTTGCAATGAAGGTGGAAGCCCAACTTGCTAAGAAAAACTCTTTCAAAAATGCTTCCAATGATGGATACTACTCCAAGTCTTGGAGAAACAAAAATTCTTTTTCTAAACATCCTTCCAAAGATTCTTCTTTCAAACCCAAGGATCCTACGCCATCTACTTCTAGGCCTAAATCCCCAATTAAATCGTCTAGTCAAAAGTGTTTTAAATGTTTGGGATATGGTCACATTGCTGCAAATTGCCCTTCTAAACGAAGTATGTACATGCATGAAGGCATTGTAGTTAGTGAGCATGATTCCAATTCACCTAGGCATTCTTCACCTTCTAGACCATCAAGTGAAAATGAGAGTGAAAGTCCTTGTGAAGGTGACTTATTGATGGTAAGACGTATGTTGGGCACAATTCCAAAATCTTTGAATGATACTCAAAGAGAAAATATTTTTCACACCCGATGTCTTATCAACAACAAGTTATGTTCCTTGATTATTGATGGGGGAAGTTGCACTAATGTGGCTAGTACAAGAGTTGTGGAGAAGTTAGCCTTACCCACTATCTCTCATACCAAGCCCTACAAATTACAATGGCTTAGTGAAGTAGGTGAAATCATGGTGAATAAACAAGTTCTCATTAACTTTGAAATAGGAAAGTATAAAGATGAGGTTTTATGTGATGTTGTGCCCATGGAAGCTTCTCATCTTCTTTTAGGAAGGCCTTGGCAATATGATAGACATGTTTTATATGATGGCCTATCCAATACAATGTCTTTTTCCTTCCTAGGGCGCAAGGTTATATTAAAACCCCTCTCTCCCAAAGAGGTTCATGAGGACCAAATAAAAATGAAAACTAAAAGAGAAAATGAGAAAGAAAAAGAAGTAAGTACTACACCGAGTCACACCATTTTCTCCTCTAAATCCATCATGTTGACTCGTGCTATACCTCAAATGGACCCTCCAGGGTCTTCTTCTTCTTTATCTTTTTCATTACCCAAGGTTCCTATTTCAACACCACCTTGGTTAAAATATGTTAGGGATGATTTTTTTTTCATACCTCCTAATGGGTTTCACCATTTAAGAGGTCTTTTTCCCAAAAATATCATCATTCCCTAACACATTTTTCCAACTTGGTCGATTTGTAGGACCTCCTTTTCTGCAATCCCTTTGGTTCCATCTGCTAAGTCATGTATTCCTTTTTCTTACACTTTTGATTGTAAAAGTAAACTGACTTTGTTATATGAAGGGATTCAGAATTCGTGGGCGAATTCTCTCCAACTCGGGGAGTATGATGAGAATCAACTAAAGGTGGCTTTTTATAATGAAGAACAAGATCATTCGCCTTCACATTTAAAGTTTTTCTTGTTAATCTTTGCAAAAGATAAAGCCCAAGCCCAAGCCCAAGCTCAAGAAGGCCAAAGCCCACAAAAGCCCAAAGACCATCCCATGAAGGGCAAGGCCAAGTTTTAAATAAATATTGTTTAGAAAGGTGCTTAGAGGGAAACATTAGAAACCTCTATTGTTAAAGCATCTTTTAGTCTTTAGTTAAGAGTCTTAGGGGGGGGGGGGGGGGTGTTAGTAGATAGGTGTAGGAGTAAATAAGGAGGTGCCAAAGTGAGAGAAAGGATCACACCTTCCTCATGCTTTGTTTTAGGCGCAAATTCTAGAAGCTTTTTGGGAGGGAGTTTTTGAATTTGTGTAGCTTACATTTCAGCACCTTAGGCTATAAATAGAGGTGCTCTCTTTGTAAATTTCAGATTGGAATTAATCTAAGAAAACTCTACTCAAATTTTGAGTGAACTTTGGAGAGCTTTTGGAGCCTTCTTCTCTAGTCTTATCTTGATGGATCATTGGAGTCCTCAAGTGGCGGCATCACTCTCATCTAGGAGCATTCCACACTTCTAGTGGCGAGATCATCCAACATTCTTCCATCTTCATGAGCACTCTCTTCTCCTTCCTTCCTTCTCTTTCAATTGTTCATGTTGTCTTGTGTTCTTGAGTTGTTTGGTTCAGCTTTTCTATTTTTTTCCAGCACCTATGTTCTGTTCTTGTCTTTTAATTACACTTTTGTTCGGTTCATATGTTTGCTAATTCAATTCTGTTCAGTCCTTTCAATTTTACCTCTCTTTGTTGATTCAATTTGACAATATGTGGAGCATCCAAATGAGTTTGGGATTTGGTACTAGTTTTTGGTGAGTTCTTGTCTTAGAACAATGATCCAACTCTAAGAAAAGTGCCTCTATAATGTCCAGCTCAAGGTGATTCCTAAGAATGTCAAGAATCATTCTCTATATGGCTAGTGGAATCACATCATGTGGTATCATGAGTCTTAGGTTCTTCTTGCTTAATTGTTGAGTTGTGTGCACTTTAATTTCAAGAGCTCTTTAATTTCTTGCAATTTAAGTTTCTGTTTTAGATTTTTACTTGAGTATTCTTGCTGTTTTTCTTTTACATCAAGTGTTTGTGAAAAGGTTTATGGCACTCATTCTTCTTATGAGTATGGTTGCTCTTTTGGAATGACATTATCCTTCCTAGAGTTTACCTTAAGCTTCCTTTCACTTGTTGTTAAATTTGTGATGTGTCTTTTAATTTTGTAATCATGTCAAGTTTTGTCTTAGTCATGTTATTCCATAATTGTCATTACTTCTAGTAGTACTTTTATTGCTTTGATTGTTTCTTGCTTTGGTGTCATATAATTTTCTGAATTGATATTGATCCTTTGAGCATTTTATGTTTTAGTTTGAGTTCATGCTTGTATTCTAGACCTATACAAGTTCCAATACATCATTTTCCATTATGTCTTTGCTAGTTCATAATTCTGTTTTTTTTGTTCCTATTAGGATTCCTCTGTTTCTGAAAGAAGTGCTTACTGTTTTTCCTTATTACAATTGATTTACTCACTAGAAAATTCTGAAATTCTGGATTTGTGATATTAAAGGTGTTAGAAAAGAGTAGAAAAAAGAATCATTCAAAAATTCAAAGTACACAAAAAATGATAAATAAAATAAAAAAAGTGTACAATTCTGCCGAAAAGAATACGGTAATCTGGCAGCGATTTTAAATTATTGAGTTAACATCTTGAAGCTTCTGTGGTTTAAATTTCATAATCCAGTTCGCTCTACATCATTCCAGTTAAATCAGTGAATATCAAGCACAGTTTGCCTTTTAAAAAAAAATAAAAATTCCAGTAGCTAATTTTTTGTTTTCTTCATCTACTCTAGTGCTTTTCCTTAAGTATTCTTTTGTGTGCCTACTTTTCTCATTGAGTTCTTTATTTTCTTGATTGTCTTTCATTCTTACTCTTTGATTTTGTCTTACACATAGTTTTCCTTTTGCAATTACCTTTCCTTGCTTATACCTTTTCTTGTTTGTCTTTATTGTTTCATTGGTTTTGTGGTGGTTGCTCTTGAGATTGGTGTGCTTGCTTTGACATATTTCATTTGAGGATTCCAAGGCCTCAAGATCAGATTGGTGCAAGAACATTATTTCCTTGAGAGTGATCTCTTTTTCAGCCTCATTTCACTTCGGCAGTTTCATTGCCAAAGCTCACTGTTTTTGCTAATTTTTAACTTGTTTGCTGTTTTTGTGTGTTTGCTCTTTTTAATTACAAATGGCTGGATTTTCAAGTGATGCATCCTACAAGCAGAATTCTCCTTCCAAAGCTTCAATCCTTGGTGAATTACATGAAGCTCAAAGAACCATTAGACGGTTGGAGGAGAAATTGCAAAAGATGGAGGTCCAACAAGCTAGACCATCTCCTTCTATCCATGATGGGCATCATTCTCATAGACCATCTTCAAGAGCCTCTTCAAATGATTTTGGCCGTGAAGAAGAGCATAGGAGAAGGAGGAATCCACCACAATTTCATGGACAAAGACCTCATCATCAAGGAGAAAGACATCACTACGGCAATGGTTACTACCAAGATGCAAAGGCTAGGCTACCTTCGGTCAAGCTTCCTTGTTTTAATGGCTCTAGTGATCCTAATGTATATTTAGATTGGGAGGCTAAGTGTGAACAAATATTTGAGATCCATGAGATCCAAGATGAGCATAAGCTTAAGCTAGCCACCCTAGAGTTTAGTGATTATGCCATGAAATGGTGGCATGGAATTGTGAAGGACATTATCTATCACAAGGGTCCTCCCGTGGACTCTTGGAACTCTTTAAAGGATCAAATGCGCGCTAGATTTGTGCCCCCACATTTTAGGAAAGACCTCATGTTGAGACTCCAACGGTTTCAACAAGGCACGCTAAATGTGGATGAATATTATAAAGAGCTAGAAACGCTTGTGCTTAAAATTGAATTAGAGGAAAGTGAGGAAGCTATGATTGCTAGGTTTGTGAGTGGTCTTAGGAAGGATATTCAAGACATTGTTGAGTTACAAGAGTATTCATCATTGGGCTCTTTAGTTCATCTTGCAATGAAGGTGGAAGCCCAACTTGCTAAGAAAAACTCTTTCAAAAATGCTTCCAATGATGGATACTACTCCAAGTCTTGGAGAAACAAAAATTCTTTTTCTAAACATCCTTCCAAAGATTCTTCTTTCAAACCCAAGGATCCTACGCCATCTACTTCTAGGCCTAAATCCCCAATTAAATCGTCTAGTCAAAAGTGTTTTAAATGTTTGGGATATGGTCACATTGCTGCAAATTGCCCTTCTAAACGAAGTATGTACATGCATGAAGGCATTGTAGTTAGTGAGCATGATTCCAATTCACCTAGGCATTCTTCACCTTCTAGACCATCAAGTGAAAATGAGAGTGAAAGTCCTTGTGAAGGTGACTTATTGATGGTAAGACGTATGTTGGGCACAATTCCAAAATCTTTGAATGATACTCAAAGAGAAAATATTTTTCACACCCGATGTCTTATCAACAACAAGTTATGTTCCTTGATTATTGATGGGGGAAGTTGCACTAATGTGGCTAGTACAAGAGTTGTGGAGAAGTTAGCCTTACCCACTATCTCTCATACCAAGCCCTACAAATTACAATGGCTTAGTGAAGTAGGTGAAATCATGGTGAATAAACAAGTTCTCATTAACTTTGAAATAGGAAAGTATAAAGATGAGGTTTTATGTGATGTTGTGCCCATGGAAGCTTCTCATCTTCTTTTAGGAAGGCCTTGGCAATATGATAGACATGTTTTATATGATGGCCTATCCAATACAATGTCTTTTTCCTTCCTAGGGCGCAAGGTTATATTAAAACCCCTCTCTCCCAAAGAGGTTCATGAGGACCAAATAAAAATGAAAACTAAAAGAGAAAATGAGAAAGAAAAAGAAGTAAGTACTACACCGAGTCACACCATTTTCTCCTCTAAATCCATCATGTTGACTCGTGCTATACCTCAAATGGACCCTCCAGGGTCTTCTTCTTCTTTATCTTTTTCATTACCCAAGGTTCCTATTTCAACACCACCTTGGTTAAAATATGTTAGGGATGATTTTTTTTTCATACCTCCTAATGGGTTTCACCATTTAAGAGGTCTTTTTCCCAAAAATATCATCATTCCCTAACACATTTTTCCAACTTGGTCGATTTGTAGGACCTCCTTTTCTGCAATCCCTTTGGTTCCATCTGCTAAGTCATGTATTCCTTTTTCTTACACTTTTGATTGTAAAAGTAAACTGACTTTGTTATATGAAGGGATTCAGAATTCGTGGGCGAATTCTCTCCAACTCGGGGAGTATGATGAGAATCAACTAAAGGTGGCTTTTTATAATGAAGAACAAGATCATTCGCCTTCACATTTAAAGTTTTTCTTGTTAATCTTTGCAAAAGATAAAGCCCAAGCCCAAGCCCAAGCTCAAGAAGGCCAAAGCCCACAAAAGCCCAAAGACCATCCCATGAAGGGCAAGGCCAAGTTTTAAATAAATATTGTTTAGAAAGGTGCTTAGAGGGAAACATTAGAAACCTCTATTGTTAAAGCATCTTTTAGTCTTTAGTTAAGAGTCTTAGGGGGGGGGGGGGGGGTGTTAGTAGATAGGTGTAGGAGTAAATAAGGAGGTGCCAAAGTGAGAGAAAGGATCACACCTTCCTCATGCTTTGTTTTAGGCGCAAATTCTAGAAGCTTTTTGGGAGGGAGTTTTTGAATTTGTGTAGCTTACATTTCAGCACCTTAGGCTATAAATAGAGGTGCTCTCTTTGTAAATTTCAGATTGGAATTAATCTAAGAAAACTCTACTCAAATTTTGAGTGAACTTTGGAGAGCTTTTGGAGCCTTCTTCTCTAGTCTTATCTTGATGGATCATTGGAGTCCTCAAGTGGCGGCATCACTCTCATCTAGGAGCATTCCACACTTCTAGTGGCGAGATCATCCAACATTCTTCCATCTTCATGAGCACTCTCTTCTCCTTCCTTCCTTCTCTTTCAATTGTTCATGTTGTCTTGTGTTCTTGAGTTGTTTGGTTCAGCTTTTCTATTTTTTTCCAGCACCTATGTTCTGTTCTTGTCTTTTAATTACACTTTTGTTCGGTTCATATGTTTGCTAATTCAATTCTGTTCAGTCCTTTCAATTTTACCTCTCTTTGTTGATTCAATTTGACAATATGTGGAGCATCCAAATGAGTTTGGGATTTGGTACTAGTTTTTGGTGAGTTCTTGTCTTAGAACAATGATCCAACTCTAAGAAAAGTGCCTCTATAATGTCCAGCTCAAGGTGATTCCTAAGAATGTCAAGAATCATTCTCTATATGGCTAGTGGAATCACATCATGTGGTATCATGAGTCTTAGGTTCTTCTTGCTTAATTGTTGAGTTGTGTGCACTTTAATTTCAAGAGCTCTTTAATTTCTTGCAATTTAAGTTTCTGTTTTAGATTTTTACTTGAGTATTCTTGCTGTTTTTCTTTTACATCAAGTGTTTGTGAAAAGGTTTATGGCACTCATTCTTCTTATGAGTATGGTTGCTCTTTTGGAATGACATTATCCTTCCTAGAGTTTACCTTAAGCTTCCTTTCACTTGTTGTTAAATTTGTGATGTGTCTTTTAATTTTGTAATCATGTCAAGTTTTGTCTTAGTCATGTTATTCCATAATTGTCATTACTTCTAGTAGTACTTTTATTGCTTTGATTGTTTCTTGCTTTGGTGTCATATAATTTTCTGAATTGATATTGATCCTTTGAGCATTTTATGTTTTAGTTTGAGTTCATGCTTGTATTCTAGACCTATACAAGTTCCAATACATCATTTTCCATTATGTCTTTGCTAGTTCATAATTCTGTTTTTTTTGTTCCTATTAGGATTCCTCTGTTTCTGAAAGAAGTGCTTACTGTTTTTCCTTATTACAATTGATTTACTCACTAGAAAATTCTGAAATTCTGGATTTGTGATATTAAAGGTGTTAGAAAAGAGTAGAAAAAAGAATCATTCAAAAATTCAAAGTACACAAAAAATGATAAATAAAATAAAAAAAGTGTACAATTCTGCCGAAAAGAATACGGTAATCTGGCAGCGATTTTAAATTATTGAGTTAACATCTTGAAGCTTCTGTGGTTTAAATTTCATAATCCAGTTCGCTCTACATCATTCCAGTTAAATCAGTGAATATCAAGCACAGTTTGCCTTTTAAAAAAAAATAAAAATTCCAGTAGCTAATTTTTTGTTTTCTTCATCTACTCTAGTGCTTTTCCTTAAGTATTCTTTTGTGTGCCTACTTTTCTCATTGAGTTCTTTATTTTCTTGATTGTCTTTCATTCTTACTCTTTGATTTTGTCTTACACATAGTTTTCCTTTTGCAATTACCTTTCCTTGCTTATACCTTTTCTTGTTTGTCTTTATTGTTTCATTGGTTTTGTGGTGGTTGCTCTTGAGATTGGTGTGCTTGCTTTGACATATTTCATTTGAGGATTCCAAGGCCTCAAGATCAGATTGGTGCAAGAACATTATTTCCTTGAGAGTGATCTCTTTTTCAGCCTCATTTCACTTCGGCAGTTTCATTGCCAAAGCTCACTGTTTTTGCTAATTTTTAACTTGTTTGCTGTTTTTGTGTGTTTGCTCTTTTTAATTACAAATGGCTGGATTTTCAAGTGATGCATCCTACAAGCAGAATTCTCCTTCCAAAGCTTCAATCCTTGGTGAATTACATGAAGCTCAAAGAACCATTAGACGGTTGGAGGAGAAATTGCAAAAGATGGAGGTCCAACAAGCTAGACCATCTCCTTCTATCCATGATGGGCATCATTCTCATAGACCATCTTCAAGAGCCTCTTCAAATGATTTTGGCCGTGAAGAAGAGCATAGGAGAAGGAGGAATCCACCACAATTTCATGGACAAAGACCTCATCATCAAGGAGAAAGACATCACTACGGCAATGGTTACTACCAAGATGCAAAGGCTAGGCTACCTTCGGTCAAGCTTCCTTGTTTTAATGGCTCTAGTGATCCTAATGTATATTTAGATTGGGAGGCTAAGTGTGAACAAATATTTGAGATCCATGAGATCCAAGATGAGCATAAGCTTAAGCTAGCCACCCTAGAGTTTAGTGATTATGCCATGAAATGGTGGCATGGAATTGTGAAGGACATTATCTATCACAAGGGTCCTCCCGTGGACTCTTGGAACTCTTTAAAGGATCAAATGCGCGCTAGATTTGTGCCCCCACATTTTAGGAAAGACCTCATGTTGAGACTCCAACGGTTTCAACAAGGCACGCTAAATGTGGATGAATATTATAAAGAGCTAGAAACGCTTGTGCTTAAAATTGAATTAGAGGAAAGTGAGGAAGCTATGATTGCTAGGTTTGTGAGTGGTCTTAGGAAGGATATTCAAGACATTGTTGAGTTACAAGAGTATTCATCATTGGGCTCTTTAGTTCATCTTGCAATGAAGGTGGAAGCCCAACTTGCTAAGAAAAACTCTTTCAAAAATGCTTCCAATGATGGATACTACTCCAAGTCTTGGAGAAACAAAAATTCTTTTTCTAAACATCCTTCCAAAGATTCTTCTTTCAAACCCAAGGATCCTACGCCATCTACTTCTAGGCCTAAATCCCCAATTAAATCGTCTAGTCAAAAGTGTTTTAAATGTTTGGGATATGGTCACATTGCTGCAAATTGCCCTTCTAAACGAAGTATGTACATGCATGAAGGCATTGTAGTTAGTGAGCATGATTCCAATTCACCTAGGCATTCTTCACCTTCTAGACCATCAAGTGAAAATGAGAGTGAAAGTCCTTGTGAAGGTGACTTATTGATGGTAAGACGTATGTTGGGCACAATTCCAAAATCTTTGAATGATACTCAAAGAGAAAATATTTTTCACACCCGATGTCTTATCAACAACAAGTTATGTTCCTTGATTATTGATGGGGGAAGTTGCACTAATGTGGCTAGTACAAGAGTTGTGGAGAAGTTAGCCTTACCCACTATCTCTCATACCAAGCCCTACAAATTACAATGGCTTAGTGAAGTAGGTGAAATCATGGTGAATAAACAAGTTCTCATTAACTTTGAAATAGGAAAGTATAAAGATGAGGTTTTATGTGATGTTGTGCCCATGGAAGCTTCTCATCTTCTTTTAGGAAGGCCTTGGCAATATGATAGACATGTTTTATATGATGGCCTATCCAATACAATGTCTTTTTCCTTCCTAGGGCGCAAGGTTATATTAAAACCCCTCTCTCCCAAAGAGGTTCATGAGGACCAAATAAAAATGAAAACTAAAAGAGAAAATGAGAAAGAAAAAGAAGTAAGTACTACACCGAGTCACACCATTTTCTCCTCTAAATCCATCATGTTGACTCGTGCTATACCTCAAATGGACCCTCCAGGGTCTTCTTCTTCTTTATCTTTTTCATTACCCAAGGTTCCTATTTCAACACCACCTTGGTTAAAATATGTTAGGGATGATTTTTTTTTCATACCTCCTAATGGGTTTCACCATTTAAGAGGTCTTTTTCCCAAAAATATCATCATTCCCTAACACATTTTTCCAACTTGGTCGATTTGTAGGACCTCCTTTTCTGCAATCCCTTTGGTTCCATCTGCTAAGTCATGTATTCCTTTTTCTTACACTTTTGATTGTAAAAGTAAACTGACTTTGTTATATGAAGGGATTCAGAATTCGTGGGCGAATTCTCTCCAACTCGGGGAGTATGATGAGAATCAACTAAAGGTGGCTTTTTATAATGAAGAACAAGATCATTCGCCTTCACATTTAAAGTTTTTCTTGTTAATCTTTGCAAAAGATAAAGCCCAAGCCCAAGCCCAAGCTCAAGAAGGCCAAAGCCCACAAAAGCCCAAAGACCATCCCATGAAGGGCAAGGCCAAGTTTTAAATAAATATTGTTTAGAAAGGTGCTTAGAGGGAAACATTAGAAACCTCTATTGTTAAAGCATCTTTTAGTCTTTAGTTAAGAGTCTTAGGGGGGGGGGGGGGGGTGTTAGTAGATAGGTGTAGGAGTAAATAAGGAGGTGCCAAAGTGAGAGAAAGGATCACACCTTCCTCATGCTTTGTTTTAGGCGCAAATTCTAGAAGCTTTTTGGGAGGGAGTTTTTGAATTTGTGTAGCTTACATTTCAGCACCTTAGGCTATAAATAGAGGTGCTCTCTTTGTAAATTTCAGATTGGAATTAATCTAAGAAAACTCTACTCAAATTTTGAGTGAACTTTGGAGAGCTTTTGGAGCCTTCTTCTCTAGTCTTATCTTGATGGATCATTGGAGTCCTCAAGTGGCGGCATCACTCTCATCTAGGAGCATTCCACACTTCTAGTGGCGAGATCATCCAACATTCTTCCATCTTCATGAGCACTCTCTTCTCCTTCCTTCCTTCTCTTTCAATTGTTCATGTTGTCTTGTGTTCTTGAGTTGTTTGGTTCAGCTTTTCTATTTTTTTCCAGCACCTATGTTCTGTTCTTGTCTTTTAATTACACTTTTGTTCGGTTCATATGTTTGCTAATTCAATTCTGTTCAGTCCTTTCAATTTTACCTCTCTTTGTTGATTCAATTTGACAATATGTGGAGCATCCAAATGAGTTTGGGATTTGGTACTAGTTTTTGGTGAGTTCTTGTCTTAGAACAATGATCCAACTCTAAGAAAAGTGCCTCTATAATGTCCAGCTCAAGGTGATTCCTAAGAATGTCAAGAATCATTCTCTATATGGCTAGTGGAATCACATCATGTGGTATCATGAGTCTTAGGTTCTTCTTGCTTAATTGTTGAGTTGTGTGCACTTTAATTTCAAGAGCTCTTTAATTTCTTGCAATTTAAGTTTCTGTTTTAGATTTTTACTTGAGTATTCTTGCTGTTTTTCTTTTACATCAAGTGTTTGTGAAAAGGTTTATGGCACTCATTCTTCTTATGAGTATGGTTGCTCTTTTGGAATGACATTATCCTTCCTAGAGTTTACCTTAAGCTTCCTTTCACTTGTTGTTAAATTTGTGATGTGTCTTTTAATTTTGTAATCATGTCAAGTTTTGTCTTAGTCATGTTATTCCATAATTGTCATTACTTCTAGTAGTACTTTTATTGCTTTGATTGTTTCTTGCTTTGGTGTCATATAATTTTCTGAATTGATATTGATCCTTTGAGCATTTTATGTTTTAGTTTGAGTTCATGCTTGTATTCTAGACCTATACAAGTTCCAATACATCATTTTCCATTATGTCTTTGCTAGTTCATAATTCTGTTTTTTTTGTTCCTATTAGGATTCCTCTGTTTCTGAAAGAAGTGCTTACTGTTTTTCCTTATTACAATTGATTTACTCACTAGAAAATTCTGAAATTCTGGATTTGTGATATTAAAGGTGTTAGAAAAGAGTAGAAAAAAGAATCATTCAAAAATTCAAAGTACACAAAAAATGATAAATAAAATAAAAAAAGTGTACAATTCTGCCGAAAAGAATACGGTAATCTGGCAGCGATTTTAAATTATTGAGTTAACATCTTGAAGCTTCTGTGGTTTAAATTTCATAATCCAGTTCGCTCTACATCATTCCAGTTAAATCAGTGAATATCAAGCACAGTTTGCCTTTTAAAAAAAAATAAAAATTCCAGTAGCTAATTTTTTGTTTTCTTCATCTACTCTAGTGCTTTTCCTTAAGTATTCTTTTGTGTGCCTACTTTTCTCATTGAGTTCTTTATTTTCTTGATTGTCTTTCATTCTTACTCTTTGATTTTGTCTTACACATAGTTTTCCTTTTGCAATTACCTTTCCTTGCTTATACCTTTTCTTGTTTGTCTTTATTGTTTCATTGGTTTTGTGGTGGTTGCTCTTGAGATTGGTGTGCTTGCTTTGACATATTTCATTTGAGGATTCCAAGGCCTCAAGATCAGATTGGTGCAAGAACATTATTTCCTTGAGAGTGATCTCTTTTTCAGCCTCATTTCACTTCGGCAGTTTCATTGCCAAAGCTCACTGTTTTTGCTAATTTTTAACTTGTTTGCTGTTTTTGTGTGTTTGCTCTTTTTAATTACAAATGGCTGGATTTTCAAGTGATGCATCCTACAAGCAGAATTCTCCTTCCAAAGCTTCAATCCTTGGTGAATTACATGAAGCTCAAAGAACCATTAGACGGTTGGAGGAGAAATTGCAAAAGATGGAGGTCCAACAAGCTAGACCATCTCCTTCTATCCATGATGGGCATCATTCTCATAGACCATCTTCAAGAGCCTCTTCAAATGATTTTGGCCGTGAAGAAGAGCATAGGAGAAGGAGGAATCCACCACAATTTCATGGACAAAGACCTCATCATCAAGGAGAAAGACATCACTACGGCAATGGTTACTACCAAGATGCAAAGGCTAGGCTACCTTCGGTCAAGCTTCCTTGTTTTAATGGCTCTAGTGATCCTAATGTATATTTAGATTGGGAGGCTAAGTGTGAACAAATATTTGAGATCCATGAGATCCAAGATGAGCATAAGCTTAAGCTAGCCACCCTAGAGTTTAGTGATTATGCCATGAAATGGTGGCATGGAATTGTGAAGGACATTATCTATCACAAGGGTCCTCCCGTGGACTCTTGGAACTCTTTAAAGGATCAAATGCGCGCTAGATTTGTGCCCCCACATTTTAGGAAAGACCTCATGTTGAGACTCCAACGGTTTCAACAAGGCACGCTAAATGTGGATGAATATTATAAAGAGCTAGAAACGCTTGTGCTTAAAATTGAATTAGAGGAAAGTGAGGAAGCTATGATTGCTAGGTTTGTGAGTGGTCTTAGGAAGGATATTCAAGACATTGTTGAGTTACAAGAGTATTCATCATTGGGCTCTTTAGTTCATCTTGCAATGAAGGTGGAAGCCCAACTTGCTAAGAAAAACTCTTTCAAAAATGCTTCCAATGATGGATACTACTCCAAGTCTTGGAGAAACAAAAATTCTTTTTCTAAACATCCTTCCAAAGATTCTTCTTTCAAACCCAAGGATCCTACGCCATCTACTTCTAGGCCTAAATCCCCAATTAAATCGTCTAGTCAAAAGTGTTTTAAATGTTTGGGATATGGTCACATTGCTGCAAATTGCCCTTCTAAACGAAGTATGTACATGCATGAAGGCATTGTAGTTAGTGAGCATGATTCCAATTCACCTAGGCATTCTTCACCTTCTAGACCATCAAGTGAAAATGAGAGTGAAAGTCCTTGTGAAGGTGACTTATTGATGGTAAGACGTATGTTGGGCACAATTCCAAAATCTTTGAATGATACTCAAAGAGAAAATATTTTTCACACCCGATGTCTTATCAACAACAAGTTATGTTCCTTGATTATTGATGGGGGAAGTTGCACTAATGTGGCTAGTACAAGAGTTGTGGAGAAGTTAGCCTTACCCACTATCTCTCATACCAAGCCCTACAAATTACAATGGCTTAGTGAAGTAGGTGAAATCATGGTGAATAAACAAGTTCTCATTAACTTTGAAATAGGAAAGTATAAAGATGAGGTTTTATGTGATGTTGTGCCCATGGAAGCTTCTCATCTTCTTTTAGGAAGGCCTTGGCAATATGATAGACATGTTTTATATGATGGCCTATCCAATACAATGTCTTTTTCCTTCCTAGGGCGCAAGGTTATATTAAAACCCCTCTCTCCCAAAGAGGTTCATGAGGACCAAATAAAAATGAAAACTAAAAGAGAAAATGAGAAAGAAAAAGAAGTAAGTACTACACCGAGTCACACCATTTTCTCCTCTAAATCCATCATGTTGACTCGTGCTATACCTCAAATGGACCCTCCAGGGTCTTCTTCTTCTTTATCTTTTTCATTACCCAAGGTTCCTATTTCAACACCACCTTGGTTAAAATATGTTAGGGATGATTTTTTTTCATACCTCCTAATGGGTTTCACCATTTAAGAGGTCTTTTTCCCAAAAATATCATCATTCCCTAACACATTTTTCCAACTTGGTCGATTTGTAGGACCTCCTTTTCTGCAATCCCTTTGGTTCCATCTGCTAAGTCATGTATTCCTTTTTCTTACACTTTTGATTGTAAAAGTAAACTGACTTTGTTATATGAAGGGATTCAGAATTCGTGGGCGAATTCTCTCCAACTCGGGGAGTATGATGAGAATCAACTAAAGGTGGCTTTTTATAATGAAGAACAAGATCATTCGCCTTCACATTTAAAGTTTTTCTTGTTAATCTTTGCAAAAGATAAAGCCCAAGCCCAAGCCCAAGCTCAAGAAGGCCAAAGCCCACAAAAGCCCAAAGACCATCCCATGAAGGGCAAGGCCAAGTTTTAAATAAATATTGTTTAGAAAGGTGCTTAGAGGGAAACATTAGAAACCTCTATTGTTAAAGCATCTTTTAGTCTTTAGTTAAGAGTCTTAGGGGGGGGGGGGGGGGGGGGGTGTTAGTAGATAGGTGTAGGAGTAAATAAGGAGGTGCCAAAGTGAGAGAAAGGATCACACCTTCCTCATGCTTTGTTTTAGGCGCAAATTCTAGAAGCTTTTTGGGAGGGAGTTTTTGAATTTGTGTAGCTTACATTTCAGCACCTTAGGCTATAAATAGAGGTGCTCTCTTTGTAAATTTCAGATTGGAATTAATCTAAGAAAACTCTACTCAAATTTTGAGTGAACTTTGGAGAGCTTTTGGAGCCTTCTTCTCTAGTCTTATCTTGATGGATCATTGGAGTCCTCAAGTGGCGGCATCACTCTCATCTAGGAGCATTCCACACTTCTAGTGGCGAGATCATCCAACATTCTTCCATCTTCATGAGCACTCTCTTCTCCTTCCTTCCTTCTCTTTCAATTGTTCATGTTGTCTTGTGTTCTTGAGTTGTTTGGTTCAGCTTTTCTATTTTTTTCCAGCACCTATGTTCTGTTCTTGTCTTTTAATTACACTTTTGTTCGGTTCATATGTTTGCTAATTCAATTCTGTTCAGTCCTTTCAATTTTACCTCTCTTTGTTGATTCAATTTGACAATATGTGGAGCATCCAAATGAGTTTGGGATTTGGTACTAGTTTTTGGTGAGTTCTTGTCTTAGAACAATGATCCAACTCTAAGAAAAGTGCCTCTATAATGTCCAGCTCAAGGTGATTCCTAAGAATGTCAAGAATCATTCCCTATATGGCTAGTGGAATCACATCAGTTTTAGGAAAATGTCCCATTTTATTCCATGCCACAAAGTAGATGATGCTCAAAATATTTTTAAACTCTTCTTTAGAGAAGTGGTGAGACTCCATGGTCTCCCTAGAAGTATAGTGTCCGATAGAGATCCCAAGTTTATAAGCCACTTTTGGAAAACTCTTTGGGGTAAACTTGGAACAAGACTACAATTTTCAACTTCTTGTCATCCTCAAACGAATGGGCAAACCGAAGTAGTCAATAGATCTCTTGGAACTATGCTTAGGGCTATCATAAAGGGCAGCCACAAATCTTGGGATGAGTATCTTCCCCACATTGAATTTGCTTACAATCAAGTGGTTCACAAGACTACTAATGCTTCTACTTTTGAAGTAGTATATGGTTTTAATCCTCTCACACCCATGGATTTGATACCTCTTCCTAATCCACAAGATTTTGTGCATAAGAAAGGAGTAATCAAAGCTGACTTTGTAAAGAAAATGCATGAGAAGATTAAACTCCAAATACAACACTAAAATGAGAAGTACACAAAATACAACAATAAAGGGAAGAGAGAAATAATTTTTGATGAAGGAGACTTAGATTGGCTTCACCTTCGCAAAGATAGATTTCCAACTCAAAGGAAGTCCAAACTAAGTCCCCGAGGTGATGGACCCTTTCAAGTCCTCAAGCGAGTCAATAACAATGCATATAAATTGGACCTACCTCTTGAATATGGAGTACATGGCACTTTTAATGTAATTGACCTTTCTCCATTTGTAGGTACCAATGACGATGACGAGCTGGATTTGAGGACAAATCCTTTCCAAGGGGGAGGGGATGGCCTTGGGTTGGCCGAACCTCCCTAGCTTCATACACATCATGCACCTTCAAGATCAACACCACTCTTAGGAGGATCTTGCTCACACACCTTCATTGCTTCCGCACCACTTTTTCTTACATGATTCAAGAAGACCTTCATGAAATGCCATCAATGGTGGACCAAGGAAGCTCGGCAGATGTGATGTTCTGGCCGACTTTCACACAGCTGCAACTACCCCTTGACCAGCTGAGGCCCTATGGAGGGTGCTTTTATGGTTTCGCTGGTGATCAGGTGGAGGTTAGGGTGTACATCGAGTTAAGAACTACATTCACAGATGAGGCGGGCTCGAGGACGGAGAAAATCAAGTACCTCGTCGTGAATGCTCCCTCAGCATATAACATTCTGTTGGGAAGACCAACACTCAACAGAATAGGAGCTGTGCCGTCGACCAGGCACATGAAGGTGAAGTTGCCGTCTATGGAGGGGGTGGTGATCACCATCAAATCTGACCAGAAGGAAGCGAAGAAGTGCTATGAGAATAGCCTGAAAAATAAGAGGTCAGTAAGTTACATCACTACCATGTCGCCTCCCGGTGTGAAGCCCAGGTCGACGATGCTGGAGGCGACCGCCGGTAGCGATGTTGTCATGGTAGATGCTGAAGCAAGGGAGGAGAACACCGATCGGGAAGAAGAGGCGAGGAACCGCCTAGAGGAAGCGAGGGAGCTGGGAATCGCCAGGGCGGTGATCGCCAGGGAAACCCGACCCAAACCCATCGAGGAGTGGCTCGAGAGGGAGATCGGGGGAAAGGTCTTCAAGCTGGGAAGATCTTTGGAGGCTGAACTCCAAGACCAGATCGCCAAGGTGATATAGCGGCATCTGGATGCCTTCGCATGGTCTGCTTTAGACATGCCTGGAATCGACCCCGACTTCTTGTGCCATCGCCTAGCAATGGACAACCAGGTCAGACCAGTGCAGCAAAGAAGAAGGAAGTTTAACGAGGAGAGGAGGCAGGTGATCAGGGATGAAACACAGAAGCTCCTCGCCGCAGGCCATATCAGGGAGGTTCAGTACCCTGAGTGGTTGGCCAATGTCGTGCTGGTGAAGAAAAGCAATGGGAAGTGGCGCATGTGCGTCGACTTCACTGATCTGAACAAGGCTTGCCCAAAGGACTCGTATCCTTTGCCAAGCATAGATGCCCTGGTCGACAGTGCTGCGGGGTGTAAGTTGTTGAGTTTCCTGGACGCCTTCTCGGGGTACAACCAGATACAAATGCATCCTATGGACGAAGAGAAGACCGCCTTCATGACCGAGAGATCGTGCTACTGCTACAAAGTGATGCCCTTTGGGCTGAAGAACGCGGGGCCCACGTACCAAAGATTGATGCATAGGGTACTTGCACCAATGCTGGGAAGGAATGTGCAAGCATATGTGGATGATATGGTCGTGACCTCGCCAGAAACAAGCAAGCACGTTGCGGACCTGGAGGAGTTGTTCACCACAATCGCCAAGTTCAGGTTGAAGCTGAACCCCGAGAAGTGCATTTTTGGCGTGGAGGCAGGGAAGTTGATGGCATTTCATGTGTTCTTCTTGAATCAAAGTAGTGAAAAATGGGGCGGAAGCAATGGGTGAGTGAAACAAAGCCCTCCTAGGAGTTATGATGGCTTTGAAGGTGCATGATGAGTATGGATTAGAGAGGTTCGGCCAGCTCTATGAAGAAAGGTGAAGGGAGTGAAGTTTATAGCCTAGATTTCTAGGAGAAGTAAAGCTAGTGCACAAAATGGGCAGCATAACAATACTCAAATAAACTTGTCAAATACAATGAGCTAGCCTTCCTATTTATAGGCTAGTTTGGGACGTAAATGATAAGCTACATTACAAGGAAAAGAAAACCAAAATTAAATCTAAATGCTAAGCCATGTGCCAATCCATGACCGGCCACACTAACCTAGTTTCTAGAATGTTTCCTTCATAAAGTGCTTTTCTACACTATCCTATCTACTAAGTACCCCTAATGGGCCTTTATGCAACAAAGCCTTCTTTTCCTAAAACCGTAGCTTGGCTCATGTGTGTGTGAAGCTAGACGGTCTAGGACTCTTCATAGATGCTCCTTATGTAGCCATGGCTAGACGCTCCCTTGTGAAGCTAGACGCTCCATTTGGAAGACTAGACGCTCCTTTGAGAGGCTAGACGCTCCTTTGTGAATCTAGTCTTAGTCTTTTGGCTTTCATAGTGTGGTGAGCTTGGGCCCTCTTCCATCATCCCCTCCCTCTTGAAAAGGATTTGTCCTTAAATCCAATGCTTTTGCTTAGGGAAATGGTTGTGGCTGGATGGTGTCCATCATCTCCTCCTTCTTTTGAGAAGATCTATCCTCAGATCTTCAGGCTTGATCTCGGATAGCAGCATCTTGTTTCTTCAAAGATTGTCCTCCTGGATCAAACGTCCACCTATAGAAATAATCAAATAAATCATAGGTGTTAGTTTGCAAATTAATTTTACTAGGTTGCCATTGTTGTTTGTCTTTTGGTGTTGGCAACCTTGGACAAGATTTCTCTTTTAAGGGCTGTGTGTGGCCTCTAATCATCTTTTGTATTTTAAAATGGTCATTTGTGGTTACCTTCTCTTGAGGCATAAATCCTATAGGAGATGGTAACAACTTAAAAGAAGAAAGATGATTGAGCACACACATAACTTTAAAAGTAGAAGTAGTTTTGTGAACTACTTGATGGTATGTTTGCTCATCTCTAAAATTGTGTGTGCACTTCATGATTATTCTAGGCATAATAGAAAGAGCTATATTTTCAAAAATATTTTGACCATGCGTTTGAGGATGATAAGCATTTAAAGTGTGCAACTTAGTTGCAAGTTTTCCAAAGGAAATCCTCAAATCATGGTTTGCGAAAGTTGGAGCTCTATTCAATACTATGCTTGAAAATAAACCATGAAGATGTATCACTTCTCTAGAGAAGAGTTTATCCATAACCATGAAGATTGAATTAAAACCTTTTGTTGTCCTAGGGAGTTTTAAAATGAAATTTGTATCTTCCCAAGGATCATTTGCAAAAGGTGAAGGAGTATAGAGTTCATGAGACTTTACTTTAGGTGTAGTTTGAAAACATGAGTTGTACTTAAAGTAATGTCTTTGAACTTCTTTTCTCATGGGTGACAAAAGTTTTCCTCTTAAAAGCTCTAGCGTTTGATCAACTTTCTTTTGTCCCATGAGTTCTCCTTCTTGATCTATGCAAGCTTCTTGTAAGGACTTTTCTTTTGTGTTCATGCTTGCAAGTGTTCCTTTACAAAAGGAAAGGCTAGGTTGTTCAACAAGAAGCATGTTTGTAAAGGTATTTTTAATGTGCTTGACTTGTTGAATGTCCTTGTGGGAAGGAACACTATTCTCCCACGCCTTTTGTTTCCCAAATTTTTTTTCTTTTTCTATTTTTTCTTCATCCCTTTTGTGTTTCATTTGCATTTGGTCTTTTACCACTTGGGAATGTGGTAAAGGGCTAAGTACAAACCTTTTATGCTTGTGGATGAAAGAAATCTCGTTAGTTAGACCATTATGTGTGGTTTTCTTATCAAATTGCCATGGTCTACCTAATAAGATGTGGCAAGCTTCCATAGGTACTACATCACATAAAACATTGTCTTTGTAGTTGCCTATAGAAAACTCGATCTCCACTTGTTTGTCTACACGTAGTTCTCCATCCTCATTGATCCATTGTAAATTGTAAGGTTTTGGATGAGGAACTACTTGTAGTTTTAATTTTTCAATCAATCTAGTGCTACAACAATTGCAACACCATCCACAATAAGAGAGCATATATTTTCTAAAACATTGCATCTAGTATGAAAAATGTTCTCTCGTTGTGTTTCAATGGATGCACTAGGTTGATTGTGGAGGATTCTTTGAATCATCAATAAGTCCCCCTCCAAAGGATTTATCCTTTCTCCTTCCCCTTTTTCTTGGGTACTAGGGTCATCTTCACCACTTGTGTATTCATTTTCTCCTTTTAAAAACAAAACTCTTTGGTTTGGACATTGTGCTTGCACATGCCCTCTTCCAAAACATTTAAAACATTTGGTGTCCCTAGTACGGATGTATGGGGTGGAGGCATCTTTCACTAAGGGTTTGGTAGTCTCTTTGGATTCGTCTCTAGGTGTACTACCCTCCCTTTTAAAGTCTTTCTTGGGATAAGAGTTGGAGTAAGAACCTACCCTTTGACTTGAAGTTTTGTGCAAATTTTGTTGTTCAACTTTAATGCAAAGTTGAACCAAATCATTCAAGTCTTGATAGGGTAATAGTTCTACTCTATCTCTTATCTCAAGTGATAGGCCACTAAGGAACCTAGATATGGTGGTTTCCTCCTCTTCTCTAATGGAGGCTCTCATCATGTAGAGCTCCATCTTTTGTCTATACTCTTCTACGCTCATATTCTTTTGTTGGAGTCTTTGGAGCTTGTCCATCAACTCCCTATGGTAGTAAGAAGGTATATGTCGACGTCTTAGGGCTCCCCTATGGTCATTCCAATATTCTATGGGAGGTTCCCTATGAAGACGTCGGTCTCTCTCTAAAGAGGTCCACCAATACATAGCATTTCCTTGGAAACTAAGGGTGGCTAAGGGTACCTTACGTTCCTCACTTACCCTATGGCAAGCAAAGAGTTGCTCAACCTTCATCTCCCAATCTAGATATACTTCTACATTTTCCTTTCCATGAAAATGAGGTAGGTCTACTCTTGTTTCCCTTGGCACCTCTTGTTCCCTTTGCCTAGTTCTTCTAGGGGGTGGTTGGTAATAATCATTGATTCTACGGCTTCCCTCCCCTAGAGATTCAATACTTTGAGAATGTGATGCATGAGTTTTTTTTGATTTTTGTGATTTTTGTGACTTCTCTTCTTGAGCTTTAGCCAACTCATTGATTTTGTTCTCATTCTCCAATTGTCTAAAAGATATTAATTGTACCGCTTGGGATACTTCTTTTAAAAGAGTTTTCAAAGATTTTACTTCACTTTCTATAGACTTTGGAGAGTGAGAAGACGAAGACATGGCTAAAACTTTGTGTATATAGGTGTTTTACTTGGAGAAAGTTTAGGAAAGTTAGAGAAGGGAGTTTTCCAGGTAAGGGAGGTGAGTCACAATGGACTACTTAAGTACCAAGCCTTTTCCTTGCCAAAAACTTTTCCTCCAATGACTTCACACAAAATTTTCTCTTAGTAGAACACTTAGAACACAAGAAGTTGAGAAATCAAAAAGCAAGAAAACTTATGTAAGCTAGATATGCAGCAAACTAGTCGGTATAGCACAAATTTAAACAATACTAAACATGCAAAACGTTTCTACCAAAACAAAAGAAATACAAGTTCAAACAAGCAACAAATTACTAAGCAAAATAACTATGCTATTCGGCCCTAGGTGAGGCTTCTTGGACACTTTGAGCCCTTGAAGACACACTCACCGTCTAAAACGTAATTTAAAAGAGGTAATTAACAATAATCCAAGTTGTAAAGGAGATAAGAAAACTCCCTTTGTTGTTCCTCTTTTTGGTTAGTGCACTTTCTTTGTTGTCTTGATTGTTGATCTTCTAGGTGTTTGTAGTGTTTGTTTCAAGAAACTTGTTTCGGCCTTAGCTTGACTCCTCCTTAGAAAGTTGGCTTTAATTCTCCAATTTCCAGCACCTATTCACAAGGGCTTAGCCTTAAATCAAGTCAATTTCCATGCACATAAGCACCAAGAGAGAATTAATTTCCAGAACCCATAAAAGAGAGGTCAAGAAACAAAAGCAAGAAACAAATTTAATTGAAAGAAAACAGTACCACCAAAAGGATTTATAATATGACAACTTAGAAAGAGATTCAAGGAATTAAAGCAAACAATTAAAGGTACTCAATAAAAGTTGGCACACAAAAGGAATTCCTAAAGAAAAGCACTAGATTAGATGACCAAATAAAAAAAACAGCACCACTGGAAAATGTTGTGGGCCAGAAAACAGTTTTGTTCCCCGATTTATGCTGAGCTGTAATTGTAAAATTTGTTTCTGAAATTTGGATACAAGAAAATTCAGGATCTTAGCTAAATTTTGGCTTTGAAATCACCTAAAACGCATGCACCATTTTTTTTTAATAATTTTTGCAAATTTGGTGTGCAGTTAGGCCAGCTGTAACGCTCAAGATTTGCACTCTGATTTTGTGAGATTTATCATTTTTTTTCTGTTGCTCCTTTCGACCTCATTCTTTTTTTGTCTTTTCTATAACACCTTAAACTTGCATTTTCCAGAAATTCAGAATTTTCCTATGGGTAGAAAAATTTTGTTAAACAAAACAGCCCAGAACAGAGAGGTGTTACAGGGGAAATCTGGAAAACTGGAAGAAAACAGCAAGATAACCAAAATTAACACAATGGAAATGTGAGAATGGAAATTGTGTATGAACTAAGACACAATTATGAACTCAAACTAAAAATAAAAAGCACCAAAGGATCAAAATAACAGCAGATTAAAGCAATATAAAGAGACCCAAAACAAGAAACAATCAAGCCAAAAAAATAGGACTACTAAGAATTGATGACAACATGGATGAACATGACTTGACAAAACATGTATAGATTCAGAAAATTAAAGACTCAAAGCATAATATGAAGCAAAATAATGAAAGCAATAAAGACTCAAAGCCTAAAACAAAATAGCAACACAAAGGTGTATGGAATCCTATCACAAATTGCCCAAGAACTTGTTCAAGATCAAATGAACAAGAGTGCTTGGGTTGGATCTTCCACAAAGCACACCAAGAACAAATTAAAATATAAAAACAGCAAGACAAGTAAGGAATTGAAATGACAAAGATGAAATAAAGAAGAACTGAAATTAAAAAGACAAGCTACTCATCTTGAAGAACCAAAAGCTCATGATACCAAATGATGGCATTTCATGTGTTCTTCTTGAATCAAAGTAGTGAAAAATGGGGCGGAAGCAATGGGTGAGTGAAACAAAGCCCTCCTAGGAGTTGTGATGGCTTTGAAGGTGCATGATGAGTATGGATTAGAGAGGTTCGGCCAGCTCTATGAAGAAAGGTGAAGGGAGTGAAGTTTATAGCCTAGATTTCTAGGAGAAGTAAAGCTAGTGCACAAAATGGGCAGCATAACAATACTCAAATAAACTTGTCAAATACAATGAGCTAGCCTTCCTATTTATAGGCTAGTTTGGGACGTAAATGATAAGCTACATTACAAGGAAAAGAAAACCAAAATTAAATCTAAATGCTAAGCCATGTGCCAATCCATGACCGGCCACACTAACCTAGTTTCTAGAATGTTTCCTTCACAAAGTGCTTTTCTACACTATCCTATCTACTAAGTACCCCTAATGGGCCTTTATGCAACAAAGCCTTCTTTTCCTAAAACCGTAGCTTGGCTCATGTGTGTGTGAAGCTAGACGGTCTAGGACTCTTCATAGATGCTCCTTATGTAGCCATGGCTAGACGCTCCCTTGTGAAGCTAGACGCTCCATTTGGAAGACTAGACGCTCCTTTGAGAGGCTAGACGCTCCTTTGTGAATCTAGTCTTAGTCTTTTGGCTTTCATAGTGTGGTGAGCTTGGGCCCTCTTCCATCAGAAGTTCTTGGGATTCCTCTTGACTGAAAGAGGAATAGAGGCAAATCCTGATAAGTGTGTCGCCATCTTGGCGATGAGGAGCCCGGCTACCATGAAGGAAGTGCAGCAGCTTACAGGTCGGATGGCCGCCCTGTCTCGTTTCGTGTCGGCCAATGGAGAGAAAGGCCATCCGTACTTCCAGTGTTTAAGGCGAAACAATAAGTTTGCTTGGACGAAGGAGTGTGAAGAGGCCTT
Organism: Phaseolus vulgaris; assembly: GCF_000499845.2. Classification (NCBI taxonomy): domain Eukaryota; kingdom Viridiplantae; phylum Streptophyta; class Magnoliopsida; order Fabales; family Fabaceae; genus Phaseolus; species Phaseolus vulgaris. The sequence goes on along the minus strand of NC_023750.2, from coordinate 28,675,942 downwards.
CGTCAAGCTTAAAGAGTACTTGGCAAGCCCGCCGGGTATGTGCAAACCGTTGGTGGGAACCCCTCTCAGGTTGTATTTTGCTGTGACTGAGAGGGCGGTGAGTGCGGTGCTCGCCCAAGACCAAGACCAGGCTCAGAAGCCTATTTATTTCGTCAGCAAGGTGTTGCAAGGCCCGGAGGTGAGGTATCAGGCCTTGAAGAAAGTTGCACTGGTTGTGGTATTTTCGGCAAGGAGGTTGCGCCACTATTTTCACAGTTTTACAATACTGGTGCTGATCGACTTGCCCATCCAAAAAGTCCTGAAGAAGCCTGATGTAGCTGGGAGGATGGTGAAATGGGCAGTGGAGCTGTCGGAGTTCAACATCAAGTATGAGCCCTGAAGACCGATCAAGGGGCAAGTTTTCGCCGATTTCGTGGTCGAGCTCTCGTCGGAGGCCGCACGAGTTGAAGGGGATGGTTTTCGTTGGGTGCTCTCGGTGGACGGATCGTCAAACCAGCAGGGTAGCGGTGCTGGAGTCATCCTGGAAGGGCCCAACGGTGTGCTGATTGAACAGTCCCTGAGGTTTGCCTTCAAAGCCAGCAACAATCAAGCAGAATATGAAGCGCTGATCGCCGGAATCTTGCTGGCCAAGGAGATGGGAGCTAGGGTGTTGATGGCTAAGAGTGACTCGCTGTTGGTCACGGGACAAGTAACAGGCGAGTTCCAGGCCAAGGATCCACAAATGGCGGCTTACTTAGCGTACGTGCTGAAATTGAAGGTTTCCTTTGTCTCCTTTGAAGTGGTGCATGTGCCCAGAGAGCAGAATGCCCGAGCAGACTTGCTAGCTAAGCTCGCCAGTTCGGGCAAGGGGGGTAGGCAGAGGACGGTGATCCAAGAAACTCTGAAGACGCCTAGAGCATTTGTGGCAGACCACATGATCCTTCAAATAAGCAAGTCGACGGAGAAAGCGGCGAGGAGTCACAGGTCTTTGACTCAGGAAACCTTGAGATCGCCGAGAATAAGAGCATGTCAGGGGGGAGAGGGTGAACATGACGCAGGTCTGCGCTACGCATGAGCCAGACACATGGGGATTGGTACAAAGCGCCTCCAGAAGAGTTAAAGTCGATTTACAGCCCTTGGCTGTTTCATACATGGGGAATCGACATCCTGGGACCTTTCCCATTGGCGATCAGGCAGATGAAGTACTTGGTGGTGGCAATTGAATATTTCACCAAGTGGATCGAAGCAGAACCAGTAGGCCAGATCACCGCACACAAGATCGAGAGCTTTGTGTGGAAGAATATCGTGTGCCGGTTTGGTGTGCCGAAGCGCCTGGTGTCAGACAACGGGACTCAGTTTGCAAGTCACCTGTTGAAGAAGCTGTGCAAAGAGGTGGGAATTCAACAAGTATTTGCATCCGTCGAGCACCCTCAGACGAATGGCCAAGTAGAGTCCGCTAATCGGGTGTTGCTAAGAGGCTTGAAGAGAAGGCTGGAGAAAGCCAAAGGATCCTGGGCTGAGGAGGTACCCCGCATAGTTTGGGCGTTCCACACCACCGAGCAGTCAGGAACGCATGAGACCCCGTTTAGCCTGGTCTATGGATGCGACGCAATGATTCCAGTGGAAATCCAGGAGAGCTCGCCGAGATTCCATAACTTTGTAGCGGAAGACTCGAATGAGGAAAGAAGGTTGAATATGGATTTGCTGGATGAGGTCAGGGAGGAGGCGAGAGTAAAAGCCGAGGCAGTGAAAAGGAGGATTGAACGAAGGTATAACTCGAAGGTAATGCCGAGGCAGTTTAAAGAAGGCGACCTAGTGATGAGGAAGGCCCACCAGTACGAGATGGAAAACAAGTTGTCGCCTAAGTGGACGGGACCGTTCAGAATAACCGAGGCGCTCGGGAACGGCGTCTACCGCTTAGAAACGTTGGAAGGAGGGGCGATTCCTCGCACTTGGAACGCCACACACCTCAAGTTATATTACAGTTGAAGCTTTGTAAGTAAAAACAAACACGAAGAGGTTTGCAAGCTTTCTGTTAAAACAGTTTGAAGGGGGCACTCTTTTTTCCCTAAGGAGGGTTTTTAATGAGGCCACCCAATAAAGAAGAGTTTTCAAAGTTTAAAGTTTCTAAGATTGCATGCTTGTTGTTTCGAAAGTTTTAGAAAAAGACCTTGTGACTCGTACGTGATTTAAGGCAAGTTTGAAGTTATGCTGCATGCTTTCTAAAAGTTTTAAAGTCCCCATCGCTTTTCGGCGATTGGCGGCATCAGTTAAAGTTAAAAGTCCTCATCGTCTTTCGGCGATCGGAGGCACCAGCAACGTTTAAAAGACCTCAACGCCCTCGCGCGTCCTGAGGCGAGAAAGAGATTAAAGTCCTCCTCGACTTTGTGCGAGTGCAGGCGAGAACAAGTTAAAAGTCCTCAGTGCATCCAGGGAAGAGGAGATGTAAACCTGGGCAAAATAGAGGCACCAGATAAAGACCTTCTCGCCGTCGAGCGAGTTCAGGCAAGATAAAATCCTTCTCGTCTCGAACTAGTTCAGGTATGGTGTGAAGGGTGGAAGAAGTTTAAAGGATGGCTAAGGTAGGTTCAAAGTGAACACCTAGCTATCCGGCTTATTGTTCTGAAACTCAAGGAGGTAGAGAGGGATCCGAAAGGCGCCTCTACCCCCAGATGAGGGAACAATAGCCAAGTTATGAAGGCAAAAGGAAGCTTACATCGCCAGGACCCTATGGCGATCAGAAGAAGTCCAGGCGATGGCAAGAGTAAGGGCCCATTTCGATGGAGCAGATCAGGTGAACTATGTCTTAAACTATCAGTTGGGTTGAAACTCGCTGTTTAGTAAGTAGTTTCACGCTGAAGTTCGTTGCCTTAAGTTCACAAGTTATTAAAATGCCATCGTTTGAGAGTTGATAGTTTGCTCGAGTTTGAAGCAGTAAGTAAACGATTGAGCCCGCAGAAGCGCTAAGTTAATTTGTTTAAGCGGTTTCTACAAGGAAAAGCGAAGTGAACAGAGAGACCATGTGCAGAAGCGGGAGAAGTTATAATAAAGGTGGTATCAGTTCGAATGCATAAGAAGAAAAGAAAAGTTATTACAGGTAAAGTTTGTGCAAAAAGGAACAAGCGTTAATTCCCAGGGAATAAGTGATGGAGGGAGACGACTAATCTTCAGAAGGCACGATCTTCCCATCCACCACTTCATTACATATCGACACCATGGAGAGGTCGAGCTCGGGGTACTGGCAGACGACTTGCTCCAGGGCGGCGTTGAATCCGGCGGCAAGGACTTGGGCGGAGCTTAGTTCGAGCTCTTCGTTTTGCTGTTTGAGCCCCTCGGTTTGATGCTTCAGCTCGTCAGCTCGTTTCTTCAGTTTTTCAGTTTCCCCATGAGCCTGAGCAAGGTCGTCAGCAACCTTCTTGCCTTCGTCCCGCGCCTGGGACAGCTCTGCAGCAATTTTCTCGTTTTCCTCTCGAGCCTTGGCGAGCTCGTCCACGGCGTCGTCCTTCTCCTTCTCGACCTTTCCGAGGAGAACCTTCCGATCAGCCGACCTCTTTTCAAGGTTCTCTACCTTGGCCGCATCCGCTTTCATCGATGCCTCCAGGTTGGCCACCTTAAGCCTATAGGGAACCAGCTTGCTCTCCAGCTCGATTTTCTCTTGAGCTAGGAGGTGCAGTTTCTGGCGCAGATCGGAGGCCTCCTTGTGCGCAACCCTCAGCTCGGCACTCATGGCGTCCTCCACCCTTGAGTGATCGATCTCTGCCATCATCAGGTTGCAAGACAACTTTTCCACCTCGATCCTTATCAGGTGATTCTCCTCCTGGAGTGTGGAGATCTCGTCTTGAAGCTTTTTGTTGGAGCTCTTCACAGCCTTTGTTATGATTGAGGCAAGATCCTCTGCCATCATCTTTAGCTTAGCTGTGAAAGGCCCCAGACTTCTTTGACCAAGGGGGGAAGGCTTGCAGCTGCCGTTGGTGGAGGTTCTGAAGGAGCCTGGTGCTGACTCTCACCACCACCCTCTTGAATTGGTTGAGCAAGGGGGGCTTCCTGGCGTAGTGGTGAAGTGGGGGACTCGGTTATGAGTATCGGTGAGTTGTGAGCGCCTTCATCCCCACCTGGTGCGTCTTCAACAATTGAGGCGGTTGAAGGAGGACCCTCTCCAGCAGATACGAACGGCGTGGAGGCACTAGGAGGGTTCTCCACGAAGTTGGGCTCGTTGCCTTCAACCGCAGGAAGCACGACTGCCAAGGGTGTCGCTTGGACCGGCGGTGTTGGAGCTAGGGGAGAGGGCGGTGTTGGAGCTGGGGGAGAGGGCGGTGTTGGTGTTGGGAGAGCGGGTGGTGAAGAAGGTGCCACCCTTTTCTTTTTGGTGACAAGGCCGTCCTCAGTCGCCTCATCATCCTCATCCTCATCCTCTTGAACTACTTGAGGGGTTTTCCTCTTTGGTTTCCTTAAGACGAGCTTTTTTCGTTGAGGGGCGGGTAGTGTCTCTCGAGGAGCTGGGCCTTGAGGAGGCGATCTGCCCCGGGCAGCGGCGATCTCCACCACCGAGTTGGGCACTGTTTGGGAACCCGTCGCCAACTTATGAGTTCGGGTGAGCGCCCTCAGTTCAGCTAATTTGCCTTTGCCCAACATGAGGTCTGCACAGGGTAAAAATATACAAGTAAGCACAAAAGCAAAAGCGAAATATACGAGTACGTGTGCGAATAATGCAAACAAATGACGCATGAATTAAAAACCAAGTCCAATGTGCAACAAGCAGGACGCCCGATGGTAGATAACAGAGATGCGCAATCGGTTCCAACGCAAAACGAAAAGCTAAGTGTCGAGGTAAGTGCTAACCTATGTGAGCTTCGAGTTGGTCCTCGAGGAACTCGAAGGAGATTATTGCGGAGGTGGGAAAGGTGATGTTGGCGGCTGCTACTTTCTTCCAGAAAAGGCATAGATCTTTGTCTAGCTCGCCCATGTTGTCGGGACTTCTGGGCCTCCTAAAGCTCTCTTTGACGTCTTTGTTCCCCTTGTGTACCCAGTACAAGGGGAAGCCGTCGAGCAGGGAAGGATCTTGGTCGTTGGCGCACACCTTCACGAATTTTCCTTTCCAATCTTTGTAAGATTGTTGGAAGATGGAGAGGATGGACCTCCCAGCGATCCCGTTCAGGCTAATCCAGAGGCGGTCTCCTGGATTCTTAGCTTCAAAGAGGAAGAGGAAAACGTCAACCGAAGCTGGCAGTCCCAGGTGTGCGCACATAATCTGGAACGCCCTTACGAACGCCCAGCTGTTGGGATGAAGCTGGGCGGGGGCAATGTCGAGCTCAGTTAATAGTTCCCTCTCGAAGCGAGTGAAGGTGAGTCGGAGCTTCACCTTCTTGAAGAACGTCGCGTAGAGAAAGCAGAACAACTCGTCGTTGCTCGCTTTATCGTCAGCACAGATTGGTTCATCCGGGTGGCAGGGCAGCACGGCCATTTTGCTGTCATGCTTCTTATGGAATGAAAGATCAGATTGGTCCCCTTTTCTTAGTCGGTGCACGCCCAACGTTGTGTTTATGGAAGAGGTTTCTTTCAACAGAGCTTAGGTGGCCCACGGATAAAGCTTCTTGTAGTCTTGTGTGGCAACAGAGGCTCCTCCGGCGACCGGTGGAGTTGCCTGAGCAAGATTGGGGTGAGAGGTTGCAAGCCTCTCAGCCTGGGAAGAAGGAGCACCAGATGCTCGTGGTAAGTTATGCGCTTAGGGTGGAGGGTTTCGTGATGAAGGAGGAGGGTTCACGGTGGTTTTCGTACGAGCCATCGCGGGAACTGCAAAGGAAAAAGGAAAAAGGATGAACAAAGGTTACAGAGAACGACTCGACGGTGGACGAAGAATGGAGAACGAACGAACGGGAGTTCGTTGTGATGAATGCAATGGAAGACGAAGCCCTAAGTTACGAGAAGGAAGAAGAAGAGGAAACAGTATGCACCAGACAGATAATGGATGATGTGAATCGGTTAAAATGCAGCAAGTATCAACAGAAGAAGTAAAAGAGGTACCTTTCGATGATCAGATGAGCGTTGAAGGGAGTTGGAGATTGAGGGAGCTGAGAAGCGTCGTGGGTTTGCAGAGAAAACTCAAAGCGTTTTGAGAATGCAGAGAGATGATGAAACAGTAGAAATGAAGGGGTTTAAGGGTTTTTCAAACGTTTTTGGAAGCGCAAACGACAGCTGAAGATGACCGTTGATGAAGCCACGTGTCAGGCGATTGGAAAAAGGGGTTTGGTGGAGCGTTAGAAAGCAGAGGGTACGAACGTTTGGAATTCCGTGCCAGCGCCACGTAGATCGACAGTGACGTGACCTCTTAGTCTTTTCGCTGCACAAGTCTTCGCTTAAGACTGGGGAGCTTGTGTACCGCCCAGGTAGTCGGAATTGATGACGTGGCCGCAAGCAATAGTATAGGCGTGTTGAACGGGACACCTGGCTGGCAGAAGGGAAGGACGTCGGGGGGTTCGTGTGATCGCCAGTCGTTAAGTTGGCGTGCCCCGATCTCTAGCATACCTAAACCGGCGATCACCAAGTTTGTGTTGTAGTCGCCGGGTGTGAACCCAGGTGACAAGGCGATCGGAGATCGCCGAGAGGAGGACATCGCCGAAGGATCAGGAAAGCTTGTTCCAGGCTTTCGGAGCAAAGGATGAAGTCGTCAGATAGTCGTTTCTCAGCTGGCCAGAGGTTGAGGTCGGGGGATAGCTTACCCGAGCATGCAAAGTGAAGTAAGTAAAGTAGAGTATAATGGCGGCCGGCGAGACCACAGGGAAGGTGTATATGAAGACACCCGTACTCGCCACACAGCAGAGATCGCTCTCCAAGGCAGCTACACGCTGAGTTGCTTCCTGCATAAGTAACTCGGTCGAAAAGCCTGAAGAGTAAGAGGTGACGCTCAAGTCAAGAATGCTCCAGATGGTGACACGTGTACAGCTGGATGCGAGTCACGTGTCCAGATGTGTAACTGTCACGAGAGAGAACGTGCGCAGGTATATAAGGGATCCTAACGAACTTCTGAGGTACGCGTGTTTTAGAATACTTCTTTTACGCTTGCGAGAACTTGAGTATGCTGAGAGAGAACATTGCACGGTTCCTGAAGTCTTAGTTTTCTCTTACTATTTTGGTGGTTCAGTTGCTGACTTGGGCGTCGGAGCGCGATAGGCCGCAACGGCGCCGTTCTGTCTTTTGTAGGTTCTTGAGGTGAATCAAGGCGAAGGACGGAAGCTAGCACGGCGCAAAGTCGATCCAGATTTGACGAGGCAAGGCTCTTGCGTTCTGGTCAACAGGCAGGATCAATGTGTAACAAAACACCAACAACATATAGGCAAAAAAGAGATTTCCACCACTTGGCTTCCAATTCCAGGCTCTATTCACAAACCTATTTCAACCTCCAAGCTACACGGTTACAAAAGGATAAGAATTGCCCTGACGTGCTTCTCCTTATTGACATAAAACCTAGCTCTACTTTTTCTACCTTCCAGGATCAGAAAAACCCCTGCTCCCTCACTAACACCCGTACAACCAAGTGCTCGTTGAACTACACAAACGGACTCTGCTGGGAAAGCACTTAACTGCTTCACATCTGAAAAGGATTTACCTTCCAAACACATGAAGTAATCTCTACTACCAAGGTTTATTTCTTCCATTTTAACACAAACCCAACACTGCTTACATATATATTGACTACAGCTCCATCGCTTATTTAACAACCAACACGACCTGGATCTTCTTATAATGCAACAAATAGTTGACTACCATTACTGCACTGAATAAAACAGAATACAGGCACCCTGTTATGGTTGTAAACACTAAAATGAGCATAAATCTACCATCCCACTTACCCTTGCTCGAACCAGCAAACTTTGCTCACCAAGTGCTCGTCAGAATTACCCTTAGCATAGCCAAGCATATACCAAGCCTTTTTTTTCTCCTTCTCTTGTAATATTTGGGTTTCTATTTTTGTTAGGATTTCACGTAAAAATTCTTCAACATTCAAATGAGTATTAATTAGTGTTTAAATGTAATTAATATTATAATAATAATATATATTTACTTAAATTATTACGTCTATTTATATGTAGTATTTCATAGGTCTCTACGGTTAGACCTAAATTAAAATGTATATCACAATTAATATATATTATATGATTTTTTAATGTTTAATTACTGTTGATACATATTTTAATTAATGCATTAGTACCAACGTGTTATGGGACCATTACACCCCGAAAATATAGAACACATTAGTTCTAGACGATTTTGTATATGTGTTCTTCAATACTCAACTTATTTAATTATATAATATTTTTTTAGTGGGTAGCTGGCCTTATCATGTGAAACTTTATAACTTTTTTTTTAAGTTACCTTTGCAGAATTGCTGTTGCTCCAAAGTTTCTTTGGAGTAAAGATTTTTGTAGGGTTGGTTGGAGTTCAAATATGATGTGTTTGATCTGGATTGTGATTTATGCTATGCTGTAAATTGTATTGTTTAAATCTTTGAACAAGTATATCTTTGTTAGACGTTTTTTAGCATAAACTTTTTTCGTTTTGGTATGGGTACTGGTGTAATCTAAATTTGGATTTTCCTGCTCTAGTTAAAAACATGATAGAATTTGTATAAGGGTTGGGACACCCCTAATGTGTCCTTTTTTAATTTATTTATATTTTTTGCCCAAAATAAAAATCCAACTTATTTAATTTATCCTCTGGTTATAATTTTCTTTTATACAAAATATCATCAATTATAATGACACGAGACCCCTATATTATATTATATTATATTATATATATATATATATATATATAATTGATTGTCTAGATAATAGTCTACTTTGTCATCTCTTCCAATTCTATCCAAACAAAACTGTGGTACAAATTTAATATGATGACTATGGTGTGATGGACCAACAAGCATATCAATAAAAAAATATTATTTAAAAATTAAAATAAATTTTTTTATAATTGCGTGGAAATTAATATTATTTGTTGATTGAAACTCAAACCTTGAGTGAATTTTAAACTACAACAGGTTCAGAATTTTTGAGTGAGTTACAGTGTTTTTCTTTTCTTTGATTTTGAAAAGTTTTATCTTTTTATATAAGCTGCATTTAGATTGGTTTTCAGTCCAATATAACAAGTCGTTCAGTTTTAAAAGTCTTTTATGTTAAAAGGAATTTTTCTATAATTACAAAAATTATATATATATATATATATATATAAATATATATATATATATATATATATATATTTTGAGTAAAATCCAAAATTGATGGAATAGCTAAATTAATTCAATTTAAATACATTAATGACATGCATCTTGGCCCGAGTTGATCTCCTTGGTGGAGTAGTATTCATATTTGCAGTGGGTATAATGAGCTCAGTAGCAGTATTGCAATTGTCAGAAAAAAAAATCATAATTTGAATTATAAGATTGTGGAATAGGCAGAGAGACAAATTGTTGGGACTATCATTTTTATCATCTTTCAAATTATATGGAAAGAGATTTTCATAAAAGACAGTGTGTCGTGAGATCTCAATTTTATGATTTCTAAGATTAAGAAAAAGGTAACATTTAGTATGAGGTTGAAAACCTAAAAAAATACTAGATACAGATCTGTCATCAAGTTTCTTTTTGTGAGAAATAATAGTGCTAGAGTAACAAAGACAACCGAAAACACGCAAAGAAGAAATATCATAAAGAGAGCCATGTAACTTTTCATAAGGAGTCATGTTTTGCAATAAAGGGGTTGGAATACAATTAATGAGTAAAACAACATGCAAAACAGCAAATTGCCAAAAAGTTGGGGGTAAATTGGCTTGAAAAGGCAAAGCACGTGTAACGTTAAGAATATGTTGGTGTTTACGTTCGGTAATACCATTTTGTTCCGGTGTTTCAACACAAGTTTTTTTATGAATGATGCCTTTAGAAGAAAACAAATTAGTCATGGCAAACTCAACACCATTATCAGAACGTATAATTTTGACAGTTGTGTGAAAATGGTTTTCAACATAAGATAAAAAAACTAACTATGTGGGTTCTAACTTCAGATTTCGTACACATAGGGATTACTGAAGTATAACGTGAAAAATCGTCCACAATAATTAAAAAATATCGAAAACCATGAATAGAAATAACAGAAAAAGGGCCCCAAATATCCATATGTAAAAGATCAAAGATATGAGAAGTATTGGAATGACTTAAAGAGAAAGAGAGTTTTCTTTGCTTTGCTCTATGGCAAGTATCACACACCTAAGGGTTTTGAATAGAAATACAGGGGTATATAGATCTCAAAACATGCAGTCTTTCATTAGAAAGATGTTTCAGTCTATTGTGCCACACATTAACATCCTTAGAAACACAATGGATAGAAGGAATGTATCTGTTTGTGACATTTCTTTGAAAGATAAAAGAATGAAAAATATACAAGCCATTTTTGGCCTCAACTATACCATTCTTCTCTTTCGTTAAATTGTCCTATATCACACAATCCGTAGATGAGAAAATCAAATGACAGTTCAAATTTAAAGCAAGTTTAGATGCAGAAACAAGATTGAAGGTAAACCCATGCACATATAGAACATCAGTAAGGTAAAATTTATTACTAAAAGCCACAATTCCGGAACAACTAGTATAAAACTAATGACCATTCGGAAAACTAATAAGGACAGGTTTTATGATTTTATATGATGTAAAGTCAGATAAACAAGTGCAAACATGATCAGTAGCTCCTGAATCTAGTATCCAAGAACCTTTAACAGTAATGTAGAGATTAAAGAAGATAGCATTACCCGTTGAAGAATCTTTTTTATCTTTATTGACAGCGAAGGAGCCCACTTGATTCAACTATACATGGGGCTGGTTCGCAACACTATTGATGGAATTTTGCTTGATCAATGTTGATAAAACTTGATATTGTTGGGCTATGAATACAGAGGGCATGTCCCCATTTAGTTGTTCTTGTTGACAAATTTCAGAAGAAACATCATCAGTTACATTAGCATTGAGTAAAGGAGTGGTCCGGCTATTAGGTGGGTTATAAACTGGAGGGAAACCATGTTTCCTGTAACAAGTATTAATGGTATGATCATTCTTGCCGCAAATACAAATCTTCCTATTGCCACTAAACCTAAAATTTTTATTTTCTTGAATGGGGAACCCCACCCTTTTGAAACAAATATTCTCAAATTTTCCACAGAAAGAGCAAGTAGGAGCATAATTACGATTGACACTAGTATGATTAATATTCGGTATCAGGAAGTTACTTGCTAATTGGCGTTCTTGCTGAACCACTAAAGAAATTTTGTTAGAAATAGGTGGTACCGGTTCCATAAGGAGTACGTGTGATCAAATGTTGTTGAATTGATCATTAAGCCCACGTAGAAATTGCATAGCTTGGTCCTCACATTTTCTTTTACTGATATCAGAAGCTACAGAGCAAGTACACTTAATTTGACAAACAAGTCGTTCTGACTCAAAGAAGATGCTTCAGATTGCAAATCAGAAATCCTAGAGAGATCACCTTGCGAATATCTAGTTTTCAAGTTGTTACAAATATCGACAACTAATGCTTTGTCTAATTGGGAGAGATACCGAATGTACTAACCACGAAACAACCATGTTGTTGCATCTGATCCGAGCTAAATGTGTATATTCGTTCGTTGGTGGACAGTGGTGAGTACCCAAAACGAATTTCACCTTATTCTTCGCACTCAGCGCTGTTATGATGGACCTGCTCCAGGAATGGTAATTCGTAGAGTCAAGCACTAGCGAGACCAATGAAGCTGCTGGATTCTCACCAGGATGGAGATAAAGGTGCTAGTGGAGGGTTCCAGCGTAGGTGTATTTGTTCTCGTTGTTCGCTCTTCTGCCATTTCGCTAAAAGAAAACAAGAAACAGATCATAAGCACATAAAAGATGTTGAATCAAGTGTGTTCAAGCTTTGAAGAATCCAAACCCTTTGAAGGTTGATGAAAGGCTGGATGTGCTTGTTGTTGCTAAGCTGTCTTTATATAGGATTTGGGGTAGATTTTATGTGTAAATCCACTATTGATTGAATCCAAAGCATAAGCATTCTCAAACCTTTTGATTGAAAAGTGTTTTTCAAACTAAGTGAAAAACAACTTGTTGTTTTGTCGAAACAACTGATTGTTTTATACTTAGGTGTTTTTAGAAAGGTTGAAAACTGTTTTTGATGGTTGACTTGCTGTCAAACCAAAACAACCGATTGATTCGTGAAAATAACAGATTGTTTGTTTTGGGACCATAACAGAAAACTGTTTTGTGCTTTGACTGAGCATTAAATGATTTTATAACTGAATACGCTCCAGTTTTAAATGCTTTGACCAGTCTTTGAAAGCAATAAATAGTTTGTTAAGATTGTGTAACAAACAACTGAGTTTTAATCACAGAAAAACATATTTGAGTTTTTCACTAATTTTGCTTTTGAAAGAGTTAGAGATTTCTTTGAGATTGCTGGATCAAAGAAAGTGTGATATAGGATTTTCATCTTGTATTGATTTCAGATCTTTTCTGTAACAAGTGTAATCCTCTGTACTTTGAAAGAAACTATGTCTGTGTAGCTGAGAAGTGTTGTGTGTTCTTGAGGTTGTCAAGATCAGCATTCTTAGTGGTGTTGTGCTGAAGCCAAAGGAAGTGTGCGTCTTGAGAGGATCAAGGTCACTTCTTTGGTGGTGTTGTAAGTAATCTAGGGTTGATTACTTAGTGGATTTCCCAATGGTTTCTAGGAAGACTGGATGTAGCTCTTGGTTAAGAGTGAACCAGTATAAACCTCTGTGTGCATTCTCGCTATCCTTAAACTCTTTAATTTCAGTTTTATATTTGTAAACTGGTATAAACAACCGATTGTTTCTGCGAAAGAACCGATTGTTTTTCTAGTGTTGTGCTTATTTCCTTTGTGTTTTGGCAAACTGAATTCTGATTCAAGTGTTTCTCGAAGTAATTTCATTCTAGACTTAAAAGTTTGCAAAACTCTCTTTAAACCATTCACCCCACCCCCCCCTTCTCTAGTTTAAAGTCATACATTCTAACAATTGGCATCAAGAGCTAGGTTCTTGAAATTTATTCAAGTGTGATCCTAAAATTCTTTTTAAATGGCTAATAGACTACCTTTTGGGGAAGGTGCTTCAATCAACAGACCACCTCTGTTTTGTGGTTTGAACTACCAATTTTGGAAAGTCAAAATGAAAATCTTTGTAGAATCACTTGACAAAGGTATTTGGGATGCAATTGAAAATGGCCCCTTTGTTCCAAAATTTGAAAAAGATGGATCTTCCATTGAAAAACCTTGGTCTCAATGGACTGATTCTGAAAGTAAGAAGGCCAAATTTGATTGCATTGCTAAAAACATAATAACATCTGCCTTGAATTCAGATGAATTTTTTAGGGTCTCTCAATGCAAATCAGCAAAGGAAATGTGGGACACCTTGCAGGAAACTCATGAAGGTACCAATGAGGTGAAAAGAGCTAGGAAGCATACTCTAATCCAAGAGTATGAAATGTTCAGAATGCTCAAGGGTGAGACAATTGCTGAAGTTCAGAAAAGGTTCATGCATATCATCAATCATCTCATGAGCCTTGACAAAACCTTTGAAAAAGAAGAGCTAAACATCAAGATCCTCAAGTATCTTGATAGGTCTTGGCAACCTAAGGTAACTGCTATATCTGAATCTAAAGATCTAACATCATTGAGTATGGCTTCTTTGTTTGGAAAGCTTAGGGAACATGAGTTAGAAATGAATCGACTCAATGTTCAAGAAAGTGAAGACAAGCATGTAAGGAGTATTGCCTTAAAAGCTGTCAAGCACAAAAGCAAGCAAGAATCCAGTGATGATAGTGATGAAGAGAACCTTAGTTTGCTATCCAGAAAGTTTAGCAAATTCTTGAAAAGGAACCGCAACAAAGACAACAACAAAGAAAGGTATGGAAACAAAAAATCCAATGATTTTAATTCCAATAACTATACATGTTTTGGTTGTGGTGAGTAAGGGCACATAAAGGCAGATTGCCCAAACAAAGAAAGCAAGGAGAAGAAGTCAAGCTACAAGGAAAAGAAGGGAAAGACAAAAAGGGCCTACATAGCTTGGGATGAGCATGAAGTCTCCTCATCAAGTGAAGAACAAAAGGCAAACATATGTTTGATTGCTGAAGAAGATGATGAGTCTTGTAGCTCAAGTGAAGTAAGTTAATGTGCTTCTTTAAATGAAGAAAATTATAGTGAATTGCTTGAAGCTTTTCAAGAAACACATAATGAAGCTGGCTTGAAAAGAGAATGAAGGCACTTGAAGAAGAGCTGGAAAAATCTAAAAGGGATTTTAAAAATCTTGAAACACATTTCAAAAACTCTTCTTGCAAGTGTGACACTCTCATTTGTGAAAATTGTGAAAACCTTGAAAAGAAAGTGCATTATCTTGTAAGTAATGTGGATAAGTTTTCTAAAGGAAAATTCAACTTTGAGAATGTCTTGGCATCTCAAAACTGTGTTTTTGGAAGAGCTAGATTAGGCTTTAATCCACAAAACAAGCAAGATAAGTTTTAAAAAAAAATTCCAAGAAAGCCAGTAAAACAACTGATTGTTAAGTCGAAACAATCGATTGTTACATGCTTTTATTGCATGAAGAAAGGCCATTCTGTTAGATTCTGCAAAATAAGAAAATTTTCGGTTCCCAGAGGCTTTATGAAATGGATTCCTAAAGGTTGTGAGGTTTCAAAAGAAAACAGTAAACCAAATGACCCAAATTTGTAAGGGGACCAAACCTTGTTGCTTGAATTCATGTTTATGCAGGGAATCTAGAGGAATATGAAGAACTAAATCAACTGATCAAGTTCTTAGAAGGAAAAGAATAACATTGAAGCTGAATCAATGTTATGTATCAGTCCAAGGCTCTCAATAATCAAAAGAGTATGCTTGATCAAAAGGCATATAGCTCATTGAAGGAACATCATAAAGAATAAGACATTCCTTATCTCTATCTTTAATTCATTTTTTTTTTAAATTCATATTCATGCTTAATATCTCTCTTAAAATGTTCAAATACATCTGTTTTGAATTCTTTCTGCTCATGATTAAAATTTTAAAATCTGTTTTACTGCTGCAGAAAAACAACTGATTGTTTCCACGAAACAACCGATTGTTTTATGTTTGACAATACTGTGAAGGAATGGATTTAATTTCTTTTTGATTTTTGGCTGTTGTAGATCACAATTATGAAAGAATCCTTGGTCAATGAAGCAGTGTTGAAAGCTGATTATGTTCTGAAGGAAGTTACAACATGTCATAAAGGAATATATTCCAAAATCTTGAAAATTAAAGAGCTTTTATGACTAGTCAAAAATCACATGTGATGACCATGTAGTTTTCTGCTTTTTCTGACGTTTTCTGTGCAGATCTTGGTCAAGTCCTTTCTCTCTGAAAAACTGAAACCCACTCACGTCATTGAATGCAGTATGGTTCTGTTTCTTCTTTAAATTTTGTTGCAGTTGTTCTCTCTCACAAGAACAACCAATTGAGCCATCTCTTGCAACATCGAGTTTTCTTTACCCCTTTTTCTGCTGTCATGGAATCAACTCCTCCTACATCAAAGAGGGTCAAAACCAGAGCAGTGAGGTCTGGAGGGAGATTAGAGGGCTGGTTTTCTAGAGATAATTAGCTCATTGAAAGGTATAGGTTTGAAACTAGCTTAAAGGTGATAAACAACCCCAAAGTTGTTTCCTTTCATTGGCTGAAAAGTCAAAAGCTAGATAATGTGAGGAAACTGCTCAAAGATCAATCTCTAAGAAGGTTATTGGAGATGAAGGGGAACATCTACCTTGATTTGATTCGGGTGTTCTACACCAACCTCAAGTTTGAGGGAAACAACCTTGTTTCTCATGTGAAGGGGGTTGACATGGAGATCACATATGATGTGTGGACTGTTGTTGCTGGTCTGAAGTATGCTGTCCTAAGAATCAACAAGGGAAATCTGGGAGTAGTGGAGGATTTAAACGAAGTCCAATACTACAAGAGTTGCTTGAAGAATCTGGGAGTTGTTCGGTTGGAGGCTTAAAGCTAGATGAGAGATTGCTTGCTCTTATTGTAACTTGGATTCTTACTCCAAGGGGGAGCAATCATTTTGTTCTTACAGAAGAAGAACTTGTGTACATCTACTGCATAATGAAGAAGATCGGAATCAATTGGATCCACATCATCAAAGAGCACATGCAAAAAGCCATGAGGTTAAGTGATTATCACTATCCCTATGCTGTTTTGATCTCTAAATTTCTGCTTTATTTTGAAGTGAGTCTGGAAGATCAGACATCTGAGTTGGTTAAGTCAACTCAAGAGATGAACAATGGCTCTCTTAGCAAGATGGGATTCACCAAAATAGGTGGCAAATGGGTGAGCAAAGATGGTGATCATGGTGCCTCTTCAAGTGTTGTTACTGCTGAGTTTGATGAAGAAGATCAAGCAGCTGACATGGAATTTCATCAAGAAGAGCAACCTGAAACCAATTTAGGTGCTGGAACCAGTGCAGGAAATCAAGGAGATGAAATGTCATCCATGTCTTCTTTTAAAAGATACATGGTAAATACGCTTGATGTATTTGCCGAGAATCAAAGAAATCTTCATGATTTGTGTGTAAGCAACTTCCAGAGCATAGATAACAGGTTCAACAGCATGGATACACGGTTCATGACCTTGGATGAACAGATAGAAGCTGTTCAGAATCAAATCTTTGAACTCCAGTATGGCAAGGAAGATTAAAGGAAAAACAACCGGTTGAATTCACGAGACAACCGATTGTTTTTGGTAATGTATCGGTTTAATTGCTTTTGTTTTAAATTTCTCTATGATCTGGAACAATTATCTCTTTATCTCTTCTTTTTGTCTATTTGTGAATACAAATAGGGGGAGATTTATGCTGTGTTGTCTTTCGTTATCCTTTAATTTATGCAAAACTCTATGTCGTTTATGGATGTTTAAGTAAGCCTTATTTCTGCTGGTTTTAGAACTCCTGCTGTTTTTACTCTAACTCTATATCAGAGATACTGTGCTTTTCTTAAACTTTGTCTTGCAGGAACTACTTCAGATTCAATCAAACCCAACACAAGCAACTAGGGATTTGTCTTCATCAAATAGGGGGAGATTGTTGAATCAAGTGTGTTCAAGCTTTGAAGAATCCAAACCCTTTGAAGGTTGATGAAAGGCTCGATGTGCTTGTTGTTGTTGAGTTGTCTTTAGATAGGATCTGGGGTAGATTTTATGTGTAAATCCACTCTTGATTGAATCCAAAGCATAAGCATTCTCAAACCTTTTAAATTGAAAAGTGTTTTTCAAACTAAGAGAAAAACAACCTGTTGTTTTGTCGAAACAACCGATTGTTTGTTTTGGGACCATAACAGAAAACTGTTTCGTGCTTTGACTGAGCATTAAATGATTTTATAACTGAATACGCTCCAGTTTTAAATGCTTTGACCAGTCTTTGAAAGCAATAAATAGTTTGTTAAGATTGTGTAACAAACAACTGAGTTTTAATCACAGAAAAAAATATTTGAGTTTTTCACTGATTTTGCTTTTGAAAGAGTTAGAGATTGCTTTGAGATTGCTGGATCAAAGAGAGTGTGACATCTTGTATTGATTTCAGATCTTTTCTGTAGCAAGTGTAATCCTTTGTACTTTGAAAGAAACTATGTGTGTGTAGCTGAGAAGTGTTGTGTGTTCTTGAGGTTGTCAATATCAGCATTCTTAGTGGTGTTGTGCTGAAGCCAAAGGAAGTGTGTGTCTTGAGGGAACCAAGGTCACTTCTTTGGTGGTGTTGTAAGTAATCTAGGGTTGATTGTTTAGTGGATTCCCCAGTGGTTTCTGGGAAGACTGGATGCAGCTCTTGGTTAAGAGCGAACCAGTATAAACCTTTGTGTGCATTCTCTCTATCCTTAAACTCTTTAATTTCCGTTTTATATTTGTAAACTAGTATAAACAACCGATTGTTTTTGCGAAACAACGAATTGTTTTTTTAGTGTTGTGCTTATTTGCTTTGTGTTTTGGCAAACTGAATTCTGATTCAAGTGTTTCTTGAAGTAATTTCATTCTAGACTTAAAAGTTTGTGAAAACCCTCTTTAAACCATTCACCCCTCCCCCCTCTAGATTAAAGTCATCACTACAAAAAACAGTGTATATTGTGGCGGTTATTTTCGTATAAAGTGGCGTTTATAACCGCCACAATATACGTGTGTGGCGGTTTCCCAAACCGCCAAAGAACTGGCCGGCACAAAGTTTAATGTGGCGGTTTCACACTACCCGCCGCAACACCCGCCACTTTAACACTATGTTTAAAGTGTCGGTTTTTATATATAAGTAGTGTCAGTTATAACTGTCGCAATTTAATTCATTGAAGAAGATTTCAGCACCATTAGTAGGGTATAATGTGACGTTTTTAACTGTCGTAATTTTAATTCTAAATAAATAAATTTTATCCAGCTCTTTTTATAAAAAAATTTATATTCTGGTTTGCACAATTAAATAAACATAATATATTTTCATAATAAAAAAATAAAATACTAATAAAATGAAATAATGTATAAAGTTATAAGCCTTCATTCATTACATTGAAAATTAAAACACATATAATATTGTTTAAAAGTTGATATACATAATTGAAAATTGAAACACAAATAATTATTCAAAAGTTGATACATAACTTCAAATTAAAATACACATAATTGTTCAAAAATTGGTACATAATTTAAAATTAAAAAACATTGTTCATCCCCTTGATCCTGTTAATTGATTAGGTGATGGAGCACCGCTTCGAGTATCTGACGCCTGAAATAAATAATTTTAAGTTAATGATTTTGAATGTTTATAATTAATTATAAACTAAAAGACAAAATTATAATTATAAAAAAAACACTATAATCAAATTAAAATATGCTTAAGAACTCCAAGAAAAAATGATATCATCAGCCAGTTTGGAAGTCATTAAAACAAATAGGCAATTTTGAAAAATTTGAAACATCACCCATTAATTAATATCTAATATTTAATACAATTTTATACACACGCACACAAACTTGGGCATCAAATGAAAGTAGAAACACATACCCAAAAATTAAGTACAATTTTGTAAGATTATTATGATCAACCATGAAATGCAGGCAAAAGGTTGAAAATTTAGTACCTTGAAAGATTTTCACTTGTCGGGAATTGCATTTTTTCCTGTTTTTTTGTCTGCTTGAGCTCCAAGTGTGCGCCAAAATTGCGATTGGTTTGGCTGATGAGGATCAGTTTCACGAGTTGCAACTGAATCTTTATAAATGGAAAATGGAGTTGCTCGAGTCCTGCATGAAGAGAGAACAATATGATGGACATTAATCAAGAATTCTAAAGAAAAACTCATAGGATTTGAGAAACCCTTCACATTAGAAATGCCTATGGAACGGAAGGAAATGTTGCGAGTATTGAGTTAAAATTTCATATATTTCTCTACAAGAGAAAAATGTAGTGTGCAATTCAAAAATTAACTATCACATGGCAAACTCTAACCAAATAAAGCTAAAGAAACAATCATATTACGTATCATTCCTATCATTCTTGGCAGAAAGATCACCAGTTGTTATCAAGGTGGACAGGGAAAAACCTGCAACCACAGGGAAAGATGTTCAGAATTCAAATTCATAATTTTGAGAAAAATGATTGTGCACCAAGTAATGAACTCACGATTTTCTCGAGTGCCAAGAACAATTCGAAAGCTACGCGAGGGTGCTAGTTTTTCTACTGAATCCTAGACAACAAAAGAATATAGTAGATAGATCAAAAGATCCTTTTACAACTATAACAGTTTCAAAGAAGCACTCAATTGGAACACCACATACATCTTTAGTTGTTGTTGGCCTTGCCAGCGAGTGTGCAAGAAATTTTTTATAAGCAGCCTTCAATTTATCATCTGGTTATCATTCTGAAAAATGGAGCAATCAAATAAGGTACAACATGCTATAACTAACTATTATCAAACAAGAAAATGCTTCATTCCCCGGCTCCAAGAGATTAGGGTCTTTACCTGGATATGTCAAGCTGAAAGCATGGCTCAAGATTATAACATTCATAAATAACTGACAAAGCGCAACTATACAGCAAAAGCACAAGCAAGATAAAATTTTGAAAACTGGTATTCACTTTAGTAACATATAAGGGTTATGAACCTACATAATCCACAAAAAATCTCCCAAACCCAACATTCTGCCAATTAAGTGTGATCTTTCCTAAAGCATAACCCATACCCAATTGAGTGTTATTCTCCTTTTATTTTCCAAAGGATATTAAACAGTAGAATTATGAGGAAAAGAATCTGTAATTGCATATCTCCAATGGAGTCAACAGGCATCTTCACTCCACACAATGAGCACCAAGCTTTATTATCCTATGCTTTCTTTTGAATTTTACCTCACCAACTCCTTTCATAAGCAATACTCATTTCCTGTTTCTTTCAAGTTTAGGAATTTACACTTCTAATAATGATTGTGTGAACAAAATGAAAGCACACGTTAAAAATAGAATTGTTTATCTCTTTAAAAATGTCCTGAAAGCCGAAATCAATTCATATTGCATACATAAATAAATTGGAACTTTTCCTTAGTTTTATAATTTTCTTATACTGGTTAGTCCCTCACATATAAAAAAATGTAAACACATATTTTTTTATCCAAATTAAAATACAATGAATAATTTGAAAATATTTCTCTTGTGGTTATTAATTTTTATGTGTCAATTCATAAGTTCATATTTATAAGTTAATAAAATTGTATAAAACTATTATTAGTTATTACAAATCCCAAACTAAAATAAAAAAAATTTAGTAATCACATTATTTGATCCAAAAGTTGGTGTACCAACGAGCAATGATGGAAGCTTTGGTCCCAAATTTGGCCAAATCAAGTGCATCTCCATGCCAGAATTTCCAGTGCTTGCAAAAACAGATCTGCAATGCAAAACAATATTTATCTGTTACAAATTTTTTAAACAAATCCAAAGCCCTAAATCAAATTTTAAACAAAAATCAAAAGCCGTAAATTATATTTTTTTTATTAAACTTACCAATAACGCAAAAGTGGTACTGAAGCACCGAAGAACACAAAAGGGGGAGTTTTCCATTTTGATTGGAAGTCGAATGGTATAATCAAGTGGAAATGTGAGTGCAAAAGTAAGAATGAACATGAGATCGTGAATGCAAAAATGATCGTGAGTGAGTGACAAAATGAGAGGGTTTGGGAAATAAAGAGTCTCAGAAAAGAGAGGGTTAGGGAAAGGAGAGTCACTACAAAAAATCAGTGAAAGAAAGTTACCTCTCGATGTTGTCTTTGATGTAAGGAAAGAGGGACTTCGATGAACCAGGGATGGCTGTCAGTGAGGGGTCATGGAAAGAAATCGTTAAGAGGAAGGCATCGTTCAAGCCGGCGGGAATGGCGGAAACAACCAACAACGACAATGAGAAGTGTTAGGTTTTGTGTGAAGGAGAGTTTGCGGTATTGAGAGGGTTCTATGTGAAGGGTGAAATTTTGAAGAGGGTTTTCAGAGAGTGAGAGGTTTCCAAAGTGTAAGCTTTACAAAGGGTCAGACTGAGTTTTTTAAAAAAAAAAAATGGGAAAGAAGAATAGTGTAGCGGGAACAAAACGCGGGATTATTATATTTTGAAAGCTAATTGTGGCGGTTCAAAATGACACATTCTGAAAGAGAATTGTTGCGGTTATAAAACTGTCATATTATACAGATAATTGTGACAGTTTGTAAAACCGGCATATTAAAACCGCCACTACATACATGATTTTTTTGTAGTGCATACATTCTAACAAAAGATTCATAAAGATAGAGAAGATGAAAGAGGAATAGAGTGCGTAGCAGAGCTCTTCAAAGGAAGAGCTCTGATACCATAACAGAGTTGATGCGCGAACTTTGTGATTGGTAGAGCAAACCTGCGGAAGCTAGAAAGGAGTCGAAGAAAGAAGCCCTGTTTAGCAAGAGAGAATCAAGAAGCCAGAGATAATGAAACCCTAATGTAGCATTGAAAAAAACAGAGATAGAGAAAGGCAGTAGTGAAAAACAATAGAGGGAGAAAAAGAAAGAATATCAATTCTATTATTATTAAAAAATGTATCTCAAAACAGTACAAGTGAGAATATATGGTGCTGGAAAGTAAAAACAGAAACAAGCACAAAGATGCAGGGGCCCAATAAAAATAGAACGTATATACTTTATCATTGATATTCTTTCCTTTTCTCCCTCTATTGTTTTTCACCGCTGCCTTTCTCTATCTCTGTTTTTTTCAATGCTACATCAGGGTTTCACTATCTCTGGCCTCTTGATTCTCTCTTGCTAAACAGGGCTTCTTTCTTCGACTCCTTTCTAGCTTCCGCAGGTTTGCTCTACCAATCCCAAAGACTCGACCAATCCCAAAGACTCGCACGTCAACTCTCTTAATGATCGCCCCAAATCAAAATTAAAAAACACTAATATATTTTAATGTTCCAAAATTTGTTTCAAGAATATAAACACTTAAAAACAGATTACTCACCAAGTTGGAATTAAAAACAATTTGTAACATATTATATTCAAATACTATCAAAACAAATTTATAAAATATTTAATCTTTTAAATATAAGAAATATATAACATAAGATTGTTTTGAATCATACTGACATATATTTAATTAATTCAATTAATAAATAATAGAGATTTTTCTGTAAACTTTACGAAATTTTTCTTAAACTAATGTAATTTTGTTTTGATTTTTTCTAAATAGGTAATTTTTTCTTTATTTCTGAAATGGACAATTCATCACGGTAAACAAGTTTAATAAGACTAAACAAGTTTAATAAAAATAAATAGTCAATGAGAAATATATTTTTTTTTAAAAATTCATATATGTGAAATATGATTTCACTCATATATTTTTAATATTATAACATATTTTAATATATTAAATTTTAAAAAATAAAATAAAAAAAATCATATATCTGAAATACGATTTCAATTAGTTTTAGTAATTTTTAAATATTATAATATATAATGTACCGCCCAGGTAGTCGGAATTGATGACGTGGCCGCAAGCAATAGTATAGGCGTGTTGAACGGGACACCTGGCTGGCAGAAGGGAAGGACGTCGGGGGGTTCGTGTGATCGCCAGTCGTTAAGTTGGCGTGCCCCGATCTCTAGCATACCTAAACCGGCGGTCACCAAGTTTGTGTTGTAGTCGCCGGGTGTGAACCCAGGTGACAAGGCGATCGGAGATCGCCGAGAGGAGGACATCGCCGAAGGATCAGGAAAGCTTGTTCCAGGCTTTCGGAGCAAAGGATGAAGTCGTCAGATAGTCGTTTCTCAGCTGGCCAGAGGTTGAGGTCGGGGGATAGCTTACCCGAGCATGCATTGTGAAGTAAGTAAAGTAGAGTATAATGAAGGCCGGCGAGACCACAGGGAAGGTGTATATGAAGACACCCGTACTCGCCACACAGCAGAGATCGCGCTCCAAGGCAGCTACACGCTGAGTTGCTTCCTGCATAAGTAACTCGGTCGAAAAGCCTGAAGAGTAAGAGGTGACGCTCAAGTCAAGAATGCTCCAGATGGTGACACGTGTACAACTGGATGTGAGCCACGTGTCCAGATGTGTAACTGTCAGGAGAGAGAAAGTGCGCAGGTATATAAGGGATCCTAACGAACTTCTGAGGTACGCGTGTTTTAGAATACTTCTTTTACGCTTGCGAGAACTTGAGTACGCTGAGAGAGAACATTGCACGGTTCCTGAAGTCTTAGTTTTCTCTTAGTATTTTGGTGGTTCAGTCGCTGACTTGGGCGTCGGAGCGCGATCGGCCGCAGCGGCGCCGTTCTGTCTTTTGCAGGTTCTTGAGGTGAATCAAGGCGAAGGACGGAAGCTAGCACGGTGCAAAGTCGATCCAGATTTGATGAGGCAAGGCTCCTGCGTTCTGGTCAACAGGCAGGATCATCAGGCGCCCACCGTGGGGTCGTGTAAAACCTGTCCCCATCCGTAGCGTGAGTTCTTGAAATTTTAGTAGTTTCTCTGTGGTTGTGTGCTGGTGCAACCATTTTCCGCCGTTCGCTCAAGCTGTTGTTCGGTAAATTCGTGTTTTTCACCGTTCGTTTGAGTCTTGTTCGGTGAATTCGAAGTTTCTACCGTTGTTCGAGTTTTAATCGGCGTTGTGAGGTTTTCCACCGTTCGTTCAGGCTTTCGATCGGTTTTCTTGGAGTTTCTTGACGTTCGCGCGGTGTTCAATCGGTCGGTCGGTGTGTTTCTGTTTGATTGCGTTTCTGGTTAAGGAATCGGGGGCTTGTTGAAGAAGTGGAGGATCTGAGGTGAAGTTGCAAGTTTCTGTGAAGGTTTCGACGTCCGAATCTACCGGCGTGCTGTTGCAGTTGCGTTTGCGGAGGTTTTAGGGAGTTTGAGGACTTCTAGCCGGTTGTTCGTTGGATCGATCATTGCTGAAAGAGATTTTGTTCGTCGAACTTTGGTTTGTTGAGTTTTCATGAGAAAGATGAGAAGCAACCGTTCAAGTCCAGTTGTGCTAGTTGTTGCTGAAGGAGCCATGACCATGGCGCAGATGATGGAGATCATGCGTGCACTGCAGGCGAATGTGGAGGCCTTGCGCGTAGAGCAGGCAAAGATGCATGAGGACCTAGTCTCCTCTCAGGCCAGGAATGAAGAGCTCAACAAAGTGACTGAGGAGTTGCGCCAAGCTCTCCAGGAGCATAGAGGCCGCCCGGTCGCGGAAGAGGTCGCGCCGTCGTCGCCACCTCGCGTTTTCCCTATGTCGTTTCCTCAGGCGATCACAGACACGCCTATCCCTGCGAGCGTGGTACCCGTGAAGGCTACTTTCACCGGCGTGGAGGATCCTGAGGCACATCTCACCACGTTCCACACGCAGATGATGCTGTCGGGAGGCTCGGATGCTGTGTATTGCAAAATGTTTGTGAGCACGCTCCAGGGAACAGCGTTGGAATGGTTTGTGAGCTTGCCTACAGGTCACATAACCAATTTCCAGCAGTTTTCAAAGATTTTCGTCGAGCAGTACATTGTGAACAAGGCGCCAGCTAGGGTGTCTTACGACCTGTTCGACATAAGGCAATACCAGGGAGAGTCCCTCAGGGACTATCTGAATCGTTTTGGAGCACAGATGGTCCGCTCGCCTGCGAAAGACGAGGAGATGCTGGTATACGCCTTCAAAAAGGGCATGCTGCCGGGACCTTTCTATGAGGCACTGATCAGGGCTCACCCCGCCACGAGATGCCCACTCATGGAGAGATCCACACCATCGCAGGAGGTTTCTCGGGTGGTGGATGCACCGCATCACAGAGGAAGAAGTATGCAAGGTCTGTGATGACGGTGGACATGTTCGAGGACCACTCGCCAGATGTGGACATCACGTTCACAAGAGAAGATCTCAGGGACGTTGTGCCTCATGACAACGATCCCATAGTCATCTCGCTTGTCACAGCGGGGAGGAAGGTCCACAGGGTACTGGTTGATAGAAGAGGGCCAAGCACATCTAACCATGAAAGCCAAAGCCCAACACTAGACCATGAAAAGCGTCCAGACCATGATGAGCGTCTAGCTAGAAGGATGGAGCGTCTAGGACGTGAAGAGGAAAGGCTACCCATGGAGCGTCTAGGAGGAGACCTAGACCGTCTAGGACCTATCACAAGGTCAATGGCTAAGCATATTCAAGCCCAATTGAATGAAGCCACGGATGGAAGAGAGAAAGCTTTGTACATGTTGCATAAAGGCCCATTAGGGGTGCTTAGTAATTAGAGTAGTGTAGAAAGCATAGTTGAGTGAAACATTCTAGAAACTCTCTGGGTGTGGCCGGTCATGAGCACATGGCACATGGCTTTGTGAATTGCATTTAATTTGGTTTTCATTTCATTAGGCATTAGCTTAAAACTTACGACCAAGTAGCTTATAAATAGGGAGGCCTACACCTTGTATTTGCAAGTTTATTGTGAGTAAAGTTATGCTGCCATTTTGTGCCAAGCTTTGCTTCTCCCTAGAATTCTAGGCTCTAAACTTCATCTCCTTCACCTCTCCTTGGGTTGGCCGAACCTCCCTAGCTTCATACACATCATGCACCTTCAAGATCAACACCACTCTTATGAGGATCTTGCTCACACACCTTCATAGCTTCCGCACCACTTTTCTTACATGATTCAAGAAGACCTTCATGAAATGCCATCACTGGTGGACCAAGGAAGCTCGGCAGATGTGATGTTCTGGCCGACTTTCACACAGCTGCAACTACCCCTTGACCAGCTGAGGCCCTATGGAGGGTGCTTTTATGGTTTCGCTGGTGATCAGGTGGAGGTTAGGGTGTACATCGAGTTAAGAACTACATTCACAGATGAGGCGGGCTCGAGGACGGAGAAAATCAAGTACCTCGTCGTGAATGCTCCCTCAGCATATAACATTCTGTTGGGAAGACCAACACTCAACAGAATAGGAGCTGTGCCGTCGACCAGGCACATGAAGGTGAAGTTGCCGTCTATGGAAGGGGTGGTGATCACCATCAAATCTGACCAGAAGGAAGCGAAGAAGTGCTATGAGAATAGCCTGAAAAATAAGAGGTCAGTAAGATACATCACTACCACCCCGCCTCCCGGTGTGAAGCCCAGGTCGACGGTGCTGGAGGCGACCGCCGGTAGCGATGTCGTCATGGTAGATGCTGAAGCAAGGGAGGAGAACGCCGATCGGGAAGAAGAGGCGAGGAACCGCCCAGAGGAAGCGAGGGAGCTGGGAATCGCCAGGGCGGTGATCGCCAGGGAAACCCGACCCAAACCCATCGAGGAGTGGCTCGAGAGGGAGATCGGGGGAAAGGTCTTCAAGCTGGAAGATCTTTGGAGGCTGAACTCCAAGACGAGATCTTCAAGGTGATAGAGCGGCATCTGGATGCCTTCGCATGGTCTGCTTCAGACATGCCGGGAATCGACCCCGACTTCTTGTGCCATCGCCTAGCAATGGACAACCAGGTCAGACTAGTGCGGCAAAGAAGAAGGAAGTTTAACGAGGAGAGGAGGCAGGCGATCAGGGATGAAACACAGAAGCTCCTCGCCGCAGGCCATATCAGGGAGGTTCAGTACCCTGAGTAGTTGGCCAATGTCGTGCTGGTGAAGAAAAGCAATGGGAAGTGGCGCATATGCGTCGACTTCACTGATCTGAACAAGGCTTGCCCAAAGGACTCGTATCCTGGTCGACAGTGCTGCGGGGTGTAAGTTGTTGAGTTTCCTGGACGCCTTCTCGGGGTACAACCAGATACAAATGCATCCTATGGACGAAGAGAAGACCGCCTTCATGACCGAGAGATCGTGCTACTGCTACAAAGTGATGCCCTTTGGGCTGAAGAACGCGGGGGCCACGTACCAAAGATTGATGGATAGGGTACTTGCACCAATGCTGGGAAGGAATGTGCAAGCGTATGTGGATGATATGGTCGTGACCTCGCCGGAAACAAGCAAGCACGTTGCGGACCTGGAGGAGTTGTTCACCACAATCGCCAAGTTCAGGTTGAAGCTGAACCCCGAGAAGTGCATTTTTGGCGTGGAGGCAGGGAAGTTCTTGGGATTCCTCTTGACTGAAAGAGGAATAGAGGCAAATCCTGATAAGTGTGCCGCCATCTTGGCGATGAGGAGCCCGACTACCGTGAAGGAAGTGCAGCAGCTTACAGGTCGGATGGCCGCACTGTCTCGTTTCGTGTCGGCCAGTGGAGAGAAAGGCCATCCGTACTTCCAGTGTTTAAGGCGAAACAATAAGTTTGCTTGGACGAAGGAGTGTGAAGAGGCCTTCGTCAAGCTTAAAGAGTACCTGGCAAGCCCGCCGGTTATGTGCAAACCGTTGGTGGGAACCCCTCTCAGGTTGTATTTTGCTGTGACTGAGAGGGCGGTGAGTGCGGTGCTCGCCCAAAACCAAGACCAAGCTCAGAAGCCTATTTATTTCGTCAGCAAGGTGTTGCAAGGCCCGGAGGTGAGGTATCAGGCCTTGAAGAAAGTTGCACTGGTTGTGGTATTTTCGGCAAGGAGATTGCGTCACTATTTTCACAGTTTTACAATACTGGTGATGACCGACTTGCCCATCCAGAAAGTCCTGAAGA
Source organism: Phaseolus vulgaris (assembly GCF_000499845.2). Lineage (NCBI taxonomy): Eukaryota > Viridiplantae > Streptophyta > Magnoliopsida > Fabales > Fabaceae > Phaseolus > Phaseolus vulgaris. The sequence continues at coordinate 28,647,821 of NC_023750.2, read as the reverse complement.
AGCTTGATGTAGCTGGGAGGATGGTGAAATGGGCAGTGGAGCTGTCGGAGTTCGACTTCAAGTATGAGCCCCGAGGACCGATCAAGGGGCAAGTTTTCGCCGATTTCGTGGTTGAGCTCTCGTCGGAGGCCGCACGAGTTGAAGGGGATGGTTTTCGTTGGGTGCTCTCGGTGGACGGATCGTCAAACCAGCAGGGTAGCGGTGCTGGAGTCATCCTGGAAGGGCCCAACGGTGTGCTGATTGAACAGTCCCTGAGGTTTGCCTTCAAAGCCAGCAACAATCAAGCAGAATATGAAGCGCTGATTGCCGGAATCTTGCTGGCCAAGGAGATGGGAGCTAGGGTGCTGATGGCTAAGAGTGACTCGCTGTTGGTCACGGGACAAGTAACAGGCGAGTTCCAGGCCAAGGATCCACAAATGGCGGCTTACTTAGCGTACGTGCTGGAATTGAAGGTTTCCTTTGTCTCCTTTGAAGTGGTGCATGTGCCCAAAGAGCAGAATGCCCGAGCAAACTTGCTAGCTAAGCTCGCCAGTTCGGGCAAGGGGGGTAGGCAGAGGGCGGTGATCCAAGAAACTCTGAAGACGCCTAGAGCATTTGTGGCAGACCACATGATCCTTCTAATAAGCAAGTCGACGGAGAAAGCGGCGAGGAGTCACAGGTCTTTGACTCAGGAAACCTTGAGATCGCCGAGAATAAGAGCATGTCGGGGGGAGAGGGTGAACATGACGCAGGTCTGCGCTACGCATGAGCCAGACACATGGATAACACAATACCAGCGATGCCTGGCAGATGGCCTTCTCCCGCTGGATCCGACGGAGGCTAGGAAGATAAAGAAGAACTCCAGCAAGTTCACAATGATTGATGGCGAGTTGTATAGGTTTGGGTTCACACACCCACTCCTGGAATGTGTGCACAGAGAGAAATGTACAAGAATTATGGCCGAGCTCCATGAAGGGATATGGGGAAGTCACGTCGGGGGTCGAGCTCTGGCCGCAAGAACCCTCCGTGCAGGTTACTACTGGCCAACAATGAGGGAGGACTGCAAGAGGTATGCACAGTGTTGCAAGCAATGTCAACAACACACCGATTGGCACAAAGCGCCTTCAGAAGAGTTAAAGTCGATTTACAGCCCTTGGCCATTTCATACATGGGGAATCGACATCCTGGGACCTTTCCCATTGGCGATCAGGCAGATGAAGTACTTGGTGGTGGCAATTGAATATTTCACCAAGTGGATCGAAGCAGAACCAGTAGCCCAGATCACCGCACACAAGATCGAGAGCTTTGTGTGGAAGAACATCGTGTGCCGGTTTGGTGTGCCGAAGCGCCTGGTGTCAGACAACGGGACTCAGTTTGCAAGTCACCTGTTGAAGAAGCTGTGCGAAGAGGTGGGAATTCAACAAGTATTTGCATCCGTCGAGCACCCTCAGACGAATGGCCAGTTAGAGTCCGCTAATCGGGTGTTGCTAAGAGGCTTGAAGAGAAGGCTGGAGAAAGCCAAAGGATCCTGGGCTGAGGAGGTACCCCGCATAGTTTGGGCGTACCACACCACCGAGCAGTCAGGAACCCATGAGACCCCGTTTAGCCTGGTCTATGGATGCGACACAATGATTCCAGTGGAAATTCAGGAGAGCTCGCCGAGATTCCAGAACTTTGTAGCGGAAGACTCGAATGAGGAAAGAAGGTTGAATCTGGATTTGTTGGATGAGGTTAGGGAGGAGGCGAGAGTAAAAGCCGAGGCAGTGAAAAGGAGGATTGAACGAAGGTATAACTCGAAGGTGATGCCGAGGCAGTTTAAAGAAGGCGACCTGGTGATGAGGAAGGCCCACCAGTACGAGATGGAAAACAAGTTGTCGCCTAAGTGGATGGGACCGTTCAGAATAACCGAGGCGCTCGGGAACGGCGCCTACCGCTTAGAAACGTTGGAAGGAGGGGCGATTCCTCGCACTTGGAACGCCACACACCTCAAGTTATATTACAGTTGAAGCTTTGTAAGTAAAAACAAACACGAAGAGATTTGCAAGCTTTCTGTTAAAACAGTTTGAAGGGGGCACTCTTTTTTCCCTAAGGAGGGTTTTTAATGAGGCCACCCAATAAAGAAGAGTTTTCAAAGTTTAAAGTTTCTAAGATTGCATGCTTGTTGTTTCGAAAGCTTTAGAAAAAGACCTTGTCACTCGTACGTGATTTAAGGCAAGTTTGAAGTTATGCTGCATGCTTTCTAAAAGTTTTAAAGTCCCCATCGCTTTTCGGCGATTGGCGGCATCAGTTAAAGTTAAAAGTCCTCATCGTCTTTCGGCGATCGGAGGCACCAACAACGTTTAAAAGACCTCAACGCCCTCGCGCGTCCTGAGGCGAGAAAGAGATTAAAGTCCTCCTCGACTTTGTGCGAGTGCAGGCGAGAACAAGTTAAAAGTCCTCAGTGCATCCAGGGAAGAGGAGATGTAAACCCTGGGCAAAGTAGAGGCACCAGATAAAGACCTTCTCGCCGTCGAGCGAGTTCAGGCAAGATAAAGACCTTCTCGCCGTCGAGCGAGTTCAGGCAAGATAAAGACCTTCTCGCCGTCGAGCGAGTTTAGGCAAGATAAAATCCTTCTCGTCTCGAACGAGTTCAGGTATGGTGTGAAGGGTGGAAGAAGTTTAAAGGATGGCTAAGGTAGGTTCAAAGTGAACACCTAGCTATCCGGCTTATTGTTCTGAAACTCAGGGAGGTAGAGAGGGATCCGAAAGGTGCCTCTACCCCCAGATGAGGGAACAATAGCCAAGTTATGAAGGCAAAAGGAAGCTTACATCGCTAGGACCCTATGGCGATCAGAAGAAGTCCAGGCGATGGCAAGAGTAAGGGCCCATTTCAATGGAGCAGATCAGGTGAACTATGTCTTAAATTATCAGTTGGGTTGAAACTCGTTGTTTAGTAAGTAGTTTCACGCTGAAGTTCGTTGCCTTAAGTTCACAAGTTATTAAAATGCCATCGTTTGAGAGTTGATAGTTTGCTCGAGTTTGAAGCAGTAAGTAAACGATTAAGCCCGCAAAATCGCTAAGTTAATTTGTTTAAGCGGTTTCTACAAGGAAAAGTGAAGTGAACAGAGAGACCATGTGCAGAAGCGGGAGAAGTTATAATAAAGGTGGTATCAGTTCGAATGCATAAGAAGAAAAGAAAAGTTATTACAGGTAAAGTTTGTGCAAAAAGGAACAAGCGTTAATTCCCAGGGAATAAGTGATGGAGGGAGACGACTAATCTTCAGAAGGCACGATCTTCCCATCCACCACTTCATTACATATCGACACCATGGAGAGGTCGAGCTCGGGGTACTGGCAGGCGACTTGCTCCAGGGCGGCGTCGAATCCGGCGGCAAGGACTTGGGCGGAGCTTAGTTCGAGCTCTTCGTTTTGCTGTTTGAGCCCCTCGGTTTGCTGCTTCAGCTCGTCAGCTCGTTTCTTCAGTTCTTCAGTTTCCCCACGAGCCTGAGCAAGGTCGTCAGCAACCTTCTTGCCTTCGTCCCGCGCCTGGGCCAGCTCTGCAGCAATTTTCTCGTTTTCCTCTCGAGCCTTGGCGAGCTCGTCCACGGCGTCGTCCCTCTCCTTCTCGACCTTTCCGAGGAGAACCTCCCGATCAGCCGACCTCTTTTCAAGGTTCTCTACCTTGGCCGCATCCGCTTTCATCGATGCCTCCAGGTTGGCCACCTTAAGCCTATAGGGAACCAGCTTGCTCTCCAGCTCGATTTTCTCTTGAGCTAGGAGATGCAGTTTCTGGCGCAGATCGGAGGCCTCCTTGCGTGCAACCCTCAGCTCGGCACTCATGGCGTCCTCCACCCTTGAGTGATCGATCTCTGCCATCATCAGGTTGCAAGACAGCTTTTCCGCCTCGATCCTTATCAGGCGATTCTCCTCCTCGAGTGTGGAGATCTCGTTTTGAAGCTTTTTGTTGGAGCTCTTCACAGCCTTTGTTATGATTGAGGGAAGGTCCTCTGCCATCATCTTTAGCTTAGCTGTGAAAGGCCCCCAGACTTCTTTGACCAAGGGGGGAAGGCTTGCAGCTGCTGTTGGTGAAGGTGCTGAAGGAGCCTGGTGCTGACTCTCACCACCACCCTCTTGAATTGGTTGAGCAAGGGGGGCTTCCTGGCGTGGTGGTGAAGTGGGGGACTCGGTTATGAGTATCGGTGAGTTGTGTGCGCCTACATCCCCACCTGGTGCGGCTTCAGCAATTGAGGCGGTTGAAGGAGGACCCTCTCCAGCAGATACGAACGGCGTGGAGGCACTAGGAGGGTTCTCCATGAAGTTAGGCTCGTTGCCTTCAACCGCAGGAAGCACGACTGCCAAGGGTGTCGCTTGGACCGGCGGTGTTGGAGCTGGGGGAGAGGGCAGTGTTGGAGCTGGGGGAGAGGGCGATGTTGGTGTTGGGAGAGCGGGTGGTGAAGAAGGTGCCACCCTTTTCCTTTTGGTGACAAGGCCGTCCTCAGTCGCCTCATCATCCTCATCCTCATCTTCTTGAACTACTTGAGGGGTTTTCCTCTTTGGTTTCCTTAAGACGAGCTTTTTTCGTTGAGGGGCGGGTAGTGTCTCTGGTGGATCTGGGCCTTGAGGAGGCGATCTGCCCTGGGCAGCGGCGATCTACACCCCCGAGTTGGGCACTGTTTGGGAACCCGTCGCCAACTTATGAGTTCGGGCGAGCGCCCTCAGTTCAGCTAATTTTCTTTTGCCCAACATGAGGTTTGCATAGGGTAAAAATATACAAGTAAGCACAAAAGCAAAAGCAAAATATACGAGTACGTGTGCGAATAATGCAAACAAATGGCGCATGAATTAAAAACCAAGTCCAGTGCGCAACAAGCAGGACGCCCGATGGTAGATAACAGAGATGCGCAATCGGTTCCAACGAAAAACGAAAACCTAAGTGTCGAGGTAAGTGCTAACCTATGTGAGCTTCGAGTTGGTCCTCGAGGAACTCGAAGGAGATTATTGCGGAGGTGGGAAAGGTGATGTTGGCGGCTGCTACTTTCTTCCAGAAAAGGCATAGATCTTTGTCTAGCTCGCCCATGTTGTCGGGACTTCTGGGCCTCCTAAAGCTCTCTTTGACGTCTTTGTTCCCCTTTTGTACCCAGTACAAGGGGAAGCCGTCGAGCAGGGAAGGATCTTGGTCGTTGGCACACACCTTCACGAATTTTCCTTTCCAATCTTTGTAAGATTGTTGGAAGATGGAGAGGATGGACCTCCCAGCGATCCCGTTCAGGCTAATCCAGAGGCGGTCTCCTGGATTCTTAGCTTCAAAGAGGAAGAGGAAAACGTCAACCGAAGCTGGCAGTCCCAGGTGTGCGCACATAATCTGGAACGCCCTTACGAACGCCCAGCTGTTGGGATGAAGCTGGGCGGGGGCGATGTCGAGCTCAGTTAATAGTTCCCTCTCGAAGCGAGTGAAGGGAAGTCGGAGCTTCACCTTCTTGAAGAACGTCACGTAGAGAAAGCAGAACAACTCGCCGTTGCTCGCTTTATCGTCAGCACAGATTGGTTCATCCGGGTGGCAGGGCAGCACGGCCATTTTGCTGTCATGCTCCTTATGGAATGAAAGATCAGATTGGTCCTCTTTTCTTAGTCGGTGCACGCCCAACGTTGTGTTCATTTAAGAGGTTTCTTTCAACAGAGCTGAGGTGGCCCACGGATAAAGCTTCTTGTAGTCTTGTGTGGCAACTGATGGCATTTTCATGAAGTTCTTCTTGAATCAATGTAGAGTATGGGGCGGAAGCAATGAATGAGAGTGAGCAAGATCCTCCTAAGAGTGGTGTTGATCTTGTAGGTGCATGATAAGTGTGGGTATTGAGTGGTTCGGCCAGCTCAAGGGAAAAGATGAAGGAATTGAAGTTTAGAGCCTAGGATTCTAGGGAGAAGCAAAGTTGAGCACAAATTGGCAGCATAACTTTACTCATAATAAACTTGAAAATACAAGGTGTAGGCTCCTCTTTTTATAGGCTAAAGAGGACCATAATGCAACCCTAATGCTAGCCAAATGAAATGTAAATGTGAAGCACATGGGTGCACATGGCACATGGGTGCACAAATGAGCACATGGGGAGGGGTGTGTCTAGTTTTTATGTTCACCCCCTCCATGGGCTTTCTAGACCGGCCTTGGTAAATTTAGAGGTTTTTTTAGAAACTCTAAGTTTACCTAGGTTGGTGTTTTAGGTGCCAAAATTAATTCTAAGAAAATTACAAATAAAGTTCCTATGCTAATTTTGACAAGAAATTAAAGTCTACTCTACACTAGAGTTTATGGCATTTGAACATGTAAAAGAACGTCTTCTTGGATCCTCTTGGCCATAACTCTATGGTTGGCCCAAATCTACCCTTTGGTGGGCTTGCATGTGGGCTTGTGCTTGGGCCTCTTCCATCATCCCCTCCCTCTTGAAAAGGATTTGTCCTCAAATCCATTGCTTCTTCTTCTTCATGGCTAGGGGAATGGATGTGGCTGGATGGTGTCCATCATCTCCTCCTTCTTGAGAAGATCTATCCTCAGATCTACATACTTGATCTCGGATAGCAACCTTTTGCTTCGCCAAAGCTTGTCCTCCTGGATCAAACGTCCACCTATAGAAATAATCAAATAAGGCACAGGTGTTAGTTTGCAAATTAATTTTACTAGGTTGCCATTTTTGTTTTTCTTTTGGTTTTGGCAACCTTGGACAAAGTTTCTCTTTTAATGGTTGTGTGTGGTCTCTAATCATCTTATGTATTTTAAAATGTTCATTTGTGGTTACTTTCTCTTTAGGCATAAATCCTATAGAAGATGGTAACAACTTAAAAGGAGAAAGATGATTGAACCCACACATAACTTTAAAAGTAGAAATATAAGTAGTTTTGTGAACTACTTTATGGTATGTTTGCTCACCTCTAGAGTTGTGTGTGCACTTCATGATTATTCTAGGCATAGTAGAAAGAGCTAGATTTTCAAATATATTTTGACCATGCGTTTGAGGATGATAAGAATTTAAAGTGTGCAATTTAGTTGCAAGTTTTCCAAAGGAAATCCTCAAATCATGGTTTGCGTAATTTGGAACTCTATTCAACACTATGCTTGAAGATAAACCATGAAGATGTATCACTTCTCTAGAGAAGAGTTTATCCATAACCATGAAGATTGAATCACAACCTTTTGTTGTCCTAGGGAGTTTTAATATGAAATTTATATCTTCCCAAGGATCATTTGCAAAAGGTGAAGGAGTATAGAGTTTATGAGACATTGCCTTGGGCATAGTTTGAAAACAAGAATTGTACCTAAGGTAATGTCTTTGAACTTCTTTTCTCATGGGGGATAAAAGTTTTCCTTTTAAAAGCTCTAGAGTTTTATCAACTCTAATTTGTCCCATGAGTTCTCCTTCATGAAGACTTTTTCTCTTATGTGTAAGGATAGTCTCGTTGTGACAACCATTGTTTATAAGGATTTGTACACTTTGCAATGGTTGTCTCAATAAGACATGACAAGTTTCTTTAGGCACTACTTCACATAAAAAATTGTTTTTGTAGATGCTTATAAAAAACTTGACATTCACTTGGTGATATCCTAGCACATATGAGAAATAATCTATTTCATTTTTATCTATGCAAGCTTCTTTTAAAGACTCTTCTTTTTCACTTAGGCTTGCAAGTGTTCCTTTACAAAAGGTAAGGCTTTGAGGTTGTTCAACAAGACACATATTTTCAAAGGTATTTTTAAATCTTTGGTCTTGTTGAATGACCTTGTGGGAAGGAACACTCTTCTCCCACGCCTTTTGTTCTTCAAGGGTCTTCTCATGCTTTTCTTTTTCTTCTTTTTCTTTAGCTTCCCTTTCGACTTCCCCTCTCTTCTTTTGTGTTTTTCTTTCCTTTCTTTCTTTATGGGAAGCAAACAATTTTTCTACCCTCATTTCCCAATCTACGCATGCTTCTATATTTTCTTTTCCATGGAAATGGGGTTGGTCTACCCTAACCCCTCTTGGGTTTTCTTGTTCTTTTCTATCTCTTTTATGTCTTCTAGGGGGTGCTTGATAATAATCATTTACTCTAATGCTTCCCTCCCCAAAAGAATCATGATCTTTAGAGATATATGCATGAGAAGGTAATTTTTTTAGAATGTGAGACTTCTCATCCTTTGCTTTAGTCAAAACATTAAGTTTAGTCTCACTCTCCAATTGTCTATAAGCAATTGATTGCACAGTTTATGAAACTTCTTTCAAAAGAGTTTTTAAAGATTTTAATTCACTTCCAATAGACTTTGTAGAATGAGAAGAAGAAGACATGGCTAAAGCTTTGTGTATACAAGTATTTTACCTTGAGAAAACTTAGGAAAGTCAAAGAAGGTACTTTTCCAGGTAAGGGAGGTGAGTCACAAAGGACTACTTAAATACCAAGCCTTTGCCTTAGCCAAAAACTATCCCTCAATGTCTTCACACAAAACTTTCTCTTAGTAAACCACTTAAAACACAATTAAGTTGAGAAATCAAATTTTCAATGAAAGAAAACAATGCAAGCTACTAATCAACAAAGCTAGTCGGTTTAACACAAACTTAACAAAATAACCATGCAAAGCGTCACTAACTAAGCAAAAGAAAAGGCAATTACAAACAAGTAACAATTACTAATCAAGAATTGCTATACTATTCGGCCCTAGGTGAGGCTTCTTGGACACTTTGAGCCCTTGAAGACACACTCACCGTCTAAACGTAATTAACAAGGTAATTAACAATAAACCAAGTTGCAAAGGAAATAAGAGAAAACTCCCTTTGTTGTTCCTCCTTTTGGTTAGTGCACTTCTTTGTTGTCTTGATTGTTGATCTCCTAAGTGTTTGTAGTGTTTGTTTCAAGAAAGCTTGTTTCGGCTTTGGCTTTGTCTCCTCCTTAGAATGTTGGCTTTAATTCTCCAATTTCCAGCACCTATTCACAAGGGCTAAACCTTAAACCAAGTCAAATTCCATGCACATAAGCACCAAGGGAGAAATTAAATTCCAGCACCCAAAAAGAGAGGTCAAGGAACAAAAGCAAGAAACAAATTTAATTGAAAGAAAACAGTACCACCAAAAGGATTTATAATATGACAACTTAGAAAGAGATTCAAGAAATTAAAGCAAACAATTAAAGGTACTCAATAAAAGTTTGGCACACAAAAGAATTCCTAAAGAAAAGCACTAGATTAGATGACCAAATAAAAAAAAAAAACAGCACCACTGGAAAATGTTGTGGGCCAGAAAACGTGTTTGTTCCCCGATTTATGCTGATCTGTATTTTTGGAATTTGGCTCTGAAATTTGTTATGCAAGATATTCAGGATCTTATCTAAAATCTGGCTTTGGATTCACTCAAAATGGATGCACCATTTTTTTTTAATAAATTTTGCAAAATTGGTGTTCGGTTAGGCCAGCTGGAGCGCTCAAGATTTGCACTCTGATTTTGTAAGATTTATCATTTTTTTTCTGTTGCTTCTTTTGACCTAATTCTTTTTTTGTCTTTTCTATAACACTTTAAACTTTCATTTTCCAGAAAATCAGAATTTTCCTATGGGTGGAAATATTTTTCTGGGTTAAAACAGCCAAAACAGAGAAGGTGTAAACAGGGGAATCTGAAAACTGGAAACAAAAAACAGCAAGATACCAAAGTTTAGACACAATGGAAATTTGTGAAATAGAATTGTGTATGATCTAAACACAATATGAACTCAAACTAAAAATTAAAAAGGCACCAAAGGAGCAAAGAACAGCAGATTCAAACAATTTAAAGAGACCCAAAAGCAAGAAACAATCAAGCCAATAATAGGACTACTAAGAATTGTTGACAAATATGGATTCACATGACTTGACACAACATTTATAGATTCAGAAAATAAAGACTCAAAGCATAAAATGAAGCAAAATTAAGAAAGCAATAAGGACTCAAATTCCTAAAAGAAAACAGCCACTCAATGGTGTAAGGAATCCTATCACAAGCTGCACAGAATTTGTTCAAGATCAATTGAACAATTGTGCTTTGGTTGGATCTTCCATAAGCACACCAAGAACAATTTAAAAAGTAAAAAACAGCAAGACAAGTATGGAATTTAAATGACAATATGAAATAAAGAAGAACTGAAAATTTAAAAGACCAAGCTACTCATCTTGAAGAACCAAAAGCTCTGATACCAAATGATGGCATTTTCATGAAGTTCTTCTTGAATCAATGTAGAGTATGGGGCGGAAGAAATGAATGAGAGTGAGCAAGATCCTCCTAAGAGTGGTGTTGATCTTGTAGGTGCGTGATAAGTGTGGGTATCGAGTGGTTCGGCCAGCTCAAGGGAAAAGATGAAGGAATTGAAGTTTAGAGCCTAGGATTCTAGGGAGAAGCAAAGTTGAGCACAAATTGGCAGCATAACTTTACTCACAATAAACTTGAAAATACAAGGTGTAGGCTCCTCTTTTTATAGGCTAAAGAGGACCATACTGCAACCCTAATGCTAGCCAAATGAAATGTAAATGTGAAGCACATGGGTGCACATGGCACATGGGTGCACAAATGAGCACATGGGGAGGGGTGTGTCTAGTTTTTATGTTCACCCCCTCCATGGGCTTTCTAGACCGGCCTTGGTAAATTTAGAGGTTTTTTTAGAAACTCTAAGTTTACCTAGGTTGGTGTTTTAGGTGCCAAAATTAATTCTAAGAAAATTACAAATAAAGTTCCTATGCTAATTTTGACAAGAAATTAAAGTCTACTCTACACTAGAGTTTATGGCATTTGAACATGTAAAAGAACGTCTTCTTGGATCCTCTTGGCCATAACTCTATGGTTGGCCCAAATCTACCCTTTGGTGGGCTTGCATGTGGGCTTGTGCTTGGGCCTCTTCCATCAGCAACGGAGGCTCCTCCGGCGACCGGTGGAGTTGCCTGAGCAAGATTGGGATGAGAGGTTGCAGGCCTCTCAGCCTGGGAAGAAGGAGCACCAGATGCTTGTGGTAAGTTATGCGCTTGGGGTGGAGGGTTTCGTGATGAAGGAGGAGGGTTCGCGGTGGTTTTCGTACGAGCCATCGCGGGAACTGCAAAGGAAAAAGGAAAAAGGATGAACAAAGGTTACAGAGAACGACTCGACGGTGGACGAAGAATGGAGAACGAACGAACGGGAGTTCGTTGTGATGAATGCAATGGAAAACGAAGCCCTAAGTTACGAGAAGGAAGAAGAAGAGGAGACAACCCACAGCGTATGCACCAAACAGATAATGGATGATGCGAATCGGTTAAAATGCAGCAAGTATCAACAGAAGAAGTAAAAGAGGTACCTTTCGATGATCAGATGAGCGTTGAAGGGAGTTGGAGATTGAGGGAGCTGAGAAGCGTCGTGGGTTTGCAGAGAAAACTCAGAGCGTTTTGAGAATGCAGAGAGATGATGAAACAGTAGAAATGAAGGGGTTTAAGGGTTTTTCAAACGTTTTTGGAAGCGCAAACGACAGCTGAAGATGACCGTTGATGAAGCCACGTGTCGGGCGATTGGAAAAAGGGGTTTGGTGGAGCGTCAGAAAGCAGAGGGTACGAACGTTTGGAATTCCGTGCCAGCGCCACGTAGATCGGCAGTGACGTGACCTCTTAGTCTTTTCGCTGGACAAGTCTTCGCTTAAGACTGGGGGGCTTGTGTACCGCCCAGGTAGTCGGAATTGATGACGTGGCCGCAAGCAATATTATAGGCGTGTTGAACGGGACACCTGGCTGGCAGAAGGGAAGGACGTCGGGGGGTTCGTGTGATCGCCAGTCGTTAAGTTGGCGTGCCCCGATCTCTAGCATACCTAAACCGGCGGTCACCAAGTTTGTGTTGTAGTCGCCGGGTGTGAACCCAGGTGACAAGGCGATCGGAGATCGCCGAGAGGAGGACATTGCCGAAGGATCAGGAAAGCTTGTTCCAGGCTTTCGGAGCAAAGGATGAAGTCGTCAGATAGTCGTTTCTCAGCTGGCCAGAGGTTGAGGTCGAGGGATAGCTTACCTGAGCATGCACAGTGAAATAAGTAAAGTAAAGTATAATGAAGGCCGGCGAGACCACAGGGAAGGTGTATATGAAGACACCCGTACTCGCCACACAGCAGAGATCGCGCTCCAAGGCAGCTACACGCTGAGTTGCTTCCTGCATAAGTAACTCGGTCGAAAAGCCTGAAGAGTAAGAGGTGACGCTCAAGTCAAGAATGCTCCAGATGGTGACACGTGTACAACTGGATGCGAGCCACGTGTCCAGATGTGTAACTGTCAGGAGAGAGAAAGTGCGCAGGTATATAAGGGATCCTAACGAACTTCTGAAGTATGCGTGTTTTAGAATACTTCTTTTACGCTTGCGAGAACTTGAGTACGCTGAGAGAGAACATTGCACGGTTCCTGAAGTCTTAGTTTTCTCTTAGTATTTTGGTGGTTCAGTCGCTGACTTGGGCGTCGGAGCGCGATCGGCCGCAGCGGCGTCGTTCTGTCTTTTGCAGGTTCTAGAGGTGAATCAAGGCGAAGGACGGAAGCTAGCACGGTGCAAAGTCGATCCAGATTTGACGAGGCAAGGCTCTTGCGTTCTGGTCAACAGGCAGGATCATATAATAATATATGGATTCCCTTTAATATGGGTAACGATCAGGCTCCCTTTAAAGTTCATGCACTCAGCTAAATTTGTTGTTGTGTGGTCATACATCTTGCCTTTGTCATATGCTTGTGTCCATTTTTTCGAAGGTATTTGATCTATCTAGGCAAAAATCTTATTGAAAGTGTGATCTTAGAACCGACAACTTTCCCTAAAAAGTTGGTTGTTTCATTTCATAACCTTTGAAAATGTAAAAGATTAAATGATTGAAAGTGATTGTGTTGCAACAACAATAATCAATATAAGTGAATTAAATTAAGATAAATACCCATGTTTATCAATTGTCTCTTCTTCTGGGCATTCTTGAACTTCTTATTGAAGTTAGATGTAATGTGGCATATGCAATATACTAATAGTAGACCATGTCCTTCCCAAGAAACTTTTGAAGATTTTAATGCTGATAAAATGATTTTTCCTCTATCAGTTATCATGCAGATATTTTGTTGTGATATGACATGTGGTTGGAACAGGAGGAAGAACCAAATCAATGCTTCTTTTGTTTCACCTTCAACTATTGAAAAAGCTAAAGAGAATATGTTCCAGTTACCATCTTGACCAATTCCAATTAGCAAAGTCTTGTGATATTTTTCGGTCAAGAATATTTTGTCAACTTGGACTACTGGCTTGCTATAATTAAAGTCATCAATGCAAGACTTTAAAGCTTAAAATACATGTTCGAAGATTAAACACAAGTTGTCTTGAATAGCGTCTATAACAAAAGGCCGAGTTACATATTTGACAATTGTCCCAAGGACTCTTTCTTGAACCACCTGCAACCATTTTGGAAGATGATCATAGGATTCGTCCCAGTCGCCGAATTCCATGGGAAACGCCTTTTGTTTTGCCATCCATGCTTTTTTTATACGTTACAGAATAACCATAACGACTTCTAATTTCTACAATTAAAATTTTCATGGAATGAATGGGTTTGCTTTAATGGATTTGACCATTATAGTTGTAATTTTCTTGGAGTCCAAGTTTACGTGATCCTCAGAAAGAGTGGTTGACAAACATGTGTGGGGTGTTTTAATTTTTCTGATCTCCCATGTATCACGGATTTTACTGAAGGATGCTCTAAACCTCTATTGACATCTATTATTGTAGTCAATGCACCGGACTACATATTGATTCGTCTTTGATTCAACGACAATAAATTTGTACCCTTCAGCTATGTGATATTGTTTGATGGCAACAAAAGTATACTCTCTTTAGGAAAAGTCATCTGCTTAGAAAGGTCATATTAAACTATTTGTCTAGATCAGTTATTGGAATCACTTTGTTGGAGTGATGACATTGCGAAACCACCATCTTCGGGTAAATCATCAACATCGTCATCTTCACTAAACTCATTAATAATATCTCTGATTACGGGTTCCTCCTAGGTGTCAATAGAATTGTCTCAATGTAAAAGGGATTCATCTACCACATGCAACTTGTAATTAATATTGTTATTATAAAGTGCATGCAATGAGTGTGAATACTTACAAAATATTTGAATACAAAGTTTAAAGTATTACCTTGTCAAGATGAATATATAAGACAAGTTCTACTCCAATCGAAACTTCCCACAAATATTTCTTTCCTAAACTGTGAAATAAGTTCGATGATTTTGTGATTTCAGGAAGAGTTCCTTACATTGCTTGTTTGCTTTCAATATATATATATATATATATATATATATTATATTATATATATATTATATTATATATATAGCATAGTTACAAGCAACATTTAAATTATTAAAAGGAATTCAATAAGTTTTCCCATCTAGTTTCACTCAAGTTATTTATGCTTTCACTCAATTCATTGCTTACACATAATTCAGTTGTGCCATCAAATTGAACAATGCAATGCAGTTGTCCAATCAAATTTAAATAGTGAATGGGGGACCACGAGTTCAAGTTGAACTCACCAATGGGGAAGGCGAGTTTCAAGTGAACTCGCCAATGTGATGGACGAGTTTCACTTGAACTCGCCAATGGTGAATACAAGTTCCAAGTGAACTCGCCAACATGGAATACGAGTTTCACTTGAACTCGTTTTGCCATTTTCCTTCATGGCATTATTTGGTTCACATGAGAATCTTGGCTGAATTTGCAGGGAATCACTCTGTCATAGGTGAGTCAAACACTCTATAATGCTTTATTTGAAAGTTTGGTGCTTTAACAAAGATTCTAAATAATGTTTCTTATTCGTGAAAGCAAGACACCGTGAATGTGTTACTTGAATGTGTTAGATTGCATTCAAATGCATATAAATTGGTGTGTCAATTCACAAAAGCGTACCACCATTTCCTTCATTGTTGCCTTCTCTTTATGATTCAAGAGATCAAGAGTTTAGCTTGTGCCTTATACTACTGTCTGGGTGTCCATATCATCAAATAAGTATTAAACTTTTTTTGTCAACTTAGAAGTCACGGTATTTAAGAAATTTATAACTTTCATATTTTTTATTCTTTAAGCTACCAGTGGAAGCCAATGCACGACTACCATCTGATACGTCCCTTTTGTAGCTGCAACATAAAAATGCGACAAAGGCTTTATGGGAGAGGAACGAAATACTGATAAGACCTAGACGACATTCCACCTAGGTTCTCAACCATTCTGAAAGACTTAATGACCGAGTTTTCTACATAAATCTCAAGTTTGAGGGAAACAACCTTGTTTCTGATGTAAAAGGTGTAGATATGGAGATAACACATGAGGTGTGGGCTGCAGTAGCTGGTCTAAAGTACTCAGGCCTCAGAATTAACAAGGGGAACCTTGGAGTAGTGGAGGACTTCAACAAAGTTCAATACTACAAGAGCTGCTTGAAGAACCAAAATGCACAAGTTAGGACTTGTTCGGTTGGTGGCTTAAGGCTTGATGAAAGGTTGCTAGCCCTTATTGTGACTTGGATTCTAACTCCAAGGGGGAGTAATCATTCTGTTCTTACTGAGGAGGATCTGGTGTACATCTTCTGCATTATGAAGAAGATCAGAATTAATTGGATCCACATCATCAAAGAGCACATGCAAAAGGCAATGAGGTTAAGTGACTATCACTATCCATATGCTGTTTTGGTTTCTAAATTGCTACTCTATTTTGAAGTGAACCTAGAGGATGAAACATCTGAGTTGGTCAAGTCAAATCAAGAGTTGAACAATGGATCTCTCAGTAAAATGGGATTCACCAAAATAGGTGGCAAATGGATTAGCAAACATGGAGACCTTGGAGCCTCATCTAGTGTTGCTGGTGATCATGAACAAGATGAACATGCTGCAGATATGGATTTTCAACATGAAGATCTACCTGAAGCACATCAAGATGCTGGACCTAGTGCTGGTGCTGGAAACCAAGAAGAAATGATGCAAACCATGTCTCCTTTTGAGAGACTCATGGTTAATAGGCTTGATAGCTTTGCGGAGAATCAAAGGAATCTCCATGATCTTTGTGTCAACAATTTCCAGAGGATTGATAATAGGTTTGACAGCATGGATGCACGTTTCATGACTCTAGATGAACAGATTGAGGCAGTACAGAACCGAATCTTTGATCTTCAATTTGCTGATGATGATGAATGAAGAGAAAAACAATCGGTTGATGTATCGAAACAACCGATTGTTTTTTGTGGTTGTATCAGTTTTTCTATTTTTCTAGTTTTGCTGTTTTAAATCTGATGTATTGAGAACAATTATCTTTTTCATCTCTTCTTTTTGTTTATTTGTGAAGACAAATAGGGGGAGATATATGCTGTGTTTGGTTTCAGTTTTTATTTTTCTGCAAAACAGTTTATATGAGTGAAACCTCAAAGGTTTTTGCTCCAATATTTGTTTGCTGTTTGCTGTGATACCAATTGTTAGAATGGATGACTTTAAACTAGAGGCGGGGTGAATTGTTTAAAGAGGGTTTTCGCAAACTTTTAAGCCAAGAATGAAATTTTCTTCAAGAAACAAATGATAAGAAATTCAGTTTGCCAAAACACAAAGCAAAAACAACAGCACCAGAAAAACAATCGATTGTTTCGCAGAAACAAAAGTTCATCTTCAAGTTGGTCAAATGGTTGCTCAAGAGTTGGATTTGGTAGACATATTCTCTCTTCTGTTAAGAGCAAACCTTCCAGATGTTCCAAAGATTACATTCACAAATATTCATCAACCTCATGACCACCAATGTGGTTGCCATTAATAAAAAGCTTTGAATTTCAAGGAAAACAAAGAATATATCTCTTTATGATCTAATTCAGAGGCACAAAGAATGCATATTTGACTCATAATGGGTTATGAAAGAAAAGAAACAGTTGTAATCATGCAAAAAAAAGAAAATCATGACAGCTTTATTCAAATGTTCCAGAGGTAAAACAATCGGTTGTTTCGTGAAAACAATCGGTTGTTTTTCTGAGACAGCAAGAAAATGTTATTTTTCAAAGCAAATCATCTTTCAAATTGTTGGGAAATGCATAATGAAATACATTCATACCTTTGCATTACCTCAAGCATGTTTAGAATCTCATTTGGTCTTATGAAGTCAAAAGCATAGGATGAACATATACAAATTACTTTACATAGGTCATGAATTTTGACTTGTCAAGAATTTGAGTAAGGTGTATGCTCTTGAACCATAAACATTACTTTGATCATTCTTCATCACAGCACTTGTACTTGAAAGGTCTTGTAACACATAATTGATGCATATACAAAGCAAGTATAGCAACAAGATAACAAGACACACACAAACCAATTTTCTGCATATACAACATTAGCAGAAAAACCAGAAAAATTGAAGTAATCAAGTGCTTTCAAGTGCAGAGAAGCAACAACATAATGCATCAGTTTTAAAGCTATCTTACATAATCAAGCATAAATAGCTCCCCCTATTTGATCTACAAATAGACAATGAGAAGGGTTGTACAAAGCATAAATCATAATGATAATAGAGTAGTCCAGCAGTACAAACAATGATGACATTTCAAGAATAGAACATGTCATAGAGCTTTCAAGAAAACAAGTGGATATAATCTTTTATTATCAGATTCCAAGGCACATTCAATGTATATTTGTCCCAAAGCAAGATTGGAAAGAGAGGAATGGTTTAATCATGCATAAGCAAACTTGACAACATTATACAGAGGTGCAGAGGAAAAACAATCGGTTGTTTCGAAAAAACAATCGGTTGTTTTACTGTGACAGCAAAAAGAACATTTTTCACAACAAAAATTACCTTTTAATTTGATGAAAAGGCAGTATGCAATTTGTTCATACCATTGCACAGAGAACCCCAATAGATTCACCCAAAAAGAAGACTTTGAGATGTTCATATGATCATAAGGCATACTTACATAAATTGAGAAATGAAAACACACATACTCTCTTTGAAGTTTCTCTTTTGATCAACATTATGCATGTGCCAAGGATGTCTCTTAACATTCAAAGAACTCTGCAAGACATATACAATTGAAAAGTGTAGGTACAAAGATTGTCTTTGCTCTTTCTATACTTCCCTTTAGCAATCATTCTTCAAGTCCAAAAATGATTCTTGGTTGCTAAGGATACCTACAAGAAAAGATTAAGAAGCAAGATTTGGTCCCCTTTTGAATTTGGGTCCTATGATGTTAGTAGGAGTCTTAGGAACCTTAGAAACCTTAGGAACCCATTTCAAAATACCTTTAGGAACAGAAAACCTTCTTACTCTGCAGAATCTAATAGTGTGGTCCCTTTTCATGCAGTAATGACAAATTTCAACCGGTTGTTTCGATAAAACAAGAGGTTGTTTTTCAAAGAAACTTGAAAAGGGTTTTGAAATAGATTTGTTCTTGCTGTTTGGATTAAACCCCAACCCGGCCTTGCCAAAAACACATTTTTGAGAAGCAAGAACAGTTTCAAGATTGGATTGGCCTTTGGAAAACTTGTCCATGGATTTTAAAAGATAGTGAACCTTTTTTTGAAGAGATTCACAATTTTCACAAAAGCTAGAATCACACTTGCAAGAAGAGTTTTTGTAAATCATTTCCAAACTTTCAAAATCTGCTTTTGAATGGTTCAACTCTTCTTCTAAAGTCTTGACTCGATTTTCCAACCAGTTGTTTAAACCTTTCAACCGATTGTTCAAAAGGGACAACCTATTAGCTTCTTCATGAGTCTCATTGAAGGCCTCAAGAAGTTGGCTATAGTTTTCAACATTAATGGAAGAGCTTGAACTTACACTGCTTGTGTCACTTTCTTGTCTTGTCATTTGACATAAGATTGCTTCTTCTTCATCACTTGAAGAGGAGCTTGATGAGTCGTCATTATAAGCTCTTCTCGATTTTCCTTTCTTCTCATGCTTCTTGAAGTTTTTCCTCTTTTTGTTGGGACATTCAGTTTTAATATGACCCTGTTCACCACATCCAAAGCATGTATATTTGTTAGTGTTAAACTCAGTAGGTTTCTTGTTATCATACCTGTTGAATGAGTCACTTTTGTTGTTTCTCTTCTTTAGGGACTTGCTGAATTTCTTAAACAGCAACCTAAATGTTTCCTCTTCACTCTCATCACTTGAGTATTGATAGTTTTTGTTCCCAGCAGATTGACTTGATCCAAATTCTTCTTTTGTCATAAGGCATACCTCTTTTCTGGATTTTGAAGAGAAAGATTCAACAAAAGATTCTTCTTTATCCATCAAGGCACTCCTTGGATTCTTGTGATACTCTTCAAAGGTATTCCACATTTCTTTGGCAGAACTACATTCTGAAACCTTGAGAAATTCATTAGAATTAAGTGCAGATACAATGATGTTCATAGCTACACAATCAAGATGTTCTCTTTCAGAAGAAACATTTTCAGATATAGGCATGAGATAGCTATTTGTAATAACATTCCAGATTTTGCTATCTATAGATTTAACAAAGAATTTCATTCTAACCTTCCATAATTGATAATTCAGTCCACAAAACAGAGGTGGTCTGTTAATTGAGGCACCCTCCCCAAAAGGTAGTTTTTCAGCCATAGAAAAAAAATTTAGGATCGAAAACTCGAATAACTTTCAAGAACTTAGCTCTTGAGGCCAATTGTTAGAATATATGGCCTTAAACGAGAGGGGGGGTGAATTGTTTAAGAGGGATTTTCGCAAAATTTGAAGGTATAATGAAAATCAATGCTGAATTACAGAGAAAAGAATCAAGGAAACAAATACCCAAAACTGTTTTAAGATGATATCAGAAAAACAATCGGTTGTTTCTTCGAAACAATCGGTTGTTTTTATCAGCAGTTTATAAAAACAACTTAAAAACAGAATTTAAAGAGTTAAGGGTAAGAGATAAGCACACAAGCAATTTATACTGGTTCACTCTTACACCAAGAGCTACATCCAGTCCCCAGAAACCACTAGGTATTCCACTATGCAATCAAAACCAGATTACAAACACCACACACCAAAGTAGTGACCTTGAACCCCTCAAGAAACACACTACCTTTGGCAAACCACACCAAGAATGTTGATCTTGAACACCTCAAGAACACACAACATTCCTTGGCAACACAACTACAGAAATACAATAATCAAGGAAGAAGGGAATAGAATACACCTGGGTATTACAAAGCTTAAAGTTCAGAATTACAACCCAATCCTATTCCACACACTTAAGAATGATCCAAAGCTCTTTCAAATCTTGGAAAAACTGTTTTGATAAACTCTTTCTGTTACTTCAAGATTAGGAGCGTAAAACCACCTTTATATAGACCAACCAAGTGGTCAAAAGCATTTAATAAAGGAGCCAAGTTAGTTAGGATCATTTAAAACATATTAAAACCGCTTAACAGAATTCTGTTAAGGTTTGCAGGAAAACAATCGGTTGTTTTGTCGAAACAATCGATTGTTTTGGTTTGACAGCAAAGTCAACCAAGTTTTTCAAAAACAACTAAGGTAAAACAACCTATTGTTTTGAAAAACAACCTGTTGAATTTTTGACAGCTTTTTAGGAAACACATATTTTCAAAAGGTTAAAGATTCAAATGAACTTGGATCAACTTAAGGAGTGAATTAACAAGTTTCAAACAACTAGACAACGAACACACACCCAGCAGCAAGGTCTTCAAGCTTTCCTCTTGGATTTGGAGACATCAAAGCATCTTGTTCAACACACCACAGGCATAAGAAATCTACCCTGCATTTTCCTCCATTAGACGCTATGATTTGCATCTAACTAGTACCTCCAGCACACAGGATAACCTTCACCTCGAAACCATCCAGTATCTCCAACATATTCAGCCGACAGAACCAGCCAACCAATGTTATTAGCTTCAGCAAACCACCATACCAGCCAGAATCAGCACTACTGGCAGCCAAGTCACTTCCATACCTTTCATCAAGCATTGTTTAAATAGAATAATTGATGGTCTAGTTGGACCAACCCTCAAAGCTGCTTAGTCTCAGCTGAAACTTCTCCTTGTACTTCTTCTGCTACCCCTAATTCTACTACCATCTACCTTTAAAAAAAAGGGTTATGACTTCATCATGTGGTAAAAAGTGATATGGCTTCAAAGGCATAGAAACCCCCACCTAGACTCTGGTATGGTTCAACCGCAGCTTCAGACATGGAAACCAACTAATAGCAAAGAAGAGATCTGCACAAAACTGTAGACCCATCCCTACTACTCTCACATCCTTTCCAACTCCATAATGCTCCTTGCTCCTAAATTGAACTGATGGTGCTTATTCTTACACCTGAGGACCAATAACTCTGTACAAATAACCACCCCTGCGTCTACTAAACTGATCCCAACTAATCTGCCCACATGCCACAGATTTATCCAGTTTCGAATAACAGTAGGTTCTCTTGGCTCAAAACATAAGCCTCACGCCTCTAACTCAGGTGGAGCCCAATTGCTGGTTAGACCTTGGTCTAGACATTTCTAACTGCACCTCCTGGACTCATACAGTCAGCCCCAGACCAGCCAACAATTTCAAAACCAAGACATCTTGGCCAATACTAAAGTAACATCAACCAATCTATTTGGTTCCATCTCAGCTACTCCCGTACATTCTTCTATGCACACACCTACAATTGTTTTGCTTCCATAAACTCTGCAAACAGCTAGTCATCCAACACCATCTTAGTACCATCCAATCTTAGATAGAACCGTGACACTCCAACTCTGTCTAGAGCTTATCCAACCCCTTCTCTTTTGTGATTTTTGGGTGGTGGCGGAAGCTTGGACGGATTGGTGGTGGATCAAGGCCCTCCTAGGAGGTGTGGTGGCCTTGTAGGTGCAGGAAGAGTAGGGATGTGAGGGAGGTTCGACCAGCCCTCTTTGGTAGGTGAATGGGTTGAAGATCAATAACCTAATCTAGAGAGATTGTAGGCAAAGGGAGTATGTATGGCTCAAGTTTGCCAGCATAACAATACTCAAATTAATCTTACAAAATGAAAGCCAAGCACCTCCTTATATAGGATTGGAGGGCTGGAATTTGAAGAGCCAAATACAAATGAAATGCTAGCCAAATTACATGCAAGTGTGAGCACATGGAAGCACATGGAGCACATGGCACATGGGAGCACATGGGTGAAGTGGCGCCTAAATGGAGGTAATATCTAGAACTATTCCTAGTGTGGTTGGTCTAGAATTTACGCCCATTAGGTCTAGCTAATTGGGTTGGTCCTAAGTTTACTTAGAAATGGTTATTTCTAATTAAACTTAGGCTTAGCCTTTTAAGTACCACTTTGCATGTTTCATCACATTTACAAAAAGATTTAAACTATGCTACTTTAACTAGAAAAGGAAGAAGAACTATCTCACACTAGAGTCTATGACATGTAAATATGTCCCCTTGACCCCTCTTTGACTATGACTCTAGTGATTGCCTTAAATGTAGCATTTTGGTGGCCTTTGATAGGATTGGTGTTGGGGCCTCTTCCATCACTTCACCCTTGTCCCCTCTTCACCTTCTATTAGACCACATGTTTGCTCATATTTACACATCCTTCCCCTCAGTTGCTGACATCCTATTATTTAAAGCTCTTTATACATAACACTAGGTTAAGAGTCTAGTCTGTAAAGGAGTAATTAAAGGAGTTTGACCTATGTTTCAACCATGACCACGATTTAAGTTGTGCCAACTGGAAGATCTCATCAGCATCTACTACTCCTTGTTTGAATAGGATAGAGTTTCTATGGTCCCAAATACACCTTACTACGGCTGCCCAAATACCTTTCCAAACCAAATTTTGCTTGCAACTGGCCTGAACACTATGAAAACTCAGAAAATGAATCTTTGGTTCATTGTGTTGAACTAATATGATACCCAACCATTTGAGACATAGAGACCAAACAAGTTGTGCAAACTTGCATTCTATAAACAAGTGCCGACATGATTCCTCCTTACTTTGACACAAACCACATACATTTGATAACATCTGCACTCCTCTTCTACTTAGCCCCACTCTTGTTGGAATTCTATCTATAAGAACTCTCCTAGTTGTTATCAACACATTAGGGAATGCTTTAGCTCTCCAAAGGAGCTCAAAGACAATGTGATGGTTACCACTCGTTTGCTTGGCTAGGCATTCATATGCTGAGTTAACCGTATATTGCTTCAGTTCCCCTGCCCCCCACACTTGGACATCATTTATTTCCCTCTTCACCGAGACCCTTGCTATACGTTCCATCAGATTTGCTTCCATTTCAGATTCCCACTCAAATTTGTCTCGTCTCCACTGTAGTCCCCACTGCCAAACCGAACCCTCCCACACACCTATCTCTTCCACCTTATGCTCCTGATTAACTGACAATGAAAACAATATCTGGAATAAAGTTTTGAGACTTGACTCGCCTACCCACACATCCTCCCAAAATCTTACCTTGTTCCCCCTTCCTAGTTTCCATCGCAACTCTTCTTGGAACCACCCATCTCCTCCTCCCTCCCTACAAACCTTTACTAAGTCCCTCCACCACCACGATTGTTGTTTCACAGGTATACAGGGGCAATCTAGTCGTCCTCCATATTTTGATAATAGTACCTCCTTCCACTTTCCTACTTCTTGTGAGATGAGCTGCCATCTCCATTTGGATAAGAGAGCATAGTTAAACATTTTGATATCTTTGAATCCCAAACTTCCCTCTTCTTTCGATTTACACAAATCACCCCAGCTCACCCATGAAATTGGTCTTTTCTCCTTTCCCCATCCCCAGAGGAATTTCCTTTGTATACTTCTAATACTTTTGTAGACCGACTCTGGCGCTTTGAACACTGACAGGTAAAAGAGAGGTATAGACACGAGCACTGACTTAATTACACAGCTTCTACTTGCAAACGATAGGAGTCTCCCCTTCCACACACTCAGTCTAGCTTTCAATTTGTTCAGAACAGGTTCCCAGAACGATTTCTTCCTTGGGTTGCCTCCTACTTCCAGACCCAAGTATTTGAAAGGATAACTCATCTGTCCACAATGTAGGATCCTTGAGTAGCAGGTGAGATCATAATTCTGAACGTTGATTCCAGCTAGCATTGATTTGTGAAAATTGATTTTCAAAACAGATGCTAGCTCAAAGCCCCTTAAGATAGTCTTCACTATGCGTACATTACTCCATGAATCCTCACAGAAGAAGAGTGTGTCGTCCGCAAACTAGAGGAAACTGACTTCAACCTCCTTACTTCCAATCTTGACCCCGGACAAAAGATTGGCTTTTAGTGCTTGCCTTAGCAGTCCTACAAGACCTTCAGCCACCATAATAAAGAGAAATGGTGCTAACGGATCTCCCTGTCTCAGCCCTCTTGACGGCATAAATTCCTCCGTATGACTCTCATTCACTAGGACTAATATAAAAGCAGATTCCATGCAACCTCTAATCCATTTTATCCATGTACAGTGGAAACCCAATCTACCAAGCATGTCATACATAAAGTCCCACCTAACTGAGTCATACGCTTTTTCAAAGTCTACCTTCAAACACAAGCCACTGTTCCCTTTCCTCCTAAGATCCTCAACCACCTCATTTGACCAGACCCCTATTCCTTATAAATGCTGATTGACTTTCATCTATAATAGCAGGTAACACTTCTTGATATGATTCCAATAGCACAATATGAATGATTCTTGACATTCTTAGGAATCAACTTGAGTTGGACATGAGGTAGACACTTTTTCATAGAATTGGATCAAGGTTCTAAGTTCAAGAACTCACCAAGACTAGTACCAAAACCCAAACTCATATGGAATTTCCATGTATTGTCAAATTGAACTGAACAAAATGAGTGAAAAGGCAAAGGAACCGAACAAACAAGCTAGAAAATGAAGAAGAAGCAAAGATGAACGGTAGAAAATGAAAAGAACTGAAGCAAAACACAAAGGAATAGAAAATGCCGAACTGAAAAACAAAGGAAGCAAGCTAAGACATGAACATAAAAAGAGAAGGAAGGAAGGAGAAGAGAAAGCTCATGAAGATGGAGGAATGGTTGGATGATCACGCCACTTAGAGGATGGTGACTCCAAGATGAGTGTGCAAGCTGCCACTTGAGGTAACCATAGAACTCTCAAGATAAGACTAGGTGAGGAAGGCACAAAGCTCTCCAATTTTCTCAAAAATTGAGTATAGTTTCTCTAATCAAAATTCAGATCTGAAAAATACAAAGGCAGCACCTTAATTTATAGGCTAGGAGGTGCTGAAATGTAAACTAAAACAAATGCTAATTTCCCCGAAATAAAATGAAAGTGGCGCCAATCCTAAGTCATGAGGGAAGTTTGGCTTCCTCTCTCACTTTGGCACCTCCCTATTATTTCTACACCTCTCTACTAAACACACACCCCCCTAAGACTCCTATACTAAAGACCTAAAGATGCTTTGACAAAAGAGGTTTCTTATGTTTCCCTCTAAGCACCTTCAAACAAAGAAATTACAAAAAGAGAAAACAAACGTCTATTAGCTCCTAAAGCCTTGAACATGCTCCTTGTAAGCCTTTGAGGTGGGCTTTGACCTCCATGAGCGTCCTCCATTTGAGCCTCAACCTCTTCTTGCTCTTGATGATTGGCCTTCATGTCCACTTGAGCTTGATCTCCATCATACTCCCCGAGTTGGAGAGAATTCGACCACGAATTCTGGAGACCTACAGAAAAAGGAGTTAGATCACTGATATTAAAAGTATGACTACCTAAGAATGTATCAGGCATATCTAACTCATAAGCATTGTCATTAATCCTCTTTAGGACTTGGAAAGGTCCATCCCCACGAGGCATTAGTTTAGACTTCCTTTGAGTAGGAAAACGATCCTTCCTCAAGTGAAGCCAAACCAATCACCCTCCTCAAACAACAATGCTTTTCTCCTTTTATTGGCAAGTTCAGCATACTTGCCAACCTTCTTCTCAATTCTCTTCTTGATGTCTTTATGCAAATTTTTCACAAAAGAAGCCTTTTCATCCCCATCTTTGCACAAGACATCTCTAGGAATGGGAATAGGAAGAAGATCAAGAGGTGTTAAGGGGTTAAACCCATAGACAACCTCAAAAGGAGAATGTGAGGTGGTAGAATTTACTACACGGTTATATACAAATTCAACATGGGGTAGTAAATTCTCCCACACTCTAAGATTCCCCGAAATGAAACATCTCAATAGTTGTCCCAAAGTTTTATTCACCACCTCGGTTTGACCATCAGTTTGTGGATGGCAAGTGGTAGAAAATAAAAGATTAGTTCCAAGCTTGCCCCACAAGGTCTTCCAAAAGTGACTTAAGAACTTGGGATCTCTATCGGACACTATAGATCTAGGGATCCCATGCAAGCGAACCACTTCTTGAAAAAAGAGGTTTGCAATATGACATGCATCATCCACTTTGTGGCAAGGAATAAAGTGAGCCATCTTTGAAAAACGATCCACTACCACAAAAATGGAGGCCTTTCCCTTTGATGTCTTGGGTAATCCTAAGATGAAATCCATAGATATGTCAACCCAAGGCATTGAAGGGATAGGAAGAGGATTATATAAACCATGGGGATGCATCTTAGATTTAGCTTTGCGGCAAGCTATGCATTAATCACACAAACTATAAACATGTTTATGCATATGAGGCCAAAAGAAATGTTCATGCAACACATCCAAAGTTTTAGCAACCCCAAAGTGACCCATTAAATGAGCTTCTCTAACAAGAGATAATCTAATAGAGCTTTGAGGGACACAAAGACGTTTTCCTTTAAAAAGAAAGCCATCTTGTATAAAAAATTCTTTGTGTCCTCCCTTAAGACACTCTTGATAGATGAGAGAAAAATCAAGGTCATCATGATAAAGTTCCTTAATGTGATCAAAGCCAAGATATTGAGAACTTAAAATATTTAGCAAAGTATATCTTCTAGAAAGTGCATCCGCCACAATGTTTACTTTGCCTTGCTTATGTTTAATCACATAAGGAAATTGCTCAATGAATTCCACCCACTTAGCATGCCTCTTGTTAAGCTTGTTTTGACTTTTCAAATACTTAAGAGATTCATGATCACTATGTATCACAAACTCTTTAGGAAAAAGATAGTGTTGCCAAGTAAACAAAGCCCTAACAAGTGCATATAATTCTTTATCATAAGTGGAATAATTGAGATGACTTCCCTTCAATTTCTCACTAAAATAAGCTATGGGGTGACCCTCTTGAAGGAGGACAGCCCCAATGCCTATACTTGAAGCATCACACTCAGTCTCAAATGTTTTAGTGAAATTAGGAAGGGCTAAGATGGGAGCATTAGTCAATTTTTCTTTCAAAGTCTCAAAAGCTTTTTGTTGTGCTTCTCCCCATTGAAAAACCACATCCTTTTTCACTATATCATTGAGAGGTGCAGCAATGGTACCAAAGTTTGGTACAAATCTTCTATAGAAAGAAGCAAGTCCATGGAAACTCCGACTTCATTCAAAGATTTCGGTGTAGGCCAATTTTGAATGGCCATCACCTTTGTTTTGTCCACATGGACCCCTTTACTACTCACAACAAACCCTAGGAATTCTATATGATCAAGAGCAAACATACATTTAGCAAGGTTAGCATACAAATGTTCCTTCCTAAGGGTTTCTAAAACTTGCCTAACATGCATTCTATGATCATTCAAAGATAAGCTATAAATGAGAATATCATCAAAGTAAACAACAACAAACTTACCAATGAAAGGTCTAAGAACATGATGCATGAGGCGCATGAAGGTACTTGGTGCATTAGTTAAACCAAAGGGCATAACTAACCACTCATACAAACCAAAGTTGGTCTTAAAAGCCGTCTTCCATTCATCACCCGGTTTGATACGGATTTGATTGTAGCTGCTTTTAAGATCAATCTTTGAAAAGATTTTTGAACCATGCAATTCATCCAACAAATCATCAAGCCTAGGTATGGGATGCCTATACTTAATTGTAATGTTATTGATGGCCCTACAATCCGAACACATTCGCCATGTGCCATCTTTTTTAGGCATTAAGATGATAGGCATAGCACAAGGACTCATGCTATCTTGAACCCACCCTTTTTCAATCAAAGCCTCAACTTGTTGGCGAATTTCCTTGGTTTCACTTGGATTGGTCCTATATGCTGGACGATTTGGTAAGGAAGAGCCTGGTATCAAATCAATTTGGTGTTCAATCCCTCTCAAAGGTGGAAGTCCTTTTGGAGGATCTTGAAACACATCTTGAAACTCTTCTACCAAATTTTCAAAACAATGAGGACTATCAACAAGTGGTTCTAACTTAAGAGTTCTAGGGATGGCTAAGAAAAGAGGATGGTGCGCCACTATTTCCCTTTGAAGCTCATGCCTAGACACAAGAAGTGTAGGCTTAGAACTCTTATCTTTTTTATCTTTTTTTATCTTTTTCACTCTCCCTCTTTTTTTTCATGATGATTTGGTCCTCATGGACTTCTCTAAGAGAGAGAGATTTTAAAGTAACCTTGTGACCATGGAAATCAAAAGAAAGTTTGTTGGAAAAGCCATCATGAAAAACTTTTCTATCAAATTGCCAAGGCCTTCCCAAAAGAACATGTGTAGCTTCCATGGGCACAACATCACATAATACCTCATCTTTGTATTTTCCAATAGAGAAATGGATGAGGACTTGTTTATTCACAACAATTTCTCCTACTTCACTAAGCCATTGCAATTTGTAGGGCTTTGTATGAGAGATAGTAGGCAATCCAAGTTTATCTACTACTCTTGTACTAGCCACATTAGCACAACTACCCCCATCCACTATCAAAGAACAAATGTTGTTTTGAATAAGACATCTTGTATGGAAAATATTTTCCCCTTGACTTTCATCAAAAGGTTGTGAAACTTGTCCAAGAAGTCTTCTCACAACTAACAAATCTCCTTCAAGTGGACTCTCACTCTCATTCTCACTAGACGCCCTAGATGGTGAAGAATGCCTATGTGAATCCGAATCATGCTCACTCATAACAATGCCATTATGCACAAACATATTCCCTTTTAGAAGGACAATTAGCGGCAATGTGACCATAACCCATACACTTAAAGCATTTCTTACTAGACAATCTAGTTGGGGATTTAGGCCTAGAAGTAGATGGCTTAGGTTCCTTGAGTTTGAAAGAAGAATCTTTAAAAGGAAATTTTGAAAAAGACTTTTTGTTCCTCCAAGAATTGTTGTAGTAACCATCATTGGGAGCATTTTTGAAAGAATTTTTCTTAGCAAGTTGGGCTTCCACCTTCATTGAAAGATGAACTAAAGAACCCAATGATGAATACTCTTGTAACTCAACAACATCTTGAATATCCTTCCTTATTGTACCGCCCTGGTAGTCGGGAGTAATGATGTGGCATCAAGCAACAGTATAGGCGTGTTGACAAGGCGCCAGGTTGGCAGAAGGGAAGGAAGTCGGGGGGCTCGTGAAGTCGCCAGTTGTTAAGTTGGCGTGCTCCGATCTCCAGCATACCAGGACCGGCGATCACCGGGTTAAAGATGAAGTCGCCAGATGTAAACTCAGGCGACCAAACGGTTGGAGATCGCCAGAGAAAGCACATCGCCGAAGATGAAGGAGAAGCAGATTATGAAGGCGGCCGGCGAGACCACAGGGAAGGTGTATGAAGGCCCCCTAACTCGCCAGTTCCAGTAGAGATCGCACTCCCAAGTTAGCTATGCACTGGGCAGCACCATGCATAAGTAACTTAGCCAAAATGAGAGCAGAAGCAGCGCCAAGTCAAGGAGGCTCCAGATGGTGGCACGTGTACGACTGGATGCG
The DNA here is from genome assembly GCF_000499845.2 of Phaseolus vulgaris. NCBI lineage: Eukaryota > Viridiplantae > Streptophyta > Magnoliopsida > Fabales > Fabaceae > Phaseolus > Phaseolus vulgaris. The sequence continues at coordinate 28,618,068 of NC_023750.2, read as the reverse complement.
AGCCACGTGTCCAGGTCTGTAACTGCCAGGAGAAAACAACCAGGTATATAAGAGTTCTCAACGAACTTTCTGAGGTACGCACGTTCAGAATACACTCTTTACGCTTGCGAGTTCTAGAGCTTACTGTGAGAGAGAATTTGCACGGTTCTTGTTCTCTTAGTATTTGGTGATTCAGTCACTGACTTGGGCGTTGGAGTACGATCGGCCGCAGCGGCGCCGCTCTGTTTTCTTTGCAGGTTCTTGAGGTGGATCTTGAAGAGGAACGGAGGTGTGAAGCGGTGCACACGTCGATCCTTTGACGAGGCAGTTTCCAGCGTTTCGGTCAACAGGCAGGATCATCAGGCGCCCACCGTGGGGCCGTGTAAAACTTGCTCCCATCCACAGCGTGAGTTCTTGGAGGTTTTCGAAGTTTTCTGCGTGGTTGTGTGCTGGTGCAACCATCGCTCGCTGTTTGCTTGAGTTTCGTTCGGTGAATTCGCGTTTTATACCGTTCGTTTGGGTTTTCGATCGGTGGAGTAAGGTTTCCTGCTGATTACGTGTAATTTGTTCGGTGGAGCTTGAGTCTTTTTCGCTCGTTTGGTTGTCCGTGGGGAAGCGGTGGTTTCTGGTGAAGTTGTGGTTTTCTTTTAAGGTTTACGGTGTTCTTGAGTTTTCTTGCGCAGTTTCGCACAGTTTTCTCCGATTGATCGCTGAATCGATCGTGGTTGAAGTGTCGTTCGCTGCATTCTGTGATTCGCTGAGTTTCATGAGAAAAATGAGAAGCAATCGCTCAAGTCCAGTTGCGCCCGTCGCTGCCAAAGGCGCCGCTGCCATGACCATGGCGCAGATGGCAGAGATGATGCGTTCGTTGCAGGCAACTGTGGAAGCCTCACGCATAGAGCAGGCGAGAATGCATGAGGACCTGGTCGCCTCTCGCGCCAGGAATGAGGAGCTCTGCAAGGTGACTGAGGAGTTGCGTCAAGCTCTTCAGGAGCAGCAAGGGCGTTCGTCTGCTGAAGAGGTGGCGCCGGCGTCGCCACCTCGTGTTTTCCCTATGCCTTTTGTTCAGGCGATCGCTGACACGCCTATTCCCACGAGCGTGGTTCCGGTTAAGGCTGTCTTTACCGGCGTGGAGGATCCAGAGGCTCGTCTAACCACGTTCCATACGCAGATGATGCTGTCGGGAGGGTCAGACGCCGTCTACTGCAAAATGTTCGTGAGTACGCTCCAGGGAACGGCGATGGAGTGGTTTGTGAGCCTGCCTAACGGCCACATAACCAATTTTCAACAGTTCTCGAAGATTTTTGTCGAGCAGTACATCGTGAATAAGGCACCGCCCAGGGTGTCTTATGATCTGTTCGATATAAGGCAGTACCAAGGAGAGTCCCTCAGAGACTACCTGAATCGCTTTGGAGCGCAGATGGTCAGATCGCCGGCTAAAGATGAAGAAATGTTGGTCTATGCATTCAAGAAGGGCGTGCTGCCAGGACCATTCTGCGAGGCCTTGATCAGGGCTCACCCTGCGACGTTTGCTGAAGTCAGGCGACTTGCGGTGGCTCACATCGCCGACGAGAGTGAAGTCGCCGAGAAGAGAGGAAGCGTGGCTCCCGCCAGGCCACGCGCCCAGACCAGGATCCAGCCGCAGAGGGTGCTGGAGACGGCGACGGCGACCAGGAAGGACCAGAGGACTCGCCATCCCTATGATAGGAGGAACAAGGGGAGGGGCCAGGGACGCCAGCAACCAGCACGCCGGGAATACAATCGCCCGCCTAAGCACAAGTTTGTCATGGGATTGGCGAATCTGATCGCCATTCCCAATATATCTGCTAGGTTGAAAGCGCCTGAGACGGTGGGCGACAGGGTGCTGGGACCAAAGCCAGACGCCTGGTGCGAGTTTCACCAGGGCTTTGGCCACACTTTGGACTCGTGTTTGTCCTTGGGATATCAGCTCGACGATCTGGTTAAGAGCGGGTTCCTAAATGACTACCTGCTGGATAGAAGGACGGGGGGCGCGTCGAGCTCCCAGCCCGCAGGTGGAGAAGCCCAGCTGCACGAGATGCCTATCCACGGGGAGATCCACACCATTGCAGGGGGCTTCTCGGGTGGTGGATGCACCGCATCGCAGAGGAAGAAGTACGCGCGATCGGTGATGACAGTGGATATGTTTGAAGATCACTCGCCGGAAGTGGACATTACGTTCACCAAGCAGGATCTTCGGGACGTTGTGCCCCATGACAACGATCCCATAGTAATTTCCTTGGTAACGGCAGGAAGGAAGGTCCACAGAGTTCTGGTGGACCAGGGAAGCTCGGCAGACGTGATGTTCTGGCCGACTTTCACGCAGCTGGAATTGCCCCTTGACCAGCTAAGGCCCTATGGAGGGTGCTTGTATGGGTTTGCTGGCGACCAGGTGGAGGTCAGGGGGTACATTGAGGAAGCGCCTTGAGGAAGCGAGGGAGCAGGGAATCGCCAGGGCGGTGATCGCTAGAGAATCCAGGCCAAAACCTGTCGAGCAGTGGCTCGAAAAGGAGATCGGAGGAAAGATCTTCAAGCTGGGAAGATCTCTGGAGGTCGAGCTCCAGGACCAGATCGCCAAGGTGATTGAGTGGCATCTGGATGCGTTTGCATGGTCCGCTTCGGACATGCCCGGGATTGATCCCGACTTCTTGTGCCATCATCTGGCGATGGACAATTTGGTGAGACCAGTGCGACAAAGGAGAAGAAAGTTCAACGAGGAGAGGAGGCAGGCGATCAGGGACGAAACACAGAAACTCCTCGCTGCAGGCCACATCAGGGAAGTCCAGTACCCTGAATGGCTGGCAAATGTCGTGCTGGTGAAGAAGAGTAACGGGAAATGGCGCATGTGCGTCGATTTCACCGACCTGAACAAGGCTTGCCCAAAGGATTCGTATCCTTTGCCAAGCATAGACGCCCTGGTCGATAGTGCTGCAGTGTGCAAGTTGCTGAGTTTCCTGGATGCCTTCTCGGGATATAATCAGATCAAGATGCATCCCATGGATGAAGAGAAGACAGCCTTCATGACGGAGAGATCGTGCTATTGCTATAAGGTGATGCCGTTTGGGCTGAAGAACGCGGGGGCCACGTACCAGAGGCTGATGGATCGAGTACTTGCACCAATGCTGGGAAGGAACGTGCAAGCATACGTCGATGACATGGTCGTGACCTCGCCGGAAAAGAGCAAGCACGTTGCAGATTTGGAAGAGTTGTTCACGACGATCGCCAAGTTCAGATTGAAGCTGAATCCGGAGAAATGTATTTTCGGCGTGGAAGCTGGGAAGTTTTTGGGTTTCCTCTTGACTGAAAGAGGAATAGAAGCCAACCCAGACAAGTGTGCCGCCATCTTGGCGATGAGGAGCCCAGGTACGGTGAAGGAAGTCCAGCAGCTAACAGGTCAGATGGCAGCCCTATCTCGCTTCGTGTCAGCTAGCGGAGAGAAGGGCCATCCCTATTTTCAGTGTCTGCGGCGCAACAACAAGTTTGCTTGGACGAAGGAGTGCGAGGAAGCCTTCATCAAGCTGAAGGAGTATCTGGCGAGCCCGCCGGTTTTGTGCAAACCGCTGGTGGGGATCCCTCTCAGGTTGTATTTTGCTGTAACTGAGAGGGCGGTAAGTGCGGTGCTCGCCCAAGACCAAGATCAGGTCCAAAAGCCTATCTACTTTGTTAGTAAGGTGCTGCAGGGCCCAGAAACGAGATATCAGGCCCTAGAGAAAGCTGCGTTGGCAGTGGTGTTTTCGGCGAGGAGATTGCGCCACTACTTCCATAGCTTCACCATACTGGTGATGACTGACCTGCCCATCCAGAAGGTTTTGAAGAAGCCCGACGTTGCGGGAAGAATGGTGAAATGGGCAGTGGAGCTGTCAGAGTTTGATATCAAGTATGAGCCCCGAGGCCCGATCAAGGGACAAATCTTCGCAGATTTTGTGGTTGAGCTCTCATCCGAGACGACACGAGTGGAGGGGGACGATTTTCGTTGGGTACTCTCGGTGGATGGATCGTCGAACCAGCAGGGTAGCGGTGCTGGAGTCATTTTGGAAGGACCCAACGGCGTGCTGATCGAACAATCTTTGAGATTTGCCTTTAAAGCCAGTAACAATCAAGCAGAGTATGAGGCGCTGATCGCCGGAATTTTGCTGGCCAAGGAGATGGGAGCTAGGGTGCTGATGGCTAAGAGTGACTCGCTGCTAGTCACGGGGCAAGTAACAGGCGAGTTCCAGGCTAAAGATCCACAAATGGGGCTTACTTGGCGTATGTGCAGGAATTGAAGAGTTCCTTTGCCTCCTTTGAAGTAGTGCATGTGCCCAGAGAGCAGAATGCCCGAGCTGACTTGCTTGCTAAGCTCGCCAGCTCAGGCAAGGGGGGTAGGCAGAGGACGGTGATTCAAGAAACTCTGAAGACGCCAAGGGCATTTGTAGCAGATCACCTGGTTCTTCAGATAAGCAAGTCGACGGAGAGGGCAGCAAGAAGTCATAAGTCCCTGACGCAAGAAACTCTCAGATCGCCGAGAATTAGAGCATGTCGAGGAGAGAAGGTGAATATGGCGCAGGTGTGTGCCATCCATGAGCCAGACACCTGGATAACCCAGTACAAGCGGTGCCTGGCAGATGGCCTCCTCCCACTGGATCTGACAGAAGCTAGGAAGGTAAAGAAAAATTCCAGCAAGTACACATTGATTGATGGCGATCTGTACAGGTTTGGGTTCACTCACCCACTCCTGGAATGCGTACATGGCGAAAAGTGCACGAGGATCATGGCAGAGCTCCACGAGGGTATATGCGGAAGCCACGTTGGGGGTCGAGCTCTGGCCGCGAGGACTCTCCGTGCAGGCTACTACTGGCCATCGATGAGAGAAGATTGCAAGAAGTATGTCCAGTGTTGCAAACAATGCCAACAGCACGCCGATTGGCATAAGGCGCCTCCCGAGGAGTTGAAGTCGATCTATAGCCCTTGGCCGTTTCATACCTGGGGAATCGACATCCTGGGACCTTTCCCGCTGGCGATCAGGCAGATGAAGTACTTGGTGGTGGCGATTGAATATTTCACCAAGTGGATCGAAGCAGAACCAGTGGCCCAGATCACCGCACACAAGATCGAAGGTTTCGTGTGGAAGAACATCGTGTGCCGGTTTGGAGTGCCTAAACGCCTGGTGTCGGATAATGGGACTCAGTTTGCAAGCCACCTGTTGAAGAAGCTTTGCGAAGGAGTGGGAATTCAACAAGTGTTTGCATCCGTCGAGCACCCTCAGACAAATGGCCAGGTGGAGTCAGCTAATCGGGTGTTGCTGAGAGGATTGAAGAGAAGGCTTGAGAAAGCCAAGGGAAGTTGGGCTGAGGAGGTGCCCCGTATAGTCTGGGCATACCATACCATCGAGCAGTCAGGAACCCATGAGACCCCATTCAGCTTGGTCTATGGGTGTGACGCAATGATTCCAGTGGAGATCCAGGAGAGCTCGCCGAGATTCCAGAACTTCGTAGAGGAAGACTCGAACGAAGAGAGAAGGCTGAACCTGGATCTACTGGATGAGGTCAGGGAAGAGGCGAGGTTGAAGGCGGAAGCCGTGAAGAGAAGGATTGAACAAAGATATAACTCGAAGGTGATGCCAAGGCAGTTTAGAGAAGGCGACCTGGTGATGAGGAAGGCCCACCAGTACGAGATGGAGAATAAACTGTCGCCCAAGTGGACTGGACCGTTCAGAATAACCGAGGCGCTCGGGAACGGCGCCTACCGCTTAGAGACGCTGGAAGGAGGGGCGATTCCTCGCACCTGGAACGCCACGCACCTGAAGTGGTACTATAGTTAAGAGCTTTGTAAGTAAAGACAAACACAAAAGTCATATTACAATGTCTCTGATGAAACAGTTTGAAGGGGGCACTCTTTTTTTCCCTAAGGAGGGTTTTTAATGAGGCCACCCAATAAAAGAAGAGTTTTCGAAGTATAAGGCGTTTTCAGATTGCATGTTTGCTATTTTCCAAACGTTTTGAAGAAAGACCTTGTCACTTATACGTGATTTAAGGCAAGTAAAGATATATCGCATGCTTTCTAAAAAAGTTTTAAGTCCTCATCGTTTTTCGGCGATTGGAGGCATCAGTTAAAGTTTTAAGTCCTCATCGTCTTTCGGCGATCGGAGGCGCCAGTTAAAAGACCTCAACGCCCTCGCGTGTCCTGAGGCAGGTTAAAGACCTCCTCGCCGTCGAGCGAGTGCAGGCGAGAAAGAGTAAAAGTCCTCAGTGTTTCTGGGGGCGAGGAGATGTAACCCCTGGGGCAATGTAGAGGCAAGTAAAAGTCCTCAGTGTTTCTGGGGGCGAGAAGATGTAACCCCTGGGGCAATGTAGAGGCAAGTAAAAGTCCTCAGTGTTTTTGGGGGCGAGAAGATGTAACCCCTGGGGCAATGTAGAGGCAAGCAAAAGTCCTCCGTGTTTCTGGGGGCGAGAAGATGTAACCCCTGGGGCAATGTAGAGGCATGAGTTAAAGACCTTCTCGCCGATGAGCGAGTTCAGGCAAGTTAAAGACCTTCTCGCCGATGAGCGAGTTCAGGCGAGTTAAAGACCTTCTCGCCGATGAGCGAGTTCAGGCGAGTTCAAAGACCTTCTCGCCTATATGCGAGCTTAGGCAAGATAAAATCCTTCTCGTCTCGAACGAGTTCAGGTATGGTGTTAAGGGTGGACGAAGTTTGGAAGGTGGCTAAGGCAGGCTCGAAGAGAGCGCCTAGCCACCCGGCCCGTGGTCCTGAAGTTCGGGAAGGTAGAGGAGGATCCGAAAGGCGCCTCTACCCCCAGATCAAAGAACGATGGCCAAGACGTGAAACCAGAAAGAACCCCATCGCCAAGGGTCTCTGGCGACCAGGAAAAGTTCAAACATCGGCGAGAAAGTTAAATGACCCGTTTTGATGGAGCAGATCGGGTGAAGCCGTGTTCAAGCCAATAGCTGGTTTAAAGTTTGTTGCTTGAAGAATGTTTTTACAATAAGGTTAATTGCCTTAAGATTACGAATTGTTAAGTGTTTGTTCCTTAAGGCTGAAGTGATTCGAAGCAGTTAAGTCAAAGGTCGTGCCTACAGTTTTCCTAAGTCATTTCTTTGGAGTTAAACAAACAAGGAAAGTTGATCGAGTGAAGAAGTTATAAGAGGAAAAACGTAGACCTTTGTCATTAACAGATAGCAGTGAATAACAGTTCATAACATATATACGAGGGGACATAAAGTTTATTACAAGTTATAATGCAAGGGAAAGCACGAAGGTAGCAGATGAAGAAGAGTTGATTAGTCCTCAGCAGGAACGACTTTTCCATCCACCACTTCGTTGTTCAGCGACACCATGCTGAGATCCAGGTCGGGGAATAGGCAAGCAAATTGTTCCCGCGCAGCTTCGAATCCAGCAGCCAGAATTTGAGCAGAGTTTAGCTTGAGTTCTTCAATTTGCTTCTGAAGTTCCTCAATCCGCTTCTTGAGGTCTTCAGTTTGCTCTTTCACCTCTTTATTCTATTGCTCTAGCTCTTCAACCTGTTTCTTGAGTTGTTCATTGGTCTCTTGAGCCTGGAGAAGGTCTTCAGTAACCTTCTTAGACTCCGCTTGTGCTTGGGCCAATTCAGCAGCCACCTTTCCCTTCTCTGCGTTGGCCTCGGCGAGATCGGCTATGGCGTCGTCCCTTGCCTTTTCCACTTGCCCAAGGAATTTCTCTCGGTCGACTGACCTCTGCTCCAATTTCTGCACCTTAGCGGCGTCAGCTTTGATGAGAGCCTCCAGGTCAACCACCCTGACGCGAAGAGGCACAATCTTGCTCTCGAGTTCGACCTTCTCTTGAGCAAGTTGATGCACCTTGTGGCGAAGGTCAGGCCTCCTTGCGCGCCAGCCTGAGCTCGGTGTTCATTGCATCCTCCACTCGGGAGTGTTCAATCTCCGCGAGTGTCAGATTGGCGGACAACTTCTCCACCTCGACCCTGATGGTGCTGTTTTCGGTTTTGAGGTTGAAGAGGTCGTCTTGGAGCCTCCTGGTGGAGCTCTCCACAGCTCTGGTGATGATGGCAGGGATATCTTCTGCTATCGTCTTTAGCTTAGCAGATAGAGGCTCCCACATCCTCGTGACCTCAAGGGGGAGGTTTGCTGCTTGTAGAGGCACTAGAGGCGCTGTGGGGGCCTGTTGTGGGTTTTCGTCGCCACCTTCCTTAGCTGGTTCTTCAGTGGGCACTTCTCGACGTGGTGACGACATCGGGGATTCAGTGATTAAAATCGGAGAGGTGTGGGCAACCTCATTCCCGATTGGAGCGGCATCTGCAGCTAAGGCGTTAGAGGGAGGACCCCCTCCAGCTGATACATATGGCGTGGAGGCGCTTGGGGGGTCCTCCAAGAAATTGTCTTCGGCGGCCTCCACTGCAGGTGGCGCAGTGGCCAGTGGGACCGCTTGGACTGGTGAAACAGGAGCTTGTGGGGGTGGCGATGATGGAGGAGGAGCAGGTGTGGATGGTGGCGTCGACGTGGGAAGAGGGGGTGGTGCAAGTGGTGAAGAAGGTGCCACCCTCTTCCTCTTTGTAACGAGGCCATCCTCGGTGACCTCGTCATCCTCTTCTTCCTCCTCGTGGATGACTTGAGGGGCTTTCCTTTTAGGTCTCTTGAGGACCAATTTCTTGCGTTGGGTGGCGGGTTGGACCTCGGAGGGAGCTATTTCCTTAGGTGGCGATCGTCCGTGGACGATGGCTTTCTCCACCACCGAGTTGGGCACTGTTTGCGAGCCCGTCGCCAACCCGTGGTTTCGAGCGAGCGCCTTCAGTTCAGCGAGCATGCCTTTGCCCAACATGTTATCTGCATGGAACGAAAATGCATGGATTAACTCAAGGAAAAAATAAGTACATAAGGTAGTATGCAGCAAAGCAGATGGTATGTGCAGGAAAAATAAAACCAAAGTCTTGCGCATAACGCACAAGACGCCCAGAAACAGCTAAACAGAAGTAGTATCAAAGCAAGAGTTTAAGTGTCCTAACCTATTCGAATTTCGAGTTGGTCCTCGTAGAATTCGAAACAGATCAAGGTGGTGGTAAGGAAAGTGATGTTGGCGTCCGCCACCCTTTTCCAGAAGAGACAGAGATCTCTGTCCAATGCTCCCATGCTGTCAGGACTTCTGGGTCTCCTGAAGCAGCTCTTGGACTCTTTCTTCCCCTTGTCCACCCAGTACAAGGGGAAGCCGTCGAGAAGGGAGGCGTCCTTGTCATTAGCGCGCACTTGAACGAATCTCCCTTTCCAGTCTTTATAGGACTGCTGGAAGATGGCAAAGATCGACCTTCCAGCAATCCCATTCAAGCTGACCCACAGGCGGTCTCCTGGGTGCTTGGCTTCGAAGAGGAATAGGAACACGTCCACCGATGCGGGCAACCCCAGATGGTCGCACATCACTTCGAACGCTCGCACAAACGCCCAGCTGTTGGGATGGAGCTGGGCGGCGGCGATGTTGAGCTCGGTAAGGAGCTCCCTTTCGAAACGAGTGAAAGGGAACTTGAGCTCACCTTCTTGAATAAGGTTGTGTAGACGAAGCAGAAGGGCCCGTCAGCACTCACCTTGTCATCGGCACAAACGGGCAGATCGGGGGGGCAAGGTAGCACTATCATTTTCTCATCGTGCTCCTTATGAAACGTCTGGTTAGGCTCATCCCCCTTTGTCAGCCGCAAAACTGCTCCAGCAGTGTTCACAAAAGATGTCTCCTTCAGAAGGGTCGAGTTGGCCCAAGGATACAGGGTTTTGAAGTCTGGCAAGGGAACAGGGGCTCCTCCGGCGATAGGTGGAGTCGCCTGGGCCAGGTTAGGGCGGGAGGACGCAGGCCTCTCAGCCTAAGCCCTAAGTTATGCAGAAGGAGAAATGAAAAAACCAACCTACAGCGTATGCACCAAGCAGTTACAGGATGATGCGAATCGGTTAAAATGCAAGGAAACCCAGCGGAAGAAGGAAAGTAGGTACCTTTCGATGATCAGGAAGACGATAAAGGATGATGGTGATTCAGAATGTTGGAGAGCGCTGAGAGTTTTTTGCAGAAGCAGGTTAGAGCGTTCGTGAATGCGAGGGAAAGTGATGGAACAGTGTTGAGTGAAAATGGGTTTAAGAGTTTTTTCGAAAATGGGTTTGGGAAGCGCAAACGGCAACTGAAGAGAGCCGTTGATGAAGCCACGTGTTGAGCGATGGGTGAGGGGCTTGGTGGAGCGTCAGAGAAGCAGAAGGTACAACCGTTTGGAATTCTGCGTCAGTGCCACGTAGACCGGTGTTGACATGACTCTTTCAGTCTTTTCGCTGGACAAGTCTTCGCTTAAGACTGGGGGGCTTGTGTACCGCCCTGGTAGTCGGGAGTAATGATGTGGCATCAAGCAAAAGTATAGGCGTGTTGACAAGGCGCCAGGTTGGCAGAAGGGAAGGAAGTCGGGGGGCTCGTGAAGTCGCCAGTTGTTAAGTTGGCGTGCTCCGATCTCCAGCATACCAGGACCGGCGATCACCGGGTTAAAGATGAAGTCGCCAGATGTAAACTCAGGCGACCAAACGGTTGGAGATCGCCAGAGAAAGCACATCGCCGAAGATGAAGGAGAAGCAGATTATGAAGGCGGACGGCGAGACCACAGGGAAGGTGTATGAAGGCCCCCTAACTCGCCAGTTCCAGTAGAGATCGCACTCCCAAGTTAGCTATGCACTGGGCAGCACCATGCATAAGTAACTTAGCCAAAATGAGAGTAGAAGCAGCGCCAAGTCAAGGAGGCTCCAGATGGTGGCACGTGTACGACTGGATGCGAGCCACGTGTCCAGGTCTGTAACTGCCAGGAGAGAGAAAACAACCAGGTATATAAGAGTTCTCAACGAACTTTCTGAGGTACGCACGTTCAGAATACACTCTTTACGCTTGCGAGTTCTAGAGCTTACTGTGAGAGAGAATTTGCACGGTTCTTGTTCTCTTAGTATTTGGTGATTCAGTCACTGACTTGGGCGTTGGAGTGCGATCGGCCGCAGCGGCGCCGCTCTGTTTTCTTTGCAGGTTCTTGAGGTGGATCTCGAAGAGGAACGGAGGTGTGAAGCGGTGCACACGTCGATCCTTTGACGAGGCAGTTTCCAGCGTTTCGGTCAACAGGCAGGATCACTTATACACTCACAAACCTAGCAATCATAGCTTCCTCACTTTCTTCTAATTCAACTTTAAGCAAAAGCGTTTCTAACTCTTTGTAATATTCATTCACATTTAGCGTGCCTTGTTGAAACCGTTGGAGTCTCAACATGAGGTCTTTCCTAAAATATGGGGGCACAAACCTAGCGTGCATTTGATCCTTTAAAGAGTTCCAAGAGTCCACGGGAGGACCCTTGTGATAGATAATGTCCTTTACAATACCATGCCACCATTTCATGGCATAATCACTAAACTCTAAGGTGGCTAGCTTAAGCTTGTGCTCATCTTGGATCTCATGGATCTCAAATATTTGTTCACACTTAGCCTCCCAATCTAAATACAAATTAGGATCACTAGAGCCATTAAAACAAGGAAGCTTGACCGAAGGTAGCCTAGCCTTTGCATCTTGGTAGTGTCCAACTCCACGGTGATGTCTCTCCCCTTGGTTGTGATGTCTATTGCCATGGAATTGAGGTGGACTTTGCCTTCTCCTATGGTTATCCTCACGGCCAAAGTCATTTGAAGAACCCCTAAATGAAGGTCTATGTGAATGATGTCCACCATTGATAGAGTGAGATGGCCTAGCTTGTTGCACCTCCATCTTTTGCAATTTTTCTTCCAAACGCCTAATGGTGCGTTGAGCTTCATGCAATTCACCAAGGACTGAAGCTTTGGAAGGAGAGTGTTGCTTGTAAGATTCACCACTTGAATAGCCAGCCATTTGCAAATGAAAACAGCAAACACAAAAAAACAGCAAACAAGTTAAGAAACAAAGTTAGCAAAAAATGTATTTGGCCACCAAATTGCCGAAGTGAAACTGGCCAGAAAAATCACTCTCAAAGAAATAATGTCCCTGCACTAAGCTGATCTTGAGGCCTTAGGACTCCTCAAATGAAAGATGTCAAAGCAAGGCACACCAATCTCAAAGCCAACCACAACAAAACCAATGAAGCAATAAAGACAAACAAGAAAAGGTATAAGCAATGAAAGGCTATAACAAAAGGAATACTAGATGTCTGACAAACTCAAAGAGTAATGAATAAAAGACAAGCAAGAAAATAAGGAACTCAATGAAAAAGTAGGCACACAAAAGAATACTTAAAGAAAAGCACTAGAGTAGATGAAGAAAACAAAAACAGAACTACTGGAAAATATATTTTTTTTGTGCAAACTGTGCTTGATGTTCACTGATTTAACTGGAACGATATAAAGCGAACTGGATTATGAAATTTTAACCGCAGAAAGTTCAAGATCTTAGCTCAACAATGGCACTGGAATTACTCAAAAACAGTAATCCAATTAATTGAGATAAATTTTTCAAAATCGCTGTCAGATTACCGTATTTGTTTCGGCAGAATTGCACACTCTTTGTTTTTTATTTATCATTTTTTTTGTAATTTGAATTTTGAAGTACTTCTTTTTTCTACTCTTTTATAACACTTTAAAGAACACAAATCCAGAATTTCAGAAATTTCCAGTGAGTAAATCAATTGCAATAAATTGAAACAGTAAGCACGTTTTCAGAAAAATAGAGAAATCCTAACAGGAATGAAAAACAAAATTAAGAACTAGCAAAGACATAATGGAAATGATGTATAGGAACTTGTATAGATCTAAAATACAAGTATGAACTCAATACTAAAACAGAAAATGCACAAAGGATCAAGATACAAAGTCAGAAAACTGTATTAAACCAAAGCATGAAACAAAAAAATTCAATAAAAGTACTACAAGAAGTGATGACAATTATGGAAAAACATGACTATGACAAAACTTGTATGGATTTAAAAAGGAAAATACACAAACATATGATAGGCACAATTAAGAAAACAGCAAGAAAACTCAAAAGTAAGCCTAAAACAGAAATGTAAACGGTAAGAATGAAAGAGCTCTTGAATTAAAGTGCACCACAACTCAACAATTAAACAAGAACACACTTAAACTCTAGATACCACATGATATGATTCCAATAGCACAATATGAATGATTCTTGACATTCTTAGGAATCAACTTGAGTTGGACATGAGGTAGGCACTTTTTCATAGAATTGGATCAAGGTTCTAAGTTCATGAACTCACCAAGACTAGTACCAAAACCCAAACTCATATGGAAGTTCCATGTATTGTCAAATTGAACTGAACAAAATGAGTGAAAAGGCAAAGGAACCGAACAAACAAGCTAGAAAATGAAGAAGAAGCAAAGATGAACGGTAGAAAATGAAAAGAACCGAAGCAAAACACAAAGGAATAGAAAATGCCGAACTGAAAAACAAAGGAAGCAAGCTAAGACATGAACATAAAAAGAGAAGGAAGGAAGGAGAAGAGAAAGCTCATGAAGATGGAGGAATGGTTGGATGATCACGCCACTTAGAGGATGGTGACTCCAAGATGAGTGTGCAAGCCGCCACTTGAGGTAACCATAGAACTCTCAAGATAAGACTAAGTGAGGAAGGCAGAAAGCTCTCCAATTCTCTCAAAAATTGAGTATAGTTTCTCTAATCAAAATTCAGATCTGAAAAATACAATGGCAGCACCTTAATTTATAGGCTAGGATGTGCTGAAATGTAAACTGAAACAAATGCTAATTCCGCCCAAATAAAATGAAAGTGGCGCCAATCCTAAGTCATGAGGGAAGTGTGACTTCCTCTCTCACTTTGGCACCTCCCTATTATTTCTACACCTCTCTACTAAACGCACACCCCCCTAAGACTCCTATACTAAAGACCTAAAGATGCTTTGACAAAAGAGGTTTCTTATGTTTCCCTCTAAGCACCTTCAAACAAAGAAATTACAAAAAGAGAAAACAAACGTCCATTAGCTCCTAAATCCTTGAGCATGCTCCTTGTAAGCCTTTGAGGTGGGCTTTGACCTCCATGAGTGTCCTCCATTTGAGCCTCAACCTCTTCTTGCTCTTGATGATTGGCCACCATGTCCACTTGAGTTTGATCTCCATCACTTCCTTTAGTCTCCCAGCTAGAACTTTAGTTATGACTTTGCATACGGGTCTGAATTGATACAAGGATCCTTCACTTTTGGTACAAGTGTGATAAATGAGGCATTACACCCTCTGGGTATAAATCCAGTTTTATGGAAGATCTTCAGAGCTGCTACAAAATCATCTTTTAGGTAGTTCCAACTTTTCTTAATAAAGTTGAAGTTAAAACCATCCGGTCCAGGGTTTTTTTATCCTTCGCATTGCCACACCGCGTCCTTAATTTCTTCCTTAGAGAAAGCTTCTATCAACCTCAAACTTTGCACAGAGGAGAGGGTTTTAAACTCAACCCCATCAAGTCTAAGCTCAAAGTCTTTTATTGCTTTGAATCTAGTTTCAAAGAGCATTTTTGCTTCTGAGCGGACAAAACTAGGCTCCTCACACCAGATATGATGGAAGAGGGCCAAGCACAACCTTCCATGAAAGGCAAGAGCCAAGTCAAGAGCGTCTAAGACCAAGCTAGGAGCGTCTAAGACAAGCTAGGAGCGTCTAGGACAAGAAGACCAAGCTAGGAGGGTCTAGGACAAGAAGACCAAGCTAGGAGCGTCTAGGATAAGCTAGGAGCGTCTAGGACAAGCTAGGAGCGTCTAGGATAAGAAGACTTGGATCAAAGCTATGAATGGGAGAGTGGCATACTAGCACATATTCTGTGAAGGCCCATCAAGTGTAGTTTATCTTTAATTGGGGTGTAAATAGCATAGCCATGTGGAAAAATGTTTATTTTTCTGCACATTAGAATTAAGGAGGAGTTAACCTTGATTAGATAAAGGTTTCTAGAAGCCTTCACTAATCTAGGGACGGTTTTGTGAAGCCATGTGCACCCATGTGCTCCATGTGCCCATGTGCTTCACATTTCCATTTCATTTTGCTTACATTTCATTTGCACTTAGCTTAACATCTACGGCCTCCTTAGCCTATAAAAGGAGTTGCCTATCACTTGTATTTGCAAGATTAATGAGAGTAATGTTATGCTGCCCACATTGTGCCATACATTGCTTTTGCCTAGTTTCTAGGACCTAATCTTCATCTTCACCATCTATCAAAGGGCTGGCCGAACCTCCCTTCTTCCATACTCATCATGCACCTTCAAGATCACCACAACTCCTAGGAGGATCTTGCCCATTTCAATCCATAGCTTCCGCACCATTTTTCACAACATCCAAGAAGAGCTGCATGAGAATGCGATCAAGATACCCCATACTTCAACCCCTTTCACTTTGTTCCTTAGTCTCCTCCACCTTAATGATGAGTGAGAAAATCTAGAGCAAGAGTCTCCATATCTAAACCAGTTGGTTCTACCCTTTTGACGGAGAAAAGATTCTAATTTTGAGTCAATCTCCCAAAGTCTCCTTACCAGTTCGATTCTAGACTGCCTCTCACTTTCCGAAACCTGACCATTGCAATCTTGATAGCTAAAGCTCTCGATATCCTGCAAAATAGACCTCTTAATAGAATTCAAGTTTCCAAAAACTTCCTTATTCCATGTTTTTAAATCAGCCTTCAGGAGTTTAAACTTTTCCTTTAGCCCTTTTATATCACTTCC
Source organism: Phaseolus vulgaris (assembly GCF_000499845.2). NCBI lineage: Eukaryota > Viridiplantae > Streptophyta > Magnoliopsida > Fabales > Fabaceae > Phaseolus > Phaseolus vulgaris. The sequence continues at coordinate 28,602,415 of NC_023750.2, read as the reverse complement.
TTGGTTCGCATATGATTTCCACCTTACCTCCACCATCCTATCAAAGCCTTGTTCCGAATGCCAGGCATCAATTGATCTAAAGGGTTTTGGACGCCAGTCTTTATCCAAACACTTTATCATCAGAGCACAGTGATCAAAGACTTCTCTTCTTTGAACGTATTGCTTACACATAGGCCAACATTGCAACATTGCAGCCATTTTGAGTAATGTTATGCTGCCCACATTGTGCCATACATTGCTTTTGCCTAGTTTCTAGGACCTAATCTTCATCTTCACCATCTATCAAAGGGCTGGCCGAACCTCCCTTCTTCCATACTCGTCATGCACCTTCAAGATCACCACAACTCCTAGGAGGATCTCGCCCATTTCAATCCATAGCTTCCGCACCATTTTTCACAACATCCAAGAAGAGCTCCATGAGAATGCCATCATTTGGTATCATGAACATAGGTTCTTCAAAGATGAGTAGTTCTTGGTCATTTTCATTTTGAGTTCTTCTTATTTCCTTTTTGTTCTTTACATTCCATATTTTCTTGCTGTTTTTAAATTTTTGCTTTGAGTTGGTGTGCTGTTTGGAAATTCCAATCGGTGCATCTTGTTCAATTGTTCTCGAGCAATCTTTGTGCAATTTTTGGTAGGATTCCATACACTTTGTGTTGCTATTTTTATTTTAGGTATTTGAGTCCTTATTGCAATTTTATTTGGTTCATTTTATGCTCTTTGAGTCTTTTAATTTCTGAATCTATATGTGTTTTGTCTAGTCATGTTTTTCCAAAATGTCATCAAATCATAGTGGTACTTTGTTTGGCTTATTTGTTTCTTGATTTTGGTCTAAATATTTGATTTGAATCTGCTGTGTTTTTTTATCCTTTGGTGCCTTTTATTTTTAGCTTGAGTTCATATTTGTGTTTAGATCTACACAAATTCCTTTTCATCAATTCCATTGTGTTTGTCTTTTGGTATCTTGCTGTTTTTTTCCAGTTTTTACAGAATCCCCTGTTGTACATAACTCTGTGCTGGATGTTTTGTTTAAGAAAATTATTTTCCTACATAGGAAATTTCTTATTCTCTGGATTATGCAAGATTGAGGTGTTACGGAAAAGACAAAAAAAGAGTCAGCTCGAAAGAGTCAATAGAAAAACAATGATAAATATTATAAAAACAGTGTGCAAATCTGGCGCTACAGTTGGCGTAACTGAACACTGATTTTACAAAATTTATTAAAAAAACATGGTTCATGCGTTTGGAGTGAAACCAATGCCAGAATTTAGTTAAGATCTTGAATTATTTGCATATAAATTTTCAGAAGCAAATCTTAAAAGGACAGCTCAGCATAAATCGGGGGAAATCACGCTCTCTGGCCCACAACAATTTTTTAGTGGTGCTGTTTTTTATTTTGAAATCAATTCTAGTGCTATTCTTAGGATCCATTTTGTGTGACTACCTTTCTTTGAGTACCTTTATTTGCTTGTCTAATATTTCTTTGGAACTCTTTCTAGTTGTCACAATTTACTTCCATTTTTGTGGTACTGTTTTTCCAATTAATTTGTTTCTTGCTTTAATTCTTTGGCCTCTAATTTTGGTGCTGGATTGTTTCTCAATTGGTGCTTATTTGAGTGGAAATTTGACTTGAGTAAGGTCTAGCTTGCTTGATAGGTACTGCATTGGAGAATTAATTCCCTAATTCTAAGACGAACAAAGGCAAGGGCAGAAACAAATACCTACTAAAAACACCACAAACATTTGGAAGGTCCAACAAAGAAAAGACAACCAAGGAAGTGCCAATAGCAAAAAAAAAAAAAGATCAACAAAGGGAGTTTTCTTAATTTTCTTTGCAACTTAACTTTTGTTAATTACTTCTTTAATTACGTGATTAGACGGTGAGTGTGTCTTCAAGGGCTCCAAGTGTCCAAGAAGCCTCACCTAGGGCCGACTAGTGTAGAACTATCTAGTTTAGCAATTGTTAATTGTTTTTAATTGCATCTCTTGCTTAATTAGTTTCGCTTTTTCAATTGTGTTGCTTTGTTTAAGCTTTGTCAATCCTTGCTTGGTCAATTAGTTAGCTTGCATTGTTTTCTTGCATTAAAATCTGATTTCTCAACTTAATTATGTTCTAAGTGGTTTACTAAGAGAAAGCTTTGTGTGAAGACATTGAGGGATAGTTTTTGGCTTAGGCAAAGGCTTGGTATTTAAGTAGTCCACTGTGACTCACCTCCCTTACCTGGAAAACTACCTTCTTTGACTTTCCTAAATTTTCTCAAGGTAAAATACTTGTATACACAAAGCTTTAGTCATGTCTTCTTCTTCTCATTCTGCAAAGTCTATTGAAAGTGAAGTAAAATCTATAAAAACTCTTTTGAAAGAAGTTTCACAAGCTGTGCAAATGATTTCTTTTAAACAATTGGAGAATGAGACAAAAATCAATGAGTTGACTAAAGCCAAGGAAGAGAAGTCTCAAAAATAAAAAAAATCTCATACTCATACATCTCATCCTAAAAGTAATGAGTCTCTAGGGGAGGGTAGCCTTAGAATCAATGACTATTACCAACCACCCCCTAGAAGAAATAGGCAAAGGGAGGAAGAGAGCCCAAGGGAAGTAAGGGTAGACCTACCCCATTTCTATGGTAAGGAAGATGTAGAGGTATACCTAGATTGGGAGATGAAAGTAGAGCAACTCTTTGCTTGCCATAGGGTGAGTGAAGAAAGGAAGGTACCCTTAGCAACCCTTAGTTTCCAAAGCAATGCCATGTATTGGTGGACCTCTCTAGAGAGAGACCGACGTCTTCATAGGGAGCCTCCCATAGAATATTGGAATGACCTTAGGGGAGCCCTAAGACGTCGCCACATACCTTCCTACTACCATAGGGAGTTAATGGACAAGCTCCAAAGACTCCAACAAAAGAACATGAGTGTGGAAGAGTATAGGCAGAAAATGGAGCTCTGCATGATGAGAGCATCCATTAGAGAGCAAGAAACCACCACCATATCTAGGTTTCTAAGTGGGCTCAACCTTGAGATAAGGGATAGAGTAGAACTTCTACCCTACCAAGACTTGAATGACTTGGTTCAACTTTGCATTAAAGTTGAACAACAAAATTTGCGCAAAACTTCAAGTCAAAGGGTGGGTTCTTACTCCAACTTTTATCCCAAGAAAGACTTTAAAAGGGAGGGTAGCACATCTAGAGACGAACCCAAAGAAACTACCAAACCTTTAGTGAAAGATGCCTCCACCCCATCCATCCGTGCTAGGGACACCAAGTGTTTTAAGTGTTTTGGAAGAGGGCATGTGCAAGCGCAATGTCCAAACCAAAGGGGCTTTGTTCTTAAAAGGAAAAGATGAGTACACTAGTGGTGAGGATGAACCTAGTACACAAGAAAAGGGGGAAGGAGAGAGGATAAATCCTTTGGAGGGGGACTTATTGATGATTCAAAGAATCCTCCACAATCAACCTAGTGCATCCATCAAGACACAACGAGAGAACATCTTTCATACTAGATGCAATGTTTTAGAAAATATATGCTCTCTTATTGTGGATGGTGGATCATGCTGCAATTGCTGTAGCACTAGATTGATTGAGAAACTAAATCTACAAGTAGTTCCTCATCCAAAACCTTACAATTTACAATGGATCAATGAGAATGGGGAACTACGTGTAGACAAACAAGTGGAAATCAAGTTTTCTATAGGTAACTACAAAGACAATGTTTTATGTGATGTAGTACCTAAGGAAGCTTGCCACATCTTATTAGGTAGACCATGGCAATTTGATAAGAAAACCTTGCATGATGGTCTAACTAACGAGATTTCCTTCATCCACAAGCACAAAAAGTTTGTACTTAGCCCTTTACCACATTCCTAAGTGGTAAAAGACCAAATACAAATGAAACATAAAAGGATGAAGAGAAAATAGAAAAAGAGAAAACTTTTGGGAAACAAAAGGCGTGGGAGAAGAGTGTTCCTTCCCACAAGGTCATTCAACAAGACAAGCACATTGAAAATACCCTTGAAAAAATGCTTCTTGTTGAACAACCTAGCGTTACCTATTGTAAAGGAACACTTGCAAGCATGAGCACAAAAGAAGAGTCTTTAAAAGAAGCTTGCATAGATAAAGACTATTTCTCAAATGTGCTAGGATATCCCCAAGAGAATGTCAAGTTATCTATAAGCATCTACAAAAACAAATTTCTGTGTGAAGTAGTGCCTAGAGCAACTTGTCATGTCTTATTGAGACAATCATTGCAAAGTGTACAAATTTTCATAAACAATGGTTGTACCAACAAGACTCTCTTTACACATGAGAGAAAAAGTCTACATGAAGGAGAACTCATGGGCCAAATAAGACTTGATAAAACTCTAGAGCTTTTAAAAGGAAAACTTTTGTCACCCATGAGAAAAGAGGTTCAAAGACATTACTTTAGGTACAATTCTTGTTTTCAAACTACACCTAAAGCAAAGTCTCAAGAACTCTTTACTCCTTCACCTTTTGTAAATAATCCTTGGGAAGACACACAATTCATATTAGAGCTTCCTAGGACAACAAAAGGTTTTGATTCCTTCTTCATGGATGTGGATAAACTCTTCCTAAGAAAAGTGACAAGCCTCCATGATTTATCTTCAAAAATAGTGATGGATAGAGCTCCAAAATTTCAAAACATAGCTCTTCCTTCTATGCTTCACGAAATCATGAGGGACACCCACAATTCTTGGGATAAGAATCCTTTTCCTAATGAGCATGCATACAATGGAGTAGTCCACAAGATTACTCATAGTTCTCCATTTGAAGTTGTATGCGAACATAGTCCTCTTGCCCTTTTCAAGTTGTTACCACCTCCTAAAGGAATTATGCCTAAGGGAAAAGTAACTACTTTTGGAAATTTTAGAAAACATAAGAGGATTAGAGGACACATACAACCATCACAAGGGAGATATTGTGAGAAGTTTCCAAAAACAAAAGAAAAACAAAAATGGAAACTTCACACAATAAAATTTTCTCCAAATGCTCACACTAACTCCTTTGCTTTGTTTCAAGATTCCCATAGATTGACATTTGATCCGGGAGGACATACCTTGAGGAAGCAAGAGGCTGCTATCGGAGATCAAGTCTGCAAATATGAGGATAGATCTTCTCAAGAAGGAGGAGATGATGGACACCATCCAGCCACAACCATCCCCCTAAGAAGCAAAAGCATTGGATTTGAGGACAAATCCTTTTCAAGAGGGAGGGGATGATGGAAGAGGGCCAAGCACAACCTTCCATGAAAGGAAAGAGCAGAGTCAAGAGCGTCTGAGACCAAGCTAGGAGCGCTAAGACAAGCTAGGAGCGTCTAGGACAAGAAGACCAAGCTAGGAGCGTCTAGGACAAGCTAGGAGCGTCTAGGACAAGAAGACTTGGATCAAAGCTATGAATGGGAGAGTGGCATACTAGCACATATTCCGTGAAGGCCCATCAAGTGTAGTTTAGCTTTAATTGGGGTGTAAATAGCATAGCCATGTGGAAAAATGTTTATTTTTCTGCACATTAGAATTAAGGAGGAGTTAACCTTGATTAGCTAAAGGTTTCTAGAAGCCTTCACTAATCTAGGGACGGTTTTGTGAAGCCATGTGCACCCATGTGCTCCATGTGCCCATGTGCTTCACATTTCCATTTCATTTTGCTTACATTTCATTTGCACTTAGCTTAACATCTACGGCCTCCTTAGCCTATAAAAGGAGTTGCCTATCACTTGTATTTGCAAGATTAATGAGAGTAATGTTATGCTGCCCACATTGTGCCATACATTGCTTTTGCCTAGTTTCTAGGACCTAATCTTCATCTTCACCATCTATCAAAGGGCTGGCCGAACCTCCCTTCTTCCATACTCATCATGCACCTTCAAGATCACCACAACTCCTAGGAGGATCTTGCCCATTTCAATCCATAGCTTCCGCACCATTTTTCACAACATCCAAGAAGAGTTGCATGAGAATGCGATCAAGATACCCCATACTTCAACCCCTTTCACTTCGTTCCTTAGTCTCCTCCACCTTAATGATGAGTGAGAAAATCTAGAGCAAGAGTCTCCATATCTAAACCAGTTGGTTCTAGCCTTTTGACGGAGAAAAGATTCTAATTTTGAGTCAATCTCCCAAAGTCTCCTTACCAGTTCGATTCTAGACTGCCTCTCACTTTCCGAAACCTGACCATTGCAATCTTGATAGTTAAAGCTCTCGATATCCTGCAAAATAGACCTCTTAATAGAATTCAAGTTTCCAAAAACTTCCTTATTCCATGTTTTTAAATCAGCCTTCAGGAGTTTAAACTTTTCCTTTAGCCCTTTAATATCACTTCCTTGGTTCGCATATGATTTCCACCTTACCTCCACCATCCTATCAAAGCCTTGTTCCGAATGCCAGGCATCAATTGATCTAAAGGGTTTTGGACGCCAGTCTTTATCCAAACACTTTATCATCAGAGCACAATGATCAGAGACTTCTCTTCTTTGAACGTATTGCTTACACATAGGCCAACATTGCAGCCATTCTTCAGATACAAGGACACTATCAATTCTACTCTTTGTTGTTCCATTTGATATGAACCATGTAAACTTTTTCCCCACAATAGGCAGGTCCAAGATAAAGTTGGATTCAATGAACTCATTAAACCCCTTTATCTCACTAGTAAAATCACCCCTATCTTCCCCTTGCCTTTCAGTTCGACTTCTTATTGCATTAAAGTCCCCATAGAAACACCACAATTCCATTTGAGAGACTTCTTTACACTTAGACAAATCCTCCAAAAGTCGCTTTTTCTCTTTCAAGGAGCATGCTGCATACACATTTACCACACAACACCTTTTGGCAGATTTAACATGTTGGCCCACCGTAGCAATGTAACCCTTCCCCAATGAGTGACTTTCATAGTTGAAAGCATCTTTATGCCACATAGATAGTACTCCTCCGTTTCCATTAGTCCCTCCATTGTGAATCCACCCAATATTATTATCTCCCCATAGTGAAAAACATTTAGCGTCCGTTATTTCAACTATTTTTGTTTCTTGAATGCACACGAATTTCGCTTCCTCTATAGCTATACACCTCCTCAAGTACCTAGCTTTTGTTCCTCCCCCCAGTCCTCTTATATTTAAATTAAAAATCAGCATATAAAGCATTTAGGGTACCCACCTCTGCATTCTTCATAAACTCCGAATCTCGCTCTTCCATGCAATGGAATTCTTAAATGACCTCCTCCTCCTCTCGACGGCAAGCTAGCCCAATCTGTTTACCAAGAATCCATAAATCTGCAGGTTCCTCCGAGGGTCTAGAGATTCGAATACGAGTATTACAATTGTTGATGTCACCATCAGAAACAGATGTTGCTGCTGGGCCATCGTTTAGCGACAAATTCCTCCTCACCTGAGCCGTTCTCGCACTTAATCTAACGGACCGTCTTGGGAAGGTATTTGGTTCCCCTAACTCACTCAGCCCTTTCATCTTGCCCCGCCTTGGAGGAGATATGTTTGAACATCCCGCTACTCCCTCCATTTCCATCATCGGATCTTGTGATGTCGACCCACATTGATTCCTAATTTCCACTGAGATTCCATAAGGTTGTTCGTGAATGGGGAGGTTCGAACGAATGCCATCCTCACAACCTTCTTCCTTACAATCTGATGTCACCGAACCTACCATATGGCTGCCATCATCTTCCTTCATAGCGATTTCCTTCATTCCGTCAGATATCCTAACAGACTCCTGCTTTGGGTTCTCTCCAGGGATTCCCCCCATACACGAGTGGGCCTCTTGCTCTCGATCCTAGCCTAGAGACCCGTTGGGTTCACTCAGTGTACCCCTACTTTCAATTTCCACTACCAACTTTGCCAACTCAGCATGCACATAATGGTAATTTTGTAAGGAGAGACAAACTTTTTCATCCTGAATTATCAGAGCAACATCCGCCGACTCCTCCAGGCCCTTGGTTTCCTCTTTTGTGAAACACAGGTTTTCTTTTCTCTGCACGACAGCGCTACCCAGAGTAGAGACCTTAGAAGAGGTATTTTTTTGTCTTATTCACACTCGAAACCTCACCTTCCTCCATCTCCTCCTCTACACGGCGGTCCTCTCCTCCACACATAGCCACCTCCTCACCGCTACCCCTCCGTAGAGCAGTTTCCTCTACATAGGTCTCAGAAGAAGAGACACTATCAGAGGAATCGTATAGATTCTGGTTGCACATACATTGACCTCCAAGTCCTGTAGGATGTTCTTCTTCAATATAAATACTCAGCACTTGATCATTAATATTCATGCTCTTAGCCATTTTTGCGTTACAATTTTTAAGCAGACGAACTTGGAGTCTTGCATACTCCAGGTTTTCCCACATCGTCGTCGAGTCATGTATTGCTACCAATGTTGCTACCTCTCCTACCACTTTAGAGAAGCAATCCTTATTCCAAAGCGTTAGAGGTAGCCCATAACATCTCACCCATACAACTTTGTGGCCTGCAACTTGTTCCGCCGTCCATGGTTCAATGTTCAGAAAAACACTCTCAAACCATTACCTGTTAAGTTTAAACAACTTCTCCATATTTATATTTTCTCGCCGAGTGAGAAGAACGAGATTATCCCCCATATACCTTAGTCTTACCATACTCATGCCAACTTTCACAAATTCGTCACTGAGCTGTTCGAAGTCCAACTCTTCCCTAAACTGCCCAACTATACTGGATTCCATCCAAGGTGCAACATGTTGTTTTGTATTAATGATTGGCCCATTCCACCTCTTTTGGGGATCATCTTTAACCGCGTTTGCATATGATTTTCTTCCTGGTTTCACCTGCCAAACCTCCTTTCTCTTCTGATAAGTATTGCCACGACCCTTCTCTTGTAACCACCTTGGATTCCTTGTCTTCTCCATTCGCTTCCCCCTGTTTTCAGTCACCACCCTTTTAGGTTCCACCTCACTCCTCGTGTACCTCGGGATGTTTACATGCAGCTTCTTATTACCAATGTATATCTGGTCTAAGTCCCTTTCTAGCCTTTCCACATTCCTCACTCAAAGAATCTAACAAACCCAAATCTTCTCTCCCATTTGTTAAGTCTTCTTTATAGGAGTACTTCTTTAACCCTAGTCCATCTTCTAAAGATTTTAATCATGTATAATTCCCCATACCCGTTTGGTATGCTTGCAAAAAAAGAACGTGGTGAAATCATTCCGGTTTGAACCAGATCCTCAATTACATCCCTGCGCACCTTGCCCCTGAGCCATTTTAGCTATAAAGCATGTTAATGGATGATACAGTTTGTAATGAAATTGTGTTTGTTAGAGATCAATAATACATAATGCATGTATTCTCTCTCTCGCGCTTAACACAATGAGGAAAATTAGTGCTTAGCAAAAGATAACAGTTAGGATGCAACATTACACGTACGGAATGGGAATTGGAAAGAATATTTATGATGACAGTTGGGCGAAATCAATGATTTACTGGATTTAGCCCGTACAAGCTAGATGATTAAATATTAAAACTCACCAATTTTACTCAATTAATATCATATTTAATTTAAAAATAAACTTAGATGGTTAAGAAATATGTTTTCAATGAAATCTGGTAATTATTAATTATTAATTAGTACATTTCTGTGAAATTTTTTAATTATTAATTTTTTTTATTATATTAATGATAAAATCCTACTTAATATTTGTAATAAAACTGTCATAAATTTTCTGCTCCTGCAGTGTACATGTCGACTCTAAACACAGTTCTAGTATAATTTTAAAACGAATTTATCTAAATGAGCACCTTTTTATTTCTGAAGATAGGGTTTAGGGTTTAGCTAAATAGCAAATTACAAATAATCTAAACTCGCCAACTTATGGTACGGTTTTAACAATTTTTTTTATACCATTTTAATATAAGATCGTATATAAAATATATGTTTAAAATTTTAAATTTTTATATTCTATTAAATAATAATAATAATAAAAATTTAAAATTTGTATATTTTATATACGATTTTTAATTAAAATTATATATAAAATACACGTTTTCAATATTTTAATGTATAATAATATATAAATTTGAAAAAAATTAAAAATTAAAAATTTGAAGTTTTTATATTTTATATATTATTTATAATTAAAATTGTATATAAAATATACGTTTTTATTTTTTTAATATATTAAATTAAAAAAATTTAAAAAGTTGATATTTTTATATTTCATATATTACCTTTATTTAATATTTATAATATATATATATAATTAAAGAAAAATATATTTTTTGTAAAATATTTTTTAATTGAATAAATTTTTATAAAATATTTTTTTATTATAATAAAAAAATATTATTATATATTAAAAATATTAAAACACATATTTATATATGATTTTAATTAGCAATTTATACGAATTCCAAATTTAATATTTTTTTAATTTAACAGAATACCATTTTTAAAATTAAAAATTATATTTAATATATGATTTTACATTAAAATCGTATATGAAATATATGAGTTTTATTTCTTTTTAAAATTATTTGTAATATACATTTATCATCGAAAAAAGTTTGTCCATTTCAAAAAATTCGTTTTAAAATTATACTAAGTTGAAAAAAAAAACTACTTAACACTCACTAATATCACTAAAAAATTTATTAAATAACAATTAAACTTAGAGAAAATAAATAAATAATTATTACATCAATTAAATAAAATAATATTATAGAAACTAAAAATATTAGTATCTGTACCGTCTCAAGTTCAAATTGGACATATACCGATCTGGTTAGAATTGTAAGTATTCAATTTCTGGCTAAATCGTGGCAAGACTCATGATGAAGTAAAATTAACCAATGTAATAATATTAATTTAGATAAATATATTTTAGGAATTAATTTTATTAATGTACAAATAACATGATTTTAGTGTACAATATTCTGATATCTTTGAATGCTCTGATTTACCTGTACAATGTTCCTGATTATATTACATAAAGCTCTGGATTATATTATAGAATACTCCGATTTATATGCATGATATTTAGATTTTATGAAAGATACTATAATATGACACATTAAAACCAGATGGAGCCCTCTCATTCCTTGGAGGCTGAATCACTAGAGCTTGAAGGGAGCTACTCGGAGCCCACCCGAATTTCGACTGACCTCATCTCGGCAAGAACATTTGGCGTCCACCTTGTGGAGGTAAAATTGTTCCCACTACTACCACTCACTTAAAAAATATTATTTAGTGTTGATTTTACTTTTAATAAAATATAATTTTTATTACAAATATTTTTGCCAGTTGACTTGAGTGGAAAGCTCCGCTTCTAACATGACTCCCCTAGATTCGGTTTTGCGTCTTCTTGTTGAACTGGAATGTGGCTCTGTTGGGACAGAGGGGACTCTACTTGTTGATTACACTCCAACGATCAAGTCGGTGAGAGCTTACTAAAATTAGATTAGTATTCAGTTTCAGTCTTAGAAATAACGTACCTTTACCTAGGGTCTCTTGCCCCTTTTATAACTACCATTGTAATAGAAATATCTCTTTATCTTCAGAATAATATGATAACATATTTAAACAATAAAAATTATATCTTTCATCTTTAGAATAATATCACAACTGATAAAAAATAAAAATATCTCTTTATCTTTCATCTTAATTACCTTTTCTAGGCTGACCCCTACCTGGGCCGAGGTCCCAAGCATTCTTGTCTAGTACACAAGCCTCCAGGCTCGAGTCGAGCTTGATTAGACGAAGAGGCTTACAAGAATATAATCTCAACTAAAAAATATAACATAAAAATATTCTTCCTACGGGCACCTTTACTAACGGTGCTAACAACAGAAGAGAATCTCATACACCTTTATTCACGGGTGCTCGCTACCTAACTTATTATATAGCAAACTTCAACTAGCTCAAATATAACAACTACTATCACACACATGTGGACTAATCCATCTCTACCTCTTACGCAGAAAGTAATAAAGATAACAAGGATGCAACTTAGGCAAAATCGAAGCATAAAAAACCGTGAAGTCCTCAACTAACAAAGAACTAACCTTTTAATGAACTAAACCCCATAGTCGCAATGAGCCGATGCTACCTCACCAAACATTTCTCACTACATCATTAATTACCTTTAGTAACATTTTCATATTTACATTTATTTAAAATGTGATTCTATATAAATTTTAATTACTATAGTAACATTTTTTTACATAAATGTCACTAAAAACAGAACAAACATAATATTATAGCATTTTATAAATAAATGTTACAATAAATAAATTTAAATTTGTATATTTTTATAAATATTACTAATAAAATATAAAAAAAACATGAATTTCTTAGTCTTAAAAGTCACTCTCTCAAACTCATTTCCTTCTACTCTCTGAATCTGTACCTTTTCTCTAACTCACTGAGTCTCCTTGCTCTATGAATCTCACACTATGGTTACTCTCTTTACTTTCAAAATCTCATTCTCGTTTCATTTTCCATTTTCTCTTAGTCTCGTTCCTCTTCCTCATTCTCACACTCTCGTTTCACTCTCTTGTTCGCGCTCCTAGTCTCCGTCTTGCTCGTTCTCTCTGTGTCACTGTTATTCTCATCGTTACATGATTGATCACTCTCACGGTCAAACGCAGGTAAGCATTTCACGCTCTCTCATACGTTCTCTATCTCGTGCTTGCGTCTCGCATTGTCAGTTCAAACGCAGGTATTTGAATTTGATCTATGTTATCTCACAAATATCAATTTGTCCTTACAAATTGGGTAGGATTTTTTTGTCTTTGATTTTATTTGGTTTTCATTTTAATTTTCATTGTGTTTTTATATGGTTTTTAATCTGTGTGTATTGTATTGACTCTCTCTCACATTTGAACTCTTGGATTAGTGTTTTTTTAGCAGGTCAATATTGTTGTTTCATTTTTTGTGATTAATTTATGTTTGATTCCTGTATTAAAATGCTGATAATTTTGTTTGAGTGATTATCTCCTTGATTTTGTACATAACGTCTTGATTCTGATTTGGTACAAAACTATAGTGTTATGATAATATTAATTATTTCTATTTGTGCATATATATGTGCAGTTGCATCTTTAGTATAACTGAAGTTGTCTTCTGAGTATAGTTGAGTAGAACTGCAAAAGTTCTTCTGATAAGAATACTAGAATAATTCATTTCATTTCTCTCTGCATCATTTGGAGCTTTCAGGTGCCGTTTTCCATGCACCTAAGCTTCTATGAAATGCCTCCATGATTGATTTTGTTATGTATATAAGTCTTTTATTAATAAATTGAATTGAAGGAAAGTTAAATGGTCTTTGTTTCTTCTCAACATCAAAGCTAACTTGAGTTGGAATAAAATATAAAGTAAAAGAAGGCGAAACCATGATGCAAGGGTTGATACGCTGACTCGTAGAATTAGTGTGAACAATTCTTAAACTATATGTTAAGTAATTACTAATAGGTTTTTCTTTACCATTAGGATGTTGTGATTTCTTTTTATTACGTACACTCCGAGTAGTTTTGTTCTCCCTTTCCTTTTCATTGGTTTTTCTACTTCCTTTCTCTTACCACACTTCTTAAGTTATCTAGGATTCTAATAAGTTTTAATTGATGTATATGTATGTGTAGTAGTAGCAGCCCAAACTATTATTGATTAGGGCGCTGTTGAGATATTAATATGCAACATTCTTGTATTGCCTTCAAATTTTGCTGTTGGATTCCAAAAGCTGCAACATTTAGAGTTAATGGTTTAGCTAGATCGAGACATTTAGAGACATTGGTTGGTGCTCAAATGTATTGAAAAAGCATTGGCCAAAGACTTCATAATCTTGGGAATACTCAAATAGCTTCAAATGGGGAGCATAATAATGGTAAGTCAAACTTGGGGGAAAGAATACTGGAAATGCAGGAGTTATAATGTCCTGCATTCATAATAAAGAGTTTTCAAGGACCAAATAAGTGAAAATTACTTAGATTCATTGCTTTAAATTGAGTTAGGAATGTAGTATTAGGCCTATTGATGGAGATTAAGCTCAAGTGGACATGGAGGCCAATCATCAAGAGCAAGAAGAGGTTGAGGACGGCCATGGAGGTCAAAACCCACCTCAAAGGCTTACAAGAAGCATGTTCAAAGCTTTAGGAGCTAGGGGACGTTTATTTTCTCTTTTTGTAATTTCTTTGGTTGAAGATGCTTAGAGGGAAACCTCTATTGTTAAAGCATCTTTTAGTCTTTAGTTAGGAGTCTTAGGAAGGGGGGTGCGTTAGTAGATAGGTGTAGGAGTAAATAAGGAGGTGCCAAAGTGAGAGAAGAGATCACACCTTCCTCATGACTTGGTTTAGGCGCCACTTTCATTTGAATTTGGGGGGAGTTTTTTAATTTATTTAGCTTGCATTTCAGCACCTCTAGGATATAAATTAAGGTGCTGTCCTTGTATTTTTCAGATTTGAATTTTGATTAGAGAAACTATACTCAATTTTTGAGAGAGCATTGGAGAGCTTTGTGCCTTCTTCATTAGTCTTATCTTGATGGTTCCATGGTTACCTCAAGTGGCGGCTTGCACACTTATCTTGGAGTCTCCATCCTCCTAGTGGCGTGATCATCCAACCATTCTTCCATCTTCATGAGCTTTCTCTTCTCCTTCATTCCTTCTCTTTTGATATTCATGTCTTAGCTTGTGTTCTTGTCTTTTGGTTCGGCTATTTCACTTTTCAGCAAGTTGTTCTTCTTTGTTTTGTGTTTTGGTTCGGTGTTTTTACATTTCCAGCACTTCTTTTCAGTATTCTTGCCTTTTATTTCATTTTGATCGGTTCATTTCAGTTCTATGTCAATTCTATTCGGTGCAATTGCTTTTCCTCTCATTTTAATCGATTCAATTTGACAATAATTGGAACTTCCATATGAGTTTGTGTTTTGGCACTAGTTTTGGTGAGTTCTTGTTCATAGAACCTTGATCCAATTCTATGATAAAGTGCCTATCTCATAACCAACTCAAGATGAATCCTAAGAATGTCAAGAATCATTCTAATTGTCCTAGTGGAATCACATCACCTATCTTGAGTCAGAATATTTTTATAGAGCATGCTCGCTAGCACTCTTCGTTGGTACGTTCGTTGGTTCTCACTCTCAATCTGTTCAATTCGTTCACCCACATTGTTGACGATGCTCAAATGCACGTACTTGAATCTAATCTCCATCGCAGGCTTCAAGTTGTTTCTACAATTAGGTAAGGTTTTTTGTTTTTGACTTGATTTTCGTTTTCATTTTGACTTCATTTTTATTTGCTATGTTAAACTAAACTCAGAGTTGGGCTTGAAATTCCAACAATTGAAGGTCGATTTGAGCATATAAATGTTGAAGCACAAGTTTATGTTGGAAGCAGAGCATTGCCTACCTTACTCAACTTCTTTGTGAATGTGCTTGAGGTAATTCAAATCTCACATATGGTTCCTTTATTCATATAATGGTTTTGATCTATTTATTTTTTCGGTCTTTCTTTTGTTCAGGGACTCTTAAATTTTCTTCACATGATTAAAAGTCCAAAGAAACCGTTACATATCCTCCATAATGTTAGTGGAATCATAAAGTCTAAATGAATTCAAAAAAATCTTTGTTTGTTATTTTGCAATTTTTTTTTTCTTAGCTTTAAAAACTCTTTGTAAAAGTGAGAAGTGAGAAATTCAAGTGTGAAGTCTAGAGTCCCACACTAAAGATGAGTGAGGTGAACAATATAGAAGAAGAAATGCCTACAAATCTAATGTAGGTTTTAGATTGAAGGTGGTATCAATATATTTTATTAAAGGTTGATTCATGACTCAAGACTTATTAAGATCCATGTCTCTTAGGTTAGGTACCAACTCGATCGAATATCTCCACTTGAGGAACCCAACAACAATAAAGGAGCATCTAGATATTTTCTTCTTCTGATGTTGAGCTTTTTGCAGAATGGCATTGCTTTAAGGGCCACTAGCCTGAAAAGACCACGTTGCTGTTGGCATTGGCTGGGAAGACTTGGTAAAGATTTGAAGGTAAGGAAACCAATTTTAGTAATAATTTTTGAGAGAATAACTGTTATATTTCTCTAACTATAGTAACAATAGTTTTAGTTGAGTACTTCCTGAATTATAGTAATTAATATCATTGGAGATGAAACCTTAGCATTCTGGGAGAGTAACATACAATGGACATGGACTTGAGGAGTTTGTGCCACAAAGGACATCAACTTACATAAGTCAACATGATAATCACATTGGAGAAATGACTGTGAGAGAAACACTGGCTTTCTGAGCAAGATGTCAAGGGATTGGACACAATTATGGTTATTGTGAAAAAAAGAATGCATAAACCTTTTAAATATATCTAAAAAGAGATAGTGTTTTTAATAATAATTTTGAAATTTACTACTTTATAGAGATGTTGACTGACCAACTTAAAAGAGAGAAGGAAGCAAACATTGAACCAGATCCTGATGTGGATGCATATATCAAGGTGAGAAATAAGATCGAAATGGAAGCCTTGAATCTTTATGTTTGAAATGGAGAACACACTGAATTTTGAAGAAGCTGCATTGTTTCATTACTTGTTCATTGCAGGCAGCAACACTAGAAGGGCAGTAGAACAGTGTGGTCATTGACTACATTCAATGGGTTTCAAGTGTCCTGAAAGAAAAGGAGTTGCTGACTTCTTACAAGAAGTATGAGTGTGATTCACTTAATCTTCCTTTAAAAAATTTCCCTTGCTTTTGTGAAGATAGAGTAAATTTTTTCCTCTTCATTAGGTGACATCAAGAAAAGATCAATGGCAATATTGGGCACATAAAGATGAAACGTATAGCTTTTTCACTGTCAAGGATTTTGCTGAAGCCTTCCAATCATTTCACATAGGTAAACAACTTGGAGATGAAATGGAAAATCCTTTTGACAAGTCTAAGTGCCATCCAAATGCATTGACCACAAAATGTATGGTGTTAACAAGAAAGAGCTGTTGAGGGCTTGTGCTAGCAGAGAATTTTTGCTTATGAAGCGAAATTCCTTTGTCTACATATTCAAAGCCACACAAGTGAGTAACATTATCAAACCATATTTGTAGTTCAAAAATGCTTATTTGTTCATGAATAAAAGGTTAAAAACACTGTATCATTTTCTTCTTTTTATTTGTTTTATGTGCCCTTAAACATGTCTTGTTATGCATTTTCAGCTTACTTATTTAGCTATCTTGACAACAACACTATTTCTCCGAACCAAGATGAGTCACTATACCAAGGCAGATGCAGAAACTTACATGGGTGCTTTATTCTTCACAGTCACTGTTGCAATGTTCAATATTGGGTATGATCCAAATAGTTAGGCAAGAAGAAACTAAGAACTCATTTGATTCTCTTATTACATTTTTGTTTTAGAAAGAAAACAATTGGACATTATTTAGCAAATCAAGCTTTGAATTTTTTTGCTAAAACGAGTGTTTTGGAAACCAAAAACAGGAACAAATGGAAGATATTTTCTCATCCTCTTTTTTTGTTCTCTCCAAAAGTTTTGTTCAAGTAGTCAAGAAACTAACTTTTAGAAAACAGAAGTGTCTTTAGAAGACAAACATTTTCATATATGCTGGAGGGACAAATAAAATTTAGAAAATAGAAAACTGTTTTTGAAAACAATGAACAAGCAAGGCCTAAATCATTTGTCCTCATTCTTCAACTATGTTATTACTCACTTACTTTTGGAATCTAATGAGAAATCTTATTGGCAGTACTTGGTAATCTTTTGCATTAACCAGATGGCACAAACACTGTTTCGGTTGATGGCTGCAATAGGAAGGGATATTGTCGTGGCAAACACTGCTGGCACATTTGCACTGCTTGCAGTTACAGTTTTGGGAGGATTTGTGATTTCAAGAGGTGAGAAAATGGTAGTGTAACTTCAAAGTTGGCTAATCTAGTGAACCTTTCTAATTTGAAAACTTTCATTTTTTTGCATTAGAGGATGAGCACAAATGGTTTATGTGGGGTTACTGGTCCTCACCAATGATGTATGGACAACATGTTATAGCTGTGAATGAGTTTCTTGGGCATAGTTGGAGAAAGGTAATCAATTTGTTTTTAAAGGTGAAGTAGTTCTACGAAGAAGAATGAGCTAAGGAAAATGATATTTATTTAAGATAATTGGGTGATATATTTTTCAGGTTAGTCCAAATTCCAATGAAACATTGGGAGTGTTGATACTGAAATCTCGTGGATTTTTCTCTTCAACTTTCTCTTCACCCTGGTTTTGCAATATCTCAGTCGTAAGTGTCATTTGTAAACTGTGATCTTTAGTTGAACTTCATTTCTGAACACAAATGCATTATGATAATTAAATATGTTGCTTAGCATTCAGAAAGGATCAAACAGGGCTATCCAAAGAGAATTTGCTAGAGAAAAATGCTTCAATGGTTGAAGAGTTCATTCAGTTACCAACAGGAAAAATTCTTCTAGTGAGTACTTAAGTTCTAAGCTATAGGTTTTGTGCTTATAACTTGAAGTTCTAAGCCATAAATAACATAACATGATGATAGACAGATACAAAGATGGACAAAGAAGCAAGTCCATCATCCAGGTCCTCTTCAAGAGAAGTTGATAAAAACAACAAAGCTAGTGATAACGGAAGGAAAGGCATTGTTCTTCCTTTTCAACCTCTATTCCTCACTTTTGATGAGATAAGGTATTCTGTAGACATGCCACAAGTACCTATGTTTAATATATATTTCAATTAACCTTTCTGTTTATGTGTAATTAGTCACATTTAAAAGGTTAAATTATTCATTTAGCCCTTGTAGGTAACACTCATTTAGGAATGTGTAAAACAAATTAAATTTTAGTTCCTGTAAGGGTGTATAAGGATTGAAACTCAAATTTTTGAGATTAAACTTAAGAAGCATAGTAACAACACATACGTATCTTTACCAGTACTAGTATTGTATGTGGACTAAAAGTCAACTCTTTTTTTTCATAGATAGACTAATTCCTAAGTGTCATTTATTGGATCAAATACTTAGTTTAACCTGTTTAAAAGTATCAAAAAGGCCACCAATATACTGTAATACATCTTAAGTCCTACATTGAAAAGCATGAGATTCTAGTGTGAAGTCTATGAGGTCTGAGACTCTCAACTATTGTAGTTATCTTTCCTGATGTGATTCTTCCAAGGTTATTACCATGCTTATATATGAAATAATAATTAAGTACTTCAATACCAACCTTTGCAACTGTTAATTCTGAAATTGGGAGGGAGCAGATATATTCTGATCCAATTGGAAGCAACTCTTCCCATCTGATCCAGTACTAGTACTTTGAGGTAAGTCTCATGTCAATGATTAAACATTGTTGGTGATAGGGTGAACCTGTGTTTGATATACTATCAGTTTTTCCTTGTCATAAGCATTGCAAGTATGATTAGAGTGTGTTTTAGGCTTTTCTTATGCTACTGAAGCCAAGGCTCAAGGAGCACGAAAAAGTATTCAAGGATTTCATTGGCAAGGGAAGGATGAGGAATCTTAGAAGTTGTGGTTAAGGCTGAAGAATGAGGTTGCAGCTGAACTAAAGGAGAAAGGTTTCGATGTTGAATAACTGTAATGTACATTTTACAGTGAATGACTGCCAATGTCATTCTCATTATACATTAACTGATTGTGAGAATGTAGTTGTAATAAATGCTAGGAATCTTATGTGTGCTAGATGGTAAACAAAAGTGACAATATATTGATAAGGCATGTCTAAATTCACTTTCAAACATTGAAAATCCATTGAAATATTATTGGTGTTTGTGTTGACAGATTTTTATTACTAGCTTGCTTTATTAAATTCATATCTTACAATCCAAATCTAATTAATTTGTATATTTTTCTATTCAAACAATTTACTAAAGATGTTTAGTAAAAATTTTATAATGTTACTTTTTTTATTAAAAAATATTACTAAAAAAATTTAGTAACATTTTTTAAATGTCACCTCTTATTGAAAAGTTACTAAAGCTTTTTAGTAACATTTTTATAATGTTATTCTCTTTCTAAAAAAATATAACTAAAAATATTTAGTAATATTTTTAAAATGTTAGTTATTTATTAAAAAAAGTTACTAAAAGTTTTTAGTAACATTTTTATAATGTCATTGTTTTATAAAAAGCATTACTAAAAGAATTTAGTAACATTTTTAAAATGTCATATTTTTATTAAAAAAATTACTAAAAATAATTAGTAACATTTTTGTAATATTATATTTGTTTGAAAAAATATTACTAAAATGATTGAGTAACATTTTTAAAATGTCACCTCTATATTAAAAAAAATTACTAAAGATTTGTAGTAGTAACTTTTTTTTTATAGTGTTACTTCTCATTAAATAAACTTTCCTAAAAAGATTTAGTAACATTTTAAAATGTTACATTTTTATTAAATAAATATTACTAAAAATATTTAGTGACATTTTTATAAATGTATCTATTGAAATGTAAAGATGTTACTAAAAGTCTTTAGTTACATAGGATATCCGTTACATTTGAAAAAATGTTACTAAATCTAATTAGTAACATTTTTCTTGATTTAGTAACATTTTCTTGATATTACTAATTATCATATATGTAGTAGTGGCTTCGCTTACGCATACTCGGATAGCTGCACCTTTCTAAGCTTGGTCGTCTCATCCTTGCCTTTAGCCAAACAACTTTAGTTATGATTACTAAATGCTCATCTTAAAACATTTTATATCTTACATATAAAATTATATGTCATTGCATATATGATTTCATCTAAAGATAATTAAATTTAGCATGTTCCCAATAAAAAAAATGTATAACAATTATCTCTAACAAGGCCATCTTTAATAATATAGCATTTTTCGTATAAAATTTGAGTTTTGTTTGGAAATGGGCTGGAATAATACTCAGACCCGAGAAGTTCGATAAAATAGAACTCAAAATGAATTTGGTTGTATTCGGACTTAAGTAGTTGTTGAACTTTGGAGCTTTGATGTTTCAAATCCATATGAAGCCTGAAGCTGTGCTGCTTTTTGGTTTGGGTTTAGATTAGGTTGTTTAGAATCTTTGTTAAGATCAGTTCTAAATCCTACACAAAGCTTGATCAATCAGTTTTAAAAGAAACAAGGTGTTTTTCCAAGCAAAGGGAAAACAATCAGTTGAATCATCGAGAAAATCGGTTGTTTGTCACTTAGCTGGCTTGAGGTTTCTGAAATTGTTTTCTGAATTAGTTATGCAACAACTTAACTCATTCAACCGGTTAAATCATGGTTTCAACCGGTTAAATGTGTGTTTTCATAACAACTTTTTGAAAACTTGTTTTAACTAATTCAGTGATTAAAACTGTCTTAAAACGGCTACATTTCAGAGCTATAAATATAGTCTCTCTTTCAAAGCAATATACACATTCAAATACAAAAAGTATTGATACATATTTGAGATCAAAGAGAGAGATTCATTTTTTGAAAAGAGTTTTTCAAAAGTGCAAGATTGTTGTTCAAGCTTTGTTGTGGTAACAAGTTATGATCATAGGAGTTTCCTGTATTGTGCAAATCCAGGTGTTTTCTATCCTTGTTTAGTTACTTGTAATAGTACTTCTTTTAACTGTTGTGTGTGTTTGAAAATCCTATAAAGACAGAGGGTTGTTTTGTCTTGAGGTATGAAGTGTTGCAAAGAGGGTGAGTAGGCTTTGTGGGATTCAAAGTCACCTCTTTGTGGTGAGTTGTAATCTGGTTGTGATTACTAGTGGAACTCAGAGATTGTCTGAGAACTGGATGTAGCTTTGTGTGAGTGAACCAGTGTAAACCTTTTGTGTAAATCTCTTCTTCTCTCAAAGTCTATAACTGTTTGTGATTAATTCATTTCTACTGCTGGTATAAACAACCGACTAAAACGAAGTTTTAACCAGTTAAAATTCTGATAACAGTTTCTGTTTGATTGCTTTCCTTAATTGCTTATCTTGATTGTTTGATAAAGATTCATTCTAGATCAAGTCTTTGTGAAAATCTTTCACTAAACAATTCACCCCCCTCTTGTTAAGCCATCAATTCTTACAATTGGCATCAAGAGCTAGGTTCTTGAAAATTACTCAAGTACTTGTTTCTATTTTTTTTTCTGAAAAATCTTTTTTGATTGCTGACAAAATGCCTTTTGGGGAAGGTGCTTCTTTGAATAAACCACCTCTGTTTTGTGGTAAAAATTATCCAATTTGGTGCATAAGAATGAAGTTCTTTATTGAATCATTAGATAACTAAATTGGGAATGTCATTTCAAACAATGCGTACATGCATATGCCTGAAAATAGCTTTGTATCATTTAGAAAAGAACACCTTGACTGTATTGCAAAAAATGTAATTGTCTTTGCTCTAGATCTGATGAATTACTCAAGATTGCAGAATGTATCTCAACTAAAGAGATGTGGGATACGCTTGAGAAATATCACAAGAATCCAAGGAGTGCTTTGTAGGACAAGGAAGAATCTTTTGTTGATTCGTCTTTTTCAAAAACCAAGGTGAAGGTTTGTCTCATGGCAAAGGAAGAATCTGGATCAAACCAAGTAAGTACATCTTCTTCCAATAATTGTGAAAATTATTTTCAACTTCTTAAAGCTTTCCAAGAAACTCATGAAGAAGCTAAAAGATTAGCTCTTTTAAATAATCGTTTGAAAAGTGAAAACAACAAGTTGAAAGAGAAAATCACAGTTCCAGAAAATGATTTGAGTCATTCAAATACTGATTTCAAAAATCTTGAACTGATTTATCAAAACTCATCTTGCAAATATGATTCAAGTTTTTGTAAAAATTGTGTGTCCTTACAAAAGAAATTTTTATACCTTGTGAAAACGATTGATAAAATTTCAAAAGGAATATCAAATCTTGAAGATGTGTTAGCATCTCAAACATGTGTTTTTGGGAAGAGGCCCAAGCACAAGCCCACATGCAAGCCCACCAAAGAATAGATTTGGGCCAACCACTAGAGTTATGGCCAAGAGGATCCAAGAAGACTGAAATGCTGCTACTGATGGCAGAGAAACATTCTTATACAAATGCCATAAACTCTAGTGTAGAGTAGAATTTAATTTCTTGTCAAAATTAGCATATGAACTTTATTTGTAATTTTTCTTAGAATTAATTTTGGCACCTAAAACACCAACCTAGGTAATCTTAGAGTTTCTAAAAACCTCTAAATTTACCAAGGCCAGTCTAGAAAGCCCATCGAGGAGGTGAGTATACAAACTAGACACACCCCTCCCCATGTGCTCATTTAGGCGCCACTTTTAGGAAGGAATTCATTTGAATTTCCCTCCACTTTCTTTTGAATTTCCAGCCCTCTAAACACTATAAATAAGAGGGCTTGGCTCGTGTATTTGCAAGATTAATATACTAGTGAATTGCTGCCAAATTTGAGCCAATTTCACTTCTTGTCTAGACCCACCAAAGGTTAGACTATTGATCTTGAATTCTCACCTTACCAAAGAGAGATGAAATCACCACTCTCATTCCCTACCTAGCATGCACCTCCAAGGCCACCACACCTCTTAGGAGGGCCTTGACCGTATACAATCCATTGTGCTTCTGCCGATCACCAACAAAAACTCCAATCAGGAAGACACTTCTCCATCATTAACCCTTAAAGCAAACAAAATGGATGTTCAAAACCTTTTTCAACTTTCACCAAAAATAAATCGGTTAAAAAGTCGAAAAAACCGGTTGTTTTTTGTTTCTACTACATCAAAAAGGGCCACTCTGTTAGGTTTGTGTAAAATCAGGAAGTTTTTTGTTCCTAAAGGTATTCTGAAATGGGTTCCTAAGGATCCTAAGGCTCCTTGGAAACACATTAACACTCATGGACCCAAATTTGTAAGGGGACCAGATCTAGCCACCTGATTTTAATTTTTGCAAGGTTGCTTGGAAAGAAAACAACATCTATGGTATCTAGATAGTGGTTGTTCCAAACATATGACTGGAGATGCATCCAAGTTCATCATTATTTCTCTCAAACAAGATGGGCATGTAACCTATGGTGACAACAACAAGGGAAATATACTTGGAAAAGGTACCATAGGCAATGAAAATAGCTTGCTTATTTATGATGTGCTTTATTTTGAAGGTTTGAAGCATAGTTTGCTCAGTATCAGTCAACTCTATGACAGAGGATATCAAGTAACCTTTAGAACGAATTCATGTGAAATTCGATTGCCAAATTCAAAAGATGTTCTACTTATTGTTAAGAGATCTAACAACATCTATTTGCTTGATATATCTAGCTCCACATCAATAGGTTGTCTTCTAGCAAAACATGAGGAATCATGGCTTTGGCATAGAAGAATTGCACACATTCATATGAATCATTTAAATAAACTTGTTTCAAATGAACTTGTTCATGGCTTACCCAAACTGAAGTTCGAGAAGGAACATGTGTGTAAGGCTTGTCAAAAGGGGAAAAAAACTAGAAAATCTTTTAATTTGAAAAATTGTGTTTCAACTTCAAAACCCCTTGAGCTTTTGCACATGGATCTTTTTGGTCCTTCTAGGACCATGAGCCTTGGATGAAGTATGTATGCTCTTGTGGTTGTAGATGACTTTTCCAGGTTTACTTAGACACTTTTCCTACACTCAAAGAAGGAAGCATATCTAGAATTTAAAAAGCTAGCAAGAAGGCTGCAGAACACATGTTGCAACAACATTGGAGCTATCAGGAGTGATCATGGAGGGGAATTTCATAATGAGAAGTTCATAAGCTTTTGCAACAAGTTAGGAATCTTCCACAACTTCTCTAAACCAAGAACACCCCAACAAAATGGAGTGGTGGAGAGAAAGAATGGATCTCTAGAAGATCTTGCAAGGACTATTTTGAATGATTCTTCCCTACCTAAGTGCTTCTGGGCTGATGTTGTGAGTACTGCTTGCTATGTGATGAACTATGTGCTAATCAGACCTATCTTGATGAAAACCCCGTATAAACTATTGAATGGAAGGAAGCCAAACATAGGTCATTTGAACATCTTTGGTTGTAAGTGCTACATTCTAAACAATGGCAAAGATAGTCTGGGTAAGTTTGATGCTAAATCAGACAAAGGTATCTTTCTTGGTTACTCTTTATCTAGCCATGCTTGTAGGGTCTATAATAAAAAGCTTATGACTGTTGAAGAATCTATACATGTTGTCTTTGATGAAACTAACAAGTCTGAACAAAGTTTAGCAAAGATGAACACAGAAGAAGGTGAACAAAACATCTTCCTGAAGAATCTTGACAACAACAAAGAAATTCAACCGGTTGATTTTGGGAAACAAGCGATTGAAAATCTGCAACAGGATCTACCAAAGGAGTGGAGGATCCCAAGAGACCTATCTATTGACAATATCATTGGCCAGATCAACAAAGTTGTATCCACGAGAAGGAATATGGCAAATTTCTACAACCATACAACAATTGTTTCCAAGATTGAACCATAATCAGTCAATGATACTCTCAAGGATGAGCACTGGACAACAATAGTGCATGAAGAGCTCAACCAGTTTGTGAGAAACGATGTGTTGACCCTTGTCCTTAATGTTGATCAAGAGTGATCAAGTGCTTTGAAAAATCCAAATCCTATGTGTTTGATGCAAGGTTGGTGTTGCTACTGTGTTTTGGGAGGGATCTAGGTAGAATAGAATGTGATCCACTCCTTTGTTGAATCTAAAACTGATGTGATTTAAAACCTTTTAGAAAATAAAGTGTTTTTCCAACTAAGTGAAAAACAACCTGTTGTTTTGTCGAATCAACTGGTTGTTTTACTCTTAGGAGTTTTTGAAAAGGTTGAAAACTGTTTTACTTTGGTTGACATAACTACCAAACCAAACAATCGGTTGTTTCGTGGTTTCAACCGATTGTTTCTTTGAAAATCCTATCAGAATTCTGTTTTGGTTGTTGAATGTGCTTTAAATGATTTCCAATTGAATACACTCCTTCATTAATTGCTTTGACCAATCTTTGGAAAATATAAATGGTTTCTTTATGTTTTCATACAAGCAAGAGAAACAAATTTGTGTTTTCTAGTTGTGACAAAAGTTGATTTCAAGATTTGAACATTCACATCAAGCTTTGGATTTTCAAAAAGAGTGGAATAGGATTGCAATTGTACTGATTTCAGTATGTTCTGTAAACAAGTGTAATCCCTTCTCAACCTTCTGTATTTTTGGTGTTGTGTTGCCAAGGAGTGTTATGTGCTATTGAGGTGGTGAAGATCAATACTCTTGTTGTTTGTTTTGCCAAAGGGAGTGTGTTTCTTGAAGGGTTCAAGGTCACTACTTTGGTAGTTTGTGTGTTGTAATCTGGTTTGATTACTTAGTGGATTACCTAGTAGTTTTCTGGGGACTGGATGTAGCTCTTGGCTTAAGAGTGAACCAGTATAAATTGTTGGTGTATCTCTCTCTTACCCTAAACTCATTTAAATTCTGTTTTAAGCTTTTCTGATATAAACAACCAATTGTTTCGAAGAAACAACCGATTGTTTTTCTGTTGCTTTGCTATTTTAGTGCTTATATTCTTGGATAACATGATTTCTATTCTGGATTCACACAAAGAATTTGTTAAACATTGAAAAAGTTTTCAAAAACCTTTCTTTAACAATTCACCTCCCCTCTCGTTTAAGGCCATATATTCTAACACCTAAGACAACCCAAATGAATGTAATAGGTACAAAATGGGTTTTCAGGAACAAGTCGGATGACTCAGGTATCATCATAAGAAATAAAGCCAGGCTCATTGCCAAGGGTTATAACCAAGTTGAAGGAATTGATTATGATGAGACCTTCGCACCGGTAGCAAGGTTAGAAGCTGTAAGACTTTTATTAGCTTTTGCTTGCATGAGTGGTTTCAAATTATTTCAGATGGACGTGAAAAGCGCTTTTCTCAATGGAGTTGTAAATGAAGAAATCTATGTTTCACAACCACCTGGATTGAAGATCATAAACATCCTGATCATGTATACAAGCTAAAGAAAGCCTTGTATGGTCTCAAGCAACCACCACGACAATGGTATGAAAGGCTAAGTAACTTTCTCCTATCTCATCAATATGAAAGATGAAAGGTTGATAAAACTTTGTTAATTAAAAAGGTTAATTCTAATGATATCTTAGTACAAATATATGTGGATGATTTTATATTTGGTTCTTCTAATGCAAAATTTTGTGAGGAATTTGTCAAAGCTATGTTGGGAGAGTTCGAGATGCAATGATGGGGGAACTTTCGTTCTTCCTTGGACTGCAAGTCAAGCAATCCAAAGAAGGTATCTTTGTATGTCAAACCAAGTACTGCAATGACATACTCAAGAAGTTAGAGATGAAAGCCTGTAAAGATGCAGCAATGCCTAAGTCAACAAAATTGCAACTTAGATGGTGATGAAGCTGGACCAGAAGTTGATCAAACCAAATACAGGGGATTAATAGGCTCTCTACTGTACCTTACATCAATCAGACCAGATATAATGTTCGTTGTTTTCCTTTGTGCACAATTCCAAGCTTGTCCCTAGGAATCACATCTCAAAGCTGCCAAGAGGATCTTGAATTATTTGAAAGGCACAACATCCATTACGCTATGTGTTGACCCAAGTGGTGTTCAAGCTTTGAAGAATCCAAACCCTTTGAAGGATGTTGAAGCCTCTGCTGTGCTTGGTGTTGCTGTGCTGGTTTAGCTTAGTTCTGGGGTAGTTTGAATGTTGTAATTCACCCTTTGATTAAATCTAAAGCATTAGCAATCTCAATCTTTGTGAAAGTAAAATGTTTTCAAAACTAAGTTAAAACAACCGATTGTTTTGTCGAAACAACCGATTGTTTATACTTAGGTGTTTTGAGAAAAAGATTGAAAACTATTTTTAAAATGGTTGAATTGTTAAGAACCAAAACAATCGATTGATTTGAGGAAACAACTGATTGTTTGTTTTGGGACCATAACAGAAAAACTGTTTTAGCTTTGACTGAGCTTTAAATGTTTTAACTGCTTACGCTCCAGTCATTAAATGCTTTGACCAATCTTTTAATGCAATTTAAGAGTTTGTTAAGATTTGATAACAAACTACATCTTTGAATAAATTCAGAAAAATAGATTTGACAATTAATCTTTGACAAGTTTTTGCTAAGAGTTTTTGAGTTTTTCAAATAGCTAAGATTGCTAAGAGTGTGTGATTGATCAAAGTTGTGGAATAAGATTCTACTTGTATTGATTTCAGATTATCTTCTGTAACAAGTGTAATCCTTGTATTCTCTGTAAAACAAGTTTCGTTTCTGTGATTGCTAAGATTGGTTGTGTGTTCTTGAGGGGATCAAGATCAGCAATCTTGGTGTAGGTGTGTTGGCCAAGGAGAGTGTGTTTCTTGAGGTGTTCAAGGTCATTCTCTTGGTTGTTGTGTAAGTGATCAAGGTGTGGTTGCTTAGTGGATTTCCTCAGGGTTTCTGAGAAGACCGGATGTAGCTCTGGGTTTGGAGTAAACCAGTATAAACAACTGTGTACAATCTCTCTATCTCTAACTCTTTAAATTCAGTTTTATTTGTTGTTTGCTGGTATAAACAACCGATTGTTTCTGTGAAACAACCAATTGTTTTTTTGGTACTGCAGCTTTTGCTTGCTGTTTTGGCGAACTAAATTTCTGAATCAATTGTTTCCTGAGATAAATTCATTCTTGTTTTAAAAGTTTACGAAAATCTTCTTTAAACAATTCACCCCCCCTCTAGTTTAAAGCCATCCATTCTAACAATTGGCATCAAGAGCTTGGTTCTTGAAAGTTATTCAAGTTGATCCTAAAAATATTTTTTAATGGCTGATAGACTACCTTTTGGGGAAGGTGCTTCAATTAACAGACCACCTTTGTTTTGTGGTTTGAACTACCAATTTTGGAAAGTAAGAATGAAAATATTTATGGAATCTCTTGACAAAGGAATTTGGGATGCAATTGAAAATGGTCCTTTTGTTCCAAAGTTTGGAAAGGATGGATCTGTCATTGAGAAACCATGGTCTCAATGGACTGATGCAGAAAGCAAAAAGGCCAAATTCGATTGCATTGCCAAAAATATTATAACCTCTGCTTTAAATTCTGATGAGTTTTTCAGGCTCTCGCAATGAAAATCATCAAAACAAATGAGGGACACCTTGGAAGTCACTCATGAAGGAACAAATGAGGTGAAAAGAGCTAGAAAGTATGCTCTTATCCAAGAGTATGAGATGTTTAGAATGCTTAAAGGAGAAAAAATTGCTGAGGTGCAGAAAAGATTCACGCACATCATCAATCACCTTATGAGCCTTGACAAGACCTTTGATAAAGAAGAGATTAACATCAAGATCTTGAAATGTCTTGATAGAGCATGGCAACCAAAGGTAACTGCTATTTCCGAATCTAAAGATCTAACATCATTAAGTGTTGCTTCTTTGTTTGGAAAGCTTAGGGAATATGAGCTAGAGATGAATAAACTCAATGTTCAAGAGAGTGAAGATAAGCACACAAGTGTTGAACAAGATGCTTTGATGTCCCCAAATCCAAGAGGAAAGCTTGAAGACCTTGTTGCTGGGTGTGTGTGTTGTCTAGTTGTTTGAAACTTGTTAATTCACTCCTTAAGTCGATCCAAGTTCATTTGAATCTTTAACTTTTTGAAAAGATGTGTTTTCTAAAAAGCTGTAAAAAATTTAACATGTTGTTTTTCAAAACAACAGGTTGTTTTACCTTAGCTGTTTTTGAAAAACTTGGTTGACTTTGCTGTCAAACCAAAACAATCGATTGTTTCGACAAAACAACCGATTGTTTTCCTGCAAACCTTAACAGAATTCTGTTAAGCGGTTTTAATATGTTTTAAATGATCCTAACTAACTTGGCTCCTTTATTAAATGCTTTTGACCACTTGGTGGGTCTATATAAAGGTGGTTTTACGCTCCTAATCTTGAAGTAACAGAAAGACTTTATCAAAACAGTTTTTCCAAGATTTGAAAGAGCTTTGGATCATTCTTAAGTGTGTGGAATAGGATTGGGTTGTAATTCTGAACTTTAAGCCTTGTAATACCAGGTGTATTCTATTCCCTTCTTCCTTGATTACTGTATTTTTGTAGTTGTGTTGCCAAGGAATGTTGTGTGTTCTTGAGGTGTTCAAGATCAACATTCCTGGTGTGGTTTGCCAAAGGTAGTGTGTTTCTTGAGGGGTTCAAGGTCACTACTTTGGTGTGTGGTGTTTTTTTGTAATTTGGTTTTGATTGCATAGTGGAATACCTAGTGGTTTCTGGGGACTAGATGTAACTCTTGGTGTAAGAGTGAACCAGTATAAATTGCTTGCGTGCTTATCTCTTACCCTTAACTCTTTAAATTCTGTTTTTAAGTTGTTTTTATAAACTGCTGATAAAAACAACCGATTGTTTCGAAGAAACAACCGATTGTTTTTCTGATATCATCTTGAAACAGTTTTGGTTCTTTGTTTATTTGATTTCTTTCTCTGTAATTCAGCATTGAATTTCATTATACCTTCAAAGTTTGCGAAAGTCCCCCTTAAACAATTCTTTGCGAAAGTCAGTGCCTATATCTGAATATGTTTTTTCTGAAAGAGAACATCTTGATTGTGTAGCTATGAACATCATTGTATCTGCACTTGATTCTGCTGAATTGCTTAAGGTTTCAGAATGTAGTTCTGCCAAAGAAATGTGGAATATCCTTGAAGAGTATCACAAGAATCCAAGGAGTGCCTTGATGGACAAAGAAGAATCTTTTGTTGAATCTTTCTCTTCAGAATCCAGAAAAGAGGTTTATCTTATGACAAAAGAAGAATCTGGATCAAGTCAAGCTGTAGGGAACAAAAACTGTCAATACTCAAGTGATGAGAGTGAAGAGGAAACATTTAGGTTGCTGTTTAAGAAATTCAGCAAGTCCCTAAAGAAGAGAAACAACAAAAGTGACTCATTCAACAGGTATGATAACAAGAAACCTACTGAGTTTAACGCTAACATATATACATGCTTTGGATATGGTGAACAGGGTCATATTAAAACTGAATATCCCAACAAAAAGAGGAAAAACTTCAAGAAGCATGAAAAGAAAGGAAAATCAAGAAGAGCTTATAATGATGACTCATCAAGCTCCTCTTCAAGTGATGAAGAAGAAACAAATTTATGTCAAATGACAAGACAAGAAAGTGACACAAGCAGTGTAAGTTCAAGCTCTTCCATTAATGTTGAAAATTATAGCCAACTTCTTGAGGCCTTCAATGAAACTCATGAGGAAGCTAATAGATTGGCTCTTTTAAATAAACAGTTGAAAGATTTGAACAAGTCATTGGAAATAGAGTCAAGATCTTGGAAGAAGAGTTAAACCATTCAAAAACAGATTTTGAAAGTTTGGAAATGATTTACAAAAACTCTTCTTGCAAGTGTAATTCTAGCTTTTGTGAAAATTGTGAATCACTTGAAAAGAAAGTCCACTACCTTTTAAAAACCATGGACAAGTTTTCCAAAGGCCAATCCAATCTTGAAACTGTTCTTGCTTCTCAAAAATGTGTTTTTGGCAAGGCTGGGTTGGGGTTTAATCCAAACAGCAAGAACAAATCTGTTTCAAAACCCTTTTCAAGTTTCTTTGAAAAACAACCTGTTGTTTTATCGAAACAACCGGTTGAAATTTTTCATTACTGCATGAAAAGGGGCCACACTATTAGATTCTGCAGAGTAAGAAGGTTTTCTATTCCTAAAGGTATTTTGAAATGGGTTCCTAAGGTTTCTAAGGTTCCTACTAACATCATTGGACCCAAATTCATAAGGGGACCAAATCTTGCTTCTTAATCCTCTTTTGTAGGTATCCTTTGCAGCCAAGAATCATCTTTGGGCTTGAAGAATGACTGTCAAAGGGAAAAGTGACAAGAGTTAAGTCAATCTTTGTACCTACACTTTCAATTGTATATGTCTTGCAAGGTTCTTTGAAAGTCAAGAGACATCTTGGCACATGCATAGTGGGTGCTTAAAAGAGAAACTTCAAGAATAAAGAGAGTATGTGTGTTTTCATTTCTCATTTTATGTAAGTGTGCCTTGTGACCATATGAACATCTCAAAGTCTTCTTTTTGGGTGAATCTATTGGGGTTCTCTATGCAAAGGTATGAACAAATTGCATACTGCATTTTCATCAATTTAAAAGGTAATTTCTGGTTATGAAAAATGTATTTTTTTGCTGCCACAATAAAACAACCGATTGTTTTTCCTCTGGCACCTTTGTATAACGCTGTCAAGTTTGTTTATGCATGATTAAACCTATTTCTCCTTTTCAAATATTGCTTTTGGACAAATATACATTAAGTGTGCCTTAAATGTTGATAATAAAAGTTATATCCACTTGTTTTCTTGAAAGCTCTATGACATGTTCTATTCTTGAAATGTCAAAATTGGTTGTACTGCTGGACTACTCTATTATCATTCTGATTTCTGCTTTGTACAACCCTTCTCATTGTCTATTTGTAGATCAAACAGGGGGAGAAGTTTATACTTGATTTGGTTGTATAGTTAGCTTTAAATCTGTGCATTATGTTGTTGCTTCTCTGCATTTGATTACTTCAATTTTTCTGGTTTTTCTGCTAATGTTGTATATGCAGAAAACTGGTTTGTGTGTGTCTTGTTATCTTGTTGCTATACTTGCTTTGTATATGTATCAATTATGTGTTACAGGACCTTTCAAGTACAGGTGCTATGATGAAGAATGATCAAAGTAATGCTTATGGTTCAAGAGCATACACCTTACTCAAATTCTTGACAAGTCAAAATTCATGACTGTTCCGTCCG